>NC_073256.2:144845000-145509166 GCF_029289425.2 Pan paniscus | reverse complement strand
GTGGGCCTTATGAGGTTGCTGTGCATGTGTGCCTGCATGTGTCTGTGCATGTGTATGCGTGTATGTGTGCGTGTCTACATGCACAGATGTGTGAGCATGAATATGTGTTTATGTGCCTCTCTGTGTACCTGCATGTGTGTTTGTGCATGTGTATGAGAGCAAGTGTGAGTGTGTGTGCATGCGTGTGTGTGAGAGAGCATAAGTGTGTGTGCCTCTGTGTGTGTGTAGTAGGTGTATGGTGCTTGGTGGCGAGGAGATTGTGCATGACAGGGTAGCTGGAAAGGCATTAAGAGTTCCCTTACTTTACATGCAGATAATGGTTTTCACCAAAATAGAGTATTCTCTCTCTCTGTTTTTCTATTTGTCTGCCTTTCTCTCTCTTTCTCTCTCTCCCTTTCTCTCTCTCTCTCTCACTCTCTCTCTCACACACACACATACACACACACACACATCCTTGTATGTGATTTCTTCTTGTGTGTGACAGAACTAACTGCTTAAAAATTACTGGCTGGCAGACACTGCGATCATACATTCACAAGCTTTACCCCATGTGGATTCCATGAGGGGAGTGTTGTCACCCTCATTTTACAGAGAAAATGAGATTTGCAGAGGTCAAGTGGTGTTTCCAAGGTCACCCAGGCTGTGACTCAATGGTGGCTTAATTTCCCCTTAAATGTGACTGATTTCAGACATACCAAAGAAAAAGTATATATGGGAACATAATGAGTACTCATGTACCTGCTCTTCTATTTAAGGTAAAAATCCCTCCTCCCCAAAAGTAACTTTGAGGTTTCTCATTCCCTTAAATGTGTGTATAGTCTGCTGTTTGTGAACAAATACATCCTGGTTATTCTGTTTGCCACTGTCCTACCCAGATCCATCTCTGTGCCTCAGAGACTGCTCCCAGTAGAGGGCATCTCCCAGATGCCCTTGTTATCTGGTTCTTATTGGGTTCAGCCAAAGAGCCTTGCAAGAGATTGCAGCCGGGGCAGGAGGAGAGAGAGATCGGGGTATTTCCTACCACACTTCCTCCTTGCTATGGTTATGTGATCCTGGGGCCTGCCTGACAGCCTCTCCTCTGACCCTCAGGCCCCCACCAGGTTCCTGTAACACTGCCTCCTATACTTGCCCCTTCAGGTAACTCCCAACTTGCTAGTTCCTGGAAACCTCAGAACCTCGTTGGTTCCTTGATTCCACTATGTTGATTATATATTCATAACAAAACACCCAAAAACTAGTGGCTTAAAACAATAACCAGTTCTTTGCTCATTATTCTGTAGGTTGGTAATTTGACTTGGGCTCACCTAGGCAGTTATTCTGCTCCAAGTGGTGCTGATTGGGCTCATTGTACATTTGTAGTCTGTCAATGTCAGCTCGTCCTGGTTGGTAATGGCTGTTGGTTGTATCTTTCTCTCCAAAAGGCTTCCAGTAGGTCAGTGCAGGCTCCTTTACATGAAGTCAGAAGCATTCCAAAAAGGTCAAGGCAAAAATCACAAGACCTCTGGAACTCACCCCAAATCACTTTTGCTTCAGCCTATTTGTTAAAACCAGTCACAAAGCCAGCCCAGATTAAAAGGGATGGGAAAATGTATTCCTTCTCTGGGTATAAGGAGCAGCAAATAGGGAATAAATAATGGAATGGGAGGAATCTGTGGTTATTAAACAATCTCCTCTTTCTGAGACCTCTATAAATGTTCCTTCTTTTCCTTCTCTTTAGAATTCCAGTTGCATCTGGATGTGCCTTCTGCTTCCTACTGGGACCCTACCAGGCACAGTATATAACATTATTATGATATCATACTACAGCTATTTTTTTTTTTTTGAGATAGAGTCTCACTCCCTTGCCCATCTCCCAGGTTCGAGCGATTCTCCTGCCTCAGCCTCCCAAGTAGCTGGGACCACAGGCATGCGCCACTCCCCTCCCCCTCTGGCTAATTTTTGTATTTTTAGTGGAGACGGGGTTTCACCATGTTGCCCAGGCTAGTCTCAAACTCCTGGCCTCAAGTGATCCACCTGCCTCAGCCTCCCAAAGTGCTGGAATTACAGGCATGAGACACCATGCCCGGCCATATACCGATTCTTCAGACTGCTTTTTATGCTTTACATCATGTTTTTGAGATTCACCTATATTTACTATATGTAGCTCTATTCTCTGATTTTCACTTCTCTGTGATACTCTTTGTACGAGTTTATTTGTCCATTCTCTGTTGGATGGACATTAAATTTAACTTTTTTTTTTTTGGTGTTGCAAATACTACCTTTCTGCTTTGCACATCAGCATTCTCTAGGGAGTATAATTAGGAGTAAAGTTGCTGTAGTGTAATACTGCCAAATTACTTTCCAAAGTCAATATAGTCTTTAATAGAACAAATAGAATGTGAGAGCTGAACAAAGCTGGAAAACCAGGTTCCCCTTACATTATGCAATTATGTGTTTTGAAGATCTGTAGCAATATCTGGTTGGAATGAGCCACCCACCCAATGTAAGAATCCTTTCAACAGTGTTCCCAGGGCATGGTCAAACAATCCTTTCTTGAACTCTTGGAAATCCACATGGGAAGCCTGATACCTTAACTGTGATTCCCTCTGCAGAGCGAGAATAATTCTGGGAAAAAAATAGTCCTCTTTTTTTTTTTTTTTTTTTTTTTGCTGTGCTGATGAAGCCTGCACTCACCACTGGAACATGTGGCGAAAGGAAAAAGGAACAAAGGATGAAGGCAGCTGGCGATAGGCTGGGTAGATGCAGAAGGACCATTCTGCCCTGTATGAAGTGTGTGTTTTATCCTGGAAGCAATGAAAAGTCACTGAAGGAAGTTGGGCAGGAAAGAAGCATGTTCAGATTTGGTTTTCAAAAAGTCATTCAATCTGGAGTATCCACAGTGGTGGCAGAGGAACCAAAGAGGGAACAGTTACAGCGACCCTGAAGAAAGATGCTAATGCCCAGATAAAAAGATATTAAGGCTGGAGAAAGGAACCTGCTTCAGTGGTTGAGACTAGAACCTGGAAGAGAACTGGCTTATGGCACTTACTTGCCCTATTAACCTCCTTGAGCATTTGTTTCTTTATCAGTAAAACAAGGGTTATAATGGTACCTATTCCATAGAGTTTGTATGAAGATAAAATAAAATCTCACATTTGAAAAGTTTTATGTCTGGCTCATGGTGTGTGCTCACAGTGTAAGTGTCAACTATTGTTATTGTTGAAGAACTGTTGAGAACACTTAGGGACAACAATAGTCAGAGTAGACTAAAGTGCCGTAGCTGAAATCCTCAAATTCGTAATAGTTAAAACACAACAGGATTTTATTTTCTCATATACATGGGAGTCCAAGGTGAGAGTCTCAGATTTACAGTCTCCTCCACATGGTGATTTAGGGCCCCTGGTGGCTCCAGGGTCACCTGGAACTTTGTTATTCTCTTCATCCAGCCTGAGAAAAGGAAAAGGATACATCCACTTTTTTTTTTTTTTTTTTGAGATGGAGTCTCACTCTGTCACCCAGGCTGGAGTGCAGTGGCGAGATCTCGGCTCACTGCAAGCTCCGCCTCCCGGGTTCACGCCATTCTCCTGCCTCAGCCTCCCGAGTAGCTGGGACTACAGGAACCTGCCACCACGCCCAGCTAATTTTTTGTATTTTTAGCAGAGACGGGGTTTCACCGTGTTAGCCAGGATGGCCTCGATCTCCTGACCTCGTGATCCTCCCGCCTCGGCCTCCCAAAGTGCAGGGATTACAGGCGTGAGCCACCACGCCCAGCCTAGTACATCCACTTCTTAAAAGCCCTCCTCCTGGATGTGGGCACAGCATTCCTGCTCATGGTCCCTTGGTGAAAACCAGTCACAAGGCCACAGCTAGATGCAAGGGAAGCTGGGAAATGTAGTCACTGACCAAGCAGCCACTTCTGTCTCCACCAGGGCTTCCCAACCTCAGCAATATTGGCATTGCCGGGTGGATAATTCTTTGTTGTCAGGCTGTCCTGTGCACATGGTAGGATGTTTGGTAGCATCCCTGGCCTCCACTTACTAGATACTAGTAGTGTGAGCACAGGCACCTAGTACACACACACACACACACACGATACAACTCCTACCAAGCTGTGACAACCAAAAAGTCTCTAGACATGTCTTTTGGGGGGCAAAATTGCTCCTGGTTAAGAAATACTGCTTTACACTAAAGAAGGGGAGAAGAGATACTGTGAGGCAACTGGCAACCTCTTTTGGAGAGAGAAAATTCAAGCTGCTAGCTCAGCTGAATTCCTAGTCCCTACTAGAACGTGAACTCCCTGAATGCATGGGTTTTGTATGCTTTGTTTTCTGCAGAATCTCCACCTCCATACCTACAGTAGCACCTGACTCCAAAAAGGTGCTCAATAAATAGTTGTTAAGTAACTGAATGTGTTAGGTAGACTAGACCAACATGTACTAGTCAAACATACCTGCGGTGCTTTCCATAAACCGAACACTGTGCTTATAAAGGATGCCCTCTCTCCTCACTGCAGGTAATCATTAATAACAACAATAATAATAAAAGCCCAGATCCACTGGAAGAAGGAAATCACATGAGATCTGCCAACCCCACCTCTGGAGGTGATGAGCATTGGTACCTAAAGGACAAATACGAAATTCCGGCTCCATCAGCTGCTCCCCACCACTGCTAAAGGGCCTCACGATACCCGAATGCTGGAGATCCCTCTGCCATACCTGACATCAAGCCATTACATTCTCTGAAAGAAGACCTGATTATGCCATAGGCAACAACCTACAATTTCTCATCTGCTAAGTGAGATTCCGTGGGATTTTAATTCTCCCGTTCACTTTAGAGGCTCCCGTCCCATCTTTGAAGTATTTCCCCTCCTCCTGGCTCTGCCACTTCTGTCAACACTACAAGGCGGGAGATGCTATGACATTATGGTTGCCATGGATGAATCTAATGGTTATATTGATTTCTTGGTTACATCTGCTCCAAAAGAGCCATGGAGAATCAGGCCCCGAGGGTCTGGAAAGATAAAAGAAGAGAAAAAAATAAATGGACTTTTTTTTTCCTTCAGGGAAATAATTACTATAAACAAATTAACGTGTGAGCCCATGTTTAGAAGCGTTTATTACAAGAGACCATGAAATACAAGCACGGCAGTACAGGGCAGACACTGTGCAACCCGGGAAGAGTCAAACACCAAAATCGCCTGAAAAAGAACCTCGAAGTTAGCTTCAAGGCAGGATGATTAAAAAGCCAGCCAGATTGTACATGTCATGAAAAAAAGATGTTTACTAGCTTTATGAAATTAAAATCCCTAAGCTGCAATTTCCTCACTTGTAACATGGAACTAATAATATTAATACCTACCTTGCAGAATGATCATGAAAAACAAATGAAACAAGTGTGAAAATACCAAGCAAAGTCTCTGCCACACATTACAGTTTCAATTAATATTATTTTTGCTTCACAGGGAAAAGAAAAGTGGATAGTCAGAAAATATGCATGGCTTTAAGCATGACAATTAATAAGAAGGAGTAAAAACTGGGACAACCTCTGAACAACCTGCTATAAATAGAAACAAAACCAAAATGTCGATAAAAACCACGCGCAGTTCCTCCATGACATGAGCAGGCAATAACCAAGAGGGTCCCTCTCAGGAGGCCATATGACATGGAACACAGACAATGACTTTCCAAACCCCAACATCTGCACCTCTTTCCACAGTCAGACCAGCACCAGCACAGAAGGTTCTATCCTGGCCAGCCTTGGGCAGAGAAAACTTCCCACCTTGCCACCCCCAAGAGACAAACAAATCAGGCAATTAAAAAGGGTGAGAGAGAAAGGGAACATATTAATTTTTAGAGCCAGTTTGCACATCAAAACCAGACCTCAGCTACCAAATAAATCAGACAAATTCATGAAATAAGAGTCTGAGGGTCGGTTTTAGCCCATTGTTACCATCCACACCGTTAGGCTAGTAGGGCAAACATTTTGACTCCAAATCCACATATCTAAGACATTGGCCAGTGTGGGAAGTCCCCTTCTTCCCTCTTTCCTTGGTTACTAGGCACTAATCTAAGCACTGTGATATCAGAAGATGATGAGACAGATACTCTGCAGTATGTCTTCAAATGTGGCAACTGTTGAGAAGTCTTGGATAACGCTAGGGATTGTCCAAGAAACACAGATGAAATGGTGCCTCTTGCATTGTTCAGAGAACCCCCCAACCCCCAGACATTTTAAACTTGGTCAGGCTAGACCACGGAGAGCCTTCTGGTTCCGAAGGTGGCAAAATCTAGATACACTATTTATTTATTTATTTAATTTTATTTTATTTATTTTTGAGACGGAGTCTCTCTCTGTCGCCCAGGCTGGAGTGCAGTGGCGTGATCTCAGCTCACCACAAGCTCTGCCTCCTGGGTTCACCCCATTCTCCTGCTTCAGCCTCCCAAATAGCTGGGACTACAGGCACCCGCCACCAGGCCTGGCTAATTTTTGTATTTTTAGTAGATGCAGGGTTTCACCGTGTTAGCCAGGATGGTCTCGATCTCCTGACCTCGTGATCCTCCCACCTCGGCCTCCCAAAGTGCTGGGATTACAGGCATGAGCCACTGCGCCCGGCCAATACACTGATTAAAAGTAGCCCTCCCACAACTAGGGCCTTTAGATGATATGCATCCAGAGTGATCTGGTTTCCTGCAAGAGAAAGAGTCCTGGGTAAGCACCTACAATGCACTAAGCATTGGGAACAGATTCAGAGACGAGAAACGTTCATATATTCATTCAGCAAATGTTCATTAAGCTCCTGCTATGTGACAATCAAGATACTAGGAACTGGGTTCAGAGCAGTAAATCCAGTAGGAAATGAGCATCTTTTTTTCTGCTTTCAAGTTGTTCATGGAGATACAGAAAAGTAAACATAAGTCAAAACAGGAGTGGTAAATACAACGGGAATGGACAGGAAGGGCCAAGACGAGTCTACAGGATGAGCAGGAATGAGTTAAGGAAAAAGTTTGTTAAATAAATGAAAGAATAAGTATGAATTAATTCATTAATAGGTGAGAGACAGGGACCTCTGAGCAGAAGAGATTAAGTGCAAAAGCAAAGGAGCATGCAAGATCATCAAAATTGTCAGCGAGTAAGTGATCTGATGCAGCTGGTGTGGGCTAAAGTGGCAAGATACTAACAAGAGCAATGATAAGAACACAGAGATGGCTGGCACTTCCTGAGTTTTTTCCATGCACTGTTCAAAGGGCTTTAGGTCCATTATTTCATTGAATATACACAACATTACTACCTCCATTTTACAGATAAGAAAACTGAGGCATTCATGAGACTAAGAATTTCCCCTTGGTCACACAGCCCACAAGTGGCTCAGCTGGGATTCAAACTAATGCCAGAGAATTCCTTCTTCACCTGTGGATCTTGAGAAGGGCTTTGCAGGTCACAGGAAGGCTTCTAGACTCAGTCTTGTCAGAAATTAAGAGGCCAAGAAAAGATGCTACACAGTTTTGGCTCAAGAACATCTCACGTTCTCTAAGGAGAGGCAGGAAAGTGCAAAGTCTACACAGGCCTTGACAAGTGCTAGACCATAGGTTAGACAAAGAGGCATGCCTGTGCCTCTGACCCAGAATGAGGGTAAGTTGAATATTTCTTTGACAGATTGATGAAGGCTTCATAGAGCTGGTATCATCTGAGTCAAGTCTGGAGGGAAGAGAAAGATATCGGGCAGATGTCACAGTATATGCAAAGGAAGGGAAGGTAGAAACTGCACCACGTGTTGGAGGCAGGTAGGTTTGGAGCAATGTGAAGCATAGGGGAGGAGCGGCAAGAAGGATTCATTTTTCACTCAGAGCTTGTCTGTGGCCTGGAGTCCAGGGTTTAGGTCCTGGAGAACCAGTAGCTTGAGGGTTCTTCAAATTCAGAGATAGTGGCCCTGAATCACTTAACATGGTAGAGATGAAACTTACGAAAGAATGCCCTGCACACACATGGAGGGCTTTAAAGGTACTTATCAACTGTCACCTGCACCTCTAAGATGAAGTGAAGATGGGTGAAGGCTGCTGGCAAGAGAGTGGGCTGAAGGACCTCGAAAATGTCTCTTTCCTCTTCTCTTTTTTCAATTTCACACACACACATACAGAAGTTCCTTAACACTAAGAAAGCCCACCAAAAACACCTGGACCAGGAAAAAGGCAAGAGAAGAAAGAGGGAAAGCACCTGAGCACAAATCCCAGCCCTGCCCTGACCAGCTGTGTGCTCATCTTAACCATTTGCTCCTCCTGGGGAAGACTACATTTCCCAGCCTCTTTTGCAGTTAGTTTGAGGCCATGGGGCTGAGTCTTGGCCATGAAGGCTAAGCAAAAGGCATAAAAGCCTCCTCTTCTAGGCCTAGCCCTTTTTGAACATCCTAAGTGACCCTCTGCCCTCTCTTTTTCCTTCCATGGTGACTTTGGGGACCATATGCTCCAAATGATAGGGGCTATAGCATGAAGGAGGGCTGCCCTACCCCAGTAAGACTGCAACTTAAGCAAGAAATGCATTTGATATGTTAATCCATTGAAACTTTAGGGTTTGTCTGTTGCTGCAAAAGATATTGATTCTCCAGTGGTTCTAAAAGCTTGATCCGCAAGCCCACAGCCTCAGCCTCAACTTGGAACTTGTCTGAAATACATATTCTCTGGCCAGGCGCGGTGGCTCACATCTGTAATCCCAACACTTTGGGAGGCCGAGGTGGGTGGATCACCTAAGGTCAGGAGTTCGACACCAGCCTGGCCAACATGGTGAAACCCCGTCTCTACTAAAAATACAAAAATTAGCCGGGTGTAGCGGTGGGCGCCTGTAATCCCAGCTACTTGAGAGGAGGCAGGAGAATCACTTGAACCTGGAGGGCGGAGTGAGCCGAGATCGTACCACTTCACTCCAGCCTGCTAGACAGAGACTCTGTCTCAAAAAAAGCAAAAGCAAAAGCAAAAAGAAACAGATTCTGAAGTCCCACCCTAAAGCTGCAAAATCAGACAGAAACTCTGTGCTCAGGGCTTAGAGATTGTTTTCAAGCGATTCTGATGCAGCTACAGTTTGAGAACCACTGGCTTCCTCTGAGAGGCTACTGTGTGGCCTTCATCTTTTTGAGCCTTGGTTTCCTCCTCTGTCAAATGGAGGTAAGAACACCTCCCTTTCCAGGGTTCATAGGAGGGTCAAGTGATACTGCATGAAACGATGTGTTTAAGGAGTCTGGCATGGTTGTTGATACACAGTCAATGCATAATAAATGCTATTTCTTAATAAATAAAAATGTTAAATGTTAGTTCTTTTTCTTTCAGTTAGGGGCCAGGGACTGCCAGAAAAACAGAAGGTGGGGATGGGGATTGCCAGAGAAATAGAAGGTGGGCTCAGACTCACACCTCTAATCCCAGCACTTTGGGAGGCCAAAGTAGGCAGATTATTTGAGGTCGAGAGTTCAAGACCAGCCTGGCCAGCATGGGGAAACCCCATCTCTACTAAAAAATACAAAAATTAGCTGGGCGTGTTCGTGTGTGCCTGTAATCTCAGCTACACAGGAGGCCAAGGCCGGAGAATCACTTGAACCCAGGAGGCAGAGGTTGCAGTGAGCCGAGATTGTGCCACTGCACTCCCGACTGGGTGACAGAGCAAGACACATTCTCGAAAAAATTAAAAGAGAAATTTAAAAAGCAAAAGAAGGTGTGATCCCTGCCTCTTGGCACTGTGCTAGACAGCTTGTAAGATGCCCCCACTGATTCCTGCCTCCCAGTATTCAACCCTTTGTGTAATGTACTCCAGTTGCAGGTGGACTGGACCTAGGGACTCACTTCTAATGAATGTAATATATTAAGCTAAGCTCCTTTTAAATGTCCCAGGGGAGAATTATTTGCCTCTTCCAGCTTCTGGAGGCCCCAGCTGTTCCTTGGCTTGTGGCTACATCACTCCAATCTCTGTTTCCTTTTTCAAATGACCTTCTCCTCTTCTGTCTCTTATAAAAATACTTGTCACTAGATTTAGGGTCACCCAAAGAATCCAGGATGATCTCATCTCAGGATCCTTAATTATATATGCAAAAATATTTTTTTCCAAGTGAGATGATATTCACAGGTTCTGAGATGTAGACATTTCTTTTGGGGGTCCACCATCCAACCCACACAGTGCCCAAAGAAGAGTCAGGTCTTGTTCAATCTTATATTCCACTGACCAAGACACCTCATGTGTAGTGCATGACACAAACTTGAAATTTGACAAAGTTTTTTAACAGAATGGCAGAAGTGCGTAGCAGTAAAGCTACTGGGCTTTAGAATTAGCTAAACCCCTATTCAAACTTCAACCACTTATAAATAAGTGACGTTAGGCAAATTACTTCACCTCTCTGGACCTCAGTTTCCTCCTGTAGGCATTTTAATAGTGCGTGTCTCATGGGGGTGTGACGAGGATTGAGGGAGTAAATGCAAAGCCACTACACAGAGTCTTGCATCAAGTGGGGCTGCAAAGTGTGGACGCGGTGCCTGGCACACAGCGAGTGCTCAGAGAGGCTCGCTCTTCCAACTAGCATTTTGAGGGCTGGAGTTGCCGTTGTTCTTACTCTCACAAAACCTCCTAGCCTTTCGCTCTGACTGCCGCAGGGACCCTTTCACCTGCTCAGAAAGGAGAAAGAAAGAGGGAAGTCCCTGAGGCACCCAATAGTTCTCCTTTGAGACAGCTGTGGACTAAATATCCCAGCCCCGCCCTCCCATCTCCTGGCTGGTTTCCTCCAGCGATGCCTCCCAGAGAAGGGCTGGCGGCGAGCTCGCCTAGGCCCTTCATTGTTATTCCTGGCATGAGGTAATACTGTCAGCATTCTCGAAGGCCCATAAGAATCCCCGCAGTTTGTCTTTCATCAGAGCAACTCAAAGCTGTGTGGCATCCTCCCCAGAAGACCACACTCCCAACCGGGTTGTGGGAGCCGCCTACTTCCCAGGATGGTCTGGTATGTGCAAGGCAGAGGGCGAGAGTGTGAACCGAAATAACCCAGCCCAGCACTGGCTCGAGGGCCACATGCCTCCAGACTGCCAGGGAGATACAAGGCTTCGTGTGTGGAAAGAAGCTTCCTGGGATTTTCTGGACATCAATCCTCTGAGTCACACTGCAGTAGGCCCACACTCTCACTGCTGTACTGAGTAGCTGTGTGATTCTGAACATTTCACTTAAACTTTCTGTGCTTCAGTTTTGGCTTCTAGGAAATAAAGAGGATAGTAACATCTACTTCATCAAGTTGCTGGGAGGATTAAAAGAGACAGTGTGAGTAGAGACTGGAAGAAAATATTTGCAGCACATGTATCTGACCAGGGATTTGTATCAATGGTATATAAATAACCCTTGTGACTCGATAATAAAAAGACAAACAACCCATCTTCCCAAATAAAGAAAAGACCTAGACACTTCACAAAGAAGATATATGCAATAAGTGTGTGAAACAGTGCCCAATGCCATTAGTAATTAGGAAAATGTAAATAACAACCATGGTGAGACAGCACTCCACACCCACTAAGATGGCCAAAAATCAAGAAGACTGTCAATACCAAATGTTGGTGAGGATGTGCAGCAATTGGAGCTCTCCTCTCTCTGCTCCTGGCAAGAGTTAAAAAATAATATTGGCTAGGCATTGTGGATCACACCTGTAATCTCAGCATTTTGGGAGGCCGAGGCAGTCAGGAGTTTGAGACCAGCCTGGCCAACACGGTGAAACCCCGTCTCTACTAAAAATACAAAAATTAGCCAGGCATGGTGGTGGGTGCCTGTAATCCCAGCTACTCAGGAGGCTGAGGCAGGAGAATCGTTTGAGCCTGGGAGGCATATGTTGCAGTGACCTGAGATCACACAGTTGCACTCCAGCCTGGGTGACAGGGCAAGACTCTCTCTCAAAAAAAAAAAAAAAAAAAAAAAAAGATACCACCACTTGGAAAAACAGTTTGGCAGTTGCTTAGAAAGCTACAAATACACTTAGCATATGATCCAACAATTCCTCTTCTAGGTATTTCCCCAAGACATATGTCCACAAAAAGACTTGTCCATGAAATCTCATAGCAGCCTTATTCATCATCAATGCACACTTAAAACATCCCAAATGTCCATCAAACAGATGAAATAATAAACAGTGTGGAGTATCCAGAGAATGGAATACTAAACAGCGATAAAAAGGAAGTGTTTTTGATCTATGCAACAACCTGGATGAATCTCATAAACAGTGTACTGAAGAAAAGAAGCTAGGCATGAGGAAAGTAAAGATGATTCTAAGGAGTTCTAGAACAGAGAAAATGCATGGGTAGGACAGAAATTAGAACAGTGGTCACCTCCGTGTGGGGTGAGCAGGACGGAATATAGAAAGAGACACAAGGCAACTCCCAGGGATGAAAGAAATGTCCTGTGTTCTTGTTTGGGGGTGAAAGGTACATGGATGTATACATTTGCAAAACACACCAAATTCTAACTTAAGATCTTTGCATTTTGTCATCTGTAAACTATATTGCGATAAAAAAGATTTAAAAGGGGTATTGTATGTAGTAGAGAGATTAGCAAGGGGGCCAAGCTCATAGATGGAACTCAGCAAAGGCCAGCTACTATTAACAAATTGTAGAAACAAGTCAAAATGACTCAGTTGTATGTTGGGAATTTGGAGCACCGATCTGAACCGTGAGCCTCCCTAGTCAGGTCCCCTCTTGGAGAATGGGCGAAACTTACCCAACGAACCCGAGGCGAAGACTGTTGTGCCCTGCCTCCCATGCTTCCTATTTTTTCTCCGGTAAACAGAGAAACAGAAGAAGTGCATTTAGTGATGCAAAAATGAAAGATGCAGCTCTAGGAGGAGTGGAGCAAATGCAGAGGGTGGCGCTGGGGGAGTAATGAGAACAGGCTCACTAAGCAACAAGGAGGCATGGATGCGGCAGAGTGTCCACAGCCCGGGCTGCTCCATCTGGGGGTTTCACAGATGCCTGAAGCAGCTGTGGAAATGAGATCGGGCCTAGCCACTGGAGCAGTGGCCCCCCTTTTTTTTTCTTCTTTTTTTTTTTTTTTGAGAAGGAGTCTCGCTTCGTTGTCCAGGCTGGAATGCAGTGACGCGATCTCGGCTCACTGCAACCTCCGCCTCCCGGGTTCAAGCGATTATCCTGCTTCAAGAGATTCTCCGGCCTCAGCCTCCCAAGTACCTGGGACTACAGGCACGCACCACCGTGCCCAGCTAATTTTTGTATTTTTAGTAGAGACGGGATTCCACCATGTTGGCCAGGATGGTCTCCATCTCTTGACATCGTGATCTGCCCGCCTTGGCCTCCCAAAGTGCTGGGATTACAGGTGTGAACCGCCGCGCCTGGCCAGCAGTGGCCTCTTGAAGACTGCATAGGCTCCAAGGGTAAGAAAAGGGTCTGGAGCCCAGCTGCCTCTCCCCCACCATACAATCCCAGGCCACCTTTTCTCATACTGGCCTCCCTTAGGGGGTTTCTCCTGCATCCTTAACTCTTTCCTGGAATGTTCCACCCTCTGCTGTGCTGTGGCCTACACTGAAGCAGGAGACATTGCTCCCAGCCCAGCGTGGTCTATTTTACTTTAACTGAGATCTCTCATTGGACACAGGTCTGCAGTGGCGCCCATGATTGGCTTCGAGTGGCTGCTCGCTCAGATCTCAAGGAGCCTCATCTATTTCACATGAGATAAACCAGATGAGGTGTCCTCCCTGATTCACAGCCCTATGTGGCTGTGATCTTCCCATTACTCTGGCTGTGGCTGCTGAGTCTTCTCCCAGAGGTCCAGGGGGCAGCAGAAGAAAGTTGCTGATACCGGCAAGCAGGGCCTCCCTCCTGGTCCCCTGCCCAGCCCGCGCAGTCCACTTTCCAGGCTTCCACGGCCTGACTCCAGCCTTGCCAGCCATCCAGAGATGCCCACATTTGCATAAAGTAATTGCCCTTTAAAAGCGTCTTTTAAAGAGAACACTCTGCATCTGAGGATTATAACAACAGAAGAAGAAAAAAATAAGATTGCCCTCTCATCCACTACCAAACAGGAATGTCGGTGGCAAAGGGCCCATATTTTGGATGCAAATCTTAAAAAGGACTCAGGAGGCTTTAGGGAAAAAATATATCTATATTTGTAGAAGGTGGCAAAACTATTACCTTTCAGCTAAAGACTTTGTCTCTACCTGTGAATCAAAAGTCAGAACAAACTGCACTCAATTACTAAACTTGGAACAAGTATTTTGGGGTTTTTTTTTTTTTTGAAGCGAAAGAGTGCTATCATTTCATTCCCGCCCATGACATGCTATGCACCCAGATCTGGCTACCTTATTAGCAAGGCCTGGTGCAGAATGAAAATGCTTGTTCAAACAGGAAAAAAAAAAAGCTTTTTTCTTTATTCTGAGATCTCCATCCTGGTGTGTTTTGTTTTGTTTTTATCTGCTATTTAATGTCATACTCTTTTGGGCACAGGAATACTTGCAGGGTGAATACAGCCCCTTGAAGACCTCCACAGCCCTGCCCCATGGCACAATTATGGGATTGACTCTGACCTTCTTCAGTCTTGGGCACATTTGGGGAAAGGGGGAGGTAGCAGAAGCAGAACTTCACTTACAAAACACAAACTCAAACATAAAGTGATTAAGATTTTCAAGAATTTCAAGGTGGCTATTGCAAACCTTTAAGCTCCAAGTGGGGAGCCCCCTTATATCCAGCAGTCAGCGTAACTGAAGGTGAGGAGCCTCCCCCTAGAATGTCTTATCCGTCTGGGCTCAAGGCCTGCCCCTCTGCCCTTGGCCAAGTTACTGATCTTTCCTGTTTATAAAATGGGGCTAATAACAGTACCTCCTTTGTCAGGCTGATTGGATAATTAGCTGACCTAAGAATAATGGCTAACTCTTCTACAGCACTTGTTGGCATGAGTGGCATTAGGGGCTAGCCTAATGCCCCACACTGATGTGTTTTAGAAATATCAACTCACTTAACTCTCATAACAGGCGTGGGGGGTTGCTGTTACTGTTTCTGCCTGACAAGAGAGCATGTGGAGGTGTGGAGCATCACGCAACTGGTCCAGGCCCAAACCTCTTGGGTGTGGAGGAGCAGCATGGCCAAGATTTGCACCCATCCACTCAGCTCCAGAGCGTGCACTTCTGCCAGGTGCCTGAAAGGTAAACAGTGGTTATTGTTTCATTTCATCTAGCTCTCATAATGAGCCTATGAGTTGGGGTTGTTACATTTGAGATCATTAAAGAGAAGGATACGGAAGCTCAGAGAGGTGAAGCAACTTGCCCAAGGTCCCCCAGCAGGACTAACTCCAGGAGAGGAGAGGATGTCGACTGAGGGGAGGAAAGGGATGGAGGGGCTGGGGCCTCTCGACTGAGGGGAGGAAAGGGATGGAGGGGCTGGGGCCTCTCGACTGAGGGGAGGAAAGGGATGGAGGGGCTGGGGCCTCTGACAGAAGGGACCTGCATGGATGCCTTGGGAGTTTTTATGTAAGCTACGGCTCCAGATAGGATAGAAAGGCGGGAGTTTGAGGGGTATGGAAGAATGGGGCGTTATAGCCCTGGGATACTAAAATCTGATTATCAGGGCAGGATGGCAGTGTGGAAAGCATATCTATGTCTTAATTTTATAGTTGGGGAAACTGAAGCTGGATGTGGGAAGTGGCTAGCCTAATGTCCCTTAATCAGAAAACACAGCCCCAAGAGCAGATGACCCCAGGCCAGCATGCTTGCCAGGTCTGTGGCATGTGCTGAGCACATACCAAGGGTCCCAAGTCCATAAATCCAACAGGCCAACTCCTCCTAAGAGGCTGCTGGATAACCACCAGACAGTCCCAGGCACAGCCCAAATCCTTACAATAAAGCCCATTGCCATTTTGAGCTAGAGTGGGTTTTTAGTTGTAACATTTAGGAAAGGAAAACCACCAACTTTGTAGTCAGGCAGATGTAGAATTGAAAATGGCTTTACCATTTATTAACTGTGTGACCTTAGGCAAATTACTTGACCTCTCTGAGCTTCAATTTCCTCATCAGTAAAATGGATCAAAAGCAAGATCACATCATAGTGAACATAAGTTTCTGGAACAGATTAAATGAAAAAGAAGTTACAGAGTGTCAAAATGCCTAGTGTAAAAGCTAGCACTTAGTAGGTGCTCAATAAAAACCATTCTGAATCCATCAGCAGCCAAACCTACATAGCATGTAAGAGAAGGGTCTCACAGGAGATGTCAGTTCTAGAGGCACTTACCATACCTCTCTGTCTAAAACCCAAAGAGAGGAAGTTCAGCAGAATTTGGGGAGGTCTGAAATAGGGCCCACCATTCATCATCACGCAGGAAATAAGATCTGGAGGTTCTAGTGATGGGAAGCAGGAAAGGGAAGTTGAAAAGGAGGCTTAAGTGTGAGAGAAGTTACATTTTTTGGAGTTTCCTTTCTATTTAAGGTCTTGCTAACCACTCGGTAAAACTCATTTCTGGTTCATGTTCTTAGCAGGAAAACACATTTCATGCTAAACAGTAAGAACAGGCCCCAGCTTGGAAAGTCCTCAGAGGTTCTCATGTTTCTTGTGTCATCTGCAACTGTAGGGTACCATGGGCTGAGTGACTCAATTTGAATAATTGTACTTTGAGGATTTCTAGGGGAAGCACCCAGGGCAACCTTCTGACTGGGATCTTATGCTCACTCCAGATTGCAATGCATTCATTCAACAAAAATTGATTGCTCACGCAATGTGCTGAAGACGCTCTCAGAGACTGAGGACCCATAGTGAGCAACCTGGACACAAAGGGGCTTACACTGTGTCGGGGGAGGCTACCAAAAGAGAATCTCCCGTGGGAATAGGCTGCAGAGCTAAAGGTGTAGAACTTGGGAACCTAGTAATGACTGGGAGTTAAAGAACGGCTCTTCAAGGAGATGGCACTAGAGGTATGAAATGAAGGAGGAGAAAGAAATGTATTCATCTCCTGGGGCTGCCATAACAGAATATTATAAATTGGGGAGCTTAAAATAACAGAAAAGTATTTTTGCACAGCTCTGAAGACTAGCAGTCTGAAATCAAGGTGTCAGCAGGACTGTGCTCCCTCTGAAAGCTGTAGGGAAGAACCTTTCCTTGCCTCTTCCTAGTGTCTGGTGGTTGCCAGCAATCCTTGGTGCTCCTTGGCTTGTAGATGCATCATTCCCACCTTTACCTCCATCTTCTCAAGGCCTCCCCACTGTGTGTCTCTGTCCTCAGGACACCAGCCAGTGGATTAGGGGCCACCGTCATCCAGAGTGACCTTATTTGAACTTGATTGCATCTGCGAAGACCCTATTTCTATTATACATAAGGTCACATTCACAGGTTCTGGAAGTCCGAACTTCAGCATATCTTTTGGGAGACACAATTCAGCACACTGCAGGAAGCAACACAGGCAGGGTGAGCGTCTAACAAAGCCCTGAGCTCGGCAGCAGATGGAGGCTTCAGGAAGGAAGGAAGCCAGTGTGTCTGGAGCCCAGTGAGGAAAGGGGAAAGCGGGTGGCAGTCAGATCATACGGACCCAGGAGATGGTAAAGAGTAACAGGGGAATTCACCAGTTTTTAACTCTGAGATAGACACACTTTTTCCAGCTCATGCTGTTTGCCTCAAAGAGGTCAGCATCCCGGCACAGAGTTGTGGCCACCCAGCCTCTTCATAGTCTGATGCACCACACCTGTGACTGGCCTGCCACTCCGGAGCACCAGAGGTGAGGCAAAAATAGCTTATGGTGTTGACAGCTCTCTGCTCTGGGAAACCAGAGGCTAAAGGTGTCCCCTTTTCCTGTACAGTTGCTGCCTGAGTGCACCCTGATGGGCAGCAGGGGAAACCAGAAAGGGAACTTCTCTGAAAAAAAAAAAAAAAAAAGGACAACTTGGACATATATATGTGTATCAAAAGGTTTGTGCTTGAAGTAAAGATTTGTTTTCTGTGCAGACTGTCTTTGGTATAAGGAAGTCCAATCATTTGTTTTACAAATACTTATGGAGTGCCTACCGTGTCACAGATACTTTTCTTGGAAAGAGATAAGACAAAAATCACTGCCTTCCTGAAGTTTATATTCCAGGGGAGTAAGAGAAACTAATAAATCAACTCAAACAATTAATTGTAGAACCCAATAGGAGACACCAAGAACAACGGAGGAAAATAAAACCAGCAAAGAGCATAGTGAGCTTCGTGGGATGTGGGGAAGTTTCAGTGTTAAATCTGGTGGCCAGGGAAGGCCTCATGGAAATGATGATACCCGAGCAAAGACTGAGAAGGGATGAGGAAGTGGACAAATAGGCTAGAGAGGACACAGCAGGTGCAGAGAACCTGAGGCAGAAGTATGCCTGGAGGGTCTGAGTTATGACAAAGGGGCCAGGATGCCAGGGCGAAATGAGATGGAAAGGACGAGGACGTGATCAGAGACATCACAGGGCTGCATCCCACGGGCCTCGCAGGCCACAGTGAGGCCTGTGGCTTTTACTCAAAATTAGATGGAACCCTTTGAGGGTTTTGAAGCAAATGGGCTCATGAGCTCTGGCTGCTCTTTCAAAGGATCACCCTGGCTGCTGTTTTGAAGACAGACTGAGAGGCAAAGGCACAAGCTGGGAGACCAGCCCAGGGGCTGTTGCAAAAATTACAGGCAGGAATGAGGGTGGCTTCGACCAAGAAGTGAGAGGAGGTCATAGTCTGGATACATTTGACAGATAGACTGGATAGATAGCATAACTGCCCAAGAGATTCTTCCTGCCCACTGCATCCATGCACCATCGTCAGCAGTGTCCCGCTGGTAGAGATGGTGCCAGAGTCAGCCCCCATCTGTCTGCCAGGAGAACTAGGCAGCCGTTTGAGCTGGCCTCCAGGCCTGTTGCCAGCGGGGGGCTACCGAATCATACACAGGTAGCCACCAGCACAATCCCACATGAGACCCCAAATTTGTTACTGCCCAAGGGGTTATTCCTGCCCACTGCATAAAGAAAGACCACGGCATTGTAGTAGAAAAAGAATTTACTAGACACGAGGCCAGCCACGCCACGTGGGCGATGGAGTTCATACTCATCTTATTCAAAGCTCATAGGTTAGGGATTTTTCAAAGGCAGTTTGGAGGAAGGGGTGGGGGTGGACAGGTAACAGGTGCTTGCTGCTGAGTGGTTGGGGCAGAGATGAAATCGTAATGGGTTGAAGCTGTCCTCCTGTTGGGCTGAATTGCTTCTGGGTGGAGCCATCAGGTCCAGGTGGAGTCATGGGTGTCAGACATGCAAAAAACCTGGAAAGATATTTCAAAAGGCCAATCTATAATAGTAGTGTTATTCACAGGAGTAATTGGGAAAGTTGTATATCTTATAACCTCCGGAATAATGTCTGCAGCTTAGTAGGATTCAGGCTCTTCTCCTCTCCGCACCCTGATGGCCCCCTAACAGCTTTACAAAAGTGGTTGAGTTTTGGGCAAGGCCTATTATCATTTAAACTGTAGCCTAAATGTCTTCCAAAGTTAGCTTGACCCAATAGCCCAGGAATAATTAAGAGAAAGGCAAGATGGAGGTTGGGTTGGCTTAGCTTACTGTTATAATTTTCTCATTGACACAACTTTTGCAAAGGTGGTTTCAATAGGATGGATGAGAGAGGGGATGAGCAACTGAAGTTCCTCATCTAAACCAAATCCTTCCCCATCTCAAGGCCTTTGTCAGAACATCTTTCCCATCCTCCCTGCAGCAGGTTCCTTTAAGTCTGGGCTTGACTGTCACCTCCCCAGAGAGGGCTTTGCTGGACCGCAGCTCAAGTGTGCTCCCCCTGTAATTCTCATTCCCGTCCATGTGGATGTTGTACTTAAACACAAGTTAGTGGCCTGCTTAGGTTTTGTCTATTGCCTTGATTTGAGTCTGTGCCCCACACTGGATGCATCGATCTCCAGGAGAGCAGAGAACTGGTTTCTCTTGTGCAGTGCTACATCCAAGAACCAAGCTCAGGGCCACTCAGAGGAGGTGCCCACATGATATTTAAATGAGTGCATATTTACATAAAAATATAAAATATCTAACAAGGCATTTGTTTCGGGAAGGAGGGAAGGAAGGGAGGGAGGGAGGAAAGAAGGAAGGAAGGAAGGAAGGAAGGAAGGGAGGGATGGAGGGAGGAAGGTTGGGAGGGAGGGAGGGAAGGAGAATTTATGGAATTTGCAGACTCAGCATTTAAACCCAGGTTTGCTTACCCAAATCTCACTCACTTTCTACTTCCCTCCTCCACCCCATACAGCCATCAATCAATGAACAAACCCACCCTGCGGCTGGCTGGGGAACCTGAGGGCTTAAGACACTTATAACGTAACTGAAGATGCTAAACTAAGATGCACATAACACAACAGTGACCATGATAAAAAAAAAAAATTCGTTAGCAAAGTTTGTTATAGAAGACTATTGAATTATAAGGAAAGATGTTTATGATACAGTTTTAAAAGGACGTTTTAGAAAACAGCATGTAGAATATAATCTCCTTCCTAAAAATATATATATGTACATAGAAACTGTACTGGAAGATTTTACATCAAAATGTGAGCTGGGTATATTTGACTGGGGTGATTACTGGTATTAATTTGGCTATTTTCTTTATTTAAATTTTCTATCATGATTTGGCATCACTCTCAGAGCAATATAAAAGTAATTAAAATTATATTTCTGCATACATATAAGTCTATAATAAGCTGCAAGGTCAGTAGTGATTCCCATAGAAGGGGCAGGCCAGTGGTCAGGCAAGGCTTCCAGAAGGAGGGAAGGCATGGACTGAGGTGGAGCACGCAGGCGAGAGGACATTTCCTGCTGCCGTTTTCCCACAGTGACGCTGGGTGGTGGCCCCAGGCTCCTCTGGGGTGTTCTGCCTCTTCAGGCCTCTGAGGGAGAAATGCAACTTGTCGGCGGGGCCCCTGAGAGGACCCTCCTGCCTGGCTTTGACCTAGAGGTCTCTTGGCCTCCACTGCCTTCATTCCAAAGCACTCCTGAAAGCATCCTTCCATGGAAGACCCAGGAGAAGCTCACAATTCCATATCAGCTAGGGATGTGTGATCACGTGACCCGCATGTCACCATATGCAATGATGCGGAGAACAGGAGTCAGAGTGAGAAGGCCTGGGTGGGAGGCCCACTCTCCACTGCTTAGCTAGGCGACCCCGGGGGAGTCACTTCATCTCGGAGTATTAATTGTCTGTAAAATGGGGTAATGAACCTCTCACAGGGCTGTAGTAAGGGCAAAGGAAGATAACTTTCGTGAAATTAATGGGAAAAATCCAGAAAAGCTGCTTTCTAGACAGTAACTCACTCACAAATGTTAGCAAGCAATGATCCCATGGAAATTCAGTGCAGGACTCACTCTTGCTGGTAACAGAGAAGGAGGGCACAAAAGTCCCTGTCCACAGGGGCCAGGATCCCTGGGGGTCCCGAGGCCTGGGCAGAAGGCACTAGGGTGCACTAACAGGAACTTAGGTGCTGCCAGCTTGCTCAGCATGGAGGAAACCTCTGCAGAGGAGGGGTGGACTGATGAAGGGGAGCAGCAGAAGACAATTTCACACCGAGTGCTTACAAAGTGCCAGGAACCATATTATCTCTAATATAAGACACGCTGCCAGGTAGTTATCATCTTCATCATTTTAAAAACAAGTAAAGTGAGGCACAGAATGTTATGTAACCTGTGCAAGGTCACACAACCAGAACATGGCCTCTCTACCTTCACTCTACATGTACTAATCTCCATCCCCAGGGCCGAGAGGCCGCAACCGGATGGTGAGGTTTAGTCTTAGCCCTGATGGTGGGGTGGGGAGGGGACAAGGGTGACTTGAAAAGCTCTCTGTTCCCTTTGGCAGCTGTCTTTCCATTCGCACCCCCTCCTGCACCCCTCTGCCAGGCCTGTTGATCACAGAGGCACCATCCCATCTGCTCCGCCTAGAAGTTCAGAATCTCCCGAGATTTCTGAAGCCTCCAGCACTGTTCTTTGTGACACTCTAAACACAGCAGCTTCTCCTCCTGGGGATGACAGAGGGTCAGCCAGAGCCCTGGGCCTCTGTTCCCAACCCCTGAGCCCAGCCCTGTTCCCAAGGCTGCACACTACAATTCCAGCCGCAAGGACATGGTGGGGCGGGGGGAAGGCAGAGAGTAGAGGGGACACAGGAACTGCCCCTAGGAAGGGAGGCCCCGAGGTCCAGAGAGGGGAACAACTTCAGGCCTGGCTCATGGAGATGATTCCAGCCTCAGAGAGAGCAGGATCAAGCAGAGTTCCAGGTGCCGGGTAGGGCAGAAAAGGAGGGTGGTCCCAGAGCCTCGTCTAAGTCCCTGCAGGAAATCTCTGAGTAGGAGCTGGCTGGGGGCAGGCTGGGGTGCAAAATGCCTGTCCACTGGCTGTGGGGCAGGAGAGGGCAGAAATTAAAAGGAGAGTTCTTGTCTGAAGCTCATCCCTACGCTGATGGCCCAGAGTGCAGCTAGGAAGTATGAACTCTGAAGCTGGACTGCCTGGGTTTGAACCCTGGCTCTGTTACTTAATAGATTCTCAGGTAAACGAGTTAAACCTCTCCATGCCTTAGTTTCTCCATGTTTACAAGGAATGATAATCACACCTGCCTCAGTGTTGATAAGAGAAAGGAAATGAGTCTGTGTGGTTGAAATTTTCACAGGGAGCCTGGGGTGCGGTGAGCACTGCCTAATCCTGCGACTGGCACACTTTTTCTGTAAAGGGCCAGAGGGTCAATATTTTAGGCTTTGCTAGCCAGATGGTCTCTGCTGAATATTCTTTTTGTATTCTTCAACCCTTTAGTGACATAAAAATTATTCTTAACTCAGAGTTCTTACAAGCACAGAACACTCACCAGATTTAGCCCAAAGGCTTAGTTTTTGTTTGTTTGTTTGTTTGTTTTGAGAAGGAGTCTCACTCTGTCGCCCAGGCTGGAGTTCAGTGGTGCTATCTCAGCTCCCTGCAACCTCCACCTCCTAGGTTCAAGCGATTCTCCTGCCTCAGCCTTCCAAGCAGGTGGGATTACAGATGTGCGCTACCATGCCTGGATAATTTTTGTATTTTTAGTAGAGATGGGGTTTCGCCATGTTGGCCAGGCTGGTCTCGAACTTCTGACCTCAAGTGATCCACCCGCCTTGGCCTCCCAAAGTTCTGGGATTACAGGTGTGAGCCACTGTGCCCAGCAAAGGCTACAGTTTAAGGACCCCTGATCTAGACTAAAGGTAACCCTAGAGTTGTAGGTGTGGTTAGGGGCAGGCATTTGGCTGGTTTCAGTTGGAAGCAGTTTCTAGGCCAGCCTGGGGAGGCAGAGGAAACATGGCAAGACTGGGGGCCTGGGTGGGGTGGAGCACAGCCTGCTGTGAGCTCTCATGCTGAGCCCTGGGCCCATCTGCTGCCATCATTCCCATCACAGTTTAAGAAGCACCTGAGGCTGGAGCCTCTGAGGACAATGACAACGGACTGTGTGTCATTCAGAAGGGATGACCCACCATACATCCTCTAATAAACATTTACAAGTTGTTTACTATATGCTAAGCACTGGCCTAAGCCATGAACAAGGCAAAGGGGCCTGGGCTCGACCCCTGGAGGTCTCAGCTGGCAGGTCGCACCTTTGACAGCCCCAAGCTGGGTCTTCATCCTGAGTCTCAAGATGCAGTAGCCTCAGTGAACTCCTCAGCCTCCAAGCGTTCCTGGGGTGATCCTCTTGGTGGGGCTTGTGAATCTGGGAGCCCGTTATTCTGTCCTTCTGGAGAGAAAGAGAAAAAAAAAAAAAGATCCACTGACTATAAAATGGTAGCAGGACAGTGGCCCACTCGCATTGCTCAGCTGGTACAGGGGACAGGGCCCCCTTCAAATGAGGACGTCAGAGCATTTGACACATGTCCACTCATTCCAGAAAGCTCTCCTTCACCATTCTAGATACCAAGGCCTCGAGAGGCTCCTAACTGTGGGCCCTGCCCATCAAAGAGAGTGACAACATATAGTGAACATTGCCATTTTACAGATTGGAAAACTGAGTTTGAATAAAGCTAACTAAGGTGTCTAAGATCATGCCATTCACCATGATGGAAAAGTAAATCAGAATCTTATGTATCCTGTGCCCCACAAACACAGTGGACTCCTTCCTGTAACCCATCAGCATTCTATTCTATAATATTACAAAGCACAGTTGTACCTGGTTGGTTATCTTTTTTTTATTTTGACTCATGTCCTCTGTGCTCTGAGCCTACTTGTTGCAGGACCCATGGTTAATCCCTAATGAATATACCAGCAATTGACAGGTGGGTTGAGTTTCTTTTTACAAAGAAATGAAAGTAACACCATCTTACATATCAGATCTGGAGGGCACAGAGAAGCCAGCTCTGACCATGCCGAAAGAGCGTGGCGGAATTGGAGTGGAAAAGAAAAGTCTCCATAAGTATCTTAGAAAGGGCATCGAGAATGCGTACCTCAAGCTGGTTCCTTGTTTTCAACTTGCGGCTGACCGCAACACTAACAAACAAGGGAAAATGAAATCCGTGATCATCCTCAGACAGGGTCACCCTGACATTCAGAGCAGAAACCACAAAGTTTTGCTGTAAAGAGCCAGACAATATATATTTTAGGCTCGGCAGGACACAGGTCTGTCTCACGATTCCACTCCCCTACTATAGCAGGAAAACAGTCACAGACAATATGTAAAGAAATGGGCATAGCTATGTTCCAATAAAACTTTATTTACAAAAACAGGCTGTGGGCCACAGTGTGCCAATTCCTGGTTGAGTACAGACAATGGCAATGTGACCACTTAATGAGATTCTATCGTGTGCCAGGAACTCTACATCTTTTAATCACCTTTCTAAGGCAGGTGTTTGCCGAGTGCTCACCCCCAGCCAGGCACTGTTCTAGAAGCTGGGCTTCAGTGCAGAAAAAGACAAAACCCTGCTCCCTCAAGCTTACATGGTGGAGAACCCTTCCAACACCCCACCCTCACCCCAAGAAAAAGCATCACCCCCACTTTTCAGAAAAAGCAAAAGGTACGAATCCTAGAACTTGTGAGGGGCACAGCTGGGATTCCAGCCCAGATTTCAAATCTCGGTTCTTTTCAGGATGCCATACCATCTCTCAAAGCAGAATCAGGACCCTCAGTTTCAGCCCAGAGGCTGCATCTCATCTTAAGCCAAGCCAAACTGCAGCTGCAATCTCCTATGCAACAGCAGCCCAAGTTTTAAAACGCCCAAAGCAAGAAAAGATGCAGTGGACGCTGTCCAGCCTCTGATAAACCTAATAGAAGTTGCTCTCCGGGGCTGGCCATGCAGGGCTGGCCCCATCCACATCTGGAACCACGAGATGCAAAAGACGCAATGGATTTAAACTCTGCCTGTCCACCAACAGTCCCATAGACTGAGAGGTCTGGGGAGGCTCTGGAGCAGGAAGGTGGAGATGACAAACACAGCTCTGCTGTTTTGAGGCCTGGTATGGGCATGGCACTGGTTCAGAGTCTCCCTGTCATCCTTTTTCTATGGTTTTCATGGCTTGGACCCTGAAATAAAAGAGCCCTCTGTGAAAGGGAATGAAGACAGGGAGGAATAGAGAGTAGAAGGAAAAACTTTTCTTGAGTGCCCACTTGATATCAAGCACTTTAACATTTTACCCACACACGATGGGTAGGTATTCATCATTGCTCCTGTTTCACAGACCAAGGATCAGCATAAAATTTTTTTGTAATGGGCCAAGTAGTAAATATTTTGGTTTTCTGGGCCATCCCATCTCTGTTGAGACTACTCAACTGTGCCATCATTGAGTGAAAGCTCTGCACACACCAACTATAGCTTATGTAGACAATACATAAATGAACAAGCATAG
Source organism: Pan paniscus (assembly GCF_029289425.2). NCBI lineage: Eukaryota > Metazoa > Chordata > Mammalia > Primates > Hominidae > Pan > Pan paniscus. The sequence goes on along the minus strand of NC_073256.2, from coordinate 145,483,377 downwards.
TTGTGTGCCAATAAAACTTTATTTACAAGTGCTAATGATAGAATTTCCTATAATTTTCATGCTATAAAATTACATTTCTTGTGATTTTTTATTTAAACATCTAAAAATGTAAATGTTTATATTTGCATTTAATTTACATTTACATTTAAAAATGTAACATTTTCTATGTAAAAATCATTTAAAAATGTAGCAAACATCCTTAATGTGCAAGCTGTACAAAAACAGGCTGTGGACTGGATTTAACTTGCGAATCATAGTTTGCTGACCCCTGTTTTAGAAGAATTCACAGCTGTCATTTAGGTGACCTGGCAACCTGATGCAGAGCCTGGGTTTGCAGGTGCATATGCCATGCTGCTGACGTGGCATTAAGAGGGGTGGTGAGGACTGTAGCAAAAACCTATCCATTTTGACAGCTTCAAGTAGAACAGTAAAGGCCTTTATCCATTCAATCATTCAATCACTTATTCATTGGTTCCTTAAAATGTGCAGAGCTGGCACGGCACGGTGGGTCACGCCTGTAATCCCAGCACTTTGGGAAGCTGAGGCGGGCAGATCACGAGGTCAGGAGTTTGAGACCACCCTGGCCAATATGGTGAAACCCTGTCTCTACTAAAAATACAAAAATTAACTGGGCGTGGTGGCGCGCACCTGTAATCCCAGCTACTCAGGAGGCTGAGGCAGAGGAATCGCTTGAACCTGGGAGGCGGAGGTTGCAGTGAGCCGAGACTGTGCCATAGCACTCCAGCCTGGGTGACAGGGCTAGACTCTGTCTCAAAAAAAGAAAAAAATGTGCAGAGCCCTGAGGGAGGTGACAGTCATGCCAAAGGCCTCTTTCAAGCCTTATAGCAACTCTTTTTATTTTTTATTTTTTAAGACAAAGTCTTGCTCTTGTCCCCCAGGCTGGAGGGCAACGGCACAATCTCAGCTCACTGCAACCTCCGCCTCCCAGGTTCAAGAGATTCTCCTGCCTCAGCCTCCTAAGTAGCTGGGATTACAGGCAGCTGCCACCAAGCCTGGCTAATTTTTTATTTTTAGTATTGACGGGGTTTCACCATGTTTGCCAGGCTGGTCTCGAACTCCTGACCTCAGGTGATCCGCCCACCTTGGCCTCCCAAAGTGCTGGGATTATCGGCGTGAGCCACTGCGCCTGGCCAAGCCTTACAGCAACTCTTAAGAGGGTTGGTTATTTACAATGCTTATCCCCATTTTACTGATGAGAAAACAGAAGTGGGGAGAGAAGCCCAAGCTCTTTCCGTGATCCAAGCTGCTTAGTCATTGTGAGGATAGAATCTTTTCCTTAAGGAACATGGCAGCAAATAACCAAAATAGAGATAAAAAAATATGAAAAGATCAAAAAAGAAAGACAGATCTTAAAGTTGCATATATATATTATTCCAGATGCGGCAGTCAGAAAAGCTTGGTGGAAGAGGCATCTGGGCAGGATGGGAGAGGGCAGCATTTCAGCCACAGGAGGTGGGGGCACCGTGGGCAGCAAGAAGCAGAAAGAACAGAAAGAATAAAGCCCCAGAGAGCGGGATGGAAGACTGAATAGATGGCAGGAGATCTCCTGGCGGTGCAAAAGTTATTAGGTTGGTGCAAAAGTAATTGCAGTTTTTGCCATTACCTTTAATGGCAAAAACTGCAATTACTTTTGCACCAACCTAATAGTATGGACACTGGGAGGTGGGCTGGATCAGTCAGAGGAAGGCCTGAGGCCCCTGCCCAGGGGAGGGGAAGGGAAGAGCTTCAGGGAGCTGGGGACACCTGAGCCATCTGTCTGACGTGACAATTAAGCAAAGGTTGGTGTGTTGGTAGTACAGGACTAGGGAGTTTCAGAAGGTGCTGGAAGGGGAGATGGAAAAGGAGATAGAGAAAGATAAATGGGAAACAGCAGGGGGGCTGGCTGACAGCAGGAAATTCTGAGCCTAAGGGTTCTTTGCAGCTTCCCAGCCCCTGCACTGGGAGGGTCAGCTGGGCCCGCCAGGTGGGATGGAGAGGTAGGTGTCACCACCAGGCCCAAAGCTTGCACACGGCCCAGGGGAGAAGGGGAGAGCTCAGTCCAGTTGTTGACCTGTTAGGCTTCAGCTTTCTCAAACTCCTCTCATATTCCCACCCTCACAATCTTATGAGGACATCTCTCAGCAACCCCACAGGACAATGGGGACACTGAGACCCATATGCCACAAAGCCTGGAATGGAGACATACCCTGAGTTTTCCTATGACTGCTAATGATGCCAGCTGACACTTGTGGGGTGCTTATGATGTGCCAGGCACTGGGCTAAGCTTTTACCATCCTCACAACTTTACAAAAATTTATTACATATTATAAATGTATATATATATATACATGAAATACTGTATATTATCCTGATAAGTAACTTTAAAGGTAGAGCACTTGTTCTGTCCCACACTGAGTATGCAGCCAGGATTGAACCCAGCTGTTTTCTTTGTCACCTTACCGCTCTTTCATGTATCCCTCTAGAGTCTAAGCAGCACTTCTGGAGAACAGAGAGTTATCACGAATGAAGAAGAAAGGAAAAGCAGCTGTCTTGGGGACACTGGAGCCCCATTATCTCCCCAGATGAGAATGTAAAGGACATGTTGGGGGAGGGGCGGGTGAGCCAGGGTGCTGTGTGATGTGGGCGCTGGAGGATGATTCTGAATAAAGGTCAGGCTTCTCCAGCATGAGAAAGCCAGCTGGAGAGGAGTGATTCCCTCACCCGGAGCAGTGCAGGCTTAGCCGACAGCTGGGACGAGTACCGGACTTGGCCTGGAGTGCAGGTTGTATAATCATCTCAGCCCTGCCGGTCACTGCAGAGCACCAGGGCAACCTTGGGACAGGAGAAACAAACTCATGAACGCCTGCCAGGCCGGGACAGTCCGAGGAGTAAACAGAGGAGTGATCGCCCCCAGGGACCTAACACTCCTCCCTGTCCTGCTGGGCTAAAAATAATCACAGTAACTAACATTTACGGAGCACTCACATGCTAGGCACGTGTGCTCAGAGCTTTAGATACATTCTCCCTTTAATCCCCCAGGAAAGTCTGTGGGAAAGGTGAAAAAATTATTCCCATTTTACAGAGGAGGATCAGGAACTGACCTGGGATCATCAAGCTATTTAAATAGAGGAGCTGGACTCGAAACCTGGCAACCTGACTCCACAAGCTGCACCCACGACCTCCATGCCGCAGGAAGGCCGCTGGGCATGTGGCAATAGAAAAAAAAATATTTAGGAGCCTAGATTATGTGGAATCAGATCTTAGCTCCACTGCTGCTCACTGGATGATCTTGGATTAACTATGCTCAGCAACTGTTGTCTCAGTGGTATAGTGGGGACCCCAGGTCCTAGGGTGGTAATGAGCATAGGGGGTGACATTAATGAGCAAAGTGTCTGCCAGTAGTTCCTTCATAACTAGTGTCTGATCTCATGGGACCCACAGCCCCTGCCACCTCCCAGAATATGACCTGGGTCCTCCCTGAACCTCTGACTTCTCCTCAGCCCCCCGTCCTCCTGGGCTGCACTCTCTGTTTGGTGAACTCCCAAAGAGGATTCCAAAGCCTAACAAGCAACAAAAGGCTCCCTAAGAAACACGTTCTCTGAGGACTTAGCCCCCCATCAAAGTCAGCCTTTAACTTTTCTCTTCCCTCCATTGCCAATTCATTATACTCCATCCATGGAACAATAAGGGAAATGTAAAAGGTGGGCAATTCAACTGCATCAATATGTCTGCTTTCTGGAAGTTTGGGCACGCAGTCTTTTGAGAAAAGAAACAGAAACCATAAGCTCACCAAAGGCAGGTAAAGACAGTCTTCTGTGGAGTTACCCAAACCTATTTGAAAGTAAAAACTCCAGTCAGGCCCTCCTTGGAGGTAACGAATTCCATAAATATAGAAAACTGCTGGCCCTGGGAAAGACTTTTTTCTTTCTCTGCAAAGTATCTCCCCACTACTCCATAAACATTCAGGTCCCCGTCCCATAGATTGAGTGAGGTAGAGGGGAAGGCCTATGCACAGAACTGAATTCAACACAATTGGTTTTCTTTGCAATCCTTTGAAATAAAATCTGAGGATTTTGTTATATGCATTTTAAAAGCATTATTCTGAAAAGATGTCCATAGCTTCTCTAGTTTGCCAAAAGGGTTTATGGTACAAAAAACGTTCCAAGCATTCCTGATCCTAGTGGGTGAGGCCCTAGCGAACTCACATGTTCCTTACTCTTCATGAAATCATTCTCTAACGGTTTCTAATAGGCTGATAGATAGGATCCTGTTGTTTTCCCCTTTCAGCTTCCCTGTGGAAATCCTCCTGGTTTGTCTGCAAATATGTGTAACAGAGAAAGAGAGAGGGAGAAACAAAGAAAGAATGATTTTCTTCTAATCTCAACATACTTTTCCAATTATGACCACCCCCGACCCTGCTATGCGTAGTTGTGTGTTTAATTATCTGTACGCCCTCATGGCCTGCAAATTCCAGAAGGGCAGGGGCAATGTTGAATCCTTGCATCCCAGTTATAGACTGAACATTTGTGTCCTCCCAAAATTCATATGCTGAAATTCTAACCTCCAGGGTAATGGTATTGGGAGGTGGGGCCTTTTGGGGGTGATGGTCATGACAGTGGAGCCCTCCTCATGATTGGGATTAGTACAATTATTGGGGGGTGATGGTCATGACGGTGGACCCCACATGACTGAGATTAGTACCATTATATAAGCGACCTCAGAGAGCTCTCCTGCCGCTTCCTTCACATTAGGACACTGCAAAAAAGCAATCATTTATGAACGAGGAACTGGGCCTTCACCAGACACAGAATCTGTCAGCACCTTGATCTTGGACTTCCAAACTTCTAGAACTATGAGAAGTAAACTTAGTCTTACAGTATTCTGTTGTAGCAGCCAAAATGGACTAAGACAGTAGGTCTCTGATCAGATCAGTTTTGGCTGTGCTTGAGATGAGAAGGGGTCTTACCACACATAACTTCTCTCATTTCCATGGGTAAATTTCCCTCCCTCCAGCAAATCTCAAGATATTTTCCCCTGGCCTCAGTGATCTGTTTAGAGTTCTTGGCCTTTTCTTCTTATTTGGGCCACATGGAGGACAAGTTGGCACAGCACCTGCCTCCTGGGGTCAGGGCCTGGCAGTGCCTTCTCACCCACATGGACTTTTCCCCTCTCTCCTCCTCTGAGCTCACTGCAGAGTGAAGACTACATTCTCTCCCGAAACCGCTGGTCTACACAACTAGCAAAATAGCCTCTTGCTTGTGGGTGTATCTGGTAATCATGGCAATAAATGAAAGAACGAGTTTTTCTTGAACAGTGAGTCTATACCAGCTGAGTACTGGACCTTTCACAGTTGATATTTATGGAACACTCCATCCCCAAACTGCAGAGGACGCATTCTTTCCAGGTGCACATGCAACATTCGTCACAGGACACTGAGCCATAAAATAACCTCAACCACTTTCAAAGGACTGAAGTCGTGCACAGCATCTACTCTGAGGACAATGGAAAGAAACTAGAAGTTAACAATAGTAAGTAGGTAGACAATCCCCGAATACCTGCAAATGGGGAACCTCGCTCAGTGCTTGGCACAAAGTAGGCTTTCAATAATATTACCTCCATCCCCCAACCCCTGCCCCAACATCTTTCTCCACCTCAGGTATGACCAACCCCTCTGCTGCTGCTGAAAGTGAAGGTAAACCAGCAGCCAAGGACATTGCTGAAGCCCTGAGTGTGTCTTTCACTGGCAAGTCTGCACCACGAGCTGGGACCGTGAATTAACCTTGGCCCCTGCGCTGAGCCCATGGGCTTCCACCAGATCCATGATTAGACAGGAAGACCTCCACCATTCTGCCAAACAAGGCACCTGCCTTGCCGAGGGGGCTGCCCAGGTGTGGGGTGAGGCTTGATTTAGTAATGGATCTTGTTCTGCTTACTCAAAATATTTTCTGGCAAATAAAATCAAACTTGTTTTGTTTGGGGAATTTAACTGTTGTGTCTTGAGGGAAAAAAAACAAGTAGCGGCTGGGCACGGTGGCTTACACCTGTAATCCCAGCACTTTAGGAGGCCGAGGTGGGCAGATCACTTGAGGTCAGGAGTTTGAGACCAGCCTGGACAACATGGTGAAACCCCATCTCTGCTAAAAACACAAAAAATAGCCGGGCGTGGTGGCACGTGTCTGCAATCCCAGCTACTCGGGAAGCTGAGGCAGGAGAATGCTTGAACCTGGGAGGTGGAAGATGGAGGTTGCAGTGAGCCGAGATTGCTCCACTGCACTCCAGCCTGGGAGACAGAACGAGACTCCATCTCAAAAAAAAAAAAAAAGTAGCACATCAGGAATGTCAGCAGAGTTAGAGGGTTTCCATGATTGCAACAACACAGAAAACCAGCAAAAACCTTGGTGAGCCAATCATTCAAAGTAAATAGGAGGCATAGCCCTGGCATTCTTTGGGTTGGAAAATGATGTGGGCCCTTAGTTATGCTTAAGAGTTTGCTTGAGCTTTTCAAGGCCAATAATGGGAGTGATCCATGTTTTTGATTCATTAACTAAAAGGGCAGTTGTGGTGTTAATAATCTGCCACGCATAACAGCCTGGTGGAGGGACACATTATTGCCAGATGCCTGAAATGTGTAAACAACCACAGTTTACAGAGACAAAGCTGGCTGCAGCATCATTTTCCTGCAAACTAGGATAATGTCACCTAGGCACAAATGAGTGGAAAATTAAGATCTGAATTAAAACACATCTAAAGAGACTGATACATGACAAAACATCCTTGGCAATCAGTTCATGGAGGCTCTCACTGGGATTCCATAGAAGGAAGGGAGTTTAAAAAGGTATGATTACAGCCCAGTTTTGTCACATCTGAGCTGTGGAACCATGGGCAAGAGGTTTCACCTCAATTTCCTCATCTGTGAAAAAGGGGTGGTAGTGAAAGAACCTACCTCAGAGGGCTATTGAAGACTGAGATAATGCACAAAGATGCTCCACAATTGCCAATCACATAACAGTAAACAATATTGGGCACTGATCGTGCAACCTAAGCAAAGACGCTGCATTACGACAATTCTGGGAAGTAGATAAGAAAATTAAAGCTCAGGAAAGCTAAGACATTTGTCCAAGGACATAGCTGTAAATCATAGAGCCAAACTCAGTCTAACTCCAGAACCTCAAGAAACTTCCAGTCCAATAGGAGTAATCAACAGACACCACTCCCAACAATTCTGGGAGAGCCAGCCATGCAGCCCCAGGGACAATATGCTGGAGCCAAACGCAGCCAGGGCCCACCCTGTAGGAACAAGGAGTTAAGCTGTTCCATTTGAGCTGGGTCTTGAAGGATGTTTTGGTTTTTACCAGAAAGAGAAGGACGTAAGAACATCCTTATCGGAAAACCCATACTGAACAAAGTAAGATGGTATGGATTAAAAGAAATTCTCTGTTTAGGTAAAGCTGACAAGACAGCTGTTGTGGTGTGAGCTTTGGGTTTGTTGGAGCCTTTTATGACTATTTCTGAGTCTTTGCAAACATTCTGGTTAGTACAGCGCTGTGGATATAAGTACAGGCTCTGGTGTCTGATGGTCTGAGTTGACATAATCAAGCTGTGTGACTTTGGGGAAGAGACTTAACCCCTCTGGTCCTGAAGTCGGTTTGCCTTTCACATGAGGATTAGCATAGTAGCACTTTGGGCAGCTGTACTAACTGCAGAGCTCCATGTGAACACTTAGCATCAAGCCTGCTAGGAAGCTGATGCTTATGTTTCTGTCCCCCTAGATGTGGCCCTGGGTCTCCCTGTGTCATCCTTTTGCCCACTGCCTAGACCCCCTCTGCCCATTGGCTGGAATACTCAAGGAACTACTAGTTCGTGTCCTAAAAAAAGGAAATTCTCAAGAACCAAAGAGAAATGGGGCTTGGACTATTACTATTACTAGGGATGAGTTACTGCTGAAAACAACTTGTCGACTCACAGCCAGATTAAGGGATCTGACTTCATCCCTTTTGCAAAATACATTTGGGCTCAATAACTGTGACATGATGTCATTTGAATTCCAACCATTCGACGGCTGACAAGGAAGGCACTTTTTGTCTGGACCACAAGGATGTCTGTACTAATCTTTGTGTTTTATCATATAAAACAGAATGGCAGATTGGAGACATTCATACAAAGGTACATTTGCTTTAATGTCTCCTCTTACACTTCACAAACTCTAATCTTGGGGATCTCGTTTTTTGCCTGGGCTTAGCTAGGTGCTTATGTTAATCAGTCTTTAAATCAAAGACGCTAAGACATACATCTTTTCAAATTTCAATATCTCCAAAATAGGTATGTGTCCTACAACCAGTGGCATACAGTAATGCAGTAGTTTAATTGGAAGCATTTGTTTCTTTCTTAGTACACATGAATTAAGGGTGAGTCGTAAAATGAAGGCATCTTAAGTTTGAGAAAATATTGTTTGTGTGGAGAAGCGTGCTAGGTTTTGGACAAAACTTGCTTTTGCTTGAAACAACAACCACATTAATATATGTTATCACTCTTAACTTACAGATGAGAAACCTGATGCCCAGAGTGTTAAAAAAAAGGTTTTTCTCATGATTGCCTAGTACATAGGAGGAAGAGTTAAGGTGGGGTTCTCATTACTATTGCGGATTACATATTTACTGCAAAACTTAGTGTTGTAAAACAATAATTGTTTCATGTTGCATGATTTTTTTGGTCAAGAATTTGGGATGGGCTTGGCTGGGTGGTTCTCACTTGGAGTTTTCCATGCCCTTGTAGTCAGATGTCAGCCGGGCCGCGGACTTTTGAAGGTGCAGAGGGCCTACATGTGCATCCAAGATGGCGGCTCTCAGGATTGCTGGCTGATGCTGGGAGCTCAGCTGAGGCTACAAACAAGAGCACCCACCAGGGACCTCTTCGGCTCGACAGTCCCAGTGCTTTCCCTGGGATAATTATGCTCAGAAAACCAGGCAGGAGCTGCATAAAGCAGTCACAAGCCTGCACAGACTCAAGGAAAAGTCATATATCCCATCTTTCAATGGAAAGAATATCAAGGAACAAGGTCATTTTGTTTTTAAACCACCACAGATGGGAACCTCGTTCTGACTGGTACCAAGACCCCATATTTGGAATGACTTGTCTGGTGCCTAGGAGCAAAGCAAGAAAAAGAGAGCGTGAACTAATCATGATGAGTAGGATTTTTAAACCAATGCAAGAGGGTTCATCCAGTCACATGTAGCTTCATTTTCACTTTCATGTATTCACTTTGGAACCTCAAACACTGGTCCAGCATTGCTCCCATTATTCAGAACATATCTAGAGCTTTCTGAGAAGTGGTTTCAGGGCCAATTTAGCAGGCTCATAAGAAACATCAGGCTTAGAATTCTGTCAGCTATACCTTATTTCTAACCTAAAATGGCTCTTTGTAGTTTAACAAATATTTAGTGATCACCTGCTACAGAATGTTCTGGTTTCTGTGGATTCCTTGATGAACAAAACGATACCTCATTCTTCACTTGGCTTACATTTTGCTGGAGGATGCAAAAAATAACCAAATTTGTAATAACATCTGCAAGTCATCAGTACTACAGATAATGATAGGAAATGAGGGGTGGGGGAAACTCTTTTAGAGGGAGTGGTCAGAAAAGGCCTCTCTGAGAGTTGACATCTGAGCAGAGAGCCAGGCAGATGTGCAAGGAAGAGAGAGTGTTCCAGAAAAGGAAAATCGTATGTGCAAAAGCCCTGAAGCCACACTGGTCTCAGATATGTCTGGCCCACAGCAAGGAGGCCAGTGTGGAAAGTAGAATAAACAAGGGGGAAAGTGGCAGAGGAAGGGTGCACCTGGGGTTCACTAAGGACAGAGAAGGCACTTAGGATTTTAATCTGAGATGAGATCCATGGGAAGATTTTGAGTGGTTTAGTCTCATGCTTTGGTTCACATTTTTAAAGGATCCCCTGGCTGCCAAGGGGGGATAAAGGATAGAGTAGAAACAGGAAGATAGATTAGGAGGCTCCTGCAGTAAATCAGGCTAAAGGTGGTGACAACTTTGTCTGAACTGTCCTTGGTGGAGAAGGTAAGTAGGGGGTAAAAAGAGCAGATATTTGTTCCATAGGATTTGCTAATGGACACACCTACCAGTTGATCCTTTAAACTCATGAACAAGGTATATTTCAAAATATTGCTTAGTGGCTGCCCAAATTAGAGTGGGACCCCGACAGAGGTGGCAACTTGGATGGTAGAAAATGAGAGACCCAGGTTACACCAGTTCCCTCAAACACTAGCTGAGGATCTTGACCCTCACTGCATAGAAAGGGCAGGAGCTCAGGCATTAGCCCTCCCTTCTCCCTCTCACTCTCTGGCAAGAAAGGTATGAGGAGAGTCAAAGAATAAACCACTAGTTGGAAAGACCCTCTCAAAAAAGGAGTTCACAGATAAGTCTAGAGCCTTCAAAGGGGGCTGCCAGGAGAGACCCAAGCCCATTTGCATGGGCAAGTTTGGGTATTTCAGCCATTCAGTTGTTGACACGACTTGGTAGTCACAGCCTCTCCTTTGCAAGCCAACGTTCTCTAAGGAGCCTTTTTTTGTCAAAAAGAAACCACCATTGTGGCTGCTTTGAGACAGATTTTAGGGGGAGTTTCATGCTCTATGAGCCTCAGTAGTGAAAAGGTGAAGGTTCTGCTTAAATACCACAAGTGGCCCAATGATGGGATCAAGATGCAAACCCAGGCCTATAATAGTGACTACTTTTCTTTTAATTTTACTTTGACAAGCACATCTGCAGCCAATTACAATGCTCCAAGCAATGTTCTAATCATTTTATAAAATGTTTAGCCATTCGATGATCCTAACAATCATATGAATTCAGTATCACTATTATCCTTTATTCAACAGTCAATACACAGTTACTGAGCATTTTATACATGAGAAAAGCGAGTCACAGAGAAGCTAAGTGACTTGTCTAAAGTCACGCCACAGAGCCAAGATTAGAACCCAGGAACTCTTGCTCTGGAACTTTGGCACATAGGTACCATGTTAAGCTGCTCTACACTGTGCTTTGTTGGAAATCTGTATATCTATTAGAAATAATTTCAGCTGAAAATAAGAAACAATCCAAGTTAGAGTGACTTAAACAACAGGACATGTTGTACATAACAAGAAGTCTGGAGATAGTCAACTGTCTTAGGCTGATGGAACAGTTCAACAATGCTATAAAAAATCCAGACCTTTTCTATCTTTGCTGCTCCACCGTCTCAGTCTATTGACTTGTCACCTCATAATTACAAGATGGCTGCTGCACATCCAGCTATCATGTCCAAGATCTAGGGAGGAAGAAAGGAAAAGAGTAATAAGCTTCCTTTGCAAGGGGCTTTGCCTTTTCATTTGAGAAGAGACTCCCTCCTCAGCATACTGTTCCTAACAAGACTGGGTAACTTGCCTGCCATTACCATATCTAGTTGAAACCAGTCACCAGGTTGGGATAAGAGTCTGACTTCCCTGAGACTTGGTGCCTCCTGCCAACCCTTTGAACATATTGATGTTCTGTACAGTGGGAGGCAATGGTTTTGAGGTAACAAGAGACAGCGTCTGCCATGGATGTTGCTACCCCATGATGGGAACATTGCAGCTAGAAGTCACAAGGTTAAGATCACATGACTGACACTATGGCAGCTCCAGAATACTAATGCAGGTCCATCTAACTCTAAATCTCATTATTTTAACTGTAAAGTAGTACACTGCTAAGTGGAGTCGAGAATGGATGGACACACATGTGGCTTTACCACTGAAAGTTGTAGCACCCTGAACAAGTTACTTAACCTCCCTAAAGCTCAATCTATTTATCTCTAAATTGTGGCTAGTAATGATGCTGAACCAAGGGGCAGCTATGAGTGTAAAATGAAATAATATATGCAAAGACCCTGACAATACTAAGCAATCAATAATTCTTGGCTATTTTTATTATTGTTGTCACTACTATTATCACTCATTACCCTATGAGACTTTGTAGCTATAGTGGCCTTGTACTCAGATTAGAACACCATTTTGGGCGTCTTTGGGCAATCTGGTAATGGCAGTCAGTAGTGGGTAGGCCTGAAAGTGAGGGGGGGTGTTCAATACAATACTAACTACAGATTTAAGAATCTTCCAGCTTGTCTTGCTTGAATGTAGCGAGTCAAGGACTGGTGGCTCAAAATACAGGTCTACGGATCTACAAGGCACAATAGTTTAGTTTTAGCCTTGGTTCTGTTACTAGTAAAATGCCGTTTGGCCAGAAGTATCTCATTTCTCGTTTTGGGACCTTTGTGTTTTCATCTGTACAGTGAAGTGGTTTTTCCATTATTGGTATTCAGTGTGTAGTGGACACTAATTCAGCAACTATTATACTCACGGTGCCATGGAAGCCATAGAAGAGCAGTGATAGGGGATGCGGATCTCACACTCAGAAAGCTTAGAGGCTTAGGAACCTTCAGGGTTTCTTTCAGCAATAACATTTAATAACATTAGCCAGAAGGCAAGGCTAATAACCCCCAACCCAAAGGTTTATTCTGAGGATTAATCATGTTAGTGACATTGTAACGAAAAATCTCTGAACAAATGCAAAAAACATATAGCTATGGCAGTTTCCTGATGAGCTAAACATAGTCTCACCATGTGAACCAGTAATTGCGCTCCTTGGTGTCTACTCAAATGAGTAGATTTCCTCTTCCCACAAAAACCTATGTACGAATGTCTGTAGCACCTTTATTTGTAGTTGCCAAAAATTGGAAGCAACTAAGATGTCCTTCAATAAGTGAATAGATAAACAATCTGTGGTATGTCAAAATCCCAGCAAGTTATTTTGTGGATATCTACAAGCTGATTCTTCTATAGCGAGGCAGAAGACCCAGAATAGCTGACACAATACTGCAGGAAAAGAGCACACAAGCTGGAGGACTGACACTACTCAACTCCAACACTTCCTATAAAGCTATGGTCATCAAGATGGCGTGGTATTGGCAAAAGAATAAACAAGCAGATCAATGGAACAGAACAGACAGCCTGGAAACAGACCCACATATATATAGTCAACTGACCTTTGACAAAGGAGCAAAGACATTGCAATGGAGGAAAGATAATTTTTTTCAACAAATGGTGCTGAAACAACCAGACATTCATTTGCAAAAAAAGAATCTAAATATAGATCTTAAACCCTTCACAAAAATTACCTCAAAATGCATCATAGAGCTAAAAGTAAATTTAAAACGATGAAACTCTCAGAAGATAACAAAGGAGAGAATCCTAGATGACCTCGAGTATGGCAATAACTTTTTAGATACAACACCAAAGCCACAATCTATGAAAAAACTAATTGATGACCTGGACTCCATTAAAATTAAAAACTTCTGATCTGCAAAGACACTATAAAGAGAATGAAAAGACAAGGCACTGACTGGGAGAAAATATTTGCACAAGACATGTCACTTAAAGGAATTTTATACAAAGTGTACAAAGAACTCTTAAAACTCAAGAATAGGGAAATGAGCAACCCAGTTAAAACATGAGCAAAAGAACTGAGCAGGCATCTCATCGAAGAAGGTATACAGATGGCAAATAAACATATGTCATCAGGGAAATGCAAATTAAAACAACAATTAGATACCACTACACACCTATTAGAATGCTGAAATCCAAAACATGAATACCAAATTCTGGTAGAGGATTTGGAGCAACAGGGACTCTCATTGTTGGTGGGAATGCAAAATGATATAGCCACTTTGGAAGACAATTTGGCAGTTTTCTATAAAGCAAAACATATTCTTACCATAAGATCTAGCAACAGAACACCTTGATATTTACCCAAATAAGCTGAAAACTTACATCCACACAAAAACCTACACACAAATGTTTATAGCAGCTTTACGCATAATTGCCAAAAACCTGGAAGCAACCAAGATGCCTTTCAGTAGGTGACAGGGTAAATAAACTGTGGTACATCCAGACAAAGAAATATTATTCAGCACTAAAAACGAATGAGGTGTTAAGCTATGAAAAGACATGGAGGGACCTTAAATGCATATTACTAAGTGAAAGAATCAGTCTGAAAAGGCTACATCCTTGGGAGGCCGAGGCGGGTGGATTACGAGGTCACGAGATTGAAACCATCCTGGCTACCATGGTGAAACCCTGTCTCTACTAAAAATACAAAAAATTAGCCAGGCATGGTGGCGGGTGCCTATAGTCCCAGCTACTTGGGAGGCTGAGGCAGAAGAATTGCTTGAACCCAGGAGGTGGAGCTTGCAGTGAGCCGAGATCACACCACTGCACTCCAGCCTGGGCGACAGAGTGAGACTCCATCTCAAAAAAAGAAAGAAAAAAAGAAAAGGCTATATCCTATGTGATTCCAACTGTGTGATTCTGAAAAAAACAAAACTATGGAGATTAGTGGGTTGCCAGGGGTTAGGGGGAGAGAGGGAGTAATGAGGAGAGATAGGGGAAGCACAGGGGAATTTTAGGGCAGTGAAACTATTTTGTGTGATATTATAATGGTAGGTACACAACACTATGCATTTGTCAAAACCCACAGAACTATACAACACAAAGAGTGAAGCCCAATGTAAACTATGGACTCCGGTAACTCTTAATGTATCAATATTAGTTCATAAATTGTAAAAAATGTACCATATTAATTCAAGATGCGAATAATAGGGGATATGAAGGGAGAAGAGGAGAATATATGGGAATTCTATACTTTTGACTCAATATTTTTGTAAGCCTACAACTGCTCAAATAAACAGCCTATTAATTTACATACACACAGAGAGCTGAGCAACAGTCATATCCTTTGATCTAATGATTCCACTGATGAGATCCTCTTGAGATACAGGACATACTAGGAAGAAAACTTTATTTACAGAAGGGGAAGAAAGTCAGCAACCTGTAGTTCATCACAAACAACCACATGGATAAAAGCAAATTTCAAAATGGTAGTTGAAAAGGTTACGGAATAAAGTGGACAATGCTTGTGGAAAAATGTAAATGGAAAAAAAAATTGGAAATCACCTTAAGATAACAACTATGTAAAAAAAAAACAAAGAAAAGAAAAGGAAAAAACCCAAAAACAAAACAAAACAAAAAAACCCTAACTAGCCAAGCGTGGTGGCTGGTGCCTATAGTCCCAGCTACTCGGGGGGTGCTGAGGTGGGAGAATTGCTTGAGCCCAGGACGTCGAGGCTGCAGTGAGCCATGTTTGCGCCACTGCATGGCAGCCTGGGCAACAAAGTGAGACCCTGTCAACACTTGTATAAACGGACATAAATGGGGTATAGCACATTGATAATGATAATTGATAGTATGTTACCAAGGGCACAAGATTAGGATAACTATTTTACTCATTTTTTCAATTTCTTATATTTGACTTATCTTCTAAAAATATATATGAGGTCTTAAATATATATATATAGTCTACGATTCCTACAGTTAGGGGGAGAAAAGACAAAAACCGGCAGTAAAGCTAGATGGCTAATAACAATAACACCATCTCCACCTCCTCCATTACCATTTCTTAGGAACCGACTACGGGGAAGCCACTGTTCTTAGTACTAAGTTCTAACTAATCTGGGCTAACCCACTCAAAGTCGCAGAGCTAGATAGCATGGGGTTGCTTACAAGCAAGTAAGAAACTGATCTCTGAACCTCTGGCTTATTCAAAATATACTTATTGAGAACCCAGTAGAGTCACCAGGTGCTTCAAACATGCAAAGAAAAATGAGAAATAATTTAGAGAACAAGGAGGGGAGTTTAAGAAACCACTTACTCACTCACTCGCCTACCCAGCAAGCATTTATGTATTAATTTCTTACAAGAGGCTAGGCACTGGAGATACACATGATTAAATGTTATCTCTGGCCTTTAAGAACTGCCACTCTACTCTCTTCAGAACCCTACATCTTCCAACCTGTGACATTTCTAATAGTGGACAGGCACGTTAACTGTTTAAGAGGCTGGGACCACAGGCATAAACTGAAGCTCCACCAGCAAGCCTGGATGTGTGATCACCCTAAGTCAGACTTGGAAGTGCAGCTCCTGAAGGGCAGGAACCATCCCCATGACCCCTCTCTGCCCATTCTAGTTCACTTGAAGTGACTTTTGGGGTCAGGAAATTTATTTTTGTTTCTACCCCATCCACCAACCCCACACCACCAAGCATTTCAGATCACGTATCTGTGAATCATAGGTCAGGTTGACTCATTTCTTAAAGTTTCCAGGCTGTGAATGAAAATGGTATTGATGGCTGGGAGGATGATCAGATGTAGGGAGTGTCAATGTGACTTGTTCTACATTTATCTACAAAACTGCAAACCAGATCTGCAAGCATTTTATTAAAATGAGGAAGGCAGCTGCTGAAAAATTTGCAGAGAGGCTTGATAAATGGAAACGATCACCATTCCTGTTTTAAAAAACTAATTTATCATGTACACCTTCCTAATGACATTTTCTCTATTCGTGGTACTGCCTATTTGGTTTATCTTGGTTAATGTGAAAAAATGCCCAGGGTGGGTTTTTGGAAGCTCAGTTATAGATTCAGTGCTTATAAAATTATGAGTTTTTTTTTCCATATAAAACAGGAAAAGGGAAATAAAAGAAATGTGGATTGAGCACCTATTGCAGAATCTCATTTCACCCGCTGAAGCCCAAGCAGGTTAGGAAGCAGATGCTAGGAGAGGGTTAGTCACCTACCCCAGCGAGCTCAGCAGCGGAAAAGCACCACAGGCTTTCATCTCCTTTGGTAGAAACCTGCTCAACCAGGGAACACTTAACTAAGGGGTGTTCAGGAACAGAAACTCACAGTAGGGGCAAAAAACAAAGTTCTGGGACTAGGGGAACCAAAACCCCAGACACTTAGCTGGGCTATGCCTCCCACGTGGCTTCACACCCATTTACACTGACCTTTCACCTTCAGAACCACATTGAGTCTGCTGACCCATGTGAAACACCCAGCAGGGAGCCATAACTCTTGCCCTACATGGAAAGCCTCATTGGGTCCCCTAGGGAAACCCGCTGGCATCTGAATCAGATCCTGTGACCTCTGTGGTCCTGAGCCTCAAAGCAGGGGAATACCCTTTGCCGTGGATCCACCACAAAGCCTCAGGGCCTAGGTGAGAAAACTTCACCTGTGAATCATGGCAGCTCAGCACCTTCTCTGGGCCTCTCTCAGAAGCCCCTGAAGGGCTTAGCATGTGTCACCAGGGGCCAGGACAGCTGCAAATTCTCCTGTGAAACAAGAAGGTTTCATGGGCTCTCGTGGTCTCTGAGGATGCCTCATCAGTTCATGAGATGACCTATTTGCAGGTGACAAGGCTCACAAATGCCAAATGAATCACTCATAAGTGAGTGTGGTTTTCAACTTTTCAGTGTCATTTTAGTGGATACCTGGCTCATTGGGAATTGTGATGTCAATAGACGGAAGCCCAGAGAAAGTAAGTGACTCGCCTAAGAACACACAGCTAGAATTAAACAAGTTTGGAAGTAGAATTCAGGTGTCCACAACCTTTTTTCCCATCATCATACTGCCTTGCTTAGAACAAAGACAAACCTAAGCAAAAGAAAAAAATATATATTCATTTTAATTGGATGGTAAAATAGTAGGAAAGAGGAGGAAAATCTGAAGACAATACATTCCTTGCCACTCATGGGCTCTTTGAGACATTGTCTCAGCTCAGAGCTCTGGGCTGGAGCTTGGAGCTTTATCAGGAATTGCCCTTCCCCACCCCAACATGTAGTGAAGGGTGAGCTAACAGGACATTCTTTATGTCAATCCTGGTGGCAGTGTGTAGGCCCAGTTATTCAGTCTAAAGAGCTTCAGGCTGCTCACTGGGTCCATTGTGCAGATAAGAGAAGTAACGTCCCGGGAGAAGAAATGATCTGCTCAAGGAAACCCAGCTGGCTGTGGGCAGAGCAGACACCAGATCACTGTGTCACAACACAGAGTGAGTGGTGGTCAGCATCACTCACTATCCAACCCTGTGGGGTTCCCAGAGCACAGGGTACTTCTCTAGACTGTGAGGACAAAGGAAACTCTGGTCCCTCTAACAACACTTCGAATTTTACATAATCTGTCTACTGGTTTGATATAATTTCTAAGGCAAGTGGCTGATTTTGATAAAATGTGTTGTAGCTACCAAAAGATAGCAGTGAACCTGGCTGGGTTTGTCAACTTACACAAGAGAAGCGATCTGTAAGTATAATGAATGGGAAAGCAGATAAATAATTTGTGTATTTGGTCCAAATAAAAGGTGGGTACATCCACATGATACAATAGAACAATGTAGCAGTTAAAAAGAATAGAGTGGCTACCATGGATAGCACTCCTCAATATATTGCTGAGTGAAAAGGGGTAAACTGCAAAATACTCTACCAGAGGTGTACACAATAGTACTCAGTGTGTATATGTGCATGCATGTACACTTAAATGAATTAGAATGGTCTGCAGGAATGTGCTCTAAAAGATAACAAACATGACCTACACAGAACTAATGAGGAGACAAGGATTGAGGATGGGTGAGCTAAAAGGACTTTGGCCATTTGTGGAAAGTTTTTAATTTTTCCGAAATGAATGCAATCATTTAATATTTACGTAATAAAAGATTTTTTTTAAAAAAAGGAGAAAATAGAAATATAATTTTAATGATTCATTGATCTATTCATGCACTATTTGAGCATCTATTATGTGCCAGGCATGAAGAAGGTAAAAAAATCCAGCCCCTGACCACAAGAATATGTTCTAACATAGAAGGAGGAGGTTTCCTGCTTATAAGCATGATGAGATATATCACAAGTGCTCTGGTGAATGAAGAAATCAGAGCAGAGTAGGAAAATAAAGAAAGGGATCTCCATGTTTCACGGGAAATCCAAAGGCCAAAACAGAGTCTCCAGTCAATTCTGCCAAGGCCTGCCATCTTGAAAAAAAAAGAGTATTATGACAACGGTTTGCAAAAGGACACATCTTTTGTAATTTTAAAGTAATATCCATGATCTCTCACTTCAGCTAGAGTTCACAAATGAATATAATAGTACAACGGATAGTTTGCAGTTTGTAAACATACAACCCCCATGAACGGAGAGAGATGGTTTTGTTACTTTTTAAAGAAACTAACTCTTTGGCTGCATTTATCAGTACATATGGTTTACTCCGCTAGACTAGAAATGGCTCTGCCAAAATTGCTGCTTAAATTTGGGTTTCTAAAAATAACTCATGGGAAGCCTGCAGTGTGAGAGGAAGATGGTTGCACACAGCTCCAGGGAGGAAAATCTCAAGCATTTGATTTGAATTACCTAAGAGCTGAAATTGAGTGCAAATATCTCCTTGTAGCAACTGCTATATAATTAGCCATCCTAACGGAATCCTTTCAAAACCGAGGCAGTTCAACAAGTTATTTTAATTGAAAATAAAATTTCCTGACCAACTATTCTGTCAAAACCACATTAAATGAAGATAGCTCAGCAGTGACCAAATCACTATAAAAAGCATTACGTGTTATGGGAGAAATGAGCGGGAAGGAGCCCCCCCCCTTTTTTTTTTGAGACAGTCTCACTCTGTCACTCAGGCTGGAGTGCTGTGGCATGATCTCGGCTCACCTCAACCTCCGCCTCCCGGGTTCAAGCAATTCTCCTGTCTCAGCCTCCTGAGTAGCTGGGATTACAGGCATGCACCACCACACCCCACTAATTTTTTTTTTATTTTTACTTTTTTATTTTTAGTAGAGATAGGGTATCACCATATTGGCCAGGCTGGTCTCGAACTCCTGACCTTGTGATCCGCCCATCTTGGGCTTCCAAAGTCCTGAGATTACAGGCGTGAGCCACTGTGCCCAGTCGGGATATGCTTTTCTATATGGGTAAAACGTGGCAGTTCTCTGGGCTCCTTTTTCTAGCTTCATGTGTCTTCTGGTCTCTTGGAAAAAGTATTCCATTTTCTCTGCATCAATGCTACTGCTGGGGCTATCACTTGAATACAGTGCATCACTGTCTTCTGAAAAGAAGCAGCCAAGTTAAGATCTCAGAGATAAAGGGGAAGAGAAGAGAAAATGGCACTTGCTTTCTGTCGAGTTCATGACTAGCACAAGGACACCTTCCATCCCAGGAGGGCCACATTCATCCATCAGCTCTTGGAGAAGACTACAGAGACTTGGAACTGCCTCTGCACTTGGACTTTCATCTTTGCTACTTATCAGCTGTGCCTAGTTATTTTTAGCATCTCTGACTAGCAGTTTTCTCATCTTAAAAAAAAAAAAAGAAAAAAAAATTGTTGTTATTCTCACACCTCCCAGGATGGCCAGGGAGGTCAAATGTGTGCACAATCAATCCGGTATTCTAGACAGTATCTGCAACTGCCTGTGTGAGGAGGGCTAGGGAGGGGACCAGACCCTTCCTCACGAGTTGAAATGGGTTGGCGCATGAGGAGGGCTAGGGAGGGTAGCAGACCATTCCTCACAAGTTGAAGTGGGTTGATGCATGGACCAGCGGCATCAGTACTGCCTGGGAGCTCATTGCTAGAGTAGATGCTCAGCCCCACACCGAAAAATTGGTCAAAAGTGTGCATTTACCAAGTACCCCTGGAGATTTGTGTGTGGTTCAAATTTGAGCCTCACTGGCTGGTGCCATCTCCCAGGTGTGTGATTCTATATCGGGTGACCTGTGTCGAAAGGAAGGGAGGGAGGAATGAAGGGATGGAGGGATAAAAGGAGGGAGAACGGGGTCAGTTAAATTAAAAAACAATAAAATTAAAAGATCTCCGCGTTACTAGTTATTCAGGTTTAGGTTAAAACGTGCTCCCAAGGAAATCTAGACCTTGAAGCCATCCTTTTTGCTTAAAGCCACATCACTGAGCTTGAGATCCCCATTCAGACAGAACATGCGGCCCCTCAGACCCATCACCAGGTCTACATCTAAAAATGCTCAGGTGGGCCGGGTGCGGTGGTTCACGCCTGTAATCCAGCACTTTGGGAGGCCGAGAAGGGCAGATCACTTGAGGTCAGGAGTTCGAGACCAGCCTGGCCAACATGGTGAAACCCCATCTCTACTAAAAATACAAAAATTAGCTAGGCATGGTGGCGCACAACTGTAATCCCAGCTACTTAGGAGGCTGAGGCAGGAGAATTGCTGGAACCCAGGAGGTGGAGGTTGCAGTGAGTTGAGATTGCACCACTGTACTCCAACCTGGGCAACAGTGAGACTCTGTCAAAAAAACAAAAATAATAAAAATAAAAATAAAATAAAATAAAATAAAATAAAAGTGCTCAAGTGGACAAATGTGGTAAGGGAATGTCTCGTGCGACAGAAAGCTACCTGATTCATTTTTCCCCAAACCGCTAGGCACTGTGGTTAACCAACCTTCTAAAAACACCAGTGGTGCCTGCCTCCAGTCCATTTAGCTTGGTTAAGAAAGGAAACATCTCTTCCAGAAGATTCTGAAATTCTGTTTTCCTGAGCCTTGTAGTGAATAAAATGGAGTTGGGGGGAAATGACTCTTAGACTTTTTGTCAGTGTAAGTGGAAACTGAGATGAGACACATAATATAAAGTGACATATAAAATCCTAATTTTGGAATAAGGAACCCCAGAGATGGTCAGCTTATAAGGCACTTTTAAAATCCTTACTGGGAGGAACTATAATGAAAACCTGATTTTAAAAATAAGGAGGTGGAGACTCTGCAAGATTGAGTGGTCAAATTAGGAACTGAGCGCTGTGTCTTTTCCATCCCATGCATGCTTGTTCTATGGCCCAGTATCCATGTCCCCAGCCACCTTCCAGAAATGATCCAGTCATGTGTTAGAAGACTTACACTACGTCTTTGTGGTCTTTGTCACCGAGTCTTCACCTGAAAATTGATTCTACTGATGAGGGGCGCAATGGTGATGTTACCTTGGATAAAAGCCCAGTTTCGGAGCCAGAAGCTTTTGGATTCAAATCATGGCCCTGCTACTTAATAACTAACTTTTGGCAAATTGACCCCTCTGAACCTCTCAATTTCTTCATTTTAAAAAATGGCAACAATAGTAGCTAATAAGTATCAAGTGCCATTCTAGGCACTTTATGTTTATTAACTCTGTGAGCAGGTGCAATATACTATTATCATTCTTCATGTAGAAATGAGAAAGCTAAGGTACAAAAAATTGAAGTGACTTTCCTAAGGCCACATGGCTGATAATTGTCAGAATCAGGATTCTGTAGGAGCCTGTGATGTAGCAATAATATATCAATGCTCTCAGAGGGCTGCCAAGAGATATCTATGAGATCGTAGAAATAAAATGCTTCCCAGGCCACCTGGCAAAGATAAGTGCTCAACAAATTATAACTACACGGTTTCCATTTCTTTTATTTTTATTTATTTATTTATTTATTTTAGAGACAGAGTCTCAAATCTGTCTCTCAGGCTGGAGAGCAATGGCATGATCAGAGCTCACTGTTGCCTTGACCTCCTGGGCTCAAGCGATCCTCCCACCTCAGCCTCCTAACTAGCTGGGACCACAGGCATGTGCCACCCAAACTGCTTTTTTTTTTTTTTTTTTTAATTTTTATAGAGATGGGGGTCTCCTTAGTTGCCTAGGGTGGTATTAATCTCCTGGCCTCAAGTGATCCTCCCGCCTCAGCCTCCAAAAGTTCTGGGATTACAGGCATGACCTGCTGCACCCATCCTATAAATTAATTTCTTGAGCTAGCCAGAAACACAAGGTTACTATGGCATCCACGTGGCTGATAAGAAGGGGAAGTTCCTGCTTGCAGAAGTGATACTCTCTGACAGGTATTCATCTGCAACTGTCCTCAGCAGGCATTCTGCTTTGACATCATGGTGCAGGGCAGGAACTTTGGTGCTCTGCCCTTTGAATCTTTCTATTGATTTCTGTCACACAGAACCTGCATGGGAACCTCAGCTGGAGCAGCTGGTGTGGAAATGGGTCTCATGTCTGCCTGGCAAAAAGAATTGCCGTTTCCAAAATGAGCTGGATGGATCTAATCCCCAAAGCAATGGACATGTATGAGTGACTCGCTGCTTCTGAAATTCTCTGCAAATCAAACAGATGTGGGGGAAGATCCCTTATATAGAAGAGGCAGCATGCATGCAAAAAATTGGCAAATGCAGAACTCTGATGTAGAAGACTCTGTTGGCTGCCAAGTTACTGATCAGCCACTGGTCTCTTCTTCTTTATTAAAATATTCCCAGTTCTATTCAGGGACAAGGGAGATAGCAATGTGCTCAAAAAAAGTCCATGGCAGGGGGAAGAATTGGCCCTGGCTTGAAACAGCCATGACAATCTTGTTATCTCTGTCAGGGACTGGCTGGGAGCTTACCTGGCCCAGTTTGGCCACTGAGACATAGGGGAAGTCTACTGGGGATTTCTGGGGAAAATTTTCTTCCCTAACAGAAGATAGGGAGTCACAGTAAAAGGGCCCCTTTTTTCCTGCCTGATGCTTCTTCCTGCTCAAAATGCTGTTATGACAAAGTGATGTCTGCAGCAGAAAGGGCCATCACAGGGATGCTAATCAAGTGCTCTGATGCGGTTGAGCTGTCAAATGCATCCTTTTTGATGCATCTGCCAATACCAGGTGCTGGCGAGGACAGAGGGAAACAGAAATCTTGAGCACTGCCTGTGGAAGTGTAAACTGGTACAGTCATTCTGGAACACAATCTGGCAGTACTTGTGAAATTAAGTGTGAGTGTGCACTATGACTCACCCGCATCACAGTCCATATCAGAGAAACTCTCCCACAGTCCATATGGGTACAGGTGTGAAGAGCTTATCACAGAACTAGGCTGTGGTTACCTCATGTCCACTAGCAGCAACAGGAGAAGCAAACAGGGCAGGATCTATGGCATGGGCAGGGTAGATGCAGCTCCTCAGATGAACCAGGTGAACATAGAGCACCAAGACTGGCTCTGAAAAAGAGTGTTGAGTAAGCAAAAAAACCAGATTGAGATCTATAGCAGAATCCCATTTGTCTAAATTAAAAACAGATACCCAATCAGAACAAGACAGGGAGGATCCTCATGCAGGCCCTCATGCAGGGCCTGCAGCAAGCACACTGGAGTGGCTGCCTATGGAGGAGGGAAGGGAATGGGAATAAAAATTCCACATTTGTCTCCTCATCTCCTCTTGCAACAGAGGAGGCAAGTGGCTGGGGGTAGGGGGCCTGGTAGAGATCAATGATGATGATAATAATGACAATGAACAAAGAAGGCATTCATAATAAAATTCGAAAGAAAAAAACACAGCCAGATTTACAGTCAGAGAACCCAGGCGTGAATGCTGCCTTGATCCTTACTGGCTACGGCTCTTTGGCAAATCACAGTGCCTCAGCTTCCCCATCATGAAGAGCAGGTTTGAAGAGTGGCTCTGCAGAGCTGTTATGTGAGCATCCAAGGAGATAGTGTGGGGAGATTCTAAGCTTGGAACGTAGCAGGGGCTTCCTGGATGGCAACTGCCAGGAGCCCTAAGGACTCAGCTCTCTCCTCTATAAAATGGGGATTTACGTTACACACCCAGCACGATTATGGTGCAGATGAAATGACACATGACCATGAGGGACAAAAAGCAAGATCATGAAACCCAGGAGCACCTCCTGCTCTGACCCCTGAGTGCAGCAGTGTGCGCTGTGCCCGTGCCTGATACAGCAGCGAGGGTCAGGCTGTCCTTTCGTGACGTCATTCCTAGTGGAACATGGGCCTTACACATTCAATATATATATTGCCTTTTACTTTATTCTATGGTAATGACTGAAGTTTAACTGAATAAGACAAGCTATAAAAAAAGAGAAGAGATGAGATGAAAGAAGAGAAAAAAAGAAGCTGTCATGCTCTTATTATTCCAAGTAGGCATCATTTTTCCAATGAACAGCTAGCCTCTCTCTATACAGGTTTTGTGTAATCTCAGGAAGGACGCAATGCCTTATGTAATTGTCACATCAGAGATTGTCACTGCTCTCCTTAAGGTGCCGCCTCTTCTCCATGATGACCCTTCAGATGTCTGGGAAAGATTCCGTGAAACAGAAGGACCCTGGAGTCCACTTTGTTTCTAATTTTGCCCTGAAGTGCAATAGGCTGCAAGAACCCCCTTTTGGCACACAGCTTTCTCATTTTCTGGAAACTCTCTTCTAAATAAACTTCCCAAATAGGGATACAAGGTCAAAGTAAGGCTTTGATGCCTCTTGACAAATTGTTACTCCAAAAGAACAAATTATGCTGCCACCGGCAATGGAGGCATATGCTAGGCTCTGACACGTTCTTAAAATAAACCCCAAAACTGGCCGGGTGCAGTGGCTCACGCCTGTAATCCCAACACTTTGAGAGGCCGAGACAGGCAGATCACGAGGTCAGGAGATCAAGACCATCCTGGCCAACATGGTGAAACTCTGTTTCTACTAAAAATACAAAAATTAGCTGGGTGTGGTGGCATGTGCCTGTAATCCCAGCTTCTCAGGAGGCTGAGGCAGGAGAATCGCTTGAACCAGGAAGTCGGAGATTGCAGTGAGCCGAGATCGCGCCACTGCACTCCAGCCTGGTGACAGAGCAAGACTCCGTCTCAAACAAACAACAACAAAAAACACAAAACCTATTCTAACTTTTGGCAACCTGATGGGGGAGGTACATTACCGTTGTCTGATTTTCTGGTGAATATCACTGTGACTCCCAGGGACCCCAAGTTCACTGATGTGCTATTTTCCTCATATGAGGTCTGTGTAAGAGCACCCACATCTTGTTAAAGTGGGTTTTCTGCATAGAAAGAGACCTCTTTCATATAGGCAGGCCTGAAAGGTAGAGCGGTGGATGGGACAGAGAGAAAGCCAGGGAGAGGAGAGTGGGAGCCTAAAGCCTCCTGGGAAAGAAGGAAAAACAGGAACAACAAATGAAAATGTTTGTGTAAAAAACTGCAAAACAGAAAAAAAAATCTCACATCCACGGAGGACACATCCCTGTAAAATGTATGCATGCACAGCAGGAACAGGGGGCAAGAGGCCAAGCAGACATGAAGGCAAGAGTTGTAATTGGGTGAGATGATGGCTCTGGGATTTGGGCATTCTTTAAAATTGTTTTTATAGATGTGGTTATATTGATTTTCAAATAAGATAACAACAACAAAAAAAACACAAAGTATGTTAGTCCAAGAATAGAAAAATAAGAGCAGAGTCAGGAGAGGAAAGGCAGGAAGTGAAATAAGGACATGAAGACAGCATGATCAGTCTCTTCCATCCTTAAAACCCCTCTGGGGCATCCCTCAGGGCTAAGGATAAGGTCAAGCTCCTTCCTGCAAGCAGGGAGGCCCCACATCACTCCTCCAGCCCCGTCCCTGGTCGCTGGTCACAGGTTGCTCCAGCTCACCCCTAACTCCAGTTCTCCAGCCCAGGCCTGGGTTGGGATCTCCAAAGAGCATTCCTCTGGCTCCTCTGTTGGGTTAATCCCCACACCTCCTTCTGGGAAGAGCCTAAACATCCTTTCCCCCAGGAAGCCTCCCCTTTCCCCTAAAGTCGAATCGCTGCCTAGTCTCATCCTGCCAAGACATCCTGTGTGTTCCTTTTCTGAGTTTCCCACTGCAATGGCTTGTACTGAGCTGCTCCAATATAGACCTTTTGATTAGAAGTCTAACCATTTCAGGAAGGGGACATCACACGGGGACTGTGCCAGCCATGGAAGGAAGGACTGGCCTGGGAGACAGGACAGGCAGAATGGGCTGGACAATGCCCATTAGATGACTCCACGTCAGTTCTCCCCTTCTACTCTCTAGCCCCACATCACTAATCCAATCAACTCTTTAAAAACTTATTTCTCAAGTGCCTGTTATCACCAAGACATTGCAGTGAGAAATTGCAAAACCCAGGCCATTCCTTGAGTGTATAACCTAGTTAGGGAGTCGAGACTTCAACATGAGGATTGTTAGATAACCATGCAGCAATGAAGTATAAGATAAAACAAGACTGTCAAAGATTAATTGAGTGTGGGCACTGTGTGGTCTGGGTTCAGGAGAGCAGGGTCACTGTGGCTGCAAAGGAAAGTCCTCTGAGAGCCAGATTTAAAGGATACCCACAGGACAGGTAGGTTTGCAGGGGGTGGGGTGAAAGGATAGCATTCAGTGATCAAGGCCTAGAGCAGGGGAGGGGTATTGCATGCTCAGTGGCCAGCAAGAAGTCCCCTGAGGGAGGGTGTGTTAGGGTCAGAATTTTGAGAACCTTAAAACCCAATGAGAAGAATCTGCACTAGGAAAGAGACGAGTGAAGACCACATAAAGCAGTACAGCTGATGAGAGTCATTTGTGAGGATAGATGCTCAGGACAGACTAGAAAAAGATCCTGGTAAGAACCTTTTATGAAAGTTAAAGCAAGAAGACAGGCATGTGGTACCAGAGCTGCCACCTCCCACCTACAGGCGTGGTGGTCAACACCAAGTCATTAGAGCCCACTTTCCTACCAGGCCCAGTTGGGACCTCAGAGTTGTTTCCCATTCAGGGCCAAGAAAACCCCTACCAATGGATCCAGAGTGACAGTTCAAATTTATTTTGCCTTGCAGGTTGTATTAGTATTAGTCAGAAGTGATGCTGTTATGCTGCACTAACATGTCTTTCCAAATTTTAGTGGCTTAAAGCAACAAAGATTCATTTCTTTTTTCAGCTGCATGTTCATCACAGGTCAACCTGAGATCATGCTCAATCTCAGCATTATCCAGACCAGGCCAACGTGGCAGCCTCTACACATAGCACTGATCAGCAGCAGGCCAGAAGAGAGAATGACCTCTGGAGGGTTTCTCACTAGAATTCCAACATGAAGGCCAGAAATGACATGTCAATTCTGCTCACTACTCCTTGGCCAGAATTGCTCACAATGGGCAAGAAAGTTCAGTCTTACCCTGTGGAAGGCAGAGTCAGAAACAATAAATGGCCTAAGTATATCCCCTTTCAGGTCACATGGAATTTACTATTCATCCATTCAACTAGCAAGAACTTATTTTAAAATGGCATGCTCTGCACCCAGCCACTTTCCTTCTCATTATCTTCTTCTATTTTCTTCATAGTAATTGTCACTATCTGAAATATCTTAACTGAAATGCCTTAATTGTTTATGGATCTGTCATCTGTTGTTGCCTGTGTCACAGACTAGGTTCTAAGCTCCCTATCTGCCTTGTTGGCAGTGTGGGGCACGCAGTAGGACGCTCAGCAAATATTTGTGAAATGAGTAGGTGAATGAACGAAAGGTTCCACAGGGCAGGGACTCCGTCAGCTTAATTTAGTGTGCACAATGTCCAGCACATTGTCGGAACTCAGTGGACTGCTAAGAAGTTAGCCAGTTTTTTATGTGTCTGCTTGAAGTGACATGACTCAGCACTTCTTCCCCACTTGGTGCATTTCCTCTCTCTTTCCCCCTACAGGGACTTGAGAGCTGAAGACTGGTCTTGACAGATACTATTGCCTATTGATTTCAACCCTGAGATCCCCCCACTAACCTTTCTCCCTTACCCTCAGGGTTCAGGGCCAGGTTTCAGACTGGCCTGAGAACATAGGCACCAAAGGGAAAAAAACAGCCAGAGTGAAAGAGAAATGAAGAAGAGACTTCTGGCTGGGCGTGGTGGCTCACACCTGCAACCCCAGCATTTTGGAAGATTGAGGTGGGTGGATCGCTTGCGGTCAGGAGTTCAAGACCAGCCTGGCCAACATGGCAAAACCCTGTCTCTATCAATGATACAAAAATTAGCCAGGCGTGGTGGCGTGTGCCTGTAATCCCAGCTACTCTGGAGGCTGAGGCATGAGAATCCCTTGAACCCAGGAAGCACAGATTGCAGTGAGCTGAGATCACACCACTGCACTCCAGCCTGGGAGACAGAGTGAAACTGTGTCTCAAAAAAAATAAAAATAAAAAAGAAGAGACTTCTGAGAGGGATGTAACCAGCCCTTGCACACGCATGCACATGCACGTACATTGTAAATGCTTCACTCTAGTCTGGCCTCTTCAGGAACTTGCTGTGTAAACTTGGGCAAGTCCTTCCCCCTGTAGGCCTCTGTTTCTCTGATAGTAAACTCTGGGTACTGAAGAAGGACATTTCTAAGGGGCCTTCCAGATCTAAAATGCTACAAGCAAGAAATCATCTAAGGGCATATTTCTCAGAGCAGGGTCCATGGGGTGACAGCTTTTATAAGGCTTTTGTAGGCCTCACACACATTGTATCAAATGCATTAATTGCACTCATATCCTTCATTAAAAAATAATTCCTATGTAACCGTAAAAGTTGAGGCGAACTTGACAAGTTGACATAAAGTTCTATAAAACATACAGTATACCTATTTCTATTTTGCAGTTTTGTTTTCATATTTTTCAGCTAAGAATTTTACATGTTTGTTCTCAAGGTTGTTTGTGGGTCTTTGAAATATCAATAAGTCCCAGACATTCTGTTTATAGCACTTAACTGGTCAAATGGAACTATCTCAGATGTTCGGTAAAAATGTCATTTGCAGGCAGGGCCCCACCCTAGACCCACTGAATTAGAAAATCTGTTGGGGGAACCCAGGAATCTCCATTATAGCACATTTCCCAGATGATCATTTGCAAACTGAGGTTTGAAAACCACTGCCATAAAAAGAGGCTGAGGAAATGGGCTGGGGGAGGCAATTAGGGAGGAGGAAGGAGGGTTAAAAGGTGACCAAACACGGGTGAAAAGATGACGGTGCATGGCTTACATTTTGCATGTGTGCAAATGTGCTTCTGCCCACGTGAGCCCACACGTTCCACCAGACTAAACACATTTTGTAAAACCATGAATCGCTCTCTGCTGAGCCCCTCCTCCAGACCCGGAAAACAATACTCAAACTCAGTCTGAGACTGCATCCCCTCTGGTGATTTACAGGAGGAGTTAATATTTCTAGCATATCATTGGGCACCCAGCCTGAAGACTGAAGGTGTTTCTGCCAGGGACGGGTACTGCAGGAAGGACTGTCAATAGCGCTGTCACCCAGATGCTTGCGGCAATGAGTTCTAGCTTTGGTTAGTAATACATACTAGCTCCGTCAGTGAGCAGTCTTAACTCATCCGTGGGGATGGAGGTTTTCTTTAATCTTTTTTTTTAATTCACAGATAAAATTGTATGTATTTACTATTTACAACACGATGTTTTGAAGGACACAGTCGATACATTATGGAATTACTAAATCTAGCTAATTAACATGTGCATTACCTCATGTAGTTATCCTTTTTGTGGTAAGAACACTTTACATCCACTCTCTTAGCCTTGTTCATGAATACAACACATTATTAACTATAGTCAAAATCGACTTCTTGAACTTATTCCTCCTACCTAACTGAAATTGTATATCCTTTGGCCAATATCTCCCCAACCCCCTCCCCAGACTCTGATAACCACCAGGCTCCTTTCTACTTCTTTCAGATCAACTTTTTTAGATTTCACATATGAGTGAGATCATTTAGTATTGGTCTTTCTCTGCCTGGCTTGAGCCACACACACAAAAGTTGCTTGTGTACATATGTGTGTGTGTGTGTCTGGCACACACATAAATCTCAAAATTTATTTATTTATTTTTTGAGACAGAGTCTCACTCTGTTGCCCAGGCTGGAGTGTAGTGGTGCAATCTCAGCTCACTGCAATCCCCACTTCCCGAGTTCAAGCAATTCCTGTGTCTCAGCCTCCAGAGTAGCTAGGACTGTAGGCGTCCTCCACCGCACCTGGCTAATTTTTGTAGTTTTGGTAGAGATGGGGTTTTAACATGTTGGCCAAGATGATCTTGAACTTCTGACCTAAAGTGATCCTCCCAGCTCAGAATCCCAAAGTGCTGGGATTATAGGCTTGAGCCACTGTGCCTGGCCTGCGTGTGTATTTAAGCATCTGCAACGATTACAGATGAAACCTAGCAATAAGAAGTCATCAAACTGTACTGCTGAGTGCTGGTTTTCATGGTGCCAGGAAAGACCAGGATAAAGGGGTAGGTTGGAAAGAAAGGGTAAACTAATTCAAAAGGCCAAGTACTGTGCTAGGGATTTCCTAGTATGTCTCACATCAATCCACTGGGGAGAGCATTATCTGTCCCTTTCTTCCAGTGAGGAAACCAGGACACAGAAAAGATCTGTGACTTGCCCCAGATACTGCAAGATCAAACCCTGACCCAGCTAACCACAAAGTTCACGTTCAGTGCCCTGTGCAGTGCTGCCTGAAAGTTCCCTAGCTTTAAACACAGGAGGGATGGGAGAAGGAAGCCTGTTCTAGAAAGGGGGAGACTGAGGAAACTGATCTCTCAAATCAGAAATAACAACCCAAGTAATTTCTCAACAATTTAATTCACAAGCAACTAGTGGTTATTAGAAAAAAATAAATCACAGATTAGCAATAAGAAAAAAAATACACAAATAACCACATCCTCCCCCAAGTAATGGTGTTTTTATATGTCTATATTTTTACTAGCAAATACATATTTTTTCTAGCCTACAAATGACATGATACTATTTTAGAAATTTTATCAAAATTTATATAATTTTGCCTTTTTAAGAACATGGATAATGTGTTTGCTTGCCCAGTTCTCACCTTCTGTGAATTTATGTCAATCCATACATTTCTTTCCACCTTCTAAGGGGGAAAGAGGAAATCCTTCACTTCTTTTTTATTTGTTTGTTTCCTGTTGTTGCCTGCTCCTCTGAACAGGTGCATTTAGGAAGGGTTAAAGAGTATCCTAGGAAATGTTGTGTTCTGGTAGATAATGTGGCCTTCAGAAACACACTAAACAAAAATTAACTTGGTTTCTTCCTCCTCATAGATGAAAATGAAGAGTAGGTTTTGTAGCAATTGAGAGAAAATAATTTTTTAAAATTATCTTAATGCCAAAGGAAAAAGCAGCTGTCCTGTCTCCCCCTGCACCGCAGGGGGCAGCCCTCCAAGTGCCCCCATCACCCCTTCCAGGCATCCACCAGTTGGGAGAGTGAAAAATAGCCTCCTTTTCACTCCCCTGTTGTTAACCAGGCTCCCTATTGAGATGTAGTTAATCACATCAATTAAGAGCTTTTCTTGCACGTGGCCTTGCCTGCCAGGCACTGGCCCTGTGTCCATGGGAAGGTGGGTAAGATAAGCAGCCAGTCAGGTCAAGTGATAATTAAAATACAGATATTTTGCTTTTTCCTCTCTTTCTATGTTTTTTCATTTGTACATTTTTTTTTTAAATCGGGCATAAGTCACATGCCGTGAAATGCTCAATTCGTAAACAGTTTGATGAGTTTTGACAAATGCAAGTATTCAAATGCACCAAACCAGCAAGACACGGAACATTTCCCTCTCCCAGAAAGTGTTCCTGGGCCCTTCATAGTTTCCTCTGCCGTCGTTCCAGAGAAAACCACTGTACTGACTTCTAGCACCGTCATATGAATGGAGTCATGTTCTGTGTTTAAAGATAAACACGAATAATGAGCCCAAGAATGAGCAGCTTCTAGTGGGAATGTAAAACAGGGTAGACACTTTGGAAAAGACTTTAGCAGTTGCTCAAAAGGTTATACATAGAGTTACCATATGACCCAGCAATTCCACTCCTAGGTATATACATGCCCAAGACAAATGAAAACATACCTCCATACGAAGTCTTGTATGAACCTTCAGAGCAGAATTAATCATAACAGCCCCACCCCCAAAGAAACAACCCAGTGTCCATCAACTAATGAACGAATAAATAAAATGGGGCATATATTCACACAATGGAATACACTTTGGGCATAAAAAAGAATGAAGTATATGTTGTAACTTAGATGAACCTTGAAAACATTATGCTAAGTGAAAGAAGTTCCTCACAAAAGACCATATATTCTGTGGTTCCATTTACGTGAAACGTCTGCAATAGGCGAATCCATGGCCAGGCATGGTGGCTCACGTCTGTAATCCCAGCATTTTGGAGGCCAAAAAGGGCAGATCACTTGAGGTCAGGAGTTTGAGACCAGCCTCGCCAACATGGAGAAACCCCGTCTCTACTAAAATTACAAAAATTAGCTGGGTGTGGTGACTCACGCCTATACTCCCAGCTACTTGGGAGGCTGAGGCAGGAGAATCACTTGAACCTGGGAAGTGGAGGTTGCAGTGAGCCGAGATCACGCCACTGCACTACAGCCTGGGTGACAGAGAGAGACTCCGTCTCAAAAAAAAAAAAAAAAAATAGTAGTTGCCTAGGACTGGGGATAGAAGGGAGATTGGGAGGTGATATCTAAAGGGTACAGACTTTCTTTTGAGATGAGGAAAATATTCTAAAATTGGTAAATTGTATGGTATGTAAATTATATCTTAACAAAGCTGTTTAAAGAAAAAGAACATTCAGAATCAAAAAGAGTAAAGACAATTGTAACGGGCAGAGAAGACAGACCAGTTTTCCTTCATCGGAAGTTTAACTGCAAAAGTGTTTGGCATTGTGGCCTAAGGACCCCATGCCACCTGGGAAGCATAATTGATGTTCAGGAAAGAAGGTCTCCTTCCCTCCCACGAGAAGGTTGAGGAGTTGTCTGCTTTCCTCAGGAGTCCCTGCCCTGTTCCCAGAGTTTAAACTCCGAGAGTCCAGGAACTATTCATCAGATTCATCTGTTTATTCCACAAAATTTATTAAGCTTATGTTTAGTAGGAAGTACAAAACCACATTTAGTCCTGACATTGCTATCAAGTGGCTGCATTTATAGGGATATCTTGAATGCCTCTGTGTGTCTGGCCCTGCGTTTAGCAGGTGATCCTAGGAGACTAGAGTGGTGGAAGGAGCTCATCATGAGAGCGAGACCAAGAACTTTGAGGCCAACGAACCTGGTTCTAAATTCTTTCTTTTTGACGGAGTCTCACTCTGTCGCCCAGGCTGGAGTGCAGTGGCATTATCTGGGCTCACTGCAAGCTCCGCCTCCTGGGTTCACGCCATTCTCCTGCCTCAGCCTCCCCAGCAGCTAGGACTACAGGTGCACGCTGCCACGCCCAGCTAATTTTTTGTATTTTTAGTAGAGACGGGGTTTCACCATGTTAGCCAGGATGGTCTCGATCTCCTGACCTTGTGATCCACCCGCCTTGGCCTCCCAAAGTGCTAGGATTACAGGCATGAGCCACCACGCCCAGCCTCTAAATTCTTATTCTACCATACATTAGTGCATGACTTTCTTTTTTCCTGCCTCACAATTCCTCACCTGCAAAGACCAATGACTTACCCTATGGCTGAACAATGAAGAGTCCCAGTTCTAGGAACAAGACCCCAACTCTACCACTTCCATGCTGCATGTGGCTTCAGGTAGTTTCTGAACCTCTTTGCATCTCACTTCCCCATGTGTAAAATGGGGATGGTATGATAACTGCCAACACTATGCGGGATTGGATGAGCTTACACATGTAACCCAGGGGTCAGCAAACTCTTCCTATAAAGTGCCAGATACTTAATATCCTGGGCATTGTGAGGCCACCTGGCCTTACTGCCCCTCGTCATCTCTGCCATTGTAGCATAATGCAGCCATAGGAGATATGTTAAGAAAAAGGGTCTGCTATGTTTAATAAAATGTTATTTATGGACATTGAAATTTCCATTTTCATTTCATGTAATTTTCATATATCACAAAATATTCTTCTTTTCTCGATTTGCTTCACTACCACTAAAAAATGTGAAAACCCTTTTTCACACTAGGATTGTACAAATACAGTGGTGGGCACAGATTTGGCCCATGAGGCATAGTTTGACCACCCCTGGTGGACACGTAAACATTGTCCAACACATAGTCAACTGCCCTGCCCAGCCATTGAGCCTGGGCAACAACGGCTGAGCATTCACCTGTGTTGAGCTGCGTATTGAGCCTTTCCCTGCCATATCTCATTCAAACCTTATCATAATTGTACAAAGGGGGTTCTCACATGAAAAAGCCAGGACTCAGGCGAGAAAAGAAGCAGAGTCATTGTAAATCCAGGTCTTTCTGATGTGAGCCATTGCTTCTATCCATGATAAAATATGTGCTGGCCACCGGGACACAACAGGGAACTGACTCACTTGGGCTCCCCTCCAAACAAGACAAATCATGATTTAATTCATCTGAGATGTGTGTTGCACAAAGCAAGGGCTGGAAGGAGGAATAAAAGGGCACTCACTACACAGTAAGCAGTGAGGGAGACTCTCTAAAGAAGGGATGATGGCCTGAGAACAGCCATGCGTCTGGTGCAATACCGAGTGCCAAACAGATGAGGCTGGAAAGGTAAGTCCACCCTGAAGCCCTGCTGTGGAGGGCTCGAGGACATGGTCGTCTGTCATGCTGGGGGTGGAGGGAGACACTGGTCCCCACTTTTTGAAAGGGAACTCCGCAACCTCAATAGCCTAACCAGCCTTTGTTTCAGCCATTCTAGTTTATGGGAATATGTCCTCATAAAGTAGGAAAACATATTCACAAAGATTTAGCTTTAGGAATATTCATGCCAACACTGTTTATAATAGTGCCAAAGTTGAATTCATTTCCTAAATGTCTGCCTAGACACTTAGAAAAATACAAAGGGTTTTGCCACTTAGGTCTGAACAACGGTGAAGGCTGGTGTCCAAGCAATCAAATGGTGATGTAGTAGAAGTATACATGTTGATGTCAAAGTATATTTATCATGTATTTAGTAAAAGAGCTATTTACAGACTAATATATATACCACCATACAACTACACACACACACACACACATCAGTTTGTTTAATTAGTTACATCTAAGTGATATAAGGGTTTTTCACTTTTTCTGGAAGAGGTATGTACTGTTTTATAATAAGACGTGAAATAAAACTGATGTTGGACAAGAGTTTAAAACTTCCAGGGATTTAATTGGTTAGGTCGAATCACTATTCATTAATTTACCCAATACACCCTTAGGAAGGATCCTTCACAAGCTAGGAACTGGGTTATGCACTGAAGAATCGAGAGAGATGAGACAGACAGAGCTCCATGTTGAGTAGGAAAGCTGGTCAAGTAACCACCTCCATTCATTCAGTGACGCTGATGTTCTACAGTATTTGCAGAGAGGAGCCCCAGCTCCTGATGAAGGGTCCAGCCTCTTACCCTAATTTGATCTCAGGGTTGGCTTACACCCTCACACAATCAGCTTTTGATCAATTTGACGGAAGACCTTCTGGTATCCATGGTAAGACTAGTGTTTGGATTGAAAGCTAGGCCAATGATACCACCATGTGAGCCTTTCTTTTCCTCACTCACAAACAGGGTAACCTCTCGCAGCTGTCAGGATAAGCCAAGGCTCAGGAAGTGTTCTGCAAATGGCAAGGCCCCGCACACACTGTGGGGGAGATTTAATGCCGAGATCCGAACCTCGTTCTACAAGGATGACGACCTGGAATTTAAACGATGCTGGATGCCAAAATGCAGGGAGGAAAGCATGTTTATCAACTGAAAGGCTGGACAGAGACAGGCAGTGAGCAGTGGGATTCTAGGTCACCGTGCCTTGGAGGGACGGACACCTCATTCTGTACCTCCCACGTCAGCCAGTGCCAGGGTGGCTCCTGACTTTCTGGTGCTTGTTTGTAACCCCAAAGACAATCTGTACATTTGAAATTGGATAAAATATCCCTGCAGGTTTTTGTTCACATATATTAAAGAGAAGTATTTAGGAAGAATTTAGGACCTAGGGCCTGAAAACAAATCTTAACATATCTCCCTGCCGGTATAGTAGAAAGAGAAAGGGGTTTTTCCGGTTAGGTCATAAGGGTTTGAATCCTTGTTCTGTGCCCTTTTGTAAGCTATTATCCCTTAGCTTCGGGGTAATAATACCTTTTCTACATGGTAAGTAATAAGAAAACCAACGTTTGTATACAGTATTAATGCTCAATAAAGAGCAGTTGTAATTTTCTTAGTGGGAAGGCCTCAGGGAAGTTACAAAGCAATGAGGTCATATCACCCAGAAGCTGGACCTGGGGTAAATCAGCTCACTGTGAATGGGAGGGAAGCTCAGGGTGGTCTGGTTATCTCACAGCTAAACTTGACGTCAGCTCAGCCTGGAAGTGGTGAGGTGAGAATACCCTGTCTTTCTCAATGATGCGGGAAGCTAAACTAAACTAAAACTCCAAATGTGAAACTGGCCCTGTGTTCTGCACTCCTCTGAGATCATGGTTGTGCATGAAGAGAATGCATTCAATTTTTCTGGGGAGGGAAAGGAAAATGAATTAACCAGAGAGTAAAGAAGATACTGCTGGGGCAAGCATGGGCTGCCAGGGACCCGCCACGATCAGAAGCGCCTATGACGTTTCTATCAGAATCACCCCGGAGCAACTCGTGAAATAACCAGATTCTAGGTCAATCTCTTGGAGTCAGCAGACCTGGGGTGGGGCCCAGGATTCTGCATTTTACCAAGACCCACTGATATACTTCTGATGCATCCCAAGGGCAGTCTTGGCAACCATTCGTGTGGTGGAGAAGGCACTAGGCATTGGCCTCGGGAGGTCCCAGTTCAACACCCAGCTGAAGACCAGTTCTCAAGCGCGGTGATAAAATTTTCTCAAATACACTGGGGCAGGGCCCAGGTTAAAGCAGCCTGGGACTTGTGTACAGGCTGCAAACATATGTATAAACAGGGAAACATCTGTGCGAGCTATGCATGCAATTTTATGTATACACGCAATGAATATATATTGTATATATAAATATATACATATGTAGGTGTATATGCAGACACATATGTATGCATATATGAGTATACATACCTGCACATTCAAATGTAAATACATGAACGCATGTATACAGGCATGCATATGCATATAGGCATGAATACACACACACTCCTATTTCAATTAATCCTCACACAAGTTCCACTTCAGTACCAACATTATCCCCATTTCCCTTATAAGGAACCTGAGGCATGAAGGAAATAAGAAACTCACCTAAGGTCCCATAGCTAGTCAGTGGCAGAGGCAGGATTTGAAAAGGGCAGGCTGGCTCCAGAGTTTCTGTTCAGAGGTCACTACATTATTACAAACCAACCCAAGAGGTTAAGCAGAGTAGAAGCTGAGAGTCATAAACCTGAAAAGCAACGTGTGCCTGGGGTGGACTGTGTCCAGTAGTGAGTGATATGAGTCCTCCCATTTCTGTACATGCATATTGTTTCTCCCATCAAGAGTTGGAGTTGGTTTCCCTGCCTTGAGTCTGGGCTGGTCTGTGGCTGCTTTACCAGGGGAAGGTGATGGAAATGATTCTGTCCTAGGAAACTTTCACATCTATCCACTTGGGATTCAGCTACCCAACCTACCATAAAGAAGGTTGAGCTAGACTGCTCGTGATGAGAGACCTCATGGCAAGACAGATGCCACCAGCCACTCCAGTCACCCCAGCTGAAGCACCAGACTCCTAATTTAATGCAGCCACACACCGATTCCAAATGCTCCCATGTGGAACAGAAGAACCACCAGCAGAGCTCGGCCAACTTATAGAACTATGAGAAAAATAAGTTGTTTTAAGCCACAACATTTTGTTATGGTTTCATGTGCAGCAAATAGAGAACTGATTCATGCAGCTACATGGCTTGCAGTAAAGTATAAATTTTAGAATAAGCAGCATTATGTGTTGAGCACTAGGCCAGGCAGTGTATTAAGTGCATTACATTCATTGTCTTGTTTAGTGTTTATTGGCATTAATGTAGGAGGTGTTTATATTATTTCCATTTTATTGATAAGGAGACTTAAGCCCGGAAAAGTTAAGTAACTTACCCTCAGCATTGGCAGTTCTTGGAGTCATACCTAAATTTGTCTCATTCTAAAGTCTGCATATTATGATGTCCAAGGTTTTTAAAATAAAAATAAAACAAATAAACACACAGCTTGCATATAATATCAAGGTTCTCCAAAGAAATAGAACCAATAGAATGTGTGTGTATGTGGGTGTGTGTGTGTCTGTGCATGTGTGTGTCTGTAGGGACATAGAGAGATTATAAGGAATTGACTCACACAATTGTGAGGACCATTAAGTCTAAATTCTACAGGGCAGGTTGGCAAGATGGAGATCCAGAGAAGCCTTGATGTTGTAGTTTTAATCCAAAGGCATCCTGGAGGCAGAATTTCTACTTCCTTAGGGAACCTCATGTGTTTTCTCTTAAGGCTTTCCACTGATTGGATGAGGCCCATCCACATTATGGAAGATAATGTGCTCTACTCAATGTCTGCTGATTCAAATGTTAATCTCATCTGAAAAATACCTTCAGTGACATCTGGACTGGTGTTTAAGGAAAACCTGGGTAACTACCCAAGGTGACAGATGGAATTAACCATCACATGGCATTTCTCTCACTCTGTGATCTGTGTCCCTGAAAACCTGGGCCCAGCATTCCCAGTCACAGTCATGATTCACACAAGCAGCAAAATAAATGAAAACTGCAGTCAGAATTGTCATATGAAACATGGAGTGCCCAAATCATGTGGCAAGAGGCAACCAGCCACATTGAACCCATCAGGGAATGAGCCCAGAAGACAAGGAGAACTGACACAGTTGAAGCAGGCCATCAGTGTTTCAATCAACAGGTGCAAGGAACTGAGGATGGCAACAATTAGGAAGCCATGGTTGGTTCCAGGAGCCAGCTTTACCCTCAACTTGCTGTGAGACCTTGGGCCATACCTCACCTCTCTGAGCCTCAGTTCTCCATGTAAGCTTGCTGTTCTGCAAAGAACTGTCAAGTTCTTTCCATACTTCTCTTCAACTTCATCTTAGGCACAGGTCATTGCCATAGCAACCTCCTTTCAACTGTGGGAAAAAATCTAACAAATCCCATGTTGCCACTACAAAGAAAGTGGGGTACAGAGTGCATCATGCACTTCCTGGTGGCAATAAAGTAAGTCACTGGTGAAACCTCAAAAACTTGGGAACCCCCAAAACTCAGGCTCTTCTCTTCCTATTTGTTGGGAGAACCAATAGGAGATTCTCACCCTGTTGTCACACACTGGATGCTAACTTAGCATTTGTAGGAATTCACATCCTCCCACCACCTCCTATAGTCACCAGCAGATATGCAACCCAGAACCCAGACTGGCAAGAGGTTATCACTCACACTGGATTTTGCTTTTTTGTCCCCACTAAAGGCAGCTGTTTCCTACAAATTTGTGTCAATCAGGCCAGGAAGTTTCCTTTTCCCTGCAATCCATTGTATGCAGGAAGATCAGAGGGCCCTGTCAGATACAAGGACGGAACCAGCTGGGCACTTGGAGATACAGGTTGGCTGCCCTGGCCTGGCCTTGCCCCAGCCCTTCTGGTTGCTCAGCCAGTCCACTGTGCTGGTGCAGCTGTACCTGCTGACAGATGCTGAGAACAGGAGACTTGTTATGATAATTAATTAGGAGCACTGGCATCATCGTAAAGAGCCTCTGTTCTGTTCCAAAACCAGCTAAGAAACTCACATCACTCACATCCTTTCCTGTCTCATAAACATGCTGCCTCTAGTCCACTGAGGGGCAAGGGATTGAGCTTATTTCCTAGGGGTAACATCTCTAGTAAAATAAAGCCATTCTGAGGAGCCTGTGTGGACATCAGGCAGGACTACATCAAATTCTCATCTCATGGATAAAGAAGCTAAAGCTGATAATAATACCTATATATATTAATACCTATATATATAATATCCATATATATAAAATACACATATATAGGTATTATATATACAATATATATAAAATACATATATATGTGTGTGTGTGTATATATATATATATGTATATATAGCCCTCCAAGATGGCAGATGACACTGTCTGAGCACCCACTATAATCTATACTCTCATTTTTTTCCACCATTAATGTAAGATTAATAGGAAATTATTAACGAATTTCTTCCATGTTGATCTAACAAAACCAAGACTTAATGAAGTTAAACACTTTGCTCATAGTCACTTAGTGATGAGTGAGCTCAGATCTCAATCTAGCTGTGTTAAATTCCTAGATCCAGGTCCCCTCCTCTTTACTATGCTGTTAACTCTGTGCCCAGAGCATAAACTGCAGTGAGAACTTACCCAAGAAATAGGATAATGACCCTTTGTTTCATGCACCACCCATTTGCTGAGCATCTTTGCTGGGGTGGTTACTAGAAGAAAGCACTAGAAAGGTCTGGCAGAGTGGTTAGATACACAAATCCTGGAGCCACTGTGAGGTTTAAAATCCTGGTTTTACCATCTACTGTCTTCATAGGAGAGCTAGACCACATTACTTAGCCTTTGTGTGCCTTGGTTTCTTCATCTGTAAAATGAAGTGACAGTATATCTCAGTTGGGTCTAATGCGGATAAAATAATTTGGTAAACATAAAGAACTTAAAACTGTGCCCTACACATAGTGTGACAACAGCACTGGTTTTTATTGTTATGACTGTGGTAAACACAATTGACCTCATTCTTCCCCTTACAGGATCCCAATCTAGTGAAGGAATATGGATGTGAAATAAACAAAACTAAATGTATCATTTTAAATAATACTATGAAGAGAAGAGTAATGTGAGCAAGATGGCAGAATAGTAGTTTCCAGTGTTTATCCCTTCATAGAAACAGCAATTTGAACAACCACCCATGAAAAATATACCTTCACAAGAGCTAAGAAATCCAGATGAGCAATTACAGCAGCTGGGTGGAGCATAGAAATAATAAAAGATGCATTGAAAAGGGTAGGAATAACAGTTTCACATCACTCACATCACCCTTCCCCCAAGACAGCACAGTGCAGCATGAAGAGAGAAACCCTTCATGTGGAGGAAGGAGAGTGAAGTAAGCACCCAACATCAGTGTAGATCCTAGTACCACGTTGGCCTTCACAGACGCATGCTACAGACATGAACACAGTCAATAAAGCCATCCCACTGTATCTCAGTGCCAGTCTGGCCCCCAGGGACCCAGAATCTAGGCCTGTACCCATGGACTCAGGCACCAGGCCAGCCCGCTTAAGAATTCCAGCAGTAAACTTGCCCTCAGACCCTGCCAGCAAATCCACCCAAAATATCTTGACTGGTGAACAGCTTTCTTGGCCAAAGCTAATTGGTAAAGAATAAAAGAGATCTCTACTTCTTAAAATAGGTAGACATCAACACAAGACCACAAGGGTTACAAATAGACAAGGAAATATGACTAAAAAACAAACTAAAGCACCAGTAACCAATCCTAAAGAAATTGAGACCTATACATTGTCTGACAAAGAATTCAAAATAATTGTCTTGAAGAAACTCAACTAAAAGAGAACACAAACAACAAAATCAGAAAAACAATACATAAACAAAGTAGAAGTTCAACAAAGAGAGATAAACCATAAAAAAAGACCCAAACAGAAATTCTGGTGGTAAAGCAAAATGACTGAACTGAAAAATTCTATAAGGAACTTCAGCAGCAGACTTGATCGACCAGAAGATGGAATCAATGAGGTCAAAGACAGGCCATTTGAAATTAGTCAGAAGAATAAAAAGAAAAAAAGAATGAAAAAGAAAACCTATGGGACTTATGGGACACCATCAAGTGAACTGAAATACACATTATGGGAACTCAAGAGGAGGAATAAAAGCAGAGGAGAAGGTGATAGAAAGTTTATTTAAAGAAAAAAAATACATAGAACTCTCCAAATCTGGAGAGGAAAATAAACATCCCAATCCATGAAGCCCAAATAATTTGTAATTTATTAAACATAAGGAGGTCTTCATTGAGACACATTAAAGCCAAATTCTTAAAAGTTAAAGATAAAATTATGGGCATCCATCTGAAGGGAAGAGTCCTCCTCTCCTTGGGCACAGAACTTCCCCCAGTCCCCAGTCAGCACCAGGTTCTCAGCTACCTATGTCTTATGCAATCCAGGCTTGGCACAGATTCCCAATAATGCAACCTCCTCACTGGATGATAGGCTATGTGAAGACAGAGTCTTCATTTTATGCATCCTTACAACTCCAGTGTGAAGCACAGACACAACATATTGTGTGCACTCAATCAAATTTCGTTGAATGAAAGAACAAGTGACTCTCTTTCATTCTCTTGGAGTTGAATACTCAATCGTCCCATAAATGGTTCCAGTGCTCAAGCTGAGAATCTTACACCACAGTCAATGCCCTGAAGAAATTGAGACTGTGCTGGGAAGTCAGACACAAAAAGAAAGAGATGAGGTCCACTCTTGCTGTCATACATGAGGAACTAAGAGTCTTTCAAACAGAGGAAGATGACTTTGTGGCAGAAAAACCCACAGAGGAAGTGAATGATGGAATGGAACTTGAGGACAGGTGGAGTTTGAATAATCAGTGGGGTAGTCAATTAGAAGGTTAGGGAAAACCCCATTCATTTATCTGACAAATCAAGCCCCAGTAGGAGCCTTTAGACAGATTCTTCTCACAAGAACCCTGCAGGTAGGAACTATCAGCCCAGGTTAATGTCAAGGATACAGAGGCTTGGAGGGGTGAGGTGACATTCCTAGGGTCACAGAGCCAGCAACTGTTGGAGCTGAGGTCTGAACCCAGCACTCTCTGAAGCCAGAGCCCATGGATCTCTCAGGCATCCAAGGGAGAAAAAACAATGGGATCAAAGCACAGACGTCAAGGAAAGCAAGTAGTGTTTAAAAGACAAGAAGTGAGACCTGTTTACCAGAACTGATTCCCCACATAAGAGGCTCGGAGGCATTCAGTCTTTATTCACAGGCTGGAGTGATATTGCGGTGGACTTAATGCCCCCTGAGAGGTCTGACTTCAAGCCTGTGGGTGACACGGAGCTACTGTTTTTGAGTTGGACAGGGACATGGTCAGAACTGTGTTTTCAGAATTTGGACTTGGCCACTGGAAGAAGAGACAGTTAAACTCAAGTTGCCCAACAAGAGGCATGGGATGGGAGAGGTTGGGGAAGGGATGGAAGGAAACAGAGTGGGCACCAACAGGAAGGAAGCAAAGTCAGGAACTGCTGGCTGGAATGGGTCCAGGGAGAGGGGAAACCACTTCTCCTTCCCTTTCTTATGATTGCAAGATTAGTACTTGAGAATTAGGCTGCACAGGCCAGGACTTCCCAAAACTCAGGAGGGAAAGAGCCCAGAGCATGTGTCTACAATGGAGGCTATAGCTCCAAATCATGTGATCATCAGACATCTCCTTGCCCACCCTGGAGCCCTTGTCCCCAGTGTACTTTGGGCTCAGACAGTCCCTCAGGGGATACAGCAGTGTCCTTTCCTTCAGCATTCAGGGAAAATGAGAGGCAAAGA
This sequence comes from Pan paniscus, assembly GCF_029289425.2. Taxonomy (NCBI): domain Eukaryota; kingdom Metazoa; phylum Chordata; class Mammalia; order Primates; family Hominidae; genus Pan; species Pan paniscus. The sequence goes on along the minus strand of NC_073256.2, from coordinate 145,439,228 downwards.
GATCAATGGAATGCAAAAGCGTTACTATAGATGAGAAGTCGGACGCACAGAGAGGTTCCACCACTTGCCTAATATCACACAGCAAGTACACGCCAGAATCAAAATTCAAACCCAGAGCCCCGCTGTAAACCTTACCTGAATCAGTCAGGGAGCAGCAGGGAGGCAGTGGAAGGATAGGCCCCCCGACCTCACTCCCCGCCTGCCTTCCCATCCTGCCAGTGCCTTCCAAACTGATACCAGAGAGCACGGCAGCCCTGTGTTGCATCCACCCTGATAATGCATCCACACAGGTCAGCCTTCTGGGCACAAAACAAGGCAGAGAAGAGCAAGGAGTGGACCTGGAGGGGCCCATGGAAGCTCCCCAGCACCCACCACTCCAATGGCCCAGCCCCTGGTAGGTCTCCAGTGCCCGTCACCCTACAGAGCCACAGAATCCCCAGGCCTTGACTCTGCAGCAAGGGCCCACCTGCCTCTCAAGAGAAGGGCAGGGCCCCACACAGGCAAGTGCTCTGCCTCCGCACAAAGCTGGGCATGCGTCATCACACTCCCGCCTTCCTTCCTCATTCACTCTCCCTCGCCCTGCTTCTATCAGTGGCTCCAAGATGCAAACATCTCGAAATGACCTGCTTCTGTGTAGGTCAGCTAACAGAAGTGCTGTCTTAAGAAATGAGGGCCAGCTGATGCCCACTACCAGGCCCAGCCAGCCCCTCCCAGCCTCCCTGCCAGCCCTGCACATGGAGGCCTGGCGGCCAGGAAAAAGAAAGGGCTCCTATCTCTGATTCCTCAGGGCCTCTGATAAGAAATGTCATCCCTTGCTGGGTAATATTACAAAGCCAGATAAAAATCTCTATCAAGCTTAAACATATGGCTGGCTGCAGAACACAGAGCCCAGTGGAGAAGGGTAATTTATTTGCTTAAGCTGAAAACCCTGGGCAGCCGAAAGAAGTGCCTGAATAAAAGAGTAAGAGCCAAATTATAACCTCTTCTGACTTGGCATGGGGATTTTTCCCTGGGAAGGATGAGACACCTGAGAACAACAGGGGGCTCTCCACACATTTCTCCTGACACAATAAGCGCTTTCGCCTTCCTCTTTCTTCAAAGGGCACTTTCACTTATGCTATCACATTTAATCCTCACTACAACCTCAAGAGAGGCATTTTTAGCTTCCTTTACAGATCAGGAAATTGAGATTCAGCAAGGTTAAGTAAAGTGGCCAAGGTCACACAGGCAGCCATGCTGGAGCAAGGACCCAAACCCCAGCAGGTCTGACTCACCATCAGATGGGGAGGCTGATCCCAGCTTCTGGGGAGGATCGGCTCATACGTTCACTTAATCAGCGAAGTCAGATCTGCCCAACTTAACTGACAATGTCAGCTACACGTTGTAATCTTGAAGGTACATTTCAAGGCTCTCCCCTGTCTCCTTGTTTCTCTGTAGCCTAGAGGATAATGAGAAAGCCTTGCAGAGCACAGAAGCTCAAGGAAAAGGACGGGAGGCCAGGGACAGTACCCAGGAGAGCAGTGAGTGACCTCAGGGCTTAGATTCCAGCCTCATATGCTCAAGGAGTAGCAGGTAGAAGGAAATTGTGGAAAGAAAACTCCTCTCTCTGTCCATTCATTCATTCACAGATATTAGTGGAAAGCCTATTGTGTGCCTTCTCTAGCTTGGCCTTGGAGATACCAATGCAAATGGGCAGGCTAGGACCTGCCGTCATGGATCGTCTGTCTTCTAGAACTGACTTACAGGTCAGTAAAGAGGCAATAGCCACAGAGCGTGTTAAGTGTGTTTGTGAATGCAGAAGTTCACATAACTGATCTGGGGTTGGTGGCTGTGCATTAGTGTGTAGCTGTTAGCATACTCCACACACTGTTCTAGGCACTATTCTTTAAAAAGTCAGCATTGTTAAGGTTGACTTTGCTCTTTGGTAGTTAATATAGCTTCAAGATTGTTCCCAATTACTTCATATAGCCACTAATTTCTTTAGATTAATTTTTAATTCACAAATAAAAATTGTATATATTTATAATATATGATGTGAAGTTTTGAATTATGTATACATTGTGGAATGGCTAAGTTGAGCTAATTAACAGGTGCATCATCTCACATACTGATTTTTTTTTACTAATTTTTTAAACAGCTCTATTAGTGTTCCATTTTATCACAATTTAATCAACCAATCACTAACTAATGAGCATTTAAGCTGAGTCTCATTTTTCTGTGTCAAACAATGTTGTAATGAAGATTCTATTCTCATCATGCATGTGTTTCTGCATGAAAAGTTCTTAGGATTCACCCAGTGTTTTTTAAGCTTGGCTTTTCCTGTGCTCTTCACTGCAGCAGTAGCAAGGTCTCAATAGCGTCCTTTACAAGATAATGGCTCCCATGCGCCCATCCTCTTCAGACCTGGTGGGGCTCTAGTAAAAGGGTTTTAGTTCTCTTTAGTGAGCAACTGCCACCATTTCCACAAAAGCACACAAGAAAACAAAAAACGTTTCCCTTCTGGTGGCCAAGAAACCACTCCTCTTATCCCTGCCTCCTCTGGCCCATGGTGACTTAGTTCAGAACCAAGCTGAACTTAGCAGCAAGACAACAACCTCTCTTCTCACAGGTCATTCCTAGAAAGTGTCAGCTTTCCTTTTCTTCTGGACTCTGAGAGATTCAAGAACACAGAAAGCCCAAGGCTAGCAAATCTCCACTGAAGCTCAGCATTCATCAAAAACTAAAGCCTGGTGGAGAAGGCACAGCAAATGTCAACTGCACACTTTGGAGCCCAAAGTTGGAGGAAGGCATCAGTCGTCCAACAGAACACCTTTGGATAGTCAAAAGATAAAGAGAGTATGACTCCATGGCTGGAACAAAGTAGAACCTCAGACAAGAGGACATCCTGTTCATGAGAGGTTGGCCATCCACTGAAGACACTGTGGGGGACCGTGAAGGGAGAGCAGACATGAGAAAGGCAGAGCCCCACTCCTTGGTCCCCTGGAGAAAACCAAAGAAAGGGCTGTAATCTACGTGATTAGAGATGGAGAAACTAAGAGCCTGGGGACCAAAGGAAAGGGCCTTACTCATTCTTCCTGGACAAGTTAGAGAAGAGGATATTTGAGTTAGATATTGAAGAGTGAACATTTAGAAGACAGAGAAAAGGGAGAGGACCTTCAGAGGGTACTAACAGAGCAGTGTGGCATGGAGAGTGAAAGAATGTTCAGCCAGTGGCCAGACTGTAAAGGGTATTTCTCAGGTGCTGTGCTAAGGAGCTGGGCTTCTCCCTCCAGATGCGATGGGGGGCTGTGTAGGCTCCAGAGCAACAGAATGACAGATTCGAACTATGCTTCTCCATCACCATGGAGCACGAACTAGTGAGAGAAGACTCTCGGCCATGTGAGAACCAGTATCCTACAGTTCTAAGAACATTCCACAAGGCAACAGATGCAGTGACTTAAACAGAGGCCTACGGAGCCAGGCTCCCGGTCTTCAGATCCCAGCTCTGCCATTCCCAGGTTGAACAAGTTACTGACTGACCCCATGGACAGTTTTCTCATTTGGAAAACGGGGATATCAGCAGAGGCCTCTTAGGGCCATTTTGTTGGTTGTGAGCTGGATGAGTTAATATAAGTAAAGTGCTTAGGACAGTGTCTGGCACACAGTAGGGGCACAACACAAGACAGCTGTTGGGATGGCTGCCATCTCTCTTGTCCCCTTGGTTTCCTCTTTCAGCATTGTCATTTCTTCTGAAAGGTGAGCAGCTATGAATCTGAGCAAGAGTGAGAAGGTTTGAGCTAACACTTGCTTAGGAGGGCTGGAACTACATCTGAAATAGTTTGGGGTCTGTAGCTTCTTGTTAGTCCCCAGAATCCCTATAACAGGGATGCTCTAAGACTGTGGTCCTCAAACTCCACTGCATAATAGAATCACCTGGGGAGATGTTATAAATCCAAATGCCCAGGTCCCATTTCAGACAAAATCAAAATCTTTGCAGCTGGGGTACTAGCAGCAGGATTTAAAAAATCCTCTAGGCAATTCCAAGCTTCAACCCAGTCTTAGAACAACTGATCTAAGAGTCAAATCCAACAGGAAAGGAAAACATGGCAGAGAGGAAAGCATCCCCACCCTTGAGCGGTGTCATCTGCAGAACTACTTCAGCTCATTATGAAGCCGCTCCTCATTACACCTTACAGGGCAGCTCGGTTGTCACAAGGAGCTAACAGACTTGAAAGTTGCCCTGGATCATTGCATTTGTAACACACCCTTCCAAAGTCTTCTGGAAGCAGGTAAGGGTAGAAAATACCAACAAATACAGCCATGTGGGTAACTCTTGTGGAAAAAGCATTGGGTTGCGTGCAGACAGCTGGTTCTGGCCCTAGGCTCTTTCATTAATACTATGTAACTTAAAAAGCATATAACATTTACGCATCAGTTTCTTCAGTAGTGAAATAAAGAACTGACTTACCCATCAGATAAGATGTTGTGGGGTACAAGCCAGAAGACATAGGTCAGCTGTGGCAAAGCATTTTTATTTAACATGTTTTCCAGGTCTTCAATGGAACATAAAAAGTTTAGGAGAGAGAAATGTCCCCTTAAACATTTTTTTTCAATGAGAGAAGGGAGGAGTCAAGGAGTAGAGTTGGTCGGCCACATGAAAGCTCCCTTCAGAGCAGGCTGCTGTGGTGCCTGCCCACAAGGGGTACAAGTGGGGCCAGTGATAGGGCAGGAGCTCAGGGTGTGTCCAAGGGCTGCCCCAGCAAAGACGTTAAGATAGGATATGTTATCTGGGAACAATGGAACAACTGTACCGTTGTCCTAAACCTGAATCTGACAAGAGGGGATAAGACTCCAGGAAGGAAGCATGTCCCCAAACCACTGGCCAGAGTGGCCCCAACAAACCACTGGTCCATTTGTTCATTCCTTTATCTACTTACTCATTCATGTACCTTACAGTAGTGTATGTCAACTACATATCAAGAATTATATGGATGTACAAGATTGTAGGAATGCTGGAATGAATAAGGCTCACTCCGCACCCTCAGGAGGGACAAAGGTAAGTAGGGCAAAGAAGTGGTATTTAAGTACAACACAATGTGCTAAAGTATAATAAAATAACAAGTATAATAGTAAATAGCCACCACTCATTGATGGCCAACTATGCACAGGCACCATACTTGGTATTTTATATTGAACATCTCAAATCCTTGCTATCTCCTCAAGGTAAGGATCTTTCTGGGGGCAAAGATGGTTGTTATAAGCATTATTACCTTTATTTAACATTTACTGAGTCCTTACTGTGTTGCAGGCACTGTGCTGAGGTTTTGTTTGTTACCAGCAGGGAGGTAGTAATGATTTAGATTAGAGCATGGGCTCTGGGCCCAGATTTGCCTGTCAGTAGCTGGGTGATTTTGAGTAAGTTACTTTACCTCTCTGTGCCTGAGGCTGGGCGTGGAGGTCATCTCCAAAATAGAGACTTATGCATTTAACAAATATTTAGTAGGCACTTACCATTTTCCAGGGAATAAAGCACTTAATAAAATTAACAGAAGTCTCTGCATTCCTGGGGTTCATGAGGGGTTGGGGGTGTCAGACTGTCAACAAACAAATAAACAAGTAACTATATGGTGGGTCAGATAATGATAAGTGCTATGGTGATCGATTAAGATAGAAAAAAAAAAAAGGGAGATGGAGGTGCGAGGTGGGTGCTGTCTGCATAGAGTGGCCAAGAAAGGCTTGTCCAATAAGATGTTTGGGGCTAGGTGCAGTGACTCATACCTGTAGTCTCAACACTTTGGGAGCCTGGGCAGCAGGATCACTTGAGACCAGGAGGTTGACACCAGCCTGAGCAACATAGTGAGAACCCTTCTCTACAAAAAAAAAAAAAAAAAAAAAATCAAAAAATTAACCGGGTGTGATGGTGCATGTCTGTAGTCCCAGCTACTTGGGAGGCTGAGGCAGGAGGACCACTTGAGCCCAGGAGGTCAAGGCTGCCATGATTGCACCACTGCACTCCAGCCTGGATGACAGAGCAAGACCCTGTCTTTAAAAAAAAAAAAAAAAAAAAAAGACAAGATGTTTGGCCTCCTTGTGTATGTGTGTGTGTGTGTGTGTAGGAAATAGTTTGGGAAAATAAGTAATACTATACAGCAGTTAAAAAATAATGTATGTGTACACACACATATGGACACACAAAGATCTCCAAAATATAATTATCGACTGAAAAAATTAAGATGTTGAAATACTTGATTTCCCCCAGCTCTGAATGCCATGGAGTCCACAGAGCCAGAGACAGCAGGTGGAGGACACAGGGATCAATCCCAAGGGGATGGGCTGCTGAGGCTCCTGCTGTAGGCCATCTCCTTCTATGAGCGAGTGAATGCCATGCCCTCTGTCTAAGTCTCTAGGCAACAGCATCTTGTGACCCAGCTTCCAGTCTGATTTTGTTCTCTTAGTTCCTTGAAGATACTTACACTGGTTTCAAAACAAAACAAATCAAAAGAGCTTCCCTCACCTCCTGACCCCCAGCCTGTGAGAAGTCATGGAGAGCAATTCATGAATGCTGAGTTGCAACGTGAAGTCCTAGGGGCTTTATCCAGCTACAGATCTAACCCACAGGGTGTTTCAAATATTTTTGAAGTTATTGCCTACATCCAAAATTCAGAAATTTTCATTATATTCAAAGTCCAAAAATTAATTTGGCAGCACTGAATGCACCCTCCCACAATACAACATTAAGTGGATGCTAATGGAGGGCTGGCCCCTTTATTTAGGGAAGGCACCCTCCCATGGACCCATCCCCACTCCTTAGAAAGCACCTAGTCCAAGGCTGAGCACAGTGGCTCACGCCTGTGATCCCAGCACTTTGGGAGGCTGAGGCAGGCGGATCACCTGAGGCCAGGAGTTCGAGACCAGCCTGGCCAACATGGTGAAACCCTGTCACTACTAAAAATACAAAAATTAGCCAGGTGTGGTGGTGCAAGCCTGTAATCCCAGCTACTTGGGAGGCTGAGGCATGAGAATTGCCTGAACCCGGGAGGCAGAGGTTGCAGTGAGCCAAGATTGCGCCACTGCACTCCAGCCTGGGTGACAGAGCAAGATCTTCTCTTAAAATAAAATAAAATAAAATAAAATAAAATAAAATAAAATAAACCACCTAGTCCAATCTCCTCATAGATGGTGATCCCACTGCTCATACAGGTGAGAAGGCTCACACAGCAAGGCAGGGCAGTACCAGAACTACCATTACCACTCAGTATTCCTCACACGAAGACCTGTGTCCCTTCCTCCTGCCAGGCTCCACTCCTTCTTCTTCAGGACCAATTACAGTCTTAGAAAGTAGATGATCCACTTGACATTGGGTGACATGGGGCTAGAGCAAGGCCCTGGGGAGTACCCTGTGTCCTGCACATCTTGGGGGGAAATGGTGTTCTTATACTGTATGATGGTCCAAACACATTGCAACACTATCACCATAATTAGCCCAGGCCTGGTCATCAGGAGGACTCTTGCTCAATATTATTCTTTGCTTCTTGGTTTCTACATCCAGAGAAATAATACTTCTCTAAAAATCAATTGTCCCCAGCAACCCACCTACACAGTTCTTGGAAAATATGGGTTAAACATTCTGCCTTACAAAGAAAACGAGGAACAAAGAGGGTGAAGGAAATTCATCACCATGGTCCTGCACTTCACATTATTCACACCAACCGTTTTTCCAGTCACCGAGTTCAAATGACCCTGTCCCTTGGGGCTGCAAAACTATTTGTACCAACACTTGCCATTAAGGAAGCTTCACATGCTTTAATAAACGGGATTACTCAGTACCGAGAGACGCTAAATGGCTTCAAGAGACTGGAGGTTAGGGGAACTGAAAATGGCATGGAAGGAAGATGCCAGAATAATCAATTTCTGACACAGGAGAAGGAATGGCTGGATGCCAGTCTGCTGCCCAGAACACTGGAGGGACTGTGATACAGGAACTGCAAAGCATCAGTCAAATACATAGGTGGCCCCATGAGAATCCCTTCCCAAACTTCCAGAAAAAGTAAGGAGATAGATGGCTCTCCATGATGACATCTAAACTGTTTTAAGAAGAGGCTGCATCTAGTAATAGGGGATGCTTGACACATAGCAAGTGCTCAGCAACCAATACAAACACACACATACTAAACACACGCACACACAAACAACACACACACAAACACACACGAACAACACGCACTCACAAAATACACATACATTCACCACACACGCACACAACACACATGCACACACACACCAAACACATGTACACACATACAAACACACACACAAAATACACACATACATTCACCAAAACACACACGTACACAACACACATGCATACACACACAAACACACATACACCACATACTCACCAGGCACACACACCAAACACATATACACGCCAAACACACACACATGCACACAAACACATGAGCACAAACACACACACATGCATACAAACACACACATACACATATGCACACAAACACAAACAACACATGAGCACAACACAAACATACAAGCATAAACACAGATGCACACACATGCACAAACATGAGCACAACACAAACATACAAGCATAAACACACAGATGCACACACATGCACAAACACACACACAACACACAAACACACACACACACAAAAACACATGCAAACACACACGAACACAAGCACAAAACACAAACACATGCAGAAACACACATACAAGCAGAAACACACATGCACACACATGCACAAACATATACACACAATCACACACAAGCACACACAAACATATGCACAAATACACACAAGCACAAAACACACAAACACACAGGCACACAAAAAACACACGAGCACAAAGCACACACAAACACAAAAGCATAAACACACACAAGCACACACAAACATATGCACACAAACACACCCAAGCACAAAACACACACATATACAAGCACACATACATATGCACACACATGCACAAACATATACACACAAACACATGCACGTAAACAATACACATACAAATACACAAGCACAAATGTACATACACAAACACGCAAGCACAAACACACAGAAGCACTCACACACAAGCACACACACACAAAAGCACAAAAACACATACACACACAATAGCACTCACACCCAAACACATATAACACACACAAACATACACACATAATTTCTGAATCTCTTAATCTGTGCTGTGCGGCCCCATGGACTGGTTCCTCTCTGTCCACAATTGTCTCTTGATGATCACGCTCATATTTAAGGCTTAAATAACTTAAGTCCCAAATACAAATCAGAATATCCATTTTTGCATAAATTTTGGATATCCAAATTTATCCCTTTCTTCCATGTGTTAGGATTTTCCAGAAAAACAGAATCAGTAGGATGTGTGTATGTTGAAGAGAGAGACAGAAAGAGAGAGATTTTAAGGAGTTGGCTCATGTGATTATGGGGGCTGGCAAGTCCAAACTCTGCAGGGCAGGCCAGCAAGCTGGAGCCCCTAGGAAGAGCTGATACTGCGGCCGGAGTCCAAAGGCAATGTGGAGTCAGAATTCCCACTTCCCATTTCCTCAGTCTTTTTACTCTTAAAGCCTTCAACTATTGGATGAGGCCCATTCACATTGTGGAGGGTAATGTCCTTTCCTCAAAGTCTAGTGATTTAAATGTTAACCTCATTCAAAACATACTCCATGTGACATCTCAACTATTTGATCACATGTCTGAGTACCATGGCCTGGCCAAGTGGACACTCTGGATCTGTACATGCAGCTGCCTCCTTACTGTCTCCACTTGGATGTCTGACCAACATCTCTAACATAACAATTCCACCTCTATCCACAAAAAAACAAATAGGCACTCCTGCTCACCCTGAGCATTCGCCCATATCAATAAATGGAAACTTCATTCTGTAGTTGCACAGGATAATCAACAATCGGGATCATATTTCTTACGGCACCCCATAGCCAATCCACCAGCAAATCCTACCTTTGAGATATATTCTGAATCTGATCATGTCTCACAATCTCCTCTGCTTCCACCAGGCCAGGATTACTGCAATACCCTGGATTACCACAATAGCCTCCTGATTGGTCTGTCTTTCCATCTTTGCCACTTCCAGTCCACTTTCAACACAGCAGCCAGAAGGATCTCATTAAAATGCAAATCAGAACCTGCCAAAAAGTTTCCGATGGTCCCATCTCAACAGAGAAAGAGCCAAAGTCCTTACCAAGACTCCCTCTGAGCCATCTCATCCCTATCTTTTTTGCTCTTTGTGGCTAGACTGTCTCCCCCGCCACCATCGCCCCTGAGGTATGGCTGCCTATCTCTCATGACCAGATGGGGCATTTCCTGAAACCCACCCAGCTACAAGGGGAAGCAGCACCCACCAGGGCCTTAGAGGCTGAGCAAGGGCCATGACTTTAGGGCATTAACTTAAGGACAACAGAAAGGAGGGAACACTGAAAGGTGTTAACTAGAGGAGAGGTGGGCACAGGGTAGAATTTGTCTCTTTGGACGATTCCCCAACCAGCTGGTGTGGATTGTTCTCTGAACTGTATTTTGAAAGAGAAGAATTAGGTAGCTGCCAGGTAAGGAAAGGTGGGAGGAGGGAGGAAGGGGGAAAGGAGGCGAGGCAAGAACCTGAGCAGGTGCTCTGCAACCTTCATGAATTCCCCTGCCAAGCAGCTACTATTTCCGACGGCAACAGTCATTGACTCACAGGGAACAAAGGCAGAAAGAAGAAACGGTGTTTGATTGTGGCCAGAAGAAAGAAAGCCTTCCAGTGGCCAAGAGGAGGGGCACCTGGTGCTGAGTAGGTTGGCTCAGCAAATGGAGCTGATCCGTCCCTCCCCTTCCTTCTGTCTCCCTTCCCTCCCTCAGACAGTACCTGAGCACAAAGATACAATGGCTGCAAGGTCCCTTCTGTGTTCTGATGACTTGGTTGCAGACATCTGGAGAGGGAGAGAGGAATTACCATCTTTCCTACTGAAGAACATTAAATCTCCTTCCGAAGACCTGCCCAGCTCTCAGCAGGGTGCTTTGTCCACCAGGCCAGATTCAACGTACCTATAAGGCCTCCTCTTACTGAATCTAGTGAGGCAGGGCTGCTCCACTTCTCAGAATCCCTCTCAATTAGCAAGACACAGCCTACTGCAGAGCATATTTTTGCAAGCAATAGAGGATTCCGTCCCCAAGGAGTCAACTAGCAGGAACTGGGCCCTGTCAATGAATCTGTGAAATGATCCTAAACAGGCCAAGTGAAGACTGTGCTTCAGGGTAGGGCTGGGAAATGGGTGACTTGATTATTTACAGAGGCTTGTTACTCCAGAGACCAGCACCCTCAAGCCCATTCATGTGCCGCACCTCCCTCTTAGGACTTATCACTGCTGGAAATGATATTCTTTCTTTCTTAGCCTCCCTCACTTGGCTACAGACCCCATTAGTACCATGTCTGCATCTGCTGTTCACCGTGGCAACCTCACACCCAGGGAAGTGCCAGGCATGTGGCGATCACTGAATAAATACATGCTGAATAATGACACTGCTCATGCTAAAAGGGGACAAGACAGGATGGAGGCTCCCAGGGAAATGTGGAGCTCAAAGAAACCTTCCATCAACATTTGATCCAAATTCTTAATTCCAAACAGCAAAATAAAAGTTTATACCAGCGATTCCAATCTCAGGACTCCTCCACGGGGGTCCTCAGTCTACTTTTCAAAGGGTCAGGAAGACTACCAGAAATTTCACCTTCCTTTCCAATAAGACCACAGTTGTCACCTAAAATATCAAGCTTCTTTGTTCGATACTGGCCAGAATTATATCAACTCAGCCTGGTGACCCAGATCAGGAACTCCCATTGGCAGATATTTTTAGATAAGAAAGTAGAGGAATAAATACTTAACAATGAAGTTTATTTGGTTGATAAACTCCCTCACAGGGAAGGAGAACCAGTAAAAGGGATTTCTGGTATAGCAAATGTTGGGAACCACTAGTCTACACCAGCGGTTCTTCATCAAGGGTGACTTTGCACCCTCACCTGCCCACCAAGCCCAGGAAAGGCACTGAACTAAATGTGCTGCTGGGCTCTAAGCCACCAACGCGAGCAGCATTTGTGTTTACCTGGAAGGCAGGGGCAGAGACTGAGCTTCGTGTGCTCCTGAGAAGCTCTGTGTCCCACGGAGGCCTGGGGTTCAGAACCCAGGCTTGTCAGCAAGGGCAGAGAACGTGGGAGGGTTGGGTACCCCCTCTGTCTGTAGGCACAGCTAGCCTAGCGTGTATTTACGCTAAAAAATGCATTGAGATCCTCCCTCCAAATGGACTGTACTTACAGGCCAGATGCTTCAAGGCTGTCCCCCACTTCCCTTTCCAAGCCTGTTGCTGACATGGCCTCAGGAATGCAAACAAACTGCAACAACACAATAACAATGACAATTGCATTTCCAGGTGGGGAAAAGAACATTCTCTATAGCGAATCAAAGCAAGCTCCCCTAAACCCACACCCGAAAAATCCATTAAAAGCATAAATTACAGAATTGGAAGCAGTGATAATGATTACTCCCCTCTGAACATACATGCAAAATGAAAACAAATGGGCGTATGTCCCATCACCAACTGAAAGACAGGTGAGGAGACTGTAAAATGGACCCAGTGGCTCCTGCCCCTCAGAGGTGTGGTGACTGCAGGGCTTAAGGCCCCAGCACAGTGCCCAACTTCCCCAGAAGTGCTGGGTCTCGGGCACCTCTGCCTCTTCCCACTGCCTGGGGGAGCCTCCATCTGTGGACCTCTGGCAGTGGCAGTGGCGGTGGCTGACTGATCAGGAGGAGAGGGGCCCAGGCAGCTATTTGGTGAGAATCTCAACAGCAAGTATGCATCAAAATCATCCCAAATGTCCCAGGGAAGGAGCCCAAACCCATGGTGGGCCTGGAGGCTGCATCCTCAATGCAGCAGAGGCAGGCAGGAATGGAACAGCACCCTGCGGCCAAGTCCTGGCCCTAACGAAGCCTCAGGTTTCTCTAACAGTCACTTGCTCAACTGTCCTCCAGGAGCTGCTTTGACAGCCTTCTATTACCTTCCTGGCAAAACCCAGGTGCGGTAACCCTGCAGCAGCTTCCACTCACTCCTGCAATGCCTGACAGGTACATGGCAGGGGCGAGATTCCCATTTACTAAATAAAAGAATGATGTATACTCATGAGTAGCTTACAGAGGTAAAACTAAGGCTGCCTGTGAACTGCAGTGAATGGGAGGATCAGGAGTGAGTGACTGTTTCAGAATAGCCACTAAACTACTGAGGGCCCAGCACAGTGCCCAGCCCCCCAGAAGCGCTGGGTCTCGGGCACCCCTGCTTCCTCCCACTGCTAACTACTAAATGTCTTATCAATCCTATCCAGAAGCCTCAGCCCAGAACACCTCTGCAGACATTGCCCTGCATTGTGACATCCCTGTGGAGAGGTTCTCCAGCATCCAGTGCCTTCCTGTCGATGACGAGGTGCAAGAGGCAAGGCACGGGAGGAAGGTGCTGGGGTACATACTGTGCTCCAGACAGCCAACTTCAAGTGCATTTCACAGCTCAATCCTCACCACCATGCATGAGATGGAAATGACTATTACCCTTATTTTACATCATGATGTTACATCAGATGACAGACAAACCTGGGGCTTTGAGAAGTAACATGGCAAAAGGCCCCTTAACTAACAAAAGGTGAACGTGAACTTGAACCAAAGCACTGGGACTCCAGGGATCTACCTTGGAACCACTGAGCCATTCAGTCTCCTTCATCACTAGGGAAGTGGTGTTAACACTTAGAATACTGCAAGGACACATTGTATTAGTTCCTCTTGCTGCTGTAACAAATCATCGCAAACTTGGCAGCTAATAACAACACAAATTTATTCTCTTACCCTTCTGGAGGTCAGAGGCTGAACTAAGTCATAAGGAACTAAAAGCAAGGCATCAGCAGGGCTGGGTCCTTCTGGAGCTCCAAAGGAAAATCAGTTTCTTGTCTTCCACTTCTAGAGGCTGCCAGCATTTCTTGGCTCCTGGCTGCATCACTACAATCTCTGCTTCCATGGTCATATCTCCTCCTTTAGGGTATTCAATCTCCCTCTGCCTCCCTCTAATAAGGAACCACTAATAAGTAACTATTTGTGATTGCTTTGGGTCCACCTGAGTAATTCAGCACTCTTCCCATCTCAAGATCCTTAATTTAATCACATCTGCAAAGTCCTTTTTGCCATGTGAGATAACAGTCGAAGGTCCCAGGGATTATGGTCATCTTGGGGGGCTGCTGTCCAGCAGACCACATGTGTTGACTTGTCTGTACCCTGCACTGTCTTACTCGTCATCACATTCCCAGCACCTAGCAAGGCTCAATAAACGCAGAAGGAGGGATGAAGGGTAGGAACACAAGCATTCCATCCCTTAGCCCCCCACAAAGTGTGAGAGCAGAGAGAGATGGGCTCAGGTCCAAGGAAGGCTGAGCAGACACATACATATGTACTGGGAACCCTTAGAAAGTGCAAGGAGTCAGCACCTCATTGGCTTGAGGTCGGAAGTCCCCAATGAGTCATGTGTTTGTTTTCCTAAACTTGTGTGTTCCCACAGCTATTGCAGCCTAAATAGCAGGCCCACAAGCAGCAGGCAGCTCCTCTCATGCCAATTTCCTGGGAACCCAGGCAGGACTAGAGTAGCCAACAGGTTTACTGCTGTGCCCTGGTGAAGGCACTTTTCCTGCATGACAGTAAACAAAGCCAGACAGAAGAGAAGCCTGCAAATAACTGGATCCTTGCCACAAATGCTTTTATTGCCCCCTACCCCTGCCCGCCATGTGATACTATGAACAGTTGCCTTTCAGGGTAAATAAAATAGCCATAATAGCTACTGCTCATGCCAGGACTTTGCAAACATCATCTCTATTCTTTTCAACAAATCAGGCAAAGCAAGTGTTTCTATGTTTATTTTACAGATGGGGAAACTGTGGCAAAGGCAGCAGTGAAGTCACTTACTCAAAGTCCCCCACTTGGGAAAAGGCAGAGCAGGGATTCAAACCTGAACCTGTCAAACTCTAAGGTTGAGCTCTTTCAGCTTCAGCACACATTTGCCAAGTGTGAGGAATAAATTGTATACATGGAGACACAGGTCTTGTCTGTGTAACAGAGCCAGGTGTTCCAGCTTCCAAGTTAGAGCTAAGTGATCTGGAGCCCAAGCTCCCTGCTGAACTAAGGGTGCCCCTCCTTGTACCTACATTTGTCCATTTTGCACATGTATGTTTAGCTTCCATGCTGTGTTTGACACTGTAGTGGGCACAGAGGACACAGAGATAAGTAAAGGAGCCACAGTCATCCCCTTCAAATGGTTTAGTTGACACACACACCAAGAGATGAGCTAGAACAGCAAAGTAAGTGTATTCTGGACCAGAGCAAAGCCCTGGAAGTGTGATGTTCCAAAATGGAAAGTCAGCAACTCCACCCAGGTGGTGAGAACAGTCTTGTGGGAAATGGGTTTCTTCCCCCAGATCCAGAAGGATGAACAGGAGTTTTCCAAGGGAAGAGAATACCAGTCCTTGCAGAGAAAAGGGCATCCTCCTTATAAACCTTTAGTTCACTGGGAAAAATAAATACATCCCTGGATTTATGTTTGGCACAGACTAAGTGTAGAGAAGGAAAGAGGAAGAAGAGGAGGAGGAGAAGGAGGAGAGAAAAGAGGGGGTGGGGGAGGTAGAGAACATCTTGTTTCTATCTCCCTCATTCAAAGCTCTGCACTTTGCTTTTATTAGGCCAAAGGTCAGGGCCAAAAAAAAAAAAAAAAGGTGCAGAAGTGCAGATGGTACCACCTGTAAGCTCACAGCTCGGCAGGGCTGAGGAGGTGGCCGGCAAGGCAGATGGTTGCCCAGCCTTCTGACTTTGGCCACCCAGGAATCACTTTCAAATATGTCTTCTTAACATGGGAAAGCAAGCAAAAGTGTGGAGAGGGGCCTCAGGCAGGCAAGTGAAGAAAAGTATTCCTAAGGGAATTGACTTCAGGATACAGGCCAAAGACTGAATTTGGCATCGGGACTCCCTGGGGCTATGCCATGGTGAAGGGGGACAAAGGATGAGGGGAAGCAGCTCCAACTACACAAGGAGGAATGCCTTACTTCAAGGCCATTGTTAAAATCAGAGCCCCAAGTCAGTTTCAGTTCTCAAGGCTGGAGATTTTGCTGAACTGGTGAGGCCCCAGCCTGCACACTATGGCCAATTTATGGCTCAAAGGCCTCATTTCTCCGTGATCTATCTCAAAAGACCTTCTTCTGAAGACTCCAAAGATTTTACGAAAAATCCTCTGCTATGTTCTAGCCTCTGGGGTGGCCACCCAGGGAGAAGCTTGTGGAAAGCCTGTGGCGATAGCAACCTGTGGAAAGGAGGTCACAATTTCTCTCTCCTAAAGCTTCTTTTCCTTCCAGTTTCCTTCCAAGCAACACTGTGAGGGAGAACTGGCTGCAAGAGTCACATAAGTCTGACTTGGGCACAGGTTTGGGTTCACACACACATACATACACACACACATGCACACACACATGGGAACCAGGCAGGTGACATTTCAATGCTGGCTGAGCCACTGCTCTGTTAGGCAACCTTGATAAAGCCCCCTGGTCCCACAGAGCCTCGGAGAATCATACCATTGATCTCCTTAAGTGGATTGTTGGGTATTCAGTCACTGCTAGGTGCCTGTTAGTATCTTCTTCTTTCTAACAATGCAAATAGTTTTAAGTAAGGATGACAGCAAAGCTCAGAGAAGCCTGAGGGACAGTTGAGATGACATCACCTGTGATCAAGTGCAAACAGGTCTTCACCCTACCTGCACCCTTACCTGAAGGGTGACTCTTCACCCTACCTGCACCCTCACCCTCCACCATGCACCTCTGCAGTGCCTTCCCACACCAACACTCAGTGTGGTGAGGTCACTCGCCTCAGCCAATGGAGTGCTAGCAAAAGAGAGGCCAGCAGAAGCTTGGAAAGGGCTTACTCACCTAGGAGTGGTCTTGTCTTGCTCTGTGCTTTTCACCATAAGAACGACATTCCCCCAGCTAGTCTGCTGGTTTCAGAAGGAGATGAAAGACACAGAGGGCAGAGTGGAGACACCCCAGCCACTCCAGCAAAATCACATCAGCCACCAGGCAGCCACACCCTAGACATGGAGGCAGTCCAGCCAAGATCAGCAGGGCTGCTTGGCCAATCTCCCCAGATATGTAGATAATAAATGCTTAATATTGAAAGCCACTGAGATTCTGCAGTTTGTTACTTGGCATTGCCATGGCAAAAATTAATTGACGCAATTATGGTACACCATGATGGAAATATAATATGCATCTCCCAGGGCTACTGATGAGATGAAATGAAATAAATGAAGGTCTTAACTCAATGAATGGTAGCTGTGATCCACCATCTCATAAGAGGGCTTGAGATCACCACTAAGCTGTCTGGAGAGGTCAACGGAACAGCCTAAGTTTCCTGTCCTGAGGGAACAACGAAGT
This sequence comes from Pan paniscus, assembly GCF_029289425.2. Lineage (NCBI taxonomy): Eukaryota > Metazoa > Chordata > Mammalia > Primates > Hominidae > Pan > Pan paniscus. The sequence goes on along the minus strand of NC_073256.2, from coordinate 145,421,723 downwards.
TCATGAAGGAAGCAGGAGTGGGGCAACCTCCTCACCCTTCTTGCTATAGCTCCACAGGTTCCAGCAGCCCTGGGCCCACTCACACAGTCAGGATCCAGAGCTGTAGGCAGAGCAGTGTGGGCTGCGACCGTTTCTACACCCATGTCCTCCTCCTCAGCTCTGGGCCTCACAGACTCCACCGAATGACTGCTCGGGTCTTCAGCCATCTCTTAAGGCCCGGTTTCCTGGGATTTCAAAATGACTCCGCCTCCAAGGCTTGTTCTCAGGATCAACAATGAAAATGGATTTGAAATCCCAGCAAGAAGCAGATTGCTACACGAAACGAAGGGATGTGTTCCTCCTTCACCACTGCCATCGCTGTTATCGTCGTCATCATCATCATCATCATCATCACGTGGTTGTCCTATCATAATAATTAGGGGAACACAATATTCCAAAGGCTAGGGGGAAGAAATGGGGAGCAAGGTGGCTATAGACCAGTGTTTCACAACCAGAGTGCCAGGTTCAAACGCCGGATTGTCTTCTCATGTGCTGTGAGATCTTAAGAAAGTTACTTAACATCTCTGAGCTTCGATTTTCTCATTTATAAAATGAAGATAACAGTACTACCTACCTCTTAGTGTCATTATGAAGATTAAATGAATTAATATAAAAATCAGTTAAAATAGTGTTTGGCATATATGAAATGCTCAGAAAGTATTAGCTGCCACCGTTATTACTACTGTCACTGTTATCATTATCAGATGCACACACACAGAGTAGGCACTTTAACTTATCAACCTGTCTAATCCTCACAAAAACTCTAAGAGTTTGGACTCATCCAGTCAGTTTTACAAGGTGAAGAGCCTTGCTTAGCTTCCAGGTTAATGCTTTGTACGCAATACCAGGGGCCCTGGCAACGTGCAGGCAATCACCGGGCCCAGAAATGCTCCCCGTGCCTCCCTATGACCCCATACCTATGATCAGGAAACAGGCTGATAAGCTCCCTGGCAGTTTCCTGGGTCGTTTTCACTTTATTTGTGCTGCTTTCTGCAGCTTTTGTGTTCTACAATGCCCTTGGCTGGGCGAGCAGCCCCTGGGGCATCAAAGGCCCCGCTGGCAGCAAATACAAAGCCACAGCAGTGCCAAGGGTCCCTCCCCTGCCAGCCACCCGCCACCCGCCACGCAGCCCGGGAGATTCACAAGAAGGAGGTGCCCAGCCTCCTAACCACTCCAGGTGTTACTTAACCCTCAGCCTTGCGATCTGTCCCGGAACAGGCCAGGTGCGCCAACCCCAGTGTGACAGGCAGAGCTGATGTCCAAGTTGCTCCTGGACTGAGGACAGCAGGCAGATAGCTGTCAACACGATGGTTGGGAGAACTTTGGTGTGAAAGAGCTCAGAAAAGCTTCATAGGGAGGGCGCTGTCTTGAATCCAGAATGGAGAGATCCCTGTTTCCACAATTCAATAGTCATTTACTGAACACCTGCTCTAGGGCAGGCCTGGGACTGGGGCTGAGGGATTCAAAGACAATCTGACATGGTCCTGGACTTGAGGGGTACAGAAGCTAGTGAGGGGGCCAGGTGGAAAGACATGTTCAATGCTGAGATGAGCTTTGAGCAAGAAATGAGATAAAAAAGAAGACTGAACTTCCTGTGTCTATTCACTCAGTAACTATTAACAGAATGTCCACTTTGCGGCAGATGCTGGGGAGATGACAGTAAGTGAGGCACACAGTCCCTGTTCTTAAGAAACTTATGTTCTTGTTGACTCTGCCTTGGGGAACTCCAAAAGCCTTCCCAGAGAAGCTTCTGGATGTCAGCTGTGCCTCAAGTAGCATAATTTTAGGGAACTTATGTTGCATCTCAGCACTTCCAGGTCCTCAACTGTAAAATGGATATAACACGTTTGTATTATAACATACCAGGTGGCCTTAAAATATTTTCCTGCAGAAAAATTCCCTAACAGAAAAAAAATTCAACTTACATTAAATGACAAAAGCTGGTTACAAAACCAGAGGAACCTATTCTTTACTTTTTCAAATATACGTATATGCAAGAATTTAATATGAAATGAAATATATATGAAAAGTATATAAAATGCATTATATATGTACATAATATAATAGGCATGCACTATTATGTCCATATAAACTATTATTACACATGGTTATAAACTAGCAATTCTAGTGTGTGTAGGGGTATGCATATGTGTGTGTACATGTGCACACATGAGTATATACGCTGGTAGGAAAAGAAGGTTTTTTTAATTTTTCTTTTTCTTAAGATGGCATCTCATTCTGTCACCCAAGCTGGAGTGCACTGACACAGTCACAACTCACTGCAGCCTCTAACTCCCAGGCTAAAGTGATCCTTCCTCTTCAGCCACCAAGTAGCTGAAACTGCAGGTGCCCACCACCATGTCCAGCTAATTTTTTTAAAAAAATTTTTATAAAGACAAGATGTCACTCTGTTGCTCAGGCTGGTCTCAAGCTGCTGGGCTCAAGCAATCCTCCCATCTCAACCTCCCAAAGTGCTGGGATTAGAGGCGCAAGCCACAGCACCCAGCAACAAGTGTTTTTTTGTTTGTTTGTTTTTGAGACAGAGTCTCCCTCTGTTGCCCAGGCTGGAGTGCAGTGGCGCGATCTCGGCTCACTGCAACCTCCACCTCCTGGGTTCAAGTGATTCTCCTGCCTCAGCCTCCCGAGTAGCTGGGACTACAGGTTAGCGCCACCACACTCAGCTAATTTTTGTATTTTTAGTAAAGACGGGGTTTCACCATGTTGGTCAGGCTGGTCTTGAACTCCTAACCTCATGATCCACCTGCTTCGGCCTCCCAAAGTGCTGGGATTACAGGTGTAAGCCACCGCACCCGACCGCAACAAGTATTTTTTAAGTTTTCTTTCACTTATCTAAATTTCTTAAATTGTGCAGTCAGCATGTACTACTTTTGAAATTTAGAAAATAGGAGGCCAGGCACAATGGCTCACACCTGTAATCCCAGCACATTGGGAGGATGAGGTAGGCAGGTTGCTTGAGCCCAGGAGTTCGAGACCAGCCTGGGCAACATAATGAGACCTCGTTTCCTGCAAAAAAAAAAGTCAAAAAATTAACTGAGGGTGGTGGTGTGCACCTGTGGTCCCAGCTACTTGGAAGGCTGAGGTAGGAGGATTGCTTGAGCTTGGGAAGCCAAGGCTGCAGTAAGCAGTGATAGAGCCACTGCACTCTACAAAAAATAAAATCAAATAAAAAATTAGCCAGCCATGGTGGTGGTGCTGTAGTCCCAAGAGCTGCTTGGGAGGCTAAGGTGGGAGGATTACCTGAGTCCAGGAGTTTGAGGCCAGCCTGGGCAACATAGTAAGACCCCATCTCTATAAAAAATAAAAAAATTAGCCAGGTGCAGTGGTATGTGCCTGTAGTCCCAACTACTTGGGAGGCTGAGGTGGGAGGATTGCTTGAGCCCAGGAGGTCAAGGCTGCAGTGAGCTGAGGTCACATCACTGCACTCCAGCCTGGGTGACAGAGCAAGACCCTGTCCCCAAAATAATAATAATAAACAACATTTAAAAATTTAAAAATAGGAACAGGAGACCCCTCTTTCACACGAGTCTTTTAGGCTCCGATGCTCCTCAGCTACTAGAATGATGATCCCCCACATATTAACAGTGCTCCCCACAACTCCTGTTGAAGACTTAGCTTGCAATGTGCTAACCTACAGTATTCATCACCCTTCACTGTGCCGGTGAACTGGGTGCTCTACGCTCCCCACTTATAGAAGAGAAAACTGAGGCATGAAGCAGATAGGTCCCTAGCTAGAGATGGCAGAGTGAGGCGCTCGACACTCATCTGAAGCCAAAGCCAGTGCTCCTACCCTTTGCCCAGTCCTGCCTCTCCTCAGAGAGCTCAGAACCCAGCCAGGCTATTCCTGCTGCCAGTTCTCCTTTGTGGAGACAGAGGCTGTGGGATGCACTGCCTGGGACAAACCAGAGGGCTTCACTATGGAGAACAGGGAGCCTGGGAAAGGACTCTGGGCTGTGGGAACAGCCCCAGCCTGCGGCCCTGGACACAATACCCATGCCAGCCGAGGAGAACGTCCAGGCATTTCTGTCCCCATGTGAATGGGCCTGGGAGCAGCCAGGTCCCAGGAGCCAGAAAGGCGGGAAGCAGCTGCCAGCGCGCCGGCACCAGCACCCTGCCTTGCGCGCTCGGGCCAGCTTGGTTGGCTGCCTGTCAAGGCTTCAAAGGAGTGTGCAATGCAGGCTGGGGGACCTGGCTGGACTGGTTGGCCTGAAACTGAGGTGGCTGAACAAAAGGAGGCCGTGTAGGCTGGTTTGGCGGGAGCCCGTGGCGGGACGGAGGGCAGGAAGCGGGAGACAGCAGTGGGAGGGCTGGGGAGAGATGCAAGGTGCACTTGGCACTGGGCAGCCTACGCCTGCAGGAGGGGACCAAATGCCAGCTGGGGGCCTCAGGTATGACCCACACACAAGGGAAACAGGCTCAGGGAAGGCTGTGCCTTGGCAGGAGATGGCCAGCAAAGTGCAAACTCTTGTGCTGGTTAAACTCCAAGGGATTAGGTGCAGCATCTGTGCATTCTGGGAAATTCATTGAGTCATTTCTCCATTCATCCAACAGTGGCTGAACACTCACCATGAGCCAGCACTCAGTAGTGCTGAGAACCTAGCTGGGGGCCAGAACACCAGGGCCCCTACCTTGGCCACCTTGCATGGTGCCACAGCCCAGGGAGGTAAGAACCCAGGGTCTCTTCAGGATGAAGAGAAGGCAGAGACTTGTCACATGGCACAGAGCATAGACACAATGCCTGGGCTCCCTGGTGATTCCATCACTGACTCTGGGACTCAAAGCCTATGGCTTCATCCCCTGAGCCTCAGTGCCCGTCATTCACTATATGCTCAGTAAGTGTTAGCCAGGCAGTCAAGCCCATCAGTGCATGGGTAGGAGTGGGTAAACCCAGGATATAGGATGCCTGTCCCCACCCAAGTTCCCTTCTGACTGCACCCTGCCCACTCCCAAGGGAATCACCACCTTGTGGATGAGAGGTTCCACTCTCCAGGGACCTCAAACAGTGAAGTCCTGAGCACAGAGCCTGGCACTCTAGGTGTCCAGCTAAGGGGAGCCACTGTTAGTGCTGCCGGGGAATACAACAGGGGGAGGAGGAGTCACTTGACTTCAGAGCCACACAGGCAGGGTTGGGACCCAGATCCAAGGGACTCGGAGCCTGGCTTTTTCCTCAACTTCAAGCCAGCACCAAAGAGAAAGTCACAACCTGACCCGTCTCTGAGATTCTTATGTAAGAACAGAGGGAGATCCACACATAAATGGAAGCAGAGGAACCATGTATGGTGTCTTGTAATCAACGGTCACAACAGATGACCCATTAGAGAACTCAAGAAGATCAAGGAAGGCAAAGAGAGGGGCTGGGAGATGGCAGACAAGAACGCCTCAGTGCACAGGCCTGGGAGTCAGGGGTCCCGGATTCTGCTCCAGACTCTGCCATCTCTTCTATGGAATGAGGCCGGTCACGTTCCCCAGAGAGCGTCTTCTCATTTGGTAAATGAGAGGGCAAGAGCAGAGGATCCACAAGGTCTTTCTTTGCACAGTACAGTTCTGTGCTTCCAGAGGGAGGGTAGGTGGGAGACTATAAGGAGAAGGGCAATATTTGAACTTTTCTGGCCTCTCGAACAGGATCAGCAGAGCTGGAACAGCTCTGGGTGCTGCCTGCCCTCCCAGGGGTCTAGCCAGCCTCCTCACCCTCCAGCCTGCCCTGGTGCAGCTGATCTCGGTTGTAAGCCAATGTGGCATGCAGAGAGACAGGTTGCAGAGATGGAGACAGAGGGATCTGGGCTCATTTTCTACCCACTGCTCGATGTGGGGCTTGGGGAAAGATATTTCTCCTCTGTGAGCCTCAGCTTCCTCGGTTGTAAATATGGATGAGAATAAAACCTGCTGCAAAAGGTTGTCAGAGAGATTAAATGAGAGCCCAAACAAAAAACAGAGCAGAGAAACATGAATTTCTCTCTCCCTACTCTCACTTTATTTGAGCACAAGCCCTTTGAATAAAAAAAAAATACAAATAAAAAAATAAAAAGTCTTCTTAAATGTCCACAACTACAAAACAAGAGTGAATCAGAAAGAAGGCTGGGACTGGGCGCGGTGGCTCATGCCTGTAATCCCAGCACTTTGGGAGGCTGAGACAGGTGGATCACTTGAGGTCAGGAGTTTGAGACCAGCCTGGCCAACATGGTGAAACCTCATCTCTACTAAAATTGCAAAAATTAGCTGGGTGTGGTGGTGCACACCTGTAATCCCAGCTACTCTGGCAGGAGAATCACTTGAACCCTGGAGGCGGAGGTTGCAGTGAGCTGAGATCACAACATTGCACTCCAGCCTGGACAACAGAGCAAGAGTCTGTCTCCAAAGAAAAAAAAAAAAGAAGGCTGGATTTTCATAAGGAAGATCTGGGCTCCAGTCTCTGCTCTGATACTTATTCTACATTAAGCCACTGGGGGAGCTACTCAAGCTCTCTTGGCCTCAGTTGCCTCACCTGTAAAATGGGGCTAAAAAGAATGCTCCATTCACAGGGTTTGGGAGACCTTAAGTGAGCTAATGTATGTGAAAATGCTTTGGAAATCAGGGAGCTTTCAACACGTTAATTATTGCAATGCTCTGACTTAGTAAGGCAGATCCTCTTGTAAGAAACAGCCTTGGAAATAGTCTCTCACATGGTTCCAACAGGAAGGGAGCTGTATTGAGATTCTGCACGAATTTAAATCTTCCCTAACATCTAATCAAAGGCAGGCAGTATGGCAAATTCTTTCAGATGTGGCCCAAATGGTCTGGGAATGGTGCAAGACTGGGCATTTGGAGAAGGGTGCCTGGGGTGAGCTGGACAGGAGACTCTCTCCCCTGAGGGCTGAAGGTGCCTGGTGCAGGGCTCTCAGGCGCCTTACCAGTGTTTGTTCTGTGCACATTGCGCAGGCCTCCTGCCTTCTCCTCTGGGTACATTAGGTGATGGTGGGATTATTACCTGCCTGACAGGTAGTTGAGAGACAGGGGTACAAAGAGGGCAAGAAACAGCTCCTCAGAGAAGCTGCTGGCCCAGCAGCTGGCCCCCGAGGCCCGGGACACCCAGGGTGCAATGACGGAAGGCATCCTGCTTCCGTACCCCGAACGGCTGAGCAAATACACAAGTGTGGCAGGTGCCTGGGGCTGCTAGCCAAGTAGGGCTCCTGCCTGGCCAGTGCCAGCCCAAACAGCTCCCTGGCACCGCTCCCACTCTCTGAGCTGGCAGGCAGAACGAAGGATAGGTAGATGCCGGGGCAGCCAGCATGAGGGGCTTCTCTCCTCAGATCCTTGGAGGTGTTGTCTAGAAATGGCATGTCTGGGGCTGGGCACAGTGGCTCACGCCTGTAATCCCAACACTTTGAGAGGCCAAGATGGGATCACTTGAGGCCAGGAGTTTAAGATCAGCCTGGTCAATATAGCGAGACCCCACCTCTATAAAAATAAATGAATGAATGAATGAATTGATTAGAGATGGCACACCTGCAGCTAGCCAGCCCTCAGGCCTCTTCCCAAAAGGCATCCTCCTCATGATGCTGACTTGCTTCCCTGAAGACAGCACAGGCGCATAGGAGCAGCTCAGGTGTTCCCTGGTGTGTCTTTTGTTGTTGTTGTTAAACCATAGTGCTTCTTTTAAGGTGCTCACGTGGAGGCCTAGAAACTGATAATGTCTCCATGGGAAACTTTTTTTTTTTTTGAGACAGGGTCTTACTCTGTCACCCAAGCTGGAGTGCAGTGACACAATCATGGCTTGCTGCAGCCTGGACCTTCCTGGGCTCAGGTGATCCTCCCACCTTAGCCTCCTGAGCAGCTGGGACTACAGGCATGCACCACCATACTAGACTAATTTCCGTTTTTTTTTTTTTTGTAGAAACGGGGTCTCACCATGTTGCCCAGGCCGATCTGGAATTCCTGGGCTCAAACCATCCACCTGCCTTGGCCTCCCAAATTGCTCCCCAAAATGCTGGGATTACAGGCATGAGCCACTATGCCAGCCCTCCACAAGCAACTTTTATCCAGGAATTTCAGTGACACCCACTGGCCCATGAGATCTCAATAAGTCACACCAAGGGCCCTGGAAGGGGTATCAGACAATCTAGTTACACTCACTGCCATGTAGCCTTGGGCAGGCCACTTCCATTCACAGGTGCAATTCCTTCATTGATAAACTGAGGAGCTTCACCTGGATGCCTGCTGTGGGCTCTGCAGATGGTGGTGGGGTGTAAGAGGCTGTCCTTTGCTGTGAGGTAGCTCTGGATCTAGAAGTTTGAGCTGTTACCTCCTTAGCTGTGTGCTCTCTGATCATCTATTTGATGTCTCTGAGCTGTTTTGTCCCCTTTAAAAATCAGGAGAGCAATTCCTCCACGCAGAATAGATAAGAACTGCCTGGCGTAGAGCAAATGCCCAAAATATGGGTACTGCTGTTTCTTTTGTTCACTCATACTGTGTTCTCAAACTGATACTGATGTCAAGCTGTTTTCTCCTTGAAGAATATAACAGGCTTGCCTTGAAGCCAGGGACCCAAATTACTCCGTAGATCAATCGACATCTCACGTAAAACTAGGAACCTAGCTACTTCACGTCTCTCTCTCTGAATGTCCAGCAAATGGCATTTCCACTCTTAAAGAATTTCAAGTGAGTGGCAGTGATTGCAGCCTACTAGAGATGTTCTGAATAGAGAAATCAGGTGCAAAAGAGTTACATAATTTATCCTTATAAGACCATTCAGTCATTCCAAAAGTAGTTGATGTATCAGGCAATGCATGTAGCACTAACCAACCCATGCCCTGGCAGGATTTGAATCCAATAGTTATTACTATTGTAATAGTACTAGTTATTACTGAGTTTCCCACTATATCTATTACCAAAACAATGGTGCACTTAGTGGCATAAGCACTAAGTGTCCATATATCTGCGTGGTCGAGTAGGTAGCTTTGGTGATCTTGGCTGGGCTCACATGGAGGTCTAGGAGTTGGCTGGCTGTCAACTGATCTAGGTTGGTGTCAACTGGGACCATTAGAGCACCTGAGTTATGTTCTATGTGTCATTCTTTCTTCTCCCGGTACCAGTGACTAGCCCTGAAATCTCTTTTCATGGTGATAAAAGAGATTCAACAGTGGAAATGGAAACAGTATTTCAAAGCTCAGCTTGCAGCCGGATACAGTGGCTCATGCCTATAATCCCAGGACTTTGGGAAGCCAAGGCAGGCAGATCACCTGAGGTCAGGAGTTTGAGATCAGCCTAGCCAACATGGTGAAACTCTGTCTCTACTAAAACTAACAAAAATTAGCCAGGTGTGGTGGTGCACTCCTGTAATCCCAGATACATGGGAGGCTGAGGCAAGAGAATTGCTTGAACCCAGGAGGTGGAGTTTGCAGTGAGCCAAGATCAGGCCACTGCACTCCAGCCTGGGCCACAGAGCGGGACTCTGTCTTAAAAAAAAAAAAAAAAAAAAAAAATCTCAGCTTGCGTCATGTTTACTAACAGCTTATGAGACACAGTCAGTCCAGAATGAGATACAGGGAATGAGTGAAGAGTTAGGGCTATTCCTGTAATCAGTTCACCACATCATTTTATAGATGAAGAAGGGAGGATCCATATAATTATGCTACTTACGTAAAGTTACTGAGCTTAGTATCTGAGTCAGGATTTGAACTTGGGCTATTTCAACTGTACCAAGTTCCATGCTGCTGCCATCAGATATCATGGGTACAAAGGAGAGGCAGCAAGAACTTGGAAGGCCAAGAGTGAACCGGACACCAGATTTGGCCCTGCCAGGAATTCTTCAGTGCATCTTATGTGTGCAAGGCCTTTGTGAGTGCAGGGAAATGCCTTCTTGACCCAGGTGGAGATCTAGCACAAGCTCTGGCCAACAGAAGCTATCCTCACCCTATACAGAATGAAAGCAAATAGCACTGAATTAAATAGCTGCAGTCAACCAGCAGCTTTATTTGGGAGAGTGGATATGAATTAAGCAGTTCCTCAGAGAAGAATGCAACTTTCCCTTTATTTCTAAGCCCCATAAATCCAGGGTAAAGGTCAAGCCAAGACTCCAAGTTAATTGATCCACTCCCACCCCGTCCCCACCTTAAAATGTCCTGGTTTTACTGGGGATAAGGAGAGCACATTGTAACCCACCTCCACACAAGGCCTGCAGCTCTGCTGGGTTGACATAGGAAACAAAAGGCCAAACAGGGTCCAGAGCTGACACCCAGCATCTGATTCAGTGGTTCTGGGCAGGAGCACAGAAGCTGACTTTTCTTTATTTTTGGGACAGAGTCTCGCTCTGTGGCCCAGGCTGGGGTGCAGTGGCATGATCTTGGCTCACTGCAACCTCTCCCTCTTGAGTTCAAGCGATTCTCATGCCTCAGCATCCCAAATAGCTGGGATTACAGGCATGTAATGCTTCCCTACCCCTGCACTCTCCCTCACTCCCAGCACCTCTGTAATGCCACAAACATACTGATGCATGCCATCTGAGCTCAGACGCTAATCAAGAATGAAGGAGAAAGGACACTGAAGACCTCCCTGCCATATTAGGCATATTGCCTGCAGTTGTTCATTAAAATAGCACATAAATGAGTATTTACTCGGTTCTTTTTGCACTATTTTAAGATGGATGTCTCCAAGGACTTGAAAAATCCCAGGAGTATTTTTAGCACACTCACCCTGCAACAGCATTTCTGTTTGTGGGGGCTGATTATACTGAGTATAAAGATGGCCCAGACAGGCCGGGCGCAGTTGCTCACGCCTGTAATCCCAGCACTTTGGGAGGCCGAGGAGGGCGGATCACGAAGTCAGGAGATCAAGACCATCCTGGCTAACATGGTGAAACCCTGTCTCTACTAAAAATACAAAAAATTAACCGGGCATGGTGGCGGGCGCCTGTGGTCCCAGCTACTCGGGAGGCTGAGGCAGGAGAATGGCGTGAACCCAGGAGGCGGAGCTTGCAGTGAGCCAAGATTGCGCCACCGTGCTCCAGCCTGAGCAACAGAGCTAGACTCCAACTCAAAAAAAAAAAAAAAAAGCACAAGTCCTGGGGAATCGGACTGGAGAGGCAATGCCCCTGTTCCCAGTAGAGATTGTGGATCCTAGGCTGGGGGATGTGCCCTGGATTCAGTAGAAACAGGAAGCCCACAGGATGTCTGTAGCTAGGGAGCGAAGGAAGCAAAGCCGCACTCCAGGAAGTTGCATCTGGAGGCAGTTTGAAGGATGGTTGGGCAGAGGGAGGGCCTGGAGTTGAAAAGACCCCTAAGGAAGCTACCAAAACATCCCAGGGGGTCTGAAATAGGAAGCCAAGGCCCACATTGCAGTGGTAAAAATCCACCAAGCGGTGACTATAGGCAGGTGGGGGAGATTAAGTGTTTGGAAGATGTTAGAACCTGCTCATTCAGGAGCAGCAGGGCAAGCTGAGCTGAGACACCTGAAAGTGAGCTACCGGGACTTGAAGGTCCCCTGTGAAAGTGCAAACACGCTCTGGAAAAAGCGGGGCCTGGGGCCTGCATTCCCAAACACTAGGATCCTATATTAATTTTCTACAGCCACTATAACAAATTACTACAAACTTAGTGGCTTAAAACAACACATATAATTACCTCAGTGCTCCTTACGTCAGAATGTGTGTTGGCTCAGCTGGTTTCCCTGCTCCTGGTTCATGAAGCTGAATTCAAGGTGACAGCGGACTGGGCTCCTATCAGGAGGTTCTGGAAGGATCCTCTTCCAAACTTATTCATGTTGCTGAATTCAGTTCCCTGCAGCTGTAGGCCGGCGGTCCCCATTTCTCTGTTGGCTGTTAGCTAGGGGCCACCGTTAGCAACCAGTCTCTCCCTCCAGTTCCTATAAGTGGGCCCCACATTTCAGAGCCAGCAGTGGCACATCAACTCCTTCTCACACTTACAATCTTTCATGGCATCTTCTTGATCACAGTCGGAGAAAACCTCTGCCTTTAAGGGCCCGTGTGATTGGATTGGACCCACCTGGATAACCAAGGCTACTCTCCCTATTAGAAGTCAATTGATTAGTAACCTTAATTACATCTGCAAAGTCCCCTTTGCCATATAAAGTAACATATTCATTCATAGGCATAACATCAGAGATTAGGGCGTGGGCATCTTTAGAGGGCCATTCTGTTTACCAGAGCTTCTCTGCTTCTCCACAGGAAACAGGTTGAGACATCACACCATAAATCATAAGGGGTAGAGAGCCCTGCCACAGAAGGAGGCCTGGGTTCTAAGCATCATGGAGAAGAAGGACTTTACCCAGCCTCAGTGAGGGGTGGTGGAAAAGACGAAAATCAGGAAACATTTCCCAAAAGAAAAATGAGATTCTCTGATGGAACCTGGAATTGAGCAGAGCAAAGGGATGTGTTGCCAGCAGAGTTGATTAGGCTACAGGTCATTGGAAGAACATATTTAGAAGAAACCAAAGCTAGAGTGAACTCCAAGTAAACACCAAAGTTTACTTTTTTGTCCACTGCAAGTGCACAGCATTGCAGGAGCTAGCCTCCGAGTGCCAAGCTGCTGCCATTCCTGTCTCCTGGGGGGCCGATTCTGCCTTTCCAGAAGCAACACAGTGAGCCTTCATGGAAACCCCATCCCACAAGTGAGAGAAGCTAAGTGAATCTGCACATGCTGGTCTAGGAAGACATCCGTGATACCGTAAATAAAAATGGCGCACTTATCAATACCATTGCAAGTTTCCATTTCCTGCCTCCCTCAAAACGAAGTACAAAAAAGCAAACGTTGTGAGCATGTATGCACTTGCAAAAGCTGATTGTTAAATATTCAAGAAATTTGCGAACTCGTTTTTAAAGCTTTGGTTGCCTGAAATCGGCTGCGGTGGGATTTCACCATTGAAATTGACAAACCTACAATTCAGGGTTTTTGTTTCTCCCCTTGAGAAGTTTAACAGTGCCACTACATTTGCATAAATTACCAAACTGACAACAGAGATTATCTCAAGAAGGGGCGGGATGGGTTTCAAGCTGGTGTTGGTTACTTTCCCGTCTTTCTATTATTAATTTTTAAAATTGGTGCAATTATAGCAATTTTTAATTTTTTCCATTATCTCCCAGATGTAAAAAATTAACATAAAACAAAACCACCAGGCTGTAATTCCTCATTTTCAGAGTTCTTTTCCTTGGAGGCAGCAGCAGCATCCTGGGCACCGTGGCTGCCTTCAGCTGGTCCAGACGCAGTGGCTCTGACGTTCTCTGGCAGGCGGGAAACACTGCCTGATGGTCAGCGGCTGCTCATCGCTGATGCACTGCTAAGAACTGGGCAGCCCAGACCAGCTAGACAGCTGAGGTCTTTCCGGGAAGCTGGACACACCTCCCCAGGGAAGAGCCTTCCTTAGCTGCAGACTGAGCCACAGACCTCGCGGCTCATCTGCTGCAACCATTATGAATCATACTAGGATTATCAAGGAACAGTCTTCTCCAGGATCAGCCCTTTCCCTACCACTGTCGGATTCAGGGAATTTTAAGTGGTGGGGGGAGGAGGGAGGTAGCCGGTGTATTCCAGACAGCAACACTAACTGCCTGTCCTGAGGACGCAAGATTTTCTCATTTGTAAGGCTCTGCGTAACACACTCATCCTAGCACACAGGGCTTCAATGTCAGGATGCAGCCTCCTTCCCAGGAAGCTGGCTGGACACTAGGTCACAGACGAGCTGAAGCTCTCCCAAGAATACATCCCCTGTTTGACCCTGTCATTCACTGCTACGGCCACCTGAAGACGAGACTTTCCATCTGGAACATTTCGGTACCTATCTCCCTGGCATTTCTCCAGTACTCTTTTCCTCTGTGATTGTTTAGCCCAATAAGCACACAGAATGGCATTACACATAGTGGTAAAGAAGCTGTTACATGTGGTGATGAAGATGTCATTACATGCAGCAATGAAGGGGGCTTCCAGGAGCCTAACAGAGGGGACAGAGGCACAAAGGGGCTGCTGCCCACTTCCTGGGGAGAGCATCTACCAATTTCCAGCCTGTGTCTGGCACAGAGCAGCTAATCATGACATGACTGCTGACCTGTGGGTGACTTTATGTGACCTTTTATAACATCTTTTTCTTTCCTTATCATATCATCATGCCATTTGAACAATTTGCATCCTGTCCCTTTTCCCCATAATGAAGTCATTTTTAACCCTTATTTTCATGTTTGCATGGCTGAAGAAAGAATTCTGTGCACGTGCTGGAGGGCCTTCCACCACTCCCCTCTCACAGGAGATTGAAGCTATTTTGGAGTTTTCATGGTTATAAACACACTGCAGCCAATATTTTTGTGCGTATTCGCAACAGGATTCGGAAAATGTTCTCTGAAATAAATCTACGTATTCGTAGATTATTACAAACTCCCAGGGCGCAGGAGGGTAAGATGTGCTGGTATTCCGTCTGATCCTGGTGAACACAGGAGCTGAATGTGACCTACAGCTGGGCCACATGTGGCATCACCCCCGACGCAAGGAGTGAGAGCCCCAGAGACCTCATCTGACATGTGGCAGGCTGTGATGGCTGCCGATATAAATGAGGCTGTGTGTGTCCAGGTCCTATTAATTCATGTTAAAAAATTAAGGAGGGCTGGGCATGATGGCTCACGCCTATAATTCCAGCACTTTGGGAGGCCGAGGCAGGAGGATAACTTGAGCCCAGGAGTTTGAGACCAGCCCTGGCAACATAGCAAGATCCCTGTTTAAAAAAATTAAAAAAAAAAAAAAAAAATAGCGCTTGGTGGCATGCACTTATAGTCCCAGCTGCTTGGGAGGCTGAGGTGGGAGGATCACTTGAACCTAGGAGGTTGAGGCTGCAGTGAGCTCACTGCACTCCAGCCTGGGCTACAGAGCAAGACTCTGTCTCAGAAACAAAACAAAATGAAAAAATTAAGGAGGCAGCTGGCCGTGTAGTTGTGTAGACAACACATTCTTCATGTCTCAGGAACCGGGCAGCAGAATTTTTGCTGTTGCAGGAATCTTCCCACCTGTTCTTCTGTGGTCATTTCTGCTCCATTCTCCATTGCCCTCTGGCACACTGAGAAAGCCCTTTGACATGGAGACATTCAGAGGCAAAGTTTGGAAAATAAGACTCTAGGACCTTCATACAAGGGCGAGAGAATTTAATTCAGGTTAGAAATGTCGGGATTTGAGGTCCACTGGATTTGTATAGCTGCCCATATGTCCCCCAACCTCTCTGAGTCTATGCATTTCCATCTATAAGCAGGTGGGGTGACGATGGCCAGATAATCTCCAAGAGCCCCTCTCTGATGTTCTACACCATCTTGGAAACTTTTCTTTTTCTTTTGAGACAGGGTCTTGCTGTGTTTCCCAGTTTTGTCTTGAACTCCTGGGCTCAAGCCATACTCTTACCTTGGCCTCCCAAAGTGCTGGGATTACAGGCATGAGCCACCATCTTGGAATCTAAGAGGATGGGAGCTGCTAACCCAGGAATGGCAGGGAACTCATCCTCATCCGGACTGAGACATCAGACCCTCCAAACTTCAAGTTTCCACAGCACTGAAGCTCTGATTAGGAAAAGCCATGGCTTTCTGGCCAGGATAACCATGTCGTGTCACCTGGGTAGCTTATTCAATTGTGAGTGTTTAAAGAGCAGTACAGGCATGACTCATCTTCGTCTCCCTCACAGCACCAGTTGTGTGGTGAGCCTGTAGGAGAATTCGTGCTGTCTCCTTTGTAGTGAAAACAAAACCAAAGACAATCTATAAGATACCAGCAAGGGAGGAGTTAATGTAAATCATGATCCAGCTGTAAGCATTAGCCATTACATTCATGGTGGAGATCTATCCTTAATAACACAGAGAGATGTCTACCACATATTTCCAAAGGGATACATTAATTTCAGGACCACACGAATGGTCCTGTGAGGCCATGTGTACCTACAAACAATCCACAAATAAGTAAGGCCATAGTTGGTGACACATGTTATGCAAGGGTAGGTTCACAAACCCAACCTCACTTATTCTTGAGCAACACTAAGGTATTTATGGCAGAGAATGGTTACCATCCCCGCCCCTTTTTTTTTTTTTTTTTTTTTGAGACAGGGTCTTGGTCTGTTGCCCAGGCTGGAGTGCAATGGTGTGATCTTGGTTCACCGCAATCTCCACCTCCCAGATTCTGGTGATCCTCCTATTCAGTCTCTTAAGTAGCTGAGACCACAGGCATGTGCCACCACAAGTGGCTAATTTTTGTATTTTTTATAGAGACAGGGTTTCGCTATGTTGCCCAGGCTGATCTCCAACTCCTGAGATGAAGCAATCCTCCCACCTTGGCTTCCCAAAGACCATCCCCCTTCTAAAGCTCATCCAGAACTTATCCCTGGCAAGTGAAATGATTGTAGCCTACTTCCAGAAGACGTGTTTAAGAAGTGGTGTGCCTTCTCTCCTGTCCTTCATCTCTGCCGCCAGTTGGAGTAACTTCAAGGTCCCAGGGATGGCAGAACAACTACATGGAAGAGACCTGGGTCTCTAGATCACAGAATGAAGAAAAGCCACCTAATGACCAGGAAAACCCTTCTCAAACTTTTTTTTTTTTTTTTTTTTTGAGACAAAGTCTTGCTCAGTCACCAGGCTGGAGTGCAGTGGCGTGATCTTGGCTCACTGCAACCTCCGCCTCCCAGGTTCAAGCGATTCTCCTGCCTCAGCCTCCCGAATAGCTGAATCTACAGGCGCATGCCACCACAGCCAGTTAATTTTGGTGTTTTTAGTGGAGACAGGGTTTCACCATGTTGGCCAGGATGGTCTCGATTTCTTGACCTCGTGATCTACCTCCTTGGCCTCCCAAAGTGCTGGGGTTACAGACGTGAGCCACTGCGCCCAGCTTCAAACTATTATCTGACTTAGAAAGAGGTGTCTTTGAGCTACTAAAATACTGAGGTTTATTTGTTATGTCATCTAGAATTACTCTAACTAAACAATCACTTCTCAGACAGGCACAGTGGCTCACACTTGTAATCCCAGCATTTTGGGAGGCCGAGATGGGCAGATCACATGAGGCCAGGAGTTTAAGACCAGCCTGGTCAACATAGTGAAAACCAGTCTCTACTAAAAATACAAAAATTAGCCTGATGCGTTGGTGCACGTCTGCAATCCCAGTTACTCAGGAGGCTGAGGCACGAGAATCGCTTGAACCCAGATACCAGAGGTTGCAGTTAGCTGAGATCGCACCACTGTGCTCCAGCCTGGGCAACAGAGTGAAACCCGGTCTCAAAAATAAATAAATAAATAAATAAATAAATCTATTTCTCTTTTCTTTCTCTTAGGTGAGGAAACTGAGGCTCAACATGGTAAATTAAACTTGACAACTCACAAGGTGTGGATTCCCACTAGTTTCTTGGACAGTTTCTAAAGTCTATGATCTTTCCACAGCACCCAGCTTGTGGCATGCTAATTGCTTAAGTGCCCCTAGAGTCCAGATGAAGAAAGTTCAGGGCACAAGACTCTGAGAGTACAAAGCACTCCAGAAATAAGCCAGTTGCATTTGTCATTAGCTTTCCTGTCCACATTACCTTTTCTTAGTCAGGTTCAGTCCATCTAGAACTTCAATTTCAATGGAAACAGAGGAAACGAATGTGGTAGCAGACATCACTAAGCACTCTCAAAGCTTTCTTGTTACTTTGAAATGGTCTAAAAAGCCCATTCTTTCTACCCACTTGGTCCCCACCTTCCCCGCCAAGTCTGTGTTCTCTGTTCGGTTCATTATCAGCACCGCCCACGGCCAGACATGGCCAGGCGGCTTCACAGAAGCCAAAGAGCTTATCAGAAATAAGTACTTTATTTGACAGTGAGGCCAGATGTGCAGAGAGAGGCATTTCAAGGCCTTCACTTCTCTTCTCATAATTAGTCAGCTTCTAGCAATGATGAGAGTCTGAAGATGTCGCAAAATAATGAATGACCTTCTCAAGCAGCTCCAATGAGGGAGCGTTGTTTCAGCACCCATCACAGGATTCTAGAATGTGAGCATTGAGGGAGACCCTCAAAATACTGGCTAACCCCCCTTGTAGAGATGAGGATAAATTCCCAGAGAAAAGCTATGTCGTCTGTCTGGCCACTCTCTGTGTATCCACTGTGCACCTGCCATGTGTCAGGCAGTGACCTAAACCCTGGGAGGGAATAAATGCAAAAAAGACACATTCCCTCACCTTGACAAAACAGAGCTTCGTGAGAGACACTGACCCATTTATCTCAGGCCCATACATGTTTATTGCAGGGCCTACTAACACTTGGGTCCCCACTGCTCACCAGAACAACAGCTATTACAGCAGCTACAATGGTCCAAACCTATCCTCATATACGTGTCTATAGTTCCCAGAAATCTGTAAAGATTTCTGTAAAGGTCTTTTGTGACTCCAGGATTTAACACAGCATCTCAGGATGTGATGTTTAAGCTAAATTGAGTCAAAAAAATAACTTTTTGTTCATTTTGGTCCAGCGTGATTCATTCATTAATTCATTTGACGAGGCACATTTCCTAGCCCCAATGATTAGGACTTACTGTTGAGGGACAGAGACGTAATAATCACAGTAAGTCCCAGGACACTATATGTGGAAGGGAAAGAAAGAATGCAGGTGACACAACTAACTCTGTCAGGAGAGTCTTCCCCCACAGCAAGGTACGAATAAGGACTATTTGTTCCAGTCTCTGTAGCATCCTAGCCTATTTCCACTTCCTCTTGTCATCATCTGTCCTCCTCAAAGTTCAAATGGCTCAAGAGGCAGAGATTGCATCTCTCTTGTCCATTCCTCAGCATTCAGCAAGTGTTCAACAAACATTTGTGGAATGAATATATCAGGTTAGGGACACAAAAACACATTACAATTCCATAATAGAAATAGAAAGTGATGATATGCTTATACATAGGAAGAAGTGGCTAACTCTGCCAGGGGGGAAAAAAAAACAGGAAAAATATCTTACATACATTTATACACTCACACACATGCAGCTATTGCAATGATAACAACACCATTAAGCAAGACTTATTTGTGGAACCCTAACTATTCAACAGGCATAATCCCAAGAGTTAATGCTCACAACAGACTTATAAGGAAACTAGTATTATTATCCCCATGTTACAGAGGAGATGGAAACAGAGGCACAGGGAAGTGGGGGGTGGCCTTTCTGAGGTCACAGAGCTAGTAAAAACAAGAGTTGCAGTATAAATCCACATGGCACCCCCATAGACTATGACCTCAAATCAGGATGGCTTCAGGGAAGAAGGAATGAAATCATTTCTACAAAACCAAAAGCAATCGGCACAGAGCTAGCAGGCCCTAGGAACATAGCAGGCCCCTTCATGCCTCATTCCAATAACCCATGAACCTGAATGTGCAAACCTGCCCCACACCAACAAAAATTTGGTGATTCTCAGCCATCTAAAGAGATTTTTTAAAACACCAAAGCCCAGATCCCTCTCTAGATCAATTAAATCTTAATCTCTGGAGTACGGTGGGAGTGGGGTAGATATTAGTAGATTTTGCAAGCCCCTAGGTGACTATGGTATACAGCCAGGACTAGGAACTCCTAGAGTGACTTGTTTACAAGGTACAAAACAGGACTCTGGCAGGAGGAGCAGCCGAGAAATTGCTGAGGATCAGCAAGAGTGCAAGAAAGAATGAGTTGACTGTTTGACTACTGTTTCCCTAGATTAATTATTCATGTGACTCGAAACAGGGTCTCCATCAACTCTGCAAGAACTCCTTGCACACCCAACAGGGCCAACGTTGGCTCACATTCATTTGAAGAGGGTGCCCAACTGTCTGCAACCCTAATGCCCTGCCCAAGAGGAGTTGAAGACCTTGCTAAACTCACTCAACTCTTGAAGCCTCCATTTTCTCATTTGCAAAATGAGAACAATAAAAGCTGGTTCTAAGGGCATTTGTGAGCATTAAAGGGGATATTGATGTTGACGAATTTACCAAAATGCAAAACAAACAGAAAAGCATCAGCCTCAGAGAAAATATTATTTCCACCTTGGAAAAGACTGAGTAGAGTAAAGAGTACAGTAGAGACCCAGGTCCAAGCCTGGCTTGGCCTTTCCTAGCAAGTCTAGAAATGACTCTGCCCATGTATTCCTCTTCTGCCAACCAAGGTACCACAATAGCTCCTTCATGCATCCCCCTCATTCAGCAAATGTGTATTGAATGTCAACTCTAATGTTTTGATATAAATCATGGGAGCTAATGTACTCACAAAAATGCTTTGGAAATTTTAATGTGCTCCACAAATAAGAGGGAATCGTTTCTGTTTGTAATGATTCACTGTAAGCTCACAAGTCCCAAAGTCTAAGGGACCTTATGGGGTCACATCACAGTGCAATGCTTGGATCCTTTCAGCCCCACCCCCTCTCAGTAGTAATACAGTCCCTGTGTGGATATCTCCAGTGATGAGATCCCAACCACTGTCAGAGACAGAGCATTCTCTCAGGTTCCTTTTCCTTTTATGAAGTTGCTTTCTGTTTGCCTACTGTTTCTACCTTTCCATTTTGGTTCTGATCTTTGGGGCCACAAGAAGTATATTTGACCTCTTCTCAGCCTTTCACTAATTGAATATCACCACCATCAAGGTCCAGTCTCTACCTCCTAACTCCTCTCCACATCTTCTCTCTGTGAAGCTAAGACGGCCCTAGTTTCCTTGTATTTCTCCATTTGGAAGGCTATAATAGACTGCACCAGACTGGGTGGCTTAAATAATAGAAAATTCATTTTCTTACAGTTCTGAAGACTACAAGTGCAAGATCAAGGTGCTAGTATGGTCTGTTCTGATGAGGGCCCTCTCCTTGCATTGTGGATGGCTCCCTTCTCATTGTGTCCTCACGTAGCAGAGAGAGAAGAGAGACAGTAAGCTCTCTGAGGTCTCTTATTTTGAGGGCACTAATTTCATCACGAGGGCCCCACCCTCATAATCTCATTTAACCTGAATTATCTCCAAAAGGTCCACTTCTTAATACTGAGTACATGGGGGTAGGTTTCATCATATACGTTTGGGAGGAGGAAAACAGTTCAGTCCATAACACTCCCTCACAAAAGATTATCTTGCTAAACAGAAGCAAATCTGATTGAGACATTGACTAAGTACCCGCCATGCCTACAAAACATGACTCGTATACGCTGAAGAAATCAATTTGATTGCCCTACCATCAAGACACATATAGTCTAAAGATTGTTGCCATCTACATTTTAGAGGTCCCCGCACCTTAAGACAGAATGAGCCAGAGGCCTGGGTAAATTTGGAATTTACAAATAGAGTCAAAGAAGTCAAGGCAAGAGAAAAACATAGCCCCACCCTTTCATTAGATTTTATTCTAGAGATTAAGACTCCTAAACCAAAATCACAAAATCTCAACCCATTCACTGTTGACTGATTGCCTTCTTTGGATCATGCTGCAGAAATCACAGCAGCAATAAACATGGCAGGCAAATGTGTCAACCCTTGGGGAACTTTAACTTGTTTTCTGCTGTTGTAGTGAGATCAAGTGTGTGTGATTCTACGAGACGGGACATGTGAAACTTCCCTGTACCCCTCAAGCCCAGCACAGAGCCTCATCCAGAGTAGATGCTCAATGATGACACCTTATAAAACAACAAATAATAGCCAAGACCTCTCCTAAGTCTGCTGAGGGGTAGCCACATGGCTTCTTAAAAGTCAGAGGCCATTTGCTATTAAAGAAAGCCATGAGCTTTGCGCAGTGGCAGTATCGTAGCCAATGAGGTTTCTCTGAGGTGCGATTATTGCTAATACAAAGCCATGGATGGTCCTGGAGACCAGAGCCATCAAAACCCTTGTTCTTGTGCGGAAAAGAAGGCAAACCAGGGACCGAACTTGGATTTTGAAGATGACTCACCACCAAAATCCCAGGTCTTGATGACAGGTTAAATCTTGTAAAACTTTAATTTGGCGAAGAAGTTGGCTGCTGTATTACTCTGTCACATGTCTTGGGAGAGGTCCAGTTTCTGTCACCCTAGCATTAACTGAAAAGCGGGATGAAATATGAAGACATTTTGCAGTTTATAAGAGAAAAGCACCAGGGAGTTTTAACAATTTGGAGAAGTATCATCCTAAAATTGGACTCTAATGGGCACTGAAACCATTGCTGCACTCAGTAAAACTGGGTTGCCTAAAGCTACTGCCATGGAGAATCTAAAACAAGACATAGTTTAAGAGGCACGAATCAGTCACATAGAGGCTTGATGCACAATATGTCCAATGAAGCTTCCACCGGAGAACTGAAAAGCAGTATCTCAGCAGAATTGCAACTGCTGATTTTAGGTTCTTGTCAATCTATTCTAACTCTTAGCAAAAGATTCTTACTGTTCAGCCTCAGAAACACTTTTATCTTAGTTGACTTTCCTGAAATCATGCTGTATTGAGCTACGATTCTTACTCAAATGTAGTTCCTATGTCAGAATCTCATCAATGAGAAATTTCGCAAGATTGCGTGCCAAAATATCCAGTACCACACTTGCATATTTTTACTTCAAACAGAATTAACATTGCATCTTAGACACAGCGTGGTTTACCCTGCTAGTCATCTCAAACACTGAAGACGGTGACTGTACTACATGACTATTTACCTGCTCAGCTCAGGTTCCCATTGTTCACATTCACATCAAGACAGATCAGCACTGGCACAACCACTGCTTTTATTGGGTATATCAAGTGTTAACAGATCCTTCAATGTGTTTCTGAAAATCTCTGTTGGCCTATGGTAAAGAAAAATAAAATCTATTTTGAAAACTCACAGAGCTGTAGTTAAAGGTTCATTTAATACCACCTATATGTCTTTAATGTCTTTAGACAGAAAAAAAAAAAGCTTTACAGTTCAATTAATGTTTCCCCTTTGGGTGCAATTTAACAGAAAGGGCTTCAGAAAAAGAATGAAAGAGGGCTATTAAACACATTTCTTATATAAAGATACTTGTTCTTATGCAGGACATATAGAATAGGCCTTTTTTGTAGCAAATATTTTAAACAAGAGATATTTTGTTATGTGATGCTTTTTTAGCTGCAGCTAAAACAATTTTTAGTCGTGGAAATTCTGAAAAGCTTGTCATTTCTTTTATTATACTTACTAGAATATGATTACTTTTGTTGAAGGACAATATTTTCCCCTCTTTTCCTTACCCTGTGGCCCCCAAAAATGTTTCTGCTAATGATATAAGCAGATTTCTAATACTTTATCTGCTTTTAATCTATGAAAATTAATATTTGGATATTTCATAATTATCTTGATTATGTCACTTGATAAAATAGTGATATGTATTAATGTTAGTTCAACCATATATTTATACTGCCTGGGAATAGGTGGCTGCAATTGTGTGGCGAGCATAATTTGGCAGCGTTCACTAGCTTGCAAAAACCTACTGCAAGAGCTTAAACATCTACATGAACACTGATATGAAAAAAGCATGTAAGCCTGACCATAGCTTCTAGTTCCTAGATGGACCTGGCTGTGTTTTTCAGGCCCCAACCTGCAGGGAGCCCCTTCAATCTCATCAGCTGAGTGGGCAGAATAAAGACATCATGCCTGCACATGCTCAGCATTGTGCCCAGCATGGTCAGGGATTGATAAAAACACTTGTGTATTCTCTTTTTATTATCATCACCACCATTATAATCATTACTGAGAGATGCATCCGTAGAGACATCATGTCAGAGAGAAGCAGAGGAACCCAGAAGGCAGCAATGAAACTAACATTTAGAAGCAACACAGGTGATGGGGCAGCCCAGAAAGCTGAAGACAGAAACCATTTCGGAGAATTAGCTGCAAAAGAAGTAGGGAACAGGCATGAGAAGGGGACAGTTCTTTCTGGAGCTAACTCAGTGAACACGCCAGAGCCTGTGGGAGCATACATTTTTGCATCAGTTTCCTCATTGATAAATTGGAAGAAAGGTACATGGTAGAGAATGTTATATTAGTCGATATTTGTAACAAGTCAGGGCACATAACAGGCCCTCACTCAAGAGAAGACACTTTTGTTCTCACATCTCCCTTCTTAAATTAAGGAGCATCTGCCCTGTATACAATCCTGCACAAAAATAAATCCACGTAAACAAAATTTCACAGTAACTATAAAAGCCTAATGATCATTAAAAATTCCTGGGAGAAACAGATGACCATTCACTAATTAATCAAGTTTAGATAAATCAAGCACCACTTAAAGAATCATTACTCCTTAAAGAGGTAAATGCAACGATTGTCACATGGCCAATTTCTAATTTTTCATTTCTCTGGGGAGACCAAAATGATACAATCTTAGTAATAAATTTCTCCCTAAAGTTTCTGAGGACAAACAATTTCCAGCCTCCTCAGACAAAGGTAAGATGAGTCAACTAGCATTACTGTCAACAAGTATGAAATGTAGGCCACCTTTGTGTCTACAACTAACATACTTTGTTAAGGATCAGATGTAGGACAGTGGTTTGTGGAGTGAAAATTAGGTGGGTGTCCACTGGGCAAGACATTGCACAGCACTGCCTGTGCTGGAAAATGCAAAAGAGAATAAGCTGGATGGGAAGACATCAAACCTAAACCTACACGTGTAGAATCACACTCATGCATACAACCCACATTCTTACTGTTTTCCCATTATCAGGAGACATCAAAAAGTCAAAGTTGTCTCATACCTTCCAAACACATTTCCCAGAAATGTCTGTTAACAGGAAGTACATACCCTTCACAGAATTTCTCCCATGTGTAGATAAATATGTATGTGCACTATATTGTTCTGTCTTGCTCCTACAAAAATGGGCCAATTCTATACAAATGGTACTACAACTTATCTTTTCCAATTGATTGTGGACACCATCCCATATTAGTACATATAAATCTATCTCATGGTTTGTATTTAGGTTTTTTTTTTTTTTTTTAGTTTTTATTTTAAAATAATTTCAGATGTACAAAGTAAGAGTTTAAAAAACTGAGAAATTCCATTTAGCCTTGCAACTTCTCAATTTTGACATCTTATATACACAGTACAATTATTTAACTGTGTCAGGAAATTAACTTTAGTACAATACTATTGCCCAATCTAGCAACTTAATACAATACTATTGCTTAGTTGCTCAATCTAGAGACGATATTCAAATTTCATCAGTAACACTTTTTTCCAATGCAGAACGCAGCCCGCAGTCGTGCGTTGCAGTTACAGTTGGAGCGTGTCCCTTCGTCTCTTTTAATCTGAACTCATTCCTCAGTCATTCTTTGTCTTTCATTTTTAAAGAGTGCTGATCAGTTGTTTACTAGAATGTCACTCCATTTGTGTTTGCCTGATATTTCCTCCTTGTTAAATTCAGGTTATAGTTCTGTCAAGGATAGCACAGCAGCAATGGCTGATTCCAGGGCTGGAGCAGGCAAAGTGTACACTAAGCCTAGAATAACTTGTGGGGCCAAAAGGTAAGGCAGTGCTCCAAAAACAACAGTAAAATGGCAAAAATACATAGACCCCAACTTGAAGGGCATCCCAAGGTAAAATCTAGAAAAATCTGAGCACAAAATGTATTATAGTCATGGGTTATAACCAATATAATGAGAATCCATGAGTCCATACTGATTTAAAAAAAAAATTGCATTTTTTCAATATAAAAGAAAATATCTTCCTTATAGTAAAATTTTAATTGACAAATGTAGAAGTAATGATGGAAGTAGAAAATCACTGTTTGGCACACACTGTAGTAATAACTGTTTCAGACAAGAATTATCCACGAATGCTAAAATTAGTTTGGTGAAAGTATGATGAGAAACAAGATACTTACATAGGTCCAAAGCATCTCCTGACAAGATACTTATTCACTACACATAAAAAAAAATAGAAACTTTACAGTAGAGAAATCTGGCAGACATCACCTTAATCAAGTGATGGAAGTAAACATCATTAGTAACGTGACAAACCAACACCAGGTGCCTCCTGATCTGAGGCACTGAGAAGGACACAGCATCTCATTCTTTATAGTGGCAGCTGAGCATTGTACTGTTGACCAGCTAGGCTGTCTTCAAGGTTCTGATACATTACTAATGCTGTTGAATAAATATCTTTTGAAACTTCCCTCACTATTTCTAGGGTACAGACTCCAAGAAGTGGGATTTCTGGGCCAGAGGGTGCATATACTCTAAACTTGGAGAAGTCCTGCCCAAATTTCCCTTATCTTTTTATTTTTATGATTATGATTATGATTATTATTACTATTTTTTGAGACAAGGTCTCACTGTGGCACTGAGGCTGGAGGGCAGTGGCGCAATCTCAGCTCACTGCAACCTCTGCCTCCGAGGTTCAAGTGATTCTCCTTCTTCAGCCCCCTGAGTAGCTGGGACTACAGGCGCGCACTACCACATCTGGCTAATTTTTGTATTTTTGGTGGAGACGGGGTTTCACCTTGTTGGCAGCTTGGCCTCGAACTCCTGACCTCAAGTAATCTGCCTGCCTTGGCCTCCCAAAGTGCTGGCATTGCGGGTGTGAGCCACCACACCTGGCCTCGAAACTTCCTTTAGAGCTGTTGGTCCTGTTCATCACCCTCCACCTTTCAGCAGCAGTGTGTGAGAGTACCCACTTTCTTTGCTAGCATTCAGCACTACAAGCCACCAGAATGCTGAAAGCTGGGGCAAAGGAAGCCATATGTGGCTGTGTCAGCAGCTGGGCAGATGCAGGGAGTACAGCAGGAGCCAGACAAACCGAGAGTACTGGATGCATCCGGATGCAGAGGGATGTTCTGAGGTTTAACTAAGTCAGGGCTCCAGGACACGCTGCAGTCAGCAGCAGGTACATGTACAAAAGATAGCAGGGGAAAGACGACAAGACTAGGGCATATCTGTTGGATGCTATTTGAGAGGTTTGCTATTTAGAAATGACCTAAGAGTTTAAACTTGCACCAAGCCCCACCTGGCCCAGTCTCCATCCTTCAGTCACAGCTCCTTAAAAGTCTAAGACAGGGGTGTCCAATCTTTTGGCTTCCCTGGGCCACATTGGAAGAAGAAGAATTGTCTTGGGCCACACATAAAATACACTAACACTAACGATAGCTGATGAGCTTTAAAAACAAATAACAAAAAAATCTCATAAGCTTGGTCTAAGACAATACAAATGTAGTAGTGAGGTTTCCCAGTCAAACTTATTAGTGATAGTTGCCAACCTTTGTGTTGTAACTTTTTTTTTTTTTGAGATGGAGTTTTGTTCTTGTTGCCCAGGCTGGAGTGCAATGGTGTGATCTCCGCTCACTGCAACCTCCACCTCCCAGGTTCAAGCGATTCTCCTGCCTCAGCCTCCCGAGTAGCTGGGATTACAGGCATGTGCCACCACGCCTGGCTAATTTTGTATTTTTAGTAGAGACGGGGTTTCTTCATGTTAGTCAGGTTGGTCTTGAACTCCCAACCTCAAGTGATCTGCCCTCCTCCACCTCCCAAAGTGCTGGGATTACAGGCGTGAGCCACTGTGCCCAGCCTATGCTGTATTTTATAATCAATTTCATGTCACTTTATGTGGACTTCGCAACAACATAGAGAAAGGCATTGTTACATTTACAGGTAACAAAGAGTGGAAAATCAGAGAGGGAAAGTAACTTGTTCAGGGCTGCACAGCTGCAAAGTGAGGCAGGTAATTGGTATTCGAAAGGCTACTTCAGTGGTATCTGGAGACTAGTCTATCTCCTGGCCCGGGCTTCTCCCTGTAGCAGGACCACTGTTGTCCTAACGCCACAAATACATTATCTCATTTCATCTCTACAGCCATCTGATGAGATGGGTACTATTGTTAGCTCCATTTTACAAATAGGAAAACAGAGATTGTGCCCAGGGCTTTGCTACCAGTAATGGGTGGGCTCAGGACTCTCTCGGCAGAGAGGGAAGTGAGGGGACAAGGCAGACCCAGCTCAACCCCACCTCCAGGATGAGCAAATGTAGAGAAAGGTGAAGAAGTGCTGGCACCTGAATAAAGCCCTCCCTTCTCCCCCACCCAATAAACCCAGTAAATCCATAGTTCTTGATTACCCACTGTATACAAACTGGCTGGATTACATGGACCTGCTTTACAGACTAATGTTCATTATAATTCACAAGAGTCAAGGGGATCTTATTGTACAATGAAATACAGTAGTTGCGGCCTGCTGTGGACTGAAAGGTGCCAGCATCCATTCTGCATTCATATGTTGAAGTCCCAACCCCTAAGGTGACTTTATTGGAGATAGAAACCTTATGGAGGTTAGTAAGGTTAAACGAGGTCCTGAGGGTGAAGTCCTAATCTGAAAGGATATGTGTCCTTATAAGAAGAAACACCAGAGAACCCTCTCTGCTCCTACAACCATGTAAGGACACAGAAGAAGGCAACCATCTGCAAGCCAAGAGGAGAGCCCCCACCAGAAACTGAATCAGTTCACACCTTGACCTTGGACTTCCCAGCCTCTAGCACAGTAAGAAAATAAACTAAGTCCTTCATTCTATGATATTTTGTTATAGCAGCCCAAATAGACAAAGACAGAGACCCTTCATAAATCAGACTGGTGGCCTGATTAATTTGTCTTTTGACTATGCCCTCATCAGTCATGTTGGAGAATAGTCCCCCAAATCTATATAAGAACTCACTTATAATTTACACATATGCATATGAATGCCTATATTATTATTATAATAACAGGGAT
This sequence comes from Pan paniscus, assembly GCF_029289425.2. Classification (NCBI taxonomy): domain Eukaryota; kingdom Metazoa; phylum Chordata; class Mammalia; order Primates; family Hominidae; genus Pan; species Pan paniscus. Next base: position 145,393,035 of record NC_073256.2, on the reverse strand, counting down.
GAAAACAAAGACATTTTATAAAAAAGAAATAAACAGGCCAGGCGCAATGGCGCACACCCGTAATCCCAGTACTTTGGGAGGCAGAGGCAAGCAGATATCTTCAAGACCAGCCTGGGCAACATGATGAAATCCTGTCTCTACAAAAAATACAGAAACTAGTCAGGCATGGGAACACATACCTGTAGTCCCAGGTACTTGGGAGGCTGAGGAGAGAGGATCATTTCAGCCTGGGATGTCTAGGCTACAGTGGGCCATGATCCTTCCACCGTACTCCAGCCTGGACAACAAAGAGAAGAAGAAAAAGGAGAAGGAGAAGGAGGAGAAGGGAGGGCAGGGGAGCAGAGGAGACAGAAGGGGAGGGGAGGGTAAGAGAGGAGAGGAGAAGAGAGGAAGGAAGGAGGGAAAGAAGGAAGGAAGGAAAGAAGGAAGGAAGGAAGAAAGGGAGGGAGGGAGGGAGGCAGGATTGTCTAACACAGTGAAATCCTGTCTCTACTAAAAACAAAAAAAGGTGTGGTGGTAGGTGCTTGTAGTCCCAGCTACTCGGGAGGCTGAGGCAGGAGAATTACTTGAACCTGCCTGGGAGATGGAGGTTGCAGCAAGCCGAGATTGCACCACTGCACTCCAGCCTGGGCAAAGAGCAGGACTCCGTCAAAAAAAGAAAGAAAAAAGAAGGGAGGAAGGAAGGAAGGAAGGAAGGAAGGAAGGAAGAGGGAGGGAGGGAGGGAGGGAGGCAGAGAGGGAGGGAGACAGGGAGGGAGGAAGGAAAAAGAAAGAAACGAAAAAAAGAAAAGAAAAGGAAAAAAAAGAAGAGAAAGGAAGTTGTAACATTTTCTCCTTATACTCTGTTGTGGCTTTAACTGTGTCCCCAGAAGTGTTATGTTGAAGTCCTAACTCCCAGAACCTGTGAATGTGCCTTATTTGGAAATTGGGTCTTTGCAGATGTAATCAAGTTATGATGAGGTCATGCTGGTTTAGAGAAGATGCAATTCTAAGAAAAGGGAAATTTGGACACAAACACACAGGAGAGGACACAGGAGGATGGAGGCAGAGACTTGGATGATGCAATGACAAGCCAAAGAGCGCCAAGGATGGCCAGCCTCCAGCAGAGGCCGGGAGAGAGAAAGGGAGGATTTTTCTGGGCATCTGCAGGGAGAACACAGCCCTCACAACTCTTTGATTTCAGACTTCTGGCTTCCACAACTATGAGAGAATACATTTCTGTTGTTTTGAGCAACCTAGTTTGTGGTACTTTGTTATAGCAGCTCTAGGAAACTAATACACACCCTGACCAATCTGCACATCCTACTGAATAAGAAAGAGTAACATGTAAAGCAATGGGAGGAAAATGTCACACAGGTGCAGAGGCCAGATTGGAGAGTAGTGGCTCATCACAATGATCATGCCCATGGATCCCTGGGAACCGAGGTGGGCCCCTGGCCGTGGGGAATCACCCAGGGCGGATGTGAGACTCAGGCGCCTGTTGGGGATTATCCAGGTCTTTCACTCATTTATGCATTCAGCAATCAGCAAGGATTCCTGAGGAATATTGTCAATTAATCACTCAAGTTTCACCCTCAGAAACATAAAGTTCTGGCATCAGAGGGACAGAAAGATTGTTGGCGTGCCTGGTCAGGAAGGTGAATTCGGTCGAGCAGGATTGTGCTGGGGAGCTGCTACAGTCTGAATGTTGGTGTCTCCCGAAAGTTCATAGTTGAAATCCTAACCCTCAAGGTGATGGGATTTGGAGGTAGGGGCTTTGGGAGGCGATCCAGTCACGAGTGTGGAGTCCTCATGAATGGGATTAGTGCCTTGACAAAAGAGGCTCCAGAAAGCTTTCTCGCCCCTTCCTCCATGTGAGGACGCGGTAAGAAGACACTGAACCAGGAAGCAGGTTCTCACCAGACACCAAATCTCCCAGCACATTGATCTTGGACTTTTAGCCTTGAGAACTATGAGAAATAAATTTTTGTTGTTTGTAAACCACCCAGTTTATGGGATTTTGTTACAGCAGCCCACATGGATGAACATGGGAGCAAAGGGGAAATCATGGAAGGAGGACTGTTTTCGTTCCATAGGCAAACCTTTCCCACTCTGTGAGTGGCTCAAGGTCAACAAGGGAAAACAGATTCCTGATCTGGTGGGGGCCAATGGTGAGTCTGAAAGGGTCACAGGAAGTGTGTCAGCCTCTGCCTTCTGGGACCCTTGGGCAGCTGGGCACTGTTACAGAGGAAACCCCCAAGAAGCACTCAGCCCACATTTCCCCCCAGCTAGCCTCACTTCCCCCCTCAGCACTGCCCTGGTTTATTTTGACAAGGTTGTTTCCACCCTGCATGGTCACACACCCTTGCAGACACCAGGGAGTCCTGCCCACTCTGGGAACCATTGTTCACTGTGGAAAACCCGAAGCGTCACCTTTATGCACAGCAGGCTGGGAAACAGTGCTGCTGGCGAGCCCCTCAGGAGCAGTCATGGTTGTGGGCAAGCAGCCAAATGGGGTGCAGACAGCACGCAGGGCTTCCTGGCACAGACTTGCAGGTGGGCGGTGGGCGGTGGGGTGGGGGGCAGTGGCAATGCCCTGGGCCTCCAAGTGATGAGCTTGGAAACCTGCTTCAAGTTGAACTGAGCAAAGGATGCAAAGGTAGGAAATACAGAAATACACCTCGCAAGAGAAGAGGAAACAACCAGATGTTTTAACGGGTAGAATTTCAGATAAAAAACAAATCCTGTATTGAACATGGAAAAGGCACAAGGGGGACAATGAGGTCTGGGAGAAGCAGCAGCTGCACGAAGCAAGTACACCCCTTTGGTGATGGGATCTGCGGGTGGAATGATCAGAACTGAGAAGCCTGGAGGACCTTGCAGAGCTCCAGGCTGGGCTGTCATCTCTCAAAGTACCACAACGCAGCTGGTTCCAAGTATGGGAATAAACAACAACAACAAAAGCCCTATACACTAAAATCAACTATTGTTATGGGACAAAGTCCTGCTGCCAGGAAAGTATTGCTACAGTGACACTGTCAGGCACAGGAGGCAAATGGGAAGGGGCAAGGCCCTCCGCCCTTCCCACCTGCCAGTTTTCCTTTGAACAACCAGGTCTGGCCACTCTGGGCCTGCAGACTTTCAGGGCCATAATCAGCAGCCACAGACTGGCCATTTCCCCCTTTATACTGGGCCTACACAAGGACCATAGTCAAAACATTTCTCAACAACTGATTTGCTATGCAACCATGGAGGTGCCTGACCATTCAGAGCAGGTGCTGGCCTGATCTCCTGGTTCCTTGCTACCTCTGGTGCTTCCAGTTCTGCACCAAGCCCTCCTGACCGCCCAGGAGGCCCACATCACTTATTTTTATTGCCTGCCTGGCCTCTGCAGACAATTGAGTTTGGGACGCCTGGCTGAGAAGGAAGCCAGGTGGGGGATACTACATGATACATCAACTGTTTCATCCTCATTCTGTGTGCCTCAGGTCCCAGGAAAGCAGGGACATCCCTGATGGGGCTAACCAAGGGGTTCTAGGAGCAGTGTGCAGGGGAAGAGGTTGTATGGAGTGGGAGTGGCATGGGAGGGAAAGGAAAGCAGGAAAGGCTGTCAGTAGGAGGACAGGAGCAGAACAGGACAGTCCAGAAACCAGCAAGGGCACATGAAGCCCAGGGAGAGACACATTCAAAGGCCTGTGAGCATAACACAGAGTCCCGGTTTGCAAACATCTAGGCAGGACACATTTCGGAGTCTCTTTCTACATGCATCTGACTCATCTTGATTTTTGTTGAACGAGGCCACGTTGACCATAGGGAAAAGTCCAATGTTCTCAGCCCACTGCTCTTGCCCCACGTGAACTTTCCAACATCTCTGTTCATTACCTTCTTTCGTCAGTCAATGTGGGCAAAAAGAAAACAAGTTTGTTAAAAGTGGATGGGGGCCGGGCGTGGTGACTCACGCCTGTAACCCCAGCACTTTGGGAGGCTGAAGTGGGTGGATCACCTGAGGTCAGGAGGTTGAGACCAGCCTGGCCAACATGGTGAAACCCCGTTTCTACTAAAAATACAAAAATTAGCCAGGTGTGGTGGTGTGCACCTGTAATCCCAGCTACTCGGGAGGCTGAGGCAGGAGGATCGCTTGAACCTGGGAGAGCGAGGTTGCAGTGAGACGAGATCACACCACTGCACTCCAGCTTGGGCGAAAGTGTGAGACTCCATTTCAAAAAAAAAAAAAAAAATGGGTGAAATGTGGTAATGAATTAGAGTTGGAGACAGCAGTATGAACTCATAGTTAGCTTAACATAGATAAGATGGATACCTGGAGAAATATTTACACATATGTGCATGCACATGGATTCATATACACACATTTATTTATTTATGTGTTTATTTATTTTTAAAACTTTTTACAGGGAAAAGTGCAAATGCAGTCCCCCATTACCACAAATTATGCAGTCAAGTCTCCCACATTTGGGGGAATCACAGGGGTCAGCACATCGGGAGTGCAATGGATAAGCCTCACCCTGGGGAAACCACCTTCGTGATTATGGTATCTCCCCTGCCAGGTAAGTATTCATATGTGTTAAAAAAATTGTTCTCCCCATCCTCCCTACACACATATATTTCACTGCTCTGTCAGTTGAGAAGATCTGGAGGAAACAACACCTCAAGCACATCTAGCACCCAGATCTTGGATTCTAAGTCCTTTCTCCAGTAAAATGACAGGGGATCCTTGAAGAAATGGCTGATTCTATAACTGGGGCTAGAAATATACAAGATAAGCCCTAAGCATCTTATAGTGCCAGAAAGTATGGATGCACCAAAAAAAAAAAGAGAGAGAGAGAGAGGGAGTGGGAGGGAAGGAAGGAAGGAAGGAAGGAAGGAAGGAAGGAAGGAAGGAAGGGGAGGAGGAGGAGAGGAAGGAGGAAAGGAAGGAAGAAAGGAAGGAAGGAAAAGGAAGGTAGGGAAAGGAAGAAAAGGAAGGAAGGGAGAAAGAAAGAAGAAAGGAGGAAGGGAGGGAAGGAAGGAAGGAAAAAAGGAAGAAAAAGGAAGGAAGGAAGGAGGGAGTGAGGGAGGGAGGAAGGAAGGAAGGAAAGAAAAGAAAAGAAAAGAAAAGAGGGAGGGAGGAAGGGAAGGAAGGAAGAGAGAGAGAGAGAAAGAAAGAAAGAAAGACAGACCCATAATAAGAAAGTATGTCAAATGGACACAGGAAGTAACTGAAGAGTTCCCAATAGCCAAGGAAGAAAAACCATGAGCAACAAAATAAAATCATATTGGATTATAACTCAAATAAATTAAAAATTATCAAATAAATACCTGCAAGTCCATACTGATATATAAATAAATAAATAGGAGAGAGGAGTTAAATCTCCCAGGTAGAAAAAATCTAAATAGTTCATGTAGATCCTCTAGCCATGGAGAAGGAAGAGCAGGAATGCCCTCTTCTTAGGGGATGGCTATGCACAGTGACTTCCTTCTGAAGAGTTTAATATAAAAAGGGAGTTAAGAAAGAACAAAAACACAAAAGTATCTTTAAAGTGGACAAACCCGATAACCACTACAGCAGCCAGGTAATCAAAGTCAACATCAGTGATAGGTCATGCTGATGGTGCCTACCCTTGATTTCATAAAAGCGGAACTTTACCTCTGTGGCCTTCCTCCATAATCCCAATCTAATAATAAGAAGAATCAGACAACCCTCACAGAGGTACGTTCTATGAAATACCTGACCAGTCAGAACTGGTCATCAAAACTCAAGACTGTCAATGTCATCACAAACCAGGAGAGTCTGAGAAAGCGGCACAGCCCAGAGCAGCCTAAGAAGACATGATCTCTAAATGTGATGTGGGATCCCAGATGGGATCCTGGACCAGGTAAAAACTAAAGTAACGTTTCAACTTCAGTAAATAATAATGTATCAATATTGGTCCATTAATTGTGGCAAATGTGCCACACTAATGCAAAGCGTTAGTAACAGGGAAAACTGGGAGCAGGGTATATGGGAATATGGGAACTTTTTGAACTGTTTTCACAATTCTCCTGTAAATCTAAAACTCTTCTGAAAATAGAGTTTATTCTTTAAAAGTGTCTGGAGGATGTGCACAAGGGTGTGGCAGCAGAGGGGCTACAGGTAAAAAATCATGACATCTGGAATATTTCCTTCAATTTTTACTCCACACGGTGACTATCTTACCCTGCTCCCATTAAACTCTGAACAATGTTATCAGCCTGAAAAATGGATTGGCATGAATGTGTAATGTCGAAGCTGGGAGGGACTATGGCGGCCATCCAGGCCCCTGCTTTCAATTACACTTGAGGAAAATCAAATCCAAAGACCGGAAGTGGCCAGGCTCAGTGGCTCACTCCTGTAATCCCAGCACTTTGGGAGGCTGAGGCAGGCGGATCCCCTGAGGTCAGGAGTTCGAGACCAGCCTGACCAACATGGAGAAACCCCATCTCTACTAAAAATACAAAATTAGCCGGACGTGGTGGCGCATGCCTGTAATCTCAGCTACTGGGGAGAATCGCTTGACCCCGGGAGGCAGAGCTTGTGGTGAGCTGAGATCACGCCATTGTACTCCACCCTAGGCAACAAGAGTGAAACTCTGTATCAAAAAAAAAAAAAAAAAAAAGAAAGCAAATGGCCAGTGAATGTTCCAGTTCAGTGCCCATGGGTAGAGCTGAAATCCTCAGGGTCCTGGAAGACTGACGGACAGCAATGTCAGCCTGTCCTCAGAACAGCCCACTCTGCACAGGAAACCGAGGCTCACAAGAGCCAAGAGCCTTCTTCCCAGCCAGAGGGCTGGCAAGCAGCAAAGCAGAGAGCCAGGCTCAGGTCTCCTTTCCGGCTTCACAGAAGTGCTACCTCCCTGCTACCACTAACCCTCACACCCTCGACCCCTGTCCCCATGGCCAGTCACTTTCCCGTTTCCTCCCACAGCAGCAGGGGGCGGCGGCTGAAGACTCAGGTAAGATGCAACTCAGGGAGGATGGCCCTTAGATTGGTTTCTCCTTTTTTTTTTTTCTTGATTCTGTCTTTATGGAACTTTGCTTTAACCCAACATTGTTTAAATCCCGACCTGATTTCTCGTGAGCTTGAAGCCAGGGTGCCCACATTCTGCAAAAGAAGAAAAATGCCAGTATGAGTCCTTGAGGCTCAGTGTTGTTGTGCAGTCCATGGACAGGACAATGTCCTCGTTTCAAGGTTTCATTTTTGGAGGAAAAACAATTCCTCAGGATGCAGGATGCCCTGCATCCCACAATGAGTATGCCCCCGTTGCAACCAGCTCTGGGAGGGTGACCAAACTAAAAAGGAAACCGTTCCAAGCAGAAGGACACAAATTACCAACAGAGTCATTATTACTCACAGCAATTCAGGCCCAGGGTCTATGTGGTGCAGGGTTTCTGAAAGCCGGCCTATACCTGGGAAGGAGGGAGAGAACGAGAGGCCTGGATGCTGGGTGAAGGTTCTGTGATTTACTTTGTTACAAATTTAAGAATAAAACCTGCTGGATCAGGAGCTTTTCCTAGCTCCTCAAATAAACACCTGGATTCCAAGAGGAACAGAAAGGAGAAAGGTGAGTGTGGGAGAGGAATTGGAGTGCAAGCTCAGAGGTCCTTGAGGGAGGGAGGAGAAGGTGTCTGCTTTGGGGAATGGCAATAAGAGGTATGTTGGGATGGAGATATCCAAATGTGTAGCACTTATACCGATTTAGCAAATGGTCCTCTCATTAGCAAAAGCTTCTAAACATTAGCCTTAAGTTTTAAAAAAAAGGACATTTGAAATTATGCAAAAGCCCAGAGCACCAGTATGCGCTTCACATACGTTCCGCAGGAAGATTCCTTCATTTGCAAACTGGAGTATATTACATAATCATTTCCATTTCCTGGCAGGTTGTGAAGAGTAAATGAGATCATATAATGTAAAGTGCTTGAAACACCATGAATAATACATTTGAGCTATTACTATTTTTACCATGATTACTGGTAGATTAAAAGCAGTCTCTTCATGGCCATCTTGATTATTACTAGTACTAACACGACCATCACCGCAAACACTACTACTACTATAAGGATAGTACTTTATTAGTGGTGCTTAATAGAATCTATTATAATTCTCAATACTCAGCATATTTCAGGAGGAAAACTGACTGACGGACTGATATAATGCACAATTAAAGAAACGAACAAAGAAATGGATAGATTCCTATAATGTGGGGGGTGTATCTTAAAAGAAAAGCAGTCCAATAGGTTTCAAAGAGCAAAACCAGGAGTCAAGAGCTGTCTCTAATCCCAGGAGCCAGATGCTGTGAACACAGGAGTGTTCAATAAATACCTAACTGATGTCTGAGCAAGGAAGAGACAAAGAATGACAACAGTCAATTGGGCTTAGCTTAGATAAACACTCAAAGCCAGGATACAGACAGAACAGGACAAGAGTGGCTCTTACAGTCACTTGATTCAGGGTCCTTGTTTTAATGATGGGGCTGTGAAGGATCAAAGGGGTCAGCTGGGGCTCAACACTCAAAGGGCAGCTTTGGGCCAAGTCAATCAAACCAGCCTGGTGAGCTGAGATGCACGTTATCCAGTAAATACAGGTATTGGGATAGACTGTGTCTCTGCAGTGTGATGGTTAGTTTTGTGTGTCAACTTGACTGGGCCACAGGATTTCCAGAGAGCTGGTTAAACAGCATTTCTGAGTATGTCCAGATGAGATTATCATTTCAACCAGGAGACTGAGTAAAGCAGATGGTCCTCTTCAATGTGGGTTGGGCCTCATTCAACCCACTGAAGGCCTGAATAGAACAGAAAGGCACAGGAAGGTTGAATTTCATCTCTGCCTGATTGCTTGTTCTGGGACATCGATCTTCTCCTGCCCTTGGCATTCCTGGTCCTCAGACCTTCGAATCTAGACTAGAATCTACACTACAGGTTCTCCAGCCCTCTGCCCTTTGTGACACAACAGCTGTTTCCTAGGTCTCCAGCCTGCAGGTGGCAAATCACAGGACCCCTCTGGGTCCATAATTGCATGAGCCAATACCTTATAATAAATAAATCTCCTAGATATAGATATAAATATCAAGGTAGATATTGATATAGACATGGATACGCATCTATCTACATGTTCTATTGGTCCTGTTTCTCTGGAAAGCCCTGACTAATACATCTGTATATTTTGAAGGCTTTTAAAGAAGGACAAAGCTCTTTTTTATCCACTCTGTTGACTCCTCATAGCCTATCTCAGCAGCTGACTCATAACAGGAAAGTGGACAAGGGCAGAGAGGACAGGAGGGAATGGCTACCTCCTGCCAGTCACCACACAAGGTGCTGGGGAGGTGGGTTCAGTGAGACCCAAGGCTCTGCTCCCAGGGAAAGTTGGAGAGATCGTGTTCCCAGGTGAGATCCCAAACACAGCCCCCATCAGCAGATCCCTTCCCACAAGAGGCACTGTAGAGAGAAAGATCCTCATTTTCAGAAGAAACAGAGCTGAAAGAAGGGACTAGGAGTGGGCAGAGGACAATGGCGGAGAAGGAGAGACAGTTGGAGAGGGGGTGAGGAGCAGCACAAGACAGTACAGAGAATGTGCTGGGAGAACAGGCAGGCACAGGGCAGGTTTAAGGGATTCAGAAGACTCATGTCCTGATTTGGGAGCCACCATCCATGAGCAGGGGGGATCTCAAGCAATGCAATTGCTCCAAGCCTCCAGTCCCTTCATCTGTGAAATTCTGGCATCCATGAAGCTAGCTTCACTCCCTGTGATTCCTTCAGAGAAAGCACAGTGGCTTTTCTCCTTTATTCCAGGCACCCTGCACAGTGGCACACTGCAGGTTCTCGTTCGATATTTGTGCAATACAAGAAAGGAGAAAGGATGAGAAATCATTTTATAAATTGTAAAGTCCTGGGCAGATGACAGGGCTGCCTTTGTTTCTTAAGGCAGACTGGGGAGCTTCTGAAAGGGGAATACTTTCTTCCTCACTTTGCCTTTCCAGCCCCAAGTCAGTGTCCCGAATTCAGTTAACTCAAGAAAACGTTCTCCAAGCATGTCCTACGTGCTGTCAAAATGCCAAAAGCTGGAAGCAGACAGAGAACAAGACCTAGACCCTGCAATCCAGGGGAGAAGAGCTGATGTTCAGGAAAGTAAAATGCTGCTTCTGGAGACAGAATAAATCCCCCCGGAGAGAGGATAAGAATTGACTATTCCAAAGCCCAGCCTTTCTTCAAAACCATAATGATAATCATCACCCATAGTGACAGCTACAGTGGGTGGTCACCTGTGTGGCTGGCTGCTAGATGAGCTGGACTGAAAGAGACTCAGAAATGCTTTCGTTTTCAGGTAGTGGCGCAGCCACTGCTCCCCGCCTGGGCCTAGTGCATTGCAGACATCACGGAGGAAGCTCCGTGTCTGTGGGTGTGACGGTGTATGATCAGTGAAAGATGTTATCAGAAGAAAAAAAATTAGGCACATTTTCCCCTAGACTTACTAATCCTTCCTCTGCAATTACCCTCATGTTTTGACATTAATTGAACTCTGTCTTTATTACTAAAAATAAACTCCAGGGCAATTGCAATGCACCAGAAACCTCAGTATGAAACCACAAGAAACAGTAATAGAGAAATGGGCCAATACCAGAGGTGTTTTGAGAAGATGTTTCTGTTTCAAGCGTAGAGTTCCGAGTGGGCCAGGAGTTCTTTAAAATCCTGTGGACACCAAGTACAGGAAGCAATCTTTACACACATACCTTGTGGTGAAAGACTGGTGCTGGCTTGTATCCCTTGACAGGGAAGCGGGAGCCTGCTGATGCACTGTCACCAAAGGCCAGGAGGCCAGCATGACCAGTGTGGCAGTATCAGGCAGGGAGCCAGCAGATGACACCAGGGGGAGGCAAGGCCAGAAGAGGAGTCCAAAAGAGCAAAGTGAAGGTCTAAAGGGAAGAAGCCCATCCTGTCTGCATATCCAGGGAGCAGGGCCAGGGGTGAGCAAGAATGACACTGAGAGGGTCAGGAGCTAGACAGGTCAGGAGCTGGAAGGAGAAATAAACAGGCTCCTGTTCATTGCCCATTTCCGCGGGCAAGGTTCCGTCATCCTCAAAACCAGACCAAGTGGCTTCTGGTCCACGATGTGGCTGGGAAAATTGAAGTCTGGCTGGGTGTGTGGTGTGTGCCTATAGTACTAGCTACTCAGGAGACTGAGGTGGGAGGATTGCTTAAGCCCAGGGATTGGAGGCCGGCCTGGGCCACATAGCTAAGACCCTGTCTTTAAAAAAATAAAAGAAAAAAATTTGTATGTGTGTTTTGAGACAGAGTCTTGCTCTGTTGCCCAGGCTGGAGTGCAGTGGCACAATCTTGGCTAACTACAACTCTGCCTCCCAGTTTCAAGTGACTCTTGTGCCTAAGCCTCCCAAGTAGCTAGGATTACAGGCGTGTGCCACCATGCCTGGCTAATCTTTGTATTTTTAATAGAGACAGGGTTTCACCATGTTGGCCAGGCTGGTCTCGAACTCCTGGCCTCAAGTGATTAGCCCACCTCAGCCTCCCAAAATGCTGGAATTATAGGCGTGAGCCACTGTGCCTGGCAAGAAATTTTTTTCCTTTTTTTTTTTTTGTTTTAAGAAAAAGAGAAGTTTGAAAAGCTGTAAAAGACTTGCCCAGAGTCAAATGGGCAGTGGGAAGTGGAGCCTGGGGTAGACCCTAAGTGTCTGACTCCGTGTTCCTGGTGCCTTTGCTGCACAGCAGGCAACAGTCCCGACTCGTGGGTGGGAAAGGTGAGGATGCTCTCCTATCGGTGTGCGTCCCAGCCAGGCTGATTTCTAGGCACGTACAGACAGGCAGGCTCCCAGTGTGAGGAGTGCCTTTAGGACAAGCAGAACTGCACACATAGATGCAAATGCCTGGGCCTTTCTTCAGGTTCTGTCATAGAACAGACTGCCTGAGGCCATGCTCAGGACTGCAGGCCTCAGAAACCCAGCACTTGCCCCTGCTCTGTCTTTCTGCTCCCAGCAGCTGAATTCTAGGGAAATGTCTCTCCGTCACCCCACCCCGAGACAGACCTGCCAAGCTTCTGGCTTTCAGATTCTCTGCCACATGACTGAGGTCCCATCAGCCCTTTTCCCCAATATGAGAATAGCTTGTTCCAGCCCTCCAGGTGCAACAGGGCATGGGGATCAGCTGGAAAGGCTGCTACCCCTGTATGCTCTCCTGCTCCCTAAGCCTGCCTCAGAAGCATGGGCTCCCAAGACATAATTCAGTGACTGTCCCTGAGGGTCAAAAAGAGCTACGAGGCCAAGGCGGGCAGATCACAAGGTCAGGAGATCGAGACTATCCTGGCTAACACAGTGAAACCCCGTCTCTAATAAAAATACAAAAAAAAGTAGCCAGGCGTGGTGGTGGGCGCCTGTAGTCCCAGCTACTCAAGAGGCTGAGGCAGGAGAATGGCGTGAACCTGGGAGGTGGAGCTTACAGTGAGCCGAGATTGCGCCACTGCACTCCAGCCTGGGCGACAGAGCAAGACTCCGTCTCAAAAAAAAAAAAAAAAAAAAAGAGCTACGTAGGGCTCCCAAGGAAGGCTTGTCAGCTGTAGACATACAATGCAGTAGCAGAAGTGAGAAATTGAACAATGAAACGAAAATGAATGCATAATATGAATGCACAAAGGTGCTGAGCTCTAAACAATGGAAAGGATTTTTAATTACTAAACAGCAGTTCAGCTCCCAGTATGCTTTATTCACAAGCATCTTTCAAGAGTCACGAGAGGCAGCACCTGCTCTAGGAAGCCTCCCGGCATGGAGAAAGTCCCCTCCACCATCCTTACAGACACCTAGGGAGTATGGAGTATCCTATGTGTGCCAGTATCCCCACCTTGACTGAAGGGCAAGGCCTCATGCTCTTCACCTCTGCATGCCACAGGAATGCTGACTATCACAGCAGATTTGAAATGCAAATGCGCTTTTGAAAATTTAAGGCACAATACAAAAGATGACATATGTAGCACAACAGAAGTACAGTTCTCTGCTATGCTCTCAGTTCTGACTTCTCTGTCTTCTCACCAGTCCACAGCTTCTCACCCACCTTTCCACCTTGCATAGCTTTCAAATTTATGATAGGAATAAAGTCAGTTTCCTTTTCATCATGTCATTTATTCTTTCCAACATCTTACTTAAAAAAAATTGCAACTGACCTCATTCTTTCCTCTGAACCTTTAAAAACTTTCTTCTTTTGGTTACTTCTCTATCTCTTTTTCTCTCTCCTTTCAATTACTCATTCATTTGTTGTTTCACCCTCGGTCAGGCACTATGCCAGATCCTGTGATGTGTAAGACAGTCCTTGCTCTAAGCAATTTCACCAGCAAGAGGGGGAACGGGCAGGGGAAGGGTCAAGGGACATTTCAACCCAGTGCAGTAGCCATGGTATAGTGGAGACATGCCTTCACTAGCCCGCTGCCATCCAGGGGAGGGGGGAATCAACTCTGCTTTGGGTAAGGGGCTGGGCACAACTGGAAAGGTGATTCTCAGCTGTTTCCCAGGCTGACTTGGTGATAGGTGAAAGGCTGGGGGACAGCAAATGAAAGACTTCAAAATAGCCTGATACATGGAAGGAATTCTAAATGGCATAATTGAGGAATAATTTGCAAAAACTCTCTTCCCTTTTGGAGCATTTCTTCCTCAGTGCAAGGCAGCCTGCTAAGCTGTTTTGCTCCAATATCTCACTCAACACAAACAACATCTTCATGAGGCAGGCACTAATACCATCCCTATTTTACTAATGAGGAGACCAAGGCTTTGAGAGGCTGAGTGACTTGTCCAAAGTGAGGCAAGTAGCAAAACCAAGAAAACCCAAGTCTACCTGAAGCGCTCAGTCTTAACCTCTAACCCTTTACCTCCTGCACCCTCAGCCTTAGTGTGGAAGGAGCACAGAATTCAAGGAGGTGAAAGGAGGAAGCACGGATTGGCTGGGAAAGGAGGAAGAGCTCATGTTCTGGATGTCCCAAAGGTGTTTCAATCTGATTATATAACCCTCACCTCACCTTTTCCTCTTTTCCCCAAGGCTGTCTCCACATGTTTTCACAAGACAGCTGGAGCATCCTGCACCTTCTGCTACAAGTGGGGCATTCACTAGGAGATGGTGGGCTCCTCCCTCCACTAGGGATAGAGGGAGAGCTTCCTAGGCACAATGAATAAGTGGACTAGACTCTGAGAACCAGGTCGGGGAGAGGTTATGGGGAGCCAGCTTCCCGAACACATTGGAGCGGCACAGGAAGACACACCGAGAGGTCAAGAACCACAACCCAAGTTGTGCTGCAGGAGATCATCAACTCCAAAAGCTATTTTTGGTTTCACAAGGATCAGGAAGATAAAGTCCCTTACCTTAATTCTCCAATCTCGAAATACTCCAGCTTTAGGTCACGTAAGGACAGTTCTCAAGTCCGTCCAGAGTGCTGAAAGGATATGTATTTTTTCAGATTGAAAGTGCCTAAATCCCAGGTGTAACAGGATTCTAGAAACACACACAAAAAGGATACATATTAATATCAATGTTTACCTTGAATAGATTTGGTAATGAGATGTTTCATTCATTTAAAAGATAAGGACTGCACATTTACTATACACTGAATGAGGAGCACAAGAAGAGAAGACATTTAATGAGCAATGCTTATGTGGCAAGCACTGTGTTAGGCATTTTATACACATTAAACTGTTTAATCCTAGAGATAGGTTTTGATATCCCCCATTTCTGAAGTCACACAGGCAGTCAGGGCAGAAGTGATGGTTGGGTCTTTCTGACTCATAAGCCCCCACCCATTAATCATGTTTCCCTCCCCTACTAGAGCATTTTCATTCACCTTCTTCCAAGAATACTAGGTAGAGAGGAATAAGAAACACACCCAATAACCCCATTCTGAGAATAGCCTGTCCCTGGGTGCCCAGCCCATTTCATACACGGTGGGGATCATGTGAGCCATGGAGGCTGCATCAGATTAATTTTGTTGTAAGTTTTATCTGAGCCCAACACTGTCATCTGGTAACATGTGTTCAGTGGACATCATGCATTATTCAGGAAACAAAAAAATGTAGCCTCACTAGAGATTCTTATCTTAACTGATCATCAAGATGGCTAGATGAGGTGGTCAAAAGGGGTGGGACAGTGTGGAGAATGAGGCCCAGGGGCCACCCTTCTATGCTATCCTAAAGCAGCGCCTGGTACTTAGCCTGGGGATCCAGGCACTGACCTTCTCTCCTGTCCTTCAAAGAACTGTGATGCTCCGGTGTGGCCCCCACAGAAAACCCCATTCATACATTTACAGTACGGCGCCCTTTTCCCTTTTCAGGCCCCCCCACCATCCTCACTGGCAGCCAAATCATGAATGACATGAAGCTTAGTCAGCACAAACTCAGAATAAAGAACCCTGAAAAGTTCTGAAGGGGAATTTGCTCTCTACTCTGGAATAGCTGGTGAAACATCCTTGCCCCACAGGCAAGAACGGCGGGCAGGTGGCTTGTATTCCCCACTTTGATTTCCTCATCTCTCCCCAAGGAACAACTTGGCCATAATTGTCTTCTCCGAGGCACTCTGGTTGTCATATTCCTTCCTTAGATGTGTTGGTATCACGGACAGATCTGCAATCGTTCTGCAAGCCTCAGAGTCCTCGCCTCCTCCCATTCAGTGCTGGCTTAACGCATCCTGCACTCAGAGTCCAGTTCCCAGCAGCACAGAGTGAATTCCCCCTTACTCTGAAAAGTCCCCTTGACTAGCTAGGCACGCAGAAAGATGCTGTCCTCAGCGCCTCTGGGCTCCCCAGTGAGCAGCCTCCCACACGCCTCAGGCATTGTGACCGGGAAAGCACTTTTAGCCTTATTGTCAAAATGCATTTGCTTCACTACCCAAAAAGGGCAGAGGCACAGCCTCTTGGTTGACGGTGGGCTCTTCTCAGGCTTCTTGGGTTGGTGTCCCGGTTCTACTACTTAAAGAGGCTTTTTAGGACCCTGAACAAGTACTCAAACTTGAGCTCTCTGAGCCTCAGTTTCTCATCTTAGAGGCTTGTTCCTGGTGTTAAGTGAGAATCTTTGCAGAGTTTAGCACTTGTCTCTGGATATTATAAGCCCATAGAAACATCAGCTTTTATTAGCACCACTTAGGCAAATGCTAGAGACTTAACTTCTTCCTCTCCTCCCAGGAGGAAATGAAAAGGCCTCCCCTCTTTCTATCTCACCACCGTAACTTAGTGTAGGGGCTCAGCACATGGGGCCAAGGGAACAAATGAAGGCAATGAGATTGGGCCAAAGCCTGGGGCTTCCGTCAAAGGTTCTCAGCTCCAGGCCTGGCTGTAACCCTCCCTTTCCAGTGTACTCATCTGTGAAAAAGAGTGGATTCAAACACTACCCGTCTGCCAGGTGCGCTGACAGGATTAAATGAGACAGTGCGCAGAAGAGGCAGTCTGTAAACTACCAGGGAAATCCAGCTAATTATAACAACAGCGCCTTTACTAGCAAATTCTGTAGAGGACATTTCACTAAGGACTGTCCTCCTGGCACCTCACTGAACACACACAGAGTCCCCAAGAAATCAGGAGACACATAACCTTTCTTCCCATTTTACAGATGTGGAAACTAAAGTTCAGAGGAGCTAAGGAGTCTGCCTGACACCAAGAGACAAATCCACAAATACAGGGCTGAAGTGTTGGTTTGCAAGCTGATGTCCTGTCCCCTCCTCCTTGTAAGGGGCTGGGGAGAGGGGGTTGCAATAACCCAGCACGTTGGCTCCTGCAGAAAAAAGAACCTCTTTCCAAGGCAGCCAAACTGATTAATGTTTTTAATTAATGTTTTTAGCCACACACACAAAGCAATGTTCCATGGAAATTAAAGAAATTAAAATTTCTAAGCTTCTCCCAGGAGCTGCCAAGAATCCTGGGCAGGCCAGGGTGTTTAGAGCCCGGTGCAAAGCAGAAGGTCATAGCCCCACCTCAAAACACTGAACCTGCTCAGCAGGGGGTCACTTCCCACCCACAGAGTGACAGGCCACAAGGAGAGAACTTGCTCAGAAATATGCCAATGCCAATAATTGGTGGGAGAAACAGGGAGTGAAGAGGAAGGTCTGATGGGAGGTGCTAGATCCTGGGACTGAAGGGTCAGGTGGCTGCCCCCAGACCCTCTGGCTATCCTCCCACCTGACACAGTTCTCAAGGATATCTACCTGCTGTGTGGTTGACTGAGGTCCCTGCACCTGATGTGGCCGAGCAAGCCATGGGCTTTCTACGGACACTAACAACACCTCCCTGATGTCTCCTGGGACCGCAGAAGGTCATGCTGGGCCCAACGCTGTGCTTTGACGTCTGAAGAGCCTGAGTGCCAAGGACAGGCTGACTCAGGACCTCCAAGGCTCCCAGGAGGTTCGGGGCAGAGGTGTGCTCTGTGTTAACATCTGTTCTCCTCTCTGCCAGCAGAATATCAAGCATGCCACAGTTTCACATCATCCATTCCTCTCTACAGGCCGAGAGGCAGGGCCGTATTGTCTTCCTTCTCCAATCAGAAGGTGAATTGCATAAGGGCTAGGTAACCTGAACAAGGGGAGGCAGTCCTACATGTAAGGCAGGTCTCTGTTGGAAAGACGGAGAGACCCAGGGTATAACACACATTGACTAATCACCATCTCTGCTACCAGTTCTTGGATGCCACCAGAACGTGGCCCAGGCAGTGGGGCCAACTGGGTGGGCAGATGGCAGCCAGGAGCAGCCACCAAGGGCTAGGGTAGGAGCCCTTGGCCACTTGGCAGGAGACAGTGAACAAGCTTCGAAATCAGCAACAGCACTTGGGTTCATGATGTGGAAATCATCAAAACACCATCGCCCACTGCAAATAGATCATGGAGGTAGACTATGGTACCTGCAAGAGCTGTAGATGGCAGAGAGTGGAGCAGTTTCCCCTGGGAAGCTCCTGAGTGCAAGCTCCAGCTTTGGGATATGTTCTTTCCCTCTGGAGAAGGCCCCAGAAAAGGACACAGAAACAGACACTGCTTCTCACAGGGAGTCAGCAGAGCCTGGCCCCCACGCTTGCTAGATTCTATCAAATCCAGCAAGCCGAGCATGGGGTGCAGGGCAGGGTGGGACGTGCATAGTCTGCCCAGCTCTGAGCTGATCCCCACCAGTTAGTTGCTGTGTCAACATGGGAAGTCAGCCTAGCTTCTCTGGTCTTCATCTGTAAATCGAGGATTAAAAAAAAAAAAAAAAAAAACAGCTACTCAGCCGGGCACAGTGGCTCACACCTGTAATCCCAGCTCTTTGGGAGGCTTAGGCAGGAAGATCGTTTGAGGCCAGAAGATTGAAACCAGCCTGGAAGGCTGGGCGCGGCGGCTCACGCCTGTAATCCCAACACTTTGGGAGGCCGAGAGGGGAGGATCATGAGGTCAGGAGTTCAAAACCAGCCTGGCCAAGATGGTGAAACCCTGTCTCTGCTAAAACTACAAAAATTAGCCAGGGGCAGTGGCAGGCACCTGTAATCCCAGCTACTCGGGAAGCTGAGGCAGGAGAATCACTTGAAGCTGGGCGGCAGAGGTTACAGTGAGCCGAGATCACGCCACTACACTCCAGCCTGGGCGACAGAGTGAGAATGTGTCAAAAAAAAAAAAGAAAGGAAGGAAGGAAGGAAGGAAGGAAGGAAAGAAAGAAAGAAAGAAAGAAAGAAAGAAAGAAAGAAAGAAAGAAAGAAAGAAAGGAAAAGAAAAGAAAAGAAAAGAAAAGAAAAGAAAAGAAAGAAACCAGCCTGGCCAACATGGCGAGACCCCTGTCTCCACTAAAAATACAAAAATTAGCTGGGCATGGTGGCGCATGCCTGTAATCCCAACTGCTTGGGTGGCTGAGGCAGGAGAATTGTTTGAACCTGGGAGGCAGAGGTTGCAGTGAGCTGAGATTGTACCACAGCACTCCAGCCTGGGCGACAGAGCAAAACTCTGTCTCAAAACAACAACAACATAAAACAGCTACTCCTGGACTGGGGTGGGGTGGATGGGAGTATTGTACTGCAGTGTCTGCAGAGTGCTCAACACAACCTCTGGCTCAGAGTGGGTGCTTGATAAACACTTTGTTATTCTCAGGGTCTAATTGTTGTCCTTATTCCTGTTGCCTGGTAGGCAAATTAGGTTTCAGGACAGATAGCCTGGATTTGAATCCTAGCTCTGCCACTTGCTGAGAATGTGACCATTGACAAACCACTCTACTTCCCGATGGCTCCGTTTTCTTATCTACAGAGACGTGGATGTGATCAGCAGCCATAGGGGACCATTGAGGATTACAGAATTAAAGCAAGTGGTGCAGTATGAGCTTTCAAAAATAACAGTCTCAACCCAAACTGAGGAGTGTTTCTACAAAACAACTTACCTGGACTCTTCAAAAATGTCAAAGTCGTCCGGGTGCGGTGACTCTCGCCTGTAATCCCAGCACGTTGAAAGGCCAAAGTGGGTGGATCACTTGAGGTCAGGAGTTCGAGACCAACCTGGCCAACATGGTGAAACCCCGTCTCTACTAAAAATACAAAACTTAGCCAGGCTTTGTGGCACACGCTTGTAATACCAGCTACTCGGGAGGCTGAGGCAGGAGAATCACTTGAACCCGGGAGGTGGGGGTTGCAGTGACCTGGGATCATGCCACTGTACTTCAGCCTGGACCACAGAGTGAGACTCTATATCAAAAAAAAAAAAAAAAAAAAAATCAAAGTCAAGTATGACTGGGTAACATGAGACACAGCCACTAAATGCAATAATGATCCATAATTGGGAAAAAAATAGTCAAAAGGGACATTATTGGGACTACTGATCAAATTGTGTGTGGCCTGAGGATTAGATAATACAACTGCAGCAATGCTAATTTCCTGAGTTTGATAATTACACAGTCGTTATGTAAAAGAATGTCGTTATCCTTGGGGAGCACACACTGAATATTTAGGGATGAAAGGGCATGTCTACAACTTACTCAAATGGATCAGGAAAAAATAGCGTATTTGGTGGTGGGGTGGAGTGTGAGTTAACAACTGATGACCTGGGTGTGCAGTAGTTCTTCATATGTTCATAATTTTTTTCTGCAAGTTTTAAATTATATTAAAATAAATAAGGACCACAAGCTACAGAACAAGAGGGCGAGAATCACCCTGAAGAGCCTGGAGTATTAACCATCCATGCAAGCAAGAAATCAAGCCTTTCTCAAAAAAACCTATGTCACCTTAATCACAAATGTTAGGATTTATTACGTAGAAAACTACAAAGGGTAAGGCTGAAATTTCATTTGAACCACCACCTCCGTCCAAGAAGAAGAAAGAAAAATGGATGGCTACTACTGTTCCTACAGCCCACGGCCAGGCTGGCAGGGCCATCAGGAAATAATTAGGCCACATCCGAGCCATCCAGCAGCCTGGCACATAGGTGAGCTGGGATTTGACCCCAGGCTGCCTCAACAGGAGGCCAGAGGGAGGCAGGTACTCCAAGTCAAGCAGCAGCCAGCCCCAAGATCAGCCCTTCCTCTGAAGCCGAGGCCCCATGCACTGTAAGGCTGAGCCCTTAATACGGCTGCAAACTTCAGGGGAGCCCAGACCCGTGTCTCCCTGCCCTGTGTACTCCCATCACACTGCCCCCACCACTGTGCACAACAGGTGCTCAACACTCGTCTGTAGATGTACTCATGGACACACATCTTCTTTTCAATAATGCACAGACTCTTTCAGGAAGAAGGAGCAAGAAACCTGCAACAACTGTGTCCCAGGGAGGAGAAACAGGGGTCTGGGGACATGAGGGTTGGCAGTCTTCATTGGAAAACTTTGTATACCTTTTGGATTTTGTGTCTTGTAAATGCTTTACTTATTCAAAAAGTTTTGTTTTGTTTTTCTTAATTCTTTTAATTGATTCATTTATTTTATTAATTAATTAATTAATTAATTATTTTTGTAGAGGCAGAGTCTCACTGTGTTGCCCAGGCTGGTCTGGAACTCTTGAGCTCAAGCCATCCTCCCTCCCGTGCCTCCCAAAGTGCTGAGATCACAGGCATGAGCCACTGAACCCAGCCATTTTGTTTTTTTAATATAAAAGGAAAAAAAGAAATTGACAAAGTTACCTGTGAGGCTGCCATGAGTGCGAAGTCATGAGTAATCCCATGCTACTTAATGCTGAGTCCCCGGCACACAGCTGTTGCTCACTACGCTACACATCCTCTTGTTTTCAGAGGGTGAAGAGACTAGAATGATTAAAGACTCACAGTCAGCAGCATCACTGATTTTACTGGAGAGTGTTTAGATTTGATCACCAAAAGTCCAGTCCTTATGTTTCTGAAACTCTAGAGCTGCTGTTAAAACAAGGTAGGAAAGCCAGCCTCAAGTAATCCTAACATCGTTATCCAACTCCAATAGGTGCCAGGAACTGTGAAGATGTTTTCATCCCTACAACAACCCAAGAAGGTGGGTAGGTGCTCATATTATCCCCATCTTACATTTCAAGAAACCAGGTCACAGAATGGTCACAAAAGGCGCCCAAGACCTCTGCAGAGGGAGAAGCCTGGTAGGTGAAGGAAGGAAGTCTAGCGCCAGAGACTGGGCTTCTAAAGTCTACAGTCTTGAAGGGAATGTGAGGACCACCACTGTCCCAGGAAAAAAGGATTTTGACTCAGAGAACCCTGGGTTCCAAGCCAAGCTCCCTCCAAAAGCCGCAGGTGTGGTCAGACAGCCTTTGGTGGCACCACCTCCTGGGAGGACTGAAGAAGATAATATGTGAGGAAATGCTTTGGAAACTGTAAAGTGCCATGCAAATCTCACCGTAGAAACAGAGGATGCAGTGGGGGCGTGGGAAGAAAGGAGGCATCTGGAAGTTCAACCTTACCAGGACGTTTTCCCTGAGCCATTAGAAGTATTTCCACTCCTAGTCTTCTACCTCAAACTTTCCTTTTTGTACTACACTTACATTCAACTTTCCCTCAAAAACATCCTTCCACTTCAGAGGTGTTAAGTTATTAAGTCAGCCCTAAATGTAAATAGTTTTCATTTCTCTAACCCCAAAAACCTCCCTTCCCGCCAGCATGCTTTGGTCTTGTCACCCAGAACATCAAAGCCATTGTTTTCCGTAAAAGCGTTCTGATCACTTGGGTGACTTGTGCAGATAAACACCACCCACCACATGCCAGGCTGTGCAGCACCTTCCTGGTGCCCTGTCAGGAGGTGAACGGGCCAGGAAAAAATGCTGAACTCTACTGGCAAATGCTTTGCACATGCTCACATGCCCTGCACCTCTCTCCAAGCTCTTTGGGTAGCCTTGGCCAGTCGCTTCCCCACAAGGGCCCTCTTGCAGAGGAAGGAGGTTGGACCAAGCAATCTCTAGTTCTCCTTGAGATCTAAAATCCACTGATTCCATCTCATCCTCCCTGCTAGGAACTTCCTGAAATATAATAGTTCATTTACAAACACACACACACACACAGAAGCTAAGTAACTGCGTATAAGCTGGGCTCTAAGCCTGGGCGCGGTAGCTCACGTCTATAATCCCAGCACTTTGAGAGGACAAGGCAGTGGATCTCTTGAGGTCTGAAGTTCAAGACCAGCCTGGCCAACATGGTGAAACCCTATCTCTACTAAAAATACAAAAATTAGCTGGGTGTTGTGGTGGATGCCCGTAATCCCACCTACTCAAGAGGCTGAGGCAAGGAATCACTTGAACCCAGGGGGTGAAAATTGCAGTGAACCAAGATTGCACCACTGCACTATATCCTGGGCAACAGAGCGAGACTCTGTCTCAAACAAAAAAAAAAAAAAAAAGAAGCTGTAGTTTTTGGTGACTCACAGAGGAGAAAATATATTTTTCCACTTAGCTCAAAAGAATGGTTCCTCCATTCTTCAATTACTCAACTGATGTAATGATGTAAAGTCACCAAGCCAATGGGGCACCTGGGGAAGTTCCAGGCTCCTGGGAGTTCAAACGTCAATGAAGGTAAGTGAAGCAGGGAATTTCCTATGGTGGACAGGTGCGCCCAGAGGTGGGCTGCAACAGAGAGCCCCCTCCCTGAGAAAACATCCCATATCCATTCAACTCTCCAGCTCAATAAGCCACCTTCTAGGGAACCCAGGAAACACGGAGCCCAACGCTGGCCCAGAGCCCATCGTCCAGGAAGTCACGCCCCCAGTATGCAGGTTGCCTCTTCCAGGAAGTCAGTGTTGAGCCACCGCTCAGCCCAAACCCCCTAGACTATAACCTCCGTAAGGGTAGTAATCGTGACTGACATGTCATAGGAACATAATAGATATACACATTTGCTAAATGAATTACTCACAGTGCTTCCGTAAAGCTTAGGTAATTCCATTCCCCCCAATACTGTGTGCTTTTATGTACTAGATACTGGGGATAAAATGTAAGCAAAGCAGATATTTGGCCAGGCACAGTGGTTCACACCTATAATCCCAGCGCTTCAGGAGGTCGAGGCAGGAAGATCGCTTGATGCCAGGAGCTCAAGACCAGCCTGGGGAGCACAGTGAGACCCCATCTCTACAAAAATATTTTAAAAATTAGCCGGATGCTGTGGTATGGACCTGCAGGTCTAACTACTTGGGAGGCTGAGGTGGAAGGATCGCCTGAGCCCAGGAGATCAAGGCTGTAGTGGGCTATGATCATGCCAATGCACTCCAACCTGGGTGACAGAGCAAGACCCTTTCACTGAAAACAAACCACCACCGCAACAAAAAAACAAAGCAGATGTTTCTCCATCCAGGCTTCTTCTAAAGCAGTTACTAAAGTGCTGGCAGATGACCATCAGCTATCAGCCCTCTCTGGGAACTGCCTTGGCCGAATACAATCACCTTGTTCAAGATTAGGCATCCTTTGAGTGGTGGGGTGGAGGGCACATGAAATGACTGATCAACCCTCACCTCAATTCAGGACAATTCTGTAGGATCAGTCTAGCTCCCAGGCTCCTCTGGCATTGGCCTTTGTTGGGACATTGTTACAGCTCCACTTCTCCCTCTGCCCAACTATGGTTTCTTCTCCTTCAGTTTCACAGCTGTTGATCCCAAAGGAATCCCATAATAAACATCCTACTTGCTAATCTACATCTTAGCGTCTGTTTCCTAGAGAACACAGCCTGCATCGCAAAGGTTTATATGACAGATGCTCAGGCCTTGTGTCACCAAGATGAAGGTTCCAGGACCAGAAGGGCAAACATATCATAGCAAATGGGAGCTACTTTGTGGGAACACCTTGCTGACAAGGATGCAAAGCCTGGACTCAAGGCTGGCATCAACAAGCAAGGGTAGTGAGCAGTGTGCAAACACTTGTGATCATTTGAATGCGTGGATGAATCCCAGCTCATTGAGTTAGAGACCCATTTTCTTCAACTTTGTTCACCTAGCACCTAATATAAAAAAGGAGTTTGGTAAAACTTCTGTTGGGTGATTAGATGATGACCAGATGGACAAATAGATAGATGAACTTACACATTTGGTTGAGTTTATTGTTAGACAATAAATGAAAGATGATTATTTGGTACAGGTTAAATTGTGTCATTTGTGTAAAGTATTAATCACAATGTCCAAATAACAATAATGCTAAAAATGGCAACTGCCAAGGCGGAAGGGTCACTTGAGGCCAGGAGTTTGAGATCAGCCTGGGCAACATAGTGAGACCTACAAACACAGACACACACGTAAATAAATTAGCAAGGCAGCTTAAGTCTAGGAGTTCAAGAATACACTGAGTTATGTTTCTGCCACTGCATTCCAGCCTAGGCAACAAAGCAAAACCTTGTCTCTAAAAACAATTATAATAATAATGGTCCGGGTGCGGTGACTCACACCTGTAATCCCAGCACTTTGGGAGGCTAAGGAGGGCAGATCACCTGTTTTCACGAGTTCTAGACCAGCCTGGACAATATGGTGAAACCTCGTCTCTACTAAAACCACAAAAAATTAGCCAGGCGTGGTGGGTGGCACGTGCCTGTAATCCCAGCTACTCAAGAGGCTGAGGCAGGAGAATCACTGGAACCCAGGAGGCAGAAGTTGTAGTGAGCCGAGATTGTGCCACCTCTGCACTCCAGCCTGGGCAACAGAGCGAGACTCCATTTAAAAATAATAATAATAATAATAATAATAAAAACATGACAACTAAGGCTGGATGTGGTGGCTCAGGAATGTGCATTGGGAGGCCAAGGCAGGAGGACCACTTGAAGCCAGGAATTTGAGACCAGCCTGGGCAACATAGTGAGATCCTGTCTCTACAAAAAAAATTTTTTTTTTTTTAAATTAGCCAGGTATGGTGGTACACACCTATAATCCCAGCTACTCAGGGAGGCTGAGGCAGAAGGATTGCTTGAGCCCAGGAATTTGAGGCTGCAGTAAACTATGATTGCACCACTGCACTCCAGCTTGGGTGACAGAGCAAGACACTATCTCTTAAAAAAAGAGAAAGAGAAGTAAGCTACTCATGGAGAACTTCCTGTAAGAGGTAACTTGTGATCAGCAGCTTGAAAGAAGTGACAGTGTGGAAGTAAAGCATGCAAGAGAACAGAAGAGCAACAAGACATTAGCACATAAGCCCTGACTCTGCTCTGCTCATCAGATGCTGGGGTAAATATAACACTGTCACTAGGATAGCCCAGCAATGCATGGGGAAGCATGCTGTCACCTAACACCCATCACCACGGATGTGGGTGAGAACATGCCTGCAACCAGGGGAGATGAACAGTTGACAGAAGGCACCGAACTTACAACTGCGGTTTACAGACTTAATCCTATAGTGATAAGAAGCCTTCGAGCTTATGGAACTAAGGTGTTGGGTGACAGCTAGTAATGCAAGTGTCAGAACTGATACAAGGTATCTTTTTTTTGAGACAGAGTCTGGCTTCGTTGCCGAGGCTGGAGTGTGGTGACATGATCTCGGCTCACTGAAACCTCCGCCTCCTGGGTCCAAGAAATTCTCCTGCCTCAGCCTCCCGAGTAGCTGGGGTTACAGGCATGTGCCACCATGCCAGGCTAACTTTTTTGTATTTTTAGTAGAGATGGGGTTTCACCATGTTGGCCAGGCTGGTCTCGAACTCCTGATCTCAAGTGATCCGCCCACCTCAGCCTCCCAAAAGTGCTGGGATTACAGGTGTGAACCACCATGCCCAGTCAAGATTTCTTAAATAGTCCAACCTTTGAACTGTCCACAGTTTCTTCAGGTATCTCCTGCAGCAGATGAGGGCTTAGGAAGTACCTGGAGTCTCCATTGTGAGAAAACAGCTTCAGGGGCAGAACCCACACTTGAGAAGCCCAGACTCCAGCTTCAGTTTCCCCCCAGGAAATGTACACACCCTGGGGGCCATCCTCATTCAGATGCCCACCAGACCTACTGCACATCCTTATTTCTGAGGGTGATCCCTGGAGAAACAGATGAGAGGATTAAGGACAAGGGGAATAAATTAGAGCCTGGGCTTTGTGCAAACAAGAGTAAGTGATGAGGACAATAAGAAAGGGATAGTAAAGTTTGCTTGGGAAAATCACAAAACCAGTGGCGTCACAGAGGCTATTTGTTAAGTGGTACGAAGTATTCTAGAGAACACTGATGCCTTTAGCCTATTACTACACATCGTGGATCTGGGAGCACCTAAAACACTAAATACTGGGGCTGTCAGAGATGGCAGGTGGGATGACAACTCAAAAAACCAAACTCCAGGGCAGGCTGGGATGCTGTGTGTCAGGTTGAAGGTCACAAGTCACAAAGAGGCAGTAAAGCTCAGAGCTGAAGCAGACAGGCCTTGCTGCTGAGCTACCTGGGCTGGAACTGAGTCTCCACCACTTCCTTCCTGTGTGACCTCTGTGTGGCAGAGCAACGAGCACCTCCCTGAGGCTCAGACCTGATCTATGATATGGGGATAAGGATACAGAGCCCCCAAAGTGTCTGTCAGAACTGAACATGACCTGTGCCAAGCCCCTGATGCCTGGTTAACGTTCAATAAGTAGGTGCCGGTGTTATTATAACCATAGGTCACAGTGCCATCCTTTCCAACTGTACTCCACAAATCCCTAGGGGGTCAAGAGAGCCTCCTGAGTGACTTCTGGGGGCCAGGTGGAGATGGGAGGTTCAGCAGGAGGACTATAACCCTATTTTTATCAAAGCAGCTCTCCTTTAACAAGTTACAGGTATAAAGCTTGCATATAAGATTTCAGTAGCCAGTGGAGTTTGAGGGCTTTAAGACAGTAGAAGAACTTCAAATATTCATCCTCTTGTTTATTAGTAATAATAATAAACACTCAAGAAAGCAAGGAACTCATCTAAACTCACCTGGCAAGTCAGAGGCAGGGAAAGGGAAGCTGCAGCTGCTGGCCCTGAATCTCCCACACAGGCAATTAAAGCTGCTCTGGAGAAGGGTTGGAAGAGATGACCTCTGAGGTTTCTTTTAACTCTGAGATTCTGCAACTGCAAGTTGAAATTCTAACTCCCATCCTTTGATTCCCCCTGAGTTGAATGTGGGCATTTCTGCAAACCCAAAGATGTAAGCTCCACTCTCCCTTAGAGACAACAAGGCTCTTTAAAATCCATCCTGGCTTCTCCCTGCTAGCCTCAGCCTTCCTACAGAGGAAGGTTCCAGCTGGAGAGCTAGGGAGGGCTCCAGGCACTCAATGTCAGACAGGCAGAGACAAACAGGGCTAGAGAAGCCTCCAGCTCCACAGGATGTGGTGAGTGAAGCAGCAAGAGAAAACCAGAAAAAACCATCTAGAAACACAACAGCCCCACAAATAAAGAGACAACATGAACACACAGGGACTTTTCTTCTCTTCGTTTTTCAAGCTAGGAAACCCAAAAATAGTTGAAGGAGCTGTATCTCAAAGCTTTCTGAAGAAAAACCCTGCCTAGCTCATAAGACAAATCTAGGGGGACAACTGTTAAGTTTGAAGTCATAAAGACCATAAGGCCAGTTCAGTGATTTCATGCAGAACACCACGACGTGAAGAGCAGGGTGTTGCAATCCCAGCCTTCAAACTCAGGGGCCAGTGTGCTAAGCTGAATTTCATACAAAGGCTCAATGTTGAAGCTCAATCATTTTAAGTCAAGGCTGCGTTGCAACTGGCTCAACTTGAAGGCGTCCACATGGAAAGTAACAAACTTGGCTGGAGGAGCAGCCAATGTCAGCATTCCCAAAGAGAGTTGGTAAACACACAGAGGGAAAAAAGAAAATTGGCCTCACTAAGGATAAAAAAATATATAAATCTAACAAGAGATCATTTTGCATCCATTGAATGATAATTTTTTTTAAGCTAATAATACCCAGTGTTGATGAGGTTGTGGTGAAACTGGCATGTCCACATGTTGATGGAAGCAGCATAAACAACCTTATTTGAAAGCAATTTGGCAATGTGGGTCAAGAGTCATAAAACTGTGCCCTTTGACTCAATAATCCTGCTGAGAATCTGTCGAAAAGATTTTCCGAGAAGAAAAAGGTTATATGCACGAAGATGCTCATGGCACCCTTAGAAGTGTAACGGCAAACTACTAGGCACTTTAATTTTTAACAACAGAGAACTGATTTAGAATATGACTTGTCCACTTGATGAACCATTATATACTCTCTAAAAATGATCATTTGTAAGCTGCTTTAATAAAATGAAAAAACATTTAGGGTATATCAAATGTTTAGGATATATTATAATAAAAATGTTTCCGCTTTAGGATAAAAAAAAAGTGACTACAAACTATTCCCTACACCTATGACTATATAAAATCATTAATTAATGTAAAGACAAAACATATCAGATATCTGAAAACAATCTGATTAGTCAAGGAAGAGTTACGGATTTTGTTTTCTCACCCGTATCTATTCTTTGGAAATACAATGCTGTGTAATAAGTGACATCAATAATGATGATGGGCTGGGTGCAGTGGCTCGCACCTGTAATCCCAGCGCTTTGGGAGGCCGAGGCAGGTGGATCATTTGAGGTCATGAATTTGAGATGAGCCTGGCCAACACGGTAAAACCCCATCTCTACTAAAAAATACAAAAGTTAGAGCCGTGTAGCAGTGCGCACCTGTAGTCCCAGCTACTCAGGTGGCTGAAGCAGGAGAATTGCTTGAACCCGAGAGAAAGAGGTTGCAGTGAATCAAGATCGTGCCACTGCCCTCCAGCCTGGGTGAGAGTGAGACTCCATCTCAAAAGAAAAATTAATAATAATGATGATGATGATGATGATGATGATGATGCTGACTTTTTTTGGGAAAACTTCAATAATGTATAAAATTAGGATAAAACTCTGGGGAACTGGAAATAGAATTCAGGATATGAGAAAGGATCAAACTCAGAGGCATTTGAGCATCAAGTCAAAGAAATATGATCTCTAATCAGAGAATGGAAACTGTAGGCACCAATGGGGTGATATATTAGCAACGTCAGCTCTCCAGGCCCCATGGCACATCCGGCAGTATCTGATCATCTCAGCTTTGTCTTCTTCCTCCTCCTCCTCACACAGCCCAGTGTTCAAAGAGGAACAGAAAAACCCAATCTGTGTAATTTAAGTGCCCACCCTTCGAAAATATAAAGCCCTGCTGAGAGGCCAAGAAATAACCTAAATACTGAATTTCCTAAACTGTGTCTTCTTTTTTCTTTTTTCTGAGACGGAGTCTCGCTCTGTCCCCAGGCTGGAGTGCAGTGGTGCGATCTCAGCTCACTGCAAGCTCCGCCTCCCGGGTTCACGCCATTCTCCTGCCTCAGCCTCCCGAGTAGCTGGGACTACAGGCATCCACCACCACGCCCGGCTAATTTTTTTGTATTTTTAGTAGAGATGGGGTTTCACCATGTTAGCCAGGATGGTCTCGATCTCCTGACCTCGTGATCCACCCGCCTCAGCCTCCCAAAGTGCTGGGATTACAGGTGTGAGCCACCGTGCTCAGCCTTCTTTTTTTTTTTTTTTTTTTTCAAAAAGGCAACTTGGGTCAGCTTCTACACTGGCACTAGAAGTAATGAGGAACTTTACTTTTCCATCAGGTGGGACCCAGTTGGGATTTCCAGTGTGGACCACAATCCCAACACACAGTTGTCCTCACTGAAAGTCCAAGCAGGGGTGGCCAAGGCAAAGGTAGCACTTTGGAATCGCAGGGGACCTAAGTCTAGTTCTGACTCCAACACTACCAGCTCTGTGCCTTTGGGCATGTTACTTTACCCCCATGACCTCAGTATTCACATCCATAAAATGGGGACGTTTCAGAACTTTCCTCCTAGCAGCATGGTGAGTACTTAGTGTAGCTCCTGGCAGTAGTCACGGCTCACTAACTGGTGGCTCTCTCCATTATTCTTATTTCCTATGTACCCCTGTCATTGATTCGTCTCCCAGGTCTTCAGGTACCAGGTGTGCACACATGGCAAGGGAGGGCACACAGGTAAATGACTAAATGCAGCTGAACAGCCAGGCATGGTGGCCCACACCTGTAATCCTGGCACTTTGGGAGGTCAAGGCAGGAGGATTGCTTGGAGTTCAAGACCAGCCTGGGCAACATAGCAAAACTCCATCTCTACAAAAAATATATACATATATAAAAACTTAGCTGGACATTGTGGCATGCACCTGTAGTCCTAGCTACTCGGGAGGATTGCTTGAAGCCAGTAGTTCGAGGTTATAGTGAGCTATGATTACATCACTGCACTCCAACCTGTGTGACAGAATGAGACTCTCTCTCTAAAATTTTGTTTTAATTAAAAAAATTTTTTTAATATACAGCTCAAACTTGGCTGACATTAGGATCACCTGGGAGCTTCAAGAAGCACAGATGCCCCAGTCCTTCCCAGAACAATTATGTCATCAGTTTCTCTGGGAGTGGAACCCTGGCAAAGCTATTTCTATTTATTTATTATTATTATTTTTGAGACAGAGTCTTGCACTGTTGCCCAGGGTAGAGTGCAATAGCGGGATCTCGGCTCACTGCAACCTCTGCCTCCTGGGTTCAAGTGATCCTCCTGCCTTAGCCTCTTGAGTAGCTGGGATTACAGGTGCCTGCCACCACACCCAGCTAATATTTTGTATTTTTAGTAGAGACAGGGTTGCACCATGTTGGTCAGGCTGGTCTTGAACTCCTGACCTTGTGATCCGACCACCTCGGTCTCCCAAGGCACAGCTATTTTTAAAGCTGATTCCACTGTGCCACTGGGTTGGGGCACATCTAACTCAAGCAGGAGCAACCCAGTGATAATTGACTTAGGCCACAGTTCAACAGCTCCAATTGAAACCATCGAACACCCTGTGAGTGACCAGCAAATAAATGGCAAGGGGCTCCCCAACTCCCTGCCTGCTGCTCAGCCCAGTCACTTTCTGCAAAGCAAGAAAGCTGGCCGGCTGGAGTGGCCTGCCCCACGGAGGCCACTGGGAAGCACCTGACCAATATGGGTGGCGCACTGACAGTCCTGGGGTGAACACAAGCCCCTGGGGCAGAACTTCGCCCCAGCATGCAGCTTGAAGGTCTTGCTGCTGCCATCCCAACACTGGAGTGCAGCAGTAGTTCCTGAGGAATCTGCAGGCTCCTCAGGAGCAGGTGTCCAGGGAGGCTGAGGCCAGATGCCTTGCCTTTCCCAGCCCCAGTGAAGAGACCAGGACAGCAATTCTCAGACTGGCTTTTCCAAGGGCGATCTGAGTAGAGGAGGGGCTTGCTGGGCCATCTTCACCACAGTCATCTGCCTGACAGTCTCCCTTGGTCGGACTGTCCAAAGACCAGCATTCTACTCTTCCTTTCTCCATTTCTAAAGAATCCTCAGTAAACAGCCTGGAGCCTCGATAATAACAGCCCATTTCTGTCCCGGTGGTGACAGATATGCTAAGAATGTTCCATGCACACAACCTGCAGTAGCTCCTGTAACCTCACAGTGGGCATTTGGGGTTGATGCTGTCCTTATCCCCATTTTACGGATGAGAAAAGCGAGGCCCAGAGAGGTAGTCTACCTTGTCCAAGGTCATAGCAGACTGGAACTCGTGGCCTGGCATGGGTTCCAGAGGCTGGGCTGTTCTATGCTACACTGCAGTGCCCTGGCTTGAGGGCTGCCCTCTTCATTGATTCCTTCCTTTAATCAAAAAATATTATTGGGCCCCTGCTCTATGCCAGTGCAGGGCAGGGGGCTGGAGCTATTGCATGGGAAGAGATATAGGCAGTCTTCTCAAGAGCTCTCACCTGAAAGCTAACTGTCACAAACAATCCCTAACAGATCATGTACTCTTGGAAACCTCTCTAAGCAGTGTGGGCCTGGACTGCCTCCTGCAGAGGCCCAGCAGGGGACGGAGGCAGAGGAGCAGTGGATCAGGGTGCAGGCTGCAGGGTCAGGCAGACCTGGAGGTGAATGCCAGCTGTGTAGGGACTGGCTGCATGATCTGGGCAAGCTCCTCCCTGGCCCTCGGCTGCCAAGGCCTGCTATGCAAATGAGAAACTGTCTGCCCTCCATAAAAAAATAGCTCCGACTAGTTAGAAATCAGAAGTGCAGTTTAGAACCGGGGCTGGCAATCTTTTTCTTTAAGGGTTAGACAGAAACTATTTTAGGCTTTTTGCAGGCCACAGGGTCTCTGTAAGGACCAGACTCTGCTGTTATAATAGTACCTAAGCAGCACTGATAGCACATAGAAGAATTGACATGGGTATGTGCCAATAAAACTTTATTTACAAAAACTGATAGCCTGTCAGTTTGCTGGCCTCTGATTTAGATGACATGAGATGGGACATGTAACAGCCATGACATCAGTTAGCTGAGTGATAACCTGCTCTGTTTTCATTTTCTTTTGCCTCCTCCTAGAGCACTTGGGCTTTAAGGTAATAGTGATTCCCAGTTTTTTGAGGTTTCCTACTTTCTTTGGTGGTCTTTAGTTTTTGTTTTTATTTTTTGGGGAGGTGTCTTACATAGCTTTATTTAACCCTACAGTGCCCCTAACCAAGGTTGAGACCCCAGTCATAAGTCTTCTCCCTGGTCCCTGTTAGGCTGTGACAGAGGGTTGGAGATTGACGGCTAGTAAAAAAACAAGTCAGCCGGGCGCGGTTGCTCACGCCTGCAATCCCAGCACTTTGGGAGGCTTAGGCGGGCGGATCACGAGGTCAGAAGATCAAGACCATCCTGGCTAACACGGTGAAACCCCATCTCTATTAAAAATACAAAAAAAATTAGCCAGGCGTGGTGGCGGGCGCCTGTAGTCCTAGCTACTCGGGAGGCTGAGGCAGGTGAATGGCGTGAACCTGGGAGGCAGAGCTTGCAGTGAGCTGAGATTGCGCCACTGCACTCCAGCCTGGGCAACAGAGCAAATAATGGCAGATGGAGAGGAATGTGAATGTGGACAAAACTCTGTAGCTTATGCTGAAATGTGTGCCCCCTGAGGGTCTGAGGAGACAGAGAAAGGAGAAGAGAAGGTTAGGCATAGCAGGAAAGGTGAGTAAGCCACACGCCTGGATGCACAATTCCTGCTCATATGGTAAGGCCTTTCCTTCTTATTCAAGAGCGAAAGGGGGGTTGGGCATACTTGCTCCAGGCAGAAAGGGCTGCTGGAGACCATGGGTGTCAGAGCCCTGTCTTCTTGTCTTCTTTTCTGGGAAGAAAAGTTCCACTTCATCCATGCAACAAGTTCCTATCACCCCTGGGCCTGCTGCAAAGAAGATCGCCCAGACTGGATGGACAGCGCTGCTCCTGCTCTGTCCTCTGCAGACAAGCTTTTGTCCTGGGCCAATAGTGGCCTCTATGTCAGACAGGCCAGGGTTCAATCCCAGCACTTGCACTGGTAAACTGTGTAGACCTTAGGCAATTTTCTTATTTCTGAGTCTCACTTTCCCATCTTTATCTTGGTGGTGAAAATAGCTATATTCATCCACTCAGCAATCATTTACTGGAGTGGTTATGACTCTTTACTTCCTAGCACTGTACCCAGGAAGGGCTGAGAGAAGCCTGGAACACAGTGAGTACTCAGGAAGAGGCAGTGAAGAGGACTGCAGATTCCTTGGAAGCCCAGCACAATGCTGACTCACAGGAAACAAACAGGAATGTTTGAATGGCTGCATACCAATCTGAGGATGACTTGAGCCCCCAGATGGTCAGTGTCCAACTCAGAGGGCTGTAGAACTTCAGAACATGATATGTGGTGGCCAGCAGGGGCTCCAAAAGGCATCCTGGAAAGGCCGGGGTCTGAAATGAACAGATTTTAGGTGGGTCAGAAAAGCTCTCGGCCAGGGAGAATCAAGATAAAGGAATGGAATCAAGATAAAGGAATGGAAACCAGCAGAGCCTGGGGGTCGCCACCTGGTTGATGCAAACTATGGGTTGGAGGCTTGGATTACCAGATTTCAGCAGATTTAATGACAAATCCTATGACATAATAAATACCCATTAATAATGAAGAATGAAAGAGAGGATTCCCAGCCATATCAGCAGAGGCAAGTGTCAAAGTTCGCTTATAAACATGCAATTCCTTGCTCTAAATGGAGTCTAGGAAAGCCATCACCTCAAGATAGGATGAGATTCCCTTCTGTATTAGATTCTCAGGGCTGCCGTACAAATGGTCGCAAAATAGGTGGCTTGAAACAACAGAAATGTTTTCTCTCACTGCTCTGGAGGCTGCAAGTCCAAAATCAAGGGGACAGCAGGGCCGTGCTGTCTGTGAAGCCTCTGAAGGGAAACCCTTCCTTGCCTCTCCTGGCTTCTGGTGGCTGCCAGGAATCCATGGCCTCCCTTGACTTGGTGCTGTATCCCTCTAATCTCCACCTCCATCATCACATGGCCTTCCTCCCAGAGTGTGTCTGTATCCACGTGTCCTTTCTCTTACAAAAACATCCTTCATTGGATTAAGAGCTCACCATACCCCAAGATGACCTCACCATAACTTTATTACACCCTCAAAAATCCTTCCAACTAAGGTCACGTTCAAGGGGACAGGGGTTAGGACCTGAACATATCTATTTAGGGGATACAATTCACCCACTGTACTAACCCTTTTAGGGCCTCCCTGATACACCCCACTGGCCAGCTTTTGCCTAAGCCAGGCCTCTCGGTGTGTCTTCAGTTAACAGGAACGTAATCCTGCGTCCCTGGTGGCAACTGTAAAATCAGAGAAGCTTCATGTGCTGACCTCATCTCCAAGAGCACTTACGTTCTGCATCCACGTCAGTGCTGTCTTGGTGTCTCCCTAATGGTATTTTTGAAAGAGGTTTCAAACCACCCCCCATCCCACCCCACCCTACAGCTGAGCCAGCACTCTACACTCAAGAGGCATCCAGATGCATGGTGTCTTAACAACAGACATCCCCAGACCTGCAACATTTAGGAAGCCAGGCAGTTAGTGAGGGACCATCAAGGACAGATCCTGTTCCCAAAAGCCAGGCAGGAGGGTCACTTTGGAAAAGGGACGTATACACCCCTGCCTGTTTTGCAGGTTCTCCCAATCAGTTCTGACAGATCCAGAACTTCTCCCCAGCTGCCATTTGGAAAACCCTATGCAATCTGTGTATGGAGTCAGCCAGGCAGACCTTCCACAAACATTTGTCAGGCTCCACTCTCCTACACAGGATTGTTGGCTGAGCACAAATGTGAACAAAGGTCAGCACCGAATAGGAATGAGTGCTCCAAAGTCATACGTTTTCGGAGCCTTCAAACCCAAAGCGCCCTCTCAAGGCAGCATCCAAGCACATACTACAGGCGCTCAATAAATGTCAGTGGAGGCAAACTGACCAGAAAGACTTTTCCAGTCTGTAAAGGGAGCCTGTGTGTGCTCAGAGACTCAGCAATGAATCTCCTGTGAGATGTCTGGCAAGTTACAGGACCATCGTGAGCTCTTCTCCTTATCTGGATGTAGAAAGCTGACATTAAAAGGAGTCTTAAAGCACTCGCCATACTTTTCCTTTCCTTCTTTGTGGCAGGAGCAGTACTGCCCAGGCAAGCTGTCCTTTATTCAGGAGATGGCTCAAAGTAGGCTGGGAAAATACAGGGTGAGCCTTTCCTGACGAGGCCTTATTCTTGGCAGGGCCACAGAGCACCCTCTGGACTGAGCTTTGTTGTAGATGCCAGGCAGAGGCATTTACTGACCTCGTGGTACTGTCCAGAACATGCACAGATGAACACACCACTTGCTCAGGGTGGCCCCAGTGCTAGGCTCTGCCGTTTTTCTTCCTTTCAGCCAGTATTGTATTACAAGCCCACTTTGTGTCCCACACAGGAGGAGACTTGGGCAAACAAGAGCGCAGCCTTCGTGGGACTAATCCCAGGCTCCTCTCCTCCTTCCCCCCTCTTCTCTAAGCCCCCCAGAAGTTAACCTCTTCTTCTCCCCACTTCACTGCCCAGTTCATTCTTCATCTTCCAGGAGAGATCCCGGGTCAGGTTTTCCATTCAAAGAAAGGCCCTGTCCTTCTGACCTGTCCCTTTGTCATCAGCGGGTGGGTATGCATCCATTCTCACCAAACAGCATCCAACCTGCAATCAGCCCTGGGGTGGGTGTCCCATGAGCCTCCAGAAACAAAC
Source organism: Pan paniscus (assembly GCF_029289425.2). Taxonomy (NCBI): domain Eukaryota; kingdom Metazoa; phylum Chordata; class Mammalia; order Primates; family Hominidae; genus Pan; species Pan paniscus. The sequence continues at coordinate 145,356,620 of NC_073256.2, read as the reverse complement.
ACTCATTACCCAAGGCGTTGTCAGGTGTGCCACCCTCGAATTAAAGTCTTCCAGGCCTAGCATCAGCTGCCTCCTCGGGATTTTCCTTTCTGGGGCAAAGGGGCCTAGGGCTCAGGACCCATCTCAGCCAGCAAACCCACTAGCCATAGCTCTGGGATACCCGTGACAGGGGGCATGGAGTCTCGGCACATCAAGGGAAGAAAAAAAGAAAGGCATTCTAATATCCCCATCAGCAGGTACTCCCCACCATACCCCTAAAAGATGAAAGGACAATCCCAACAGTCAAATGGTTTCCTGAAAAGTCCTTCCTATGTCCCATTGTGGCTCACACTTGACTTTTACAGCGCTGACGTATGCTGTCCAATGGGGTGGCCACTGGCTACATAGGGAGGGCTATTTAAATTTAAGTCTGTTGAAATTAATTCACACAAAAATTGCAGTCCCTCAGCTGCTACAGCCCCAGGTCAAGTGTTCAACAGCCCCACGTGGCTAAGGGCAAGGATGTCAGGCAGTTCAGGTTACAGAAAGCTCTTCACTGCTCCCAAGGCCTTATCTGGCTGCTGAGAAGAGGGGCAAGCTCCATACCCCATCTTGTGCCCCAGTTATGTCCCAGTTTAGCTTCCTAGAGGTATAGTGGAAAACAATTCCATAGTGAGAGAAATGGGCATAGCTCAGAAATCAGCAAAAGAACTAGTGTGGGGTCTTTTCTAAGACTCAGGGTCCAAGTGCAGCTCTGTTACTTACTAGGTGCATGAACCTCAGCAATTCAGGTCACCTCTAGCTTCCTCATCCCCACAATGGGGGCAAAAATACTCTCCCTGACTCTTTCCACAGCTTTTGGTACAATTATGAGACTCCATAACCCAGGTAAATTCAATACCATACAGTGGCAGGATCAAAAACAACACTGTACTATTAACGTTTGCATTCTCTTAGACGCTGTTATTATCATTCTTGTTTTGTTATGAAACCATCAGCTACATTGATCCACCAGCATTTATAGGGACTCTAAGTAATGCAATTTAATTTAATGCAAACCAAGCAAGCTACCCCCTCCATGTGCCTCTGGCAAAACCTCTAAAACTGGACTTTCAATTATACTATTTATTGTGACATTCTCTTTCACTGGTTTTCCAGCCCTGATTCTGCATTCACATCAAAGTAGTCTTTCCAAAAGGTAAATCCTGTAACCTCCTTGCCTCTCCCCCTCACCTAAAGCCTGCATCATCAGGAAGGTAGGATGGAAGCTCTTCAGAGCTTCAAGCACAGAGCTCCTGGCGGACTCTGAACAGCCTGCTCATCTCCTGCCAATCTCTGTTCTGCACCCAACACCTGACTCTGTTAGTTCCTAGATGTAGGGCAGAGGCTCGGACACCCAGCTCAAAATGGACCGAAAGGCAGCAGGCGGTGCAGGGAGCCGCCTTCTCTAAATAACTCTACTGCATCTGAAGTGCCTGCAACTGACACATCCAAGGGCAGAGCGGAGAGAACAAGGAAGGGTCCCCCAGGACCCAGGATGGCCACTTGGCTTTAAATGGGGGGTGAACAGAGCTGTGTCTTTGGCCTCTCTGTGACTGTGCCAGGACGATGCCACATTCCTAGTGACAGATGTAACGCCAGAGCCTACAGCAAGCCTTAGAGTGAGCAGCTGCCTGAGAGACCAATCATAACTGTCCAGCCCCATGGTAAACTCTCTGTCTGACGCTGTGAGGGGTACGGGGAGCCTGAGGCTCTGATGAATCTGCCAACTGGCTGTGAGAAAATGTGTACATTATACCCACTTAGGGGGCAACATTTTTTCACTGGTGAACTTGGGTAAAGTATATGAGGGAGTTCTTTGTACTCTTCTTGCAGCTTTTACTCAATGTGAAAGTGAAATTATATCAACAAAATTTTAATTACCTTTTTAAAATATGTATATATTTCTCATGTAAGATAAGAAAAAGTGACAAAACCACAGAAAAGAGCATCTGGATATGAGGTCTAAACCTTGGCTTTCCCCAGAAGTGCTGGGGCCTACTAGTGTGGGTTGAATGCTGTCTTCACCCACCGAAAAAAGATACTGCCCTTAGAATCTGGTGCCTATGACCTTATTTGGGAAAAGGGCTTTTGCTGATGTAATGAAGTTAAGAATCTTGGATAGGCGTGGGGGCTCACGCCTGTAATCCCATGCTGTGGGAGGCTGAGGCAGGACAATGGCTTGAGCTCAAGAGTAGGAGAGCTGCAAGGGGAACATGGTAAAACCTCATTCTTAAAATAAATCAATAAAATAATAATAAAATTAAATAAAGTTGTTTAAAAATAATAATCTTGAGATGAGATCATTGGAGGCCCTAAAAGATGAGGAGAGACGGACATAGAGAAGGTACGTGGAGACAAGAGCAGAGATTGGAATGATTCTGCCACAAGCCGAGCAACATCTAGTGCCACAAGCAGCTGGAAGAGGCAAGGAAAGGGTGTCCCTTAGCACCTCAGAGGGTGTCAACCTCGCTGACACCTTGATTTCAGACTTCTGGCCTCCAGAACTGTAAGACAATAAATTTCTGTTGTTTTAAGCTACCAAATCTGTAGAAATTTGTTACTGCAGCCACAAAAAAACAATAAGGGCCTTTGCCTCCAGCAGGAGAAGGAAGCCAGGCTTTGACTCAGGAGAGTCTGAAGCCCAGTGTGGCTAGAACCCTTCCGAGGACCTCCATCATCCAGTTCTGCTCCCACTGGTGGCTTCGGTTGGTCGCTGCTGTATCCGCCAAGCTGAGAATGGGCCACCACATGACAGGCATAACCAGGAACTATTTCTGAACCAGTGAGCTAATGTCCTCCCACTCTGACATCCAGGTGCATGCAGGCCTGCTGCAGGGAACACACCACCGAACATCTGGGAATGACAACTGTTGAAACAGGACTCCCAGCAGATGCTGCTCCTCTCCAGGCATGGCTGACTTGCCCCTCTTTGCCCAGCCTTCCCTGAACCCATCTGCTTGTCCTGGAAGGACGCTCCTGGGGGTCATCGTCGTCATGGCACTCCTCCATCTGCAATAAGCCTTCGCAGTCCCTGTGGGGATCACCCTCCAGCTGTGAGTTCCCTGACGGTGCAAATTCAGCCATTCTCCACTGGACATTCAACCCCTGACAAACGTTACTGGACGAATAAACGATCCTAGAACTGAAAACAGAATATGAAGATATTTCTATTCCAACTCTTCAGTCAATATATATTCAAACCAAGAATCAGAGAAGTGGAGGGAACCACCAGGACCAGGTCCCAAGGCACGCAGGACAAAGGCCATGCTGGATTCAGGGCAGGACTCCATTCCTCCATTCCAACCCCACCTGGGCCCCAGCTAGATCAGCTTCCTCCCGAAACATCATTCCCTGATGTTTCCCAAGTGCCAAAAATCATGCCTGACACGTAGTACATGTTTGAGTGAATATTTATTAAATAGGCCCAGAAGTCAGAGTGGAGATGTACAAAGTTGGTTTCAATATTTGTAAATGCTGCTGCTTCAAAAAAAAGGTGGAGGGGGGTGGGGGGTGCTGCCTTTCTATGGAAAAGTTAAAAATATCTAAGGGTGCTAAATCCCCCTGTGTTAGTAGTTCAGGGAACTTTTCTGCCACACTTTTTCTCAGAGGAGGCAGGAGTGGGTGAGAACAAGAATTGAGTGATTTCCAATAACAACGCTAGTGTAAACAACCACACTCACCCATGCACCAAACAGGTGACAAATCTCACCAGGTGTCAGACACTGAGAGAATCACCAGGGACACACAAATGGCAAACCCCAGTCCTGCCCCGTGGACCGCACCATCCAAGGTAGAGGGCAGGCAGTCACCAACATGGTGGCAAGTGGCCGATGCGAGCCTAGGACCTGGGATAACAGAGCATGGTGTGAAGTCAGCCTGGGCAGGGGCAGGAAGGCTGCCGTGCGAGGGGTGGAAGATCTCAGAACTGAAAAGATCCTGTCTTGGGCACTTCTAGGAGGAAGAGAAAGCTGCTGGGCAGGGTGAGACCCAGACTCTGTTGAGGAAAGAGAGGAGAGCTGGCCAGCCCGATCTCAATCCCGCAGGCCAGAGGTCCATTGGGGCCCTCTTCCAAACACCTCCTCTTCCCTGACCGCCCCAGTGAGGATCTGACACTACTGCCCATCTGCAAGTAAAATAGGGACTGCTCCTTTGTAAAATAGGGACACTAAAATGCAGATGAGGCCAGGCATGGAGGCTCATGCCTGTAATCCCAGCAGTTTGGGAGGCCGAGGTGGGCGATCACCTGAGGTCAGGAGTTTGAGACCAGCCTGGCCAACATGGTGAAACCCCATCTCTACTAAAAATACAAAAATTAGCCAGGTGCAGTGGTGTGCCCCTGTAATCCCAGCTACTCGGGAGGCTGAGACAGCAGAATCACTTGAACCCAGGAGGCAGAGGCTGCAGTGAGCCGAGATAGCACCCCTGCACTCCAGTCTCGTCAACAAATCGAGACTCTGTCTCAAAAAAATAAAATGCAGACGAACCTCCAGAAGACAAGGACAAAAATCCCAACTGGGTGTGAGAACACCCAGGCCCTAGGCCTTAAGAGGGATGGTAACCCCTAGCCCTGTCATCTACAAATTAAGGTCACAGCAGAGCTAGGTGATCTATAACGTCACAGCTGAAGTTAAAAAATTCAATGAGTTGATCACACCCAACTCAAGGTGCTGGCTTAAGGATTAAGAAGGAATACATGTGTCAAAAACCATTAGGCTGCAAAGCAGTGCCACCGATGATCATGTGTACAACAACAACCCCCTAAATGTGTGGCCCACTCCCAGTGAGCCAGCCCTGGGCTCAGAATTCTACATTCATGGCCGGGAGCAGTGGCTCACGCCTGTAATCCCAGCACTTTGGGAGGCCAAGCCAGGTGGATCACGAGATCAAGAGATTGAGACCATCCTGGCCAACATGGTGAAACCCCGTCTGTACTGAAAATACAAAAATTAGCTGGGAGTGCCCCTGCAGGCCCAGCTACTTGGGAGGCTGAGGCAGGAGAATCGCTTGAACCCTGGAGGCGGAGGTTGCAGTGAGGCAAGATCGCGCCACTGCACTCCAGCCTGGGCGACAGAGCGAGACTCCGTCTCAAAAAAAAAATTCTACATTCATTATCTCCTTCGTCCTCACAACAAACCTGGAGAATGCAGAGGTGCTACATTTCTACCCACTTTATAGATCAAAATGTGAAGTTACAGGTTAGTCATTGTCGAAGCCAGAAACCAGGAGTCAGACTCGGGCAGGGGGCCCTCTGCAGCTCCTGAAGGCCATCCCCACTCCCTAAACAAGGTTGAGAAGGTGTGGTTTAAAGAGGAACACCATGGAAGGAAACCAGTGCTTTCTTCACTTTTTAGTCTGGCAAAACAATCCTTCAAGTTGTTCCGTGGTTTGGAGAACAGTAATCTGTATGGGGAACAGGTGCTCAGTGGTACAGACAAGGTTGTACATTTCCAGCCTCAGAGTCTTCAAGGCAGCTTGCTGGTAGGAGAACCTGGACTTGCTCATGCAGTCTTGGGCACAGCCCTCACTTACCTTAGCTGCTCACCCAGCTTGGGGTGGGGCACAGCCCCTCCAGACTCCAGCCCAAACAATCCCCATCACCTCCGCGTTTCCTAGTACAACACACAGCACCGAATCTATTCAGTGGCCTAAGCTGGACACCGAAAAGAACATTTTACCCCTTCCTTCCTGTAACCCCAGAGGCTCTTTGTGCACCGCGTTCAGGGACTTCTCTCTTGGGTCTCCAGTGCATCCCTGTCTCCTCCAGCTCAGGCCCCGTCACCATTGGCCACCAGCTTGGACCTCCCTCTGATCTTGTCTTCCTATGGCAGAGGCCATGCTTTCTGAAATGCTAATCTCTCCCTCTCTCACCTCTGCTTAGAATCTGCATCATGAGACCATCGCCCTCAGCACAAAGTCAAAATGGTCTTTCTAGGATCTGGCCTCTGCTTACCTTTCCTGTCTCCCTCCTGCCTCTTCTCTGGGCAAACTTCTTCCTTCCCCTGACCACCCTAAGTCCACACCCTGGGCCCTTCTGTGTGCCTATGGCACCCTGTGTCCCCAGGCAGGCACCTTGGCTGTGATTATCTGATTTCTCATCTAAATTCCTCCCCTATTCGTGCCCCCGCCCCCCGCCCCACACACACACAAGAGAACAAAAAATCTCTAAGGAAAAAGAGCACTTCCAACTCATTCCTGTACTTCCAGAATGCATGCAGCACCATGCCTGGCCTGCAGTATGTGCTCAATTAAACTATTGCATAATGAGAAATACCCTATGTTTTGAAGTGCCCAGGAAATTGAAACAATAATACCCACTCCCCACAAAAAACAGAAAACAGTTATCTACGCCTCAGTTTTTGCGTCTGAAAAATGGAGACAGACTCCAGAACAGGGTTGACAGGAAGGAAGTACCTCAAAGCAAACCCTGCAGAGGCCTTCAGTGATAAGTGTTCACTTTCCCTATCTTCAGCTTGCTGATTTCCCTATCGTGGTGCATCCATCCAGAAGGCCACAAAGATCCTATCTCCCACCAACTGAACTTCAAAAGCATCTTTATCTGCAGAACCCACCTCAAGGAAGGTCGATTCCTAACTTCTCTCGGTGATCCTTTTATTCTGGGCTAGCTAGGCACACCCGCCCAGCCTTATCTGTAATGTCCCCAAGCTGTTGTCTTTCCAGGAAGGGTGTCTCCTATCTACAGGCCTCCAGGAGGCAAGACCAAGGAGGCAAATGGAGGAGAGCCACTCTGAGACCTGAGATCTGGCTTCTGCCACCCTCAAGCTGTGTGACCTGGGACAAATCAACCCATTCATCAGAGGCTCAGCTTCCCCATGTACCCCTCTGTTCAAAAAAGGGAGTAGACTCACGGACCCTCCAACTTGGAAACTGCAGTAACAGGCTGTACTGGACATGTTGAATGAACACCACAATGGCTGCCTAAGCCGATCCCTTCTAGCAAAAGAGGGAGAGTGAAGCAGAAAGAAATCAGGGAAATTTCCAGAAATCATGTCATCCTGGGTTGCCTGCAGATGACAAAACTACCACGTACAGGAGACCCCTTCCAGGAATTACATACTGCATCCGGGGAAGGCCAGAAGTAAGTGCAGACATACATGAAAAGGCAGGCATTAGGGATGGTTAAGTGGATGCCAATTCCCTGCTTCCAGAAATGAACTCAGCCTAATGAAAATTCTGCAGGGGCCTCACCTGTATACTGCACTTGGGGCTAGGAGTGCAAGCACCCAGGGGCTCCTGAGGGGCTGCTCACCTAGGTCCCAACCCCCTTCTGCCATTTCCTAACCAGTTTGTTCTCAGCCTCTTTGAACTTCAGATGCTGAGCAGCTTAACAATGTCTGAACAGCCTAAATCAGCCTCTGGCCCATTAAAGATGTCTGTTTCCTGCCTCCTTTCCTTAAAGAGTTTCAATAAGAAGAGCTCCTTTAAGGGTAGGCACTGGGTCTTTTTTTTTTTTTTTTCCTGAGACAGAGTCTCGCGCTGTTGCCAGGCTGGCGTGCAGTGGCGCTATCTCGGCTAACTGCAACCTCTGCCTCCCGGGTTCAAGCGATTCTCTTGCCTTAGACTACCGAGTAGCTGGGACTATAGGCACGTGCCACCACGTGCAGCTAATTTTTGTATTTTTAGTAGAGATGGGGTTTCACCATGTTGGCCAGGCTGATCTCGATCTCTTGACCTCGTAATCCGCCCGCCTCGGCCTCCCAAAGTGTTGGGATTACAGGCGTGAGCCACCACGCCCAGCCTGGGTCTTTTAACTTTTATATCCCCAGAGTGTAGAATATTTCCAATACCAGAATTCCTTTATAAATGCCCACTAAATGAGTGGATAAGATAAAAACACAAGACAGGAAGCAATCAGGGGACTGATAAATAGTCATCAGTTCGCTTGGTAAAATGCACTCACATGGCTAGCACTCAGGAGACACCCCAAATCTCCCTCCTGCTCTTTCTCCCTTAGAGCCACACAGATGTTCTGCAGGCCTGAGCCCACCTACCCCACCCTACCCCACCCCGCTAAGGGGCAGCACAGAACAGCAGCAAACCATGAGGACCCAGGCCACCTGCTGGGTTCCCATCTTGGTGCTGTGACCGTGACAACTGACTGAAACCCTTAAGACTCCCCTTCCATAGTATCCACTTCACAGTGAGCTAGGAGGACTCTGTGAGTTCAAATATGACATGTGCTTAGAACCAGGCCTGGCACATGGCTCCCGTGGCTGTCGGCTATGGGATCATTCGTGCTACTATTGTTATTCCGTACAACCAGATGTTGGAAAAATTCTGGAGTCACCGAGCCACAGAAGGCACACATCCAGATCCCAGATTGCAGCTGTCAAGACACACTTTGAGCCTTGGACTTGGAATCCTAAATCACTGGGTCAAATCCTGGCTCTCACCTACCTCTGGGGCCTGACTTTCTCCTCTCTGAGCCTCAGTTTCCTCCCCTGGAAAGCAGACCTCTCAACCTGCCCTGTCTTCCCCAAAAAGGGGATCAAATAAAACAGAAAGCATAGGCCGGGCATGGTGGCTCATGCCTGTAATCCCAGCACTTTGGGAGGCCAAAGCGGGCGGATGCCTGAGCTCAGGAGTTCGAGACCAGCCTGGGCAACACGGTGAAACCCCGGCTCCACTAAAATACAAAAAATTAACTGGGCATGGCGGTGTGCACCTGTAGTCTCACCTACTCGGGGGGCTGACGCAGGACAATCACTTGAACCCAGGAGGCGGAGGTTGCAGTGAGCGGATATCGCGCCACTGCACTCCTGCCTGGGCGACACAGCGAGACTCTGTCTCAAAAAAAAGAAAGAAAAGAAAAACAAAAAAAGAAGAGAAAAAAACAGAAAGTATGAAGTTTTCTAAGGTTGGTATAGTAGGTGCTGAATAAATATATTCATTTAAATGAATAGATTACAACCTACTCCACACTTGGATCAGCCAACCAACCACTCTGTCCATCCTGTTTGATGCCACGCCCATGTTCCCTTCACCTCACCACCTGTCATTCCCATGTGCCTCTCTGCTTTCTGTTAGGGGCACTCAGCTTTGATCACCCAGCAGGGCTTTTGGTGCCAGGGAATTAGAAACCATGGCCAAGATCTGAGAACATATCTATCCCCATATCACACAGGCTGCCCGCTGCTTCTCAGCCTTGGCCTGCAGAACGAGGCACGGCAGGGAAGCTGGAAAGTGCACCCACACCTCCCTGCCATGCACATGCTTGTGTGCACCTTGTGTGTGTGTGCACGTTCAGGGGTTGCAGTGCTATCAGCTGCGCAGCACAAGCTGCAAAGCCTCCCAAGGCAAAGAGAAACACTCGCTCCCAGGACCGGGAAGGCCTGAAGAGGAATGAGCTGTTTGGCCCTAGGCAAGTGACTCCTCCTGTATCTCAGTCTGTTCACCTATAAAATGAAGACCATGTTCCCCATGGCCTGCAGAAGACTTTTTTTCTTTTCTTTCTTTTTTTTTTTTTTTTTGAGACGGAATCTCGCTCTGTCACCAGGCTGGAGTGCAGTGGCACAATCTCGGCTCACTGCATCCTCCACCTCCTGGGTTCAAGTGATTCTCCTGCCTCAGCCTCCTGAGTAGCTGCACGGTACAGGCTTGCACCACCACACCCAGCTAATTTTTGTATTTTTAATAGAGATGGGGTTTCACCATGTTGGCCAGGATGGTCTTAATCTCTTGACCTCGTGATCTGCCCACCTCGGTCTCGCATAGTGCTGGAATTACAGGCGTGAGCCACCGTGTCCAGCCGAAGACATGTTTAAAACCACCCCTGAAACTTGAGTCTGAAGAGGGCTTCATGTCACAGGCTATCATGGTGCTTTTCCTAGTGCTCGGGAGCAGAGTGTGGATCCTGCCATCCCCAAGCTGTGCAACCTGGGGCAAGTGACTTGGCATCTCTGAACCTACACTTCCACATGTGCAAAATAGGGATGGTACTAGTAGCTAAAGTAGAGGTAAATGGTGGTTGAAAAGTTGTTTGAAAAGCATTAAACCACCATGCAAGCTAGGCCAGTGATGACTAGTTAATCACTAGAGAGAATAAAAAGTGATAATGATAGTGATGATGATGATAATAGTAATAATAGTGCCTAGCATAACAGTGAGGCCTATGACACGCCATTCTTAAGATAAAAATGAAAAAATAAGAACAAACTTCTGCTAAAAGGAGGGCTCTAGCTCAAGTGTGAAGCAGACCCTGTTTTCATGTTTTGCAGAGAAACATGAGACTTACAAAAAAATTAAACTGGCCGGGCGCAGTGGCTCACGCCTGTAATCCCAACACTTTGGGAGGCCAAGGTAGGCGGATCACGAGGTCAAGAGATCCAGACCATCCTGCCCAACATGGTGAAATTCCATCTCTACTAAAAATACAAAACTTAGCTGGGCGTGGTGGCGCGTGCCTGTAGTTTCAGCTACTCGGGAGGCTGAGGCAGGAGAATCGCTTGAACTCAGGAGGCAGAGGTTACAGTGAGCTGAGATCACGCCACTGCACTCCAGCCTGGCAACAGAGCGAGACTCCGTCTCAAAAAACAAAAACAGAAAAAACACAACAACAACAAAAAATTAAACTGCAGAGCTGTGTCTTCCCTTCACCACGGAACCTGGAAAAGAGGTGGCAGTCCTTTCTTCTGCAACAGCTCCCTATCTGTACCTACACAGTGTGGAAAGACAGAGCAGAATGTTCAGAGCTCCCTTCTTGCCAGCCAAGGAAAGGCCTTTGATGGTGCTGGATGGATGAGGGGCAGGCCCCTCTCAGCCTCAGCTCCAGCCCCAGCCCTGCCAGCCTGGCTCTGCACCATCCTTCCTGTGGAACAAGCACTAAGGCTCAACTTGGAACAGCTGAGTGCTGGGGCCAAAGCCAAGGCTCTTCCCCTTGAGCTTGGGTCCCAGATGCCCTTCTCACACTCCATTGTGACATACTATAGTTGTAGATGTACCTGTCTACCTCCCCAAGCTCTGAGAGGGCACTAACCCAGGCTATCTCTGTCAAAGAGGTGGTACAGCATGACAGGCAAATTCAAAGGCCTAGAGGCCAACTACCCAGCTACAAATTTAGCTCTTGCAGAAACTAATTGGGCATCTTGGGCAAATTACTAAGCCTCTTGGAGCTTGGCTTTTTATTTGCAGAATAGAAATGATATTACAGCCAGGCGTGGTGGTTCACGCCTGTAACCCAGAACTTTGGGAGGCCGAGGCGGGCAGATCACTTGAGCCTAGGAGTTTGAGACCAGCCTCGGCAACATGGAAAAATCCCATTCCTACTGAAAATAAAAAAAAATTAGCAGGGTATGGTGGAATGTGCCTGTAATCCCAGCTACTCGGGAGGCTGAGACATGAGAATCACTCGAACTTGGGAGGTGGCGGTTGTAGTGGGCCGAGATTGCACCACTGCACTCCAGCCTGGGCGACAGAGACTGTCTCGGGAAGGGGAGGGGAGGGCAGGGGAGGGGAGGGGATTACAGAGTCTTGGGCATAACTCTTATACTGTGTGTTGGAAACTTAGTATCTTGACCTGAACTACCATGAAGCTATTTATGGATTTTATTTATCCCACTTACTGTGAAAATTAATATATTTCCCTGTAGAAATTTTGGGCTTGGTTAGAGGCACTGCCCCAGACACACGGTATATTGGTCTGCTAGGGCTGCCATAAAAAAGGAGTACAGACTGGGTGGCTTTAACAACAGAAATTTATTTTCTCATAATTCTGGAGGCCAGAAGATCAAGTTGAAGGTGTTGGCAGTTGGGTGTCTCCTGAGGCCTCTCTTTGGCTTGCAGATGGCTGTCTTTTCACTGTGTCCACACATGGCCTTCCCTCTCTGTGTGCGCATCCTGGTGTCTCTGTCCAAATTTCCTCTTCTTACAGGGACTCTAGCCCGGTTGGCTTAGGGCCCACCCTAATAGCCTAATTCTAACTTAATTACCTCTTTAAAGGCCCTACCTTCAAATCCAGTCACATTCTGAGGTCCTTGGCACTAGGACTTCAACATATGAATTTGCAGAGACACAATTCAGCCCATAACACATGGTATGACATGCGTACTGTATTGCATTTCTAAAATCTCAAAACAGGATAAACTCCCAAACATAATTCATCCTAAATGTTTTGAATAAAGGATGGAGGACCTGGAGGACAGGCTTGTAGGGTGGTGCAAAGGACAAATGTGGCAGCACACAGAAAGCCCTGGCCCATGGTACAGAGCTCACAGACTCCCAGGACCAAGCCGAGCACCAGTTGCAGAGCAGCAGCTCAGTCATTGCTTCATGGAGGAATCCACAAACTCAGAGGGCCGAATCCTTCTTCTACACTGTATGACTTTGGGGAAGCCACTCCCTGGGCCTCAGTTTGTTCACCTGCTCAAGGCAGGCAACTACCACCTGGGAGAGGCACTGGGGGCGCTGAACCACACCCACAGGTAGAAGTGAGTACTTGTTGGCCTGGCGCAGTGGCTCATGCCTGTAATCCCAGCACGTTGGGAGGCCGAGGCGGGTGGATCACAAGGTCAAGAGATCGAGACCATCCTGGCCAACATAGTGAAACCTCATCTCTACTAAAAATACAAAAATTAGCTGGGGGTGGTGGTGCGTGCCTGTAGTCCCAGCTACTGGCGAGGCTGAGGCCGGAAAATCGCTTGAACCTGGGAAGCAGAGGTTGCAGTGAACGGAGATGGCGCCACTGCACTCTAGCCTGGTGACAGAGTGAGACTGTCTCAAATAAAAAAAAAAAAAAAAGAAGTGGGTACTTGTTGAGTCTCAGTCACAGCAGTCACACAACCACAACAAGACAATTTCATCACAAAGCATCTGTTCTAGTTAAGACATAGGTATTGCAGGCCTCTGTCATCCCTCAGAATGATTCTCAAATAACATTCTGAGGCCCACAAGGAAACTTATGAGTAACGGAGGTCAACTTCACCCTCAAAGGCAAGTCTTTTCTTGGAGCAATGTCAAGCAGTGGCAAAAGTCCATGGTTTTGGTTTCTTTTTGCACATGGTTGTGCCTTACTGCTAGTAATTAAGAGATATTCAAGATGATCAGTATTTCAAGTTTTGTGCATGTTTTGTCCAAAGTCCTGGAGCCAACCTGCCTAGGCCATGCTTTGCATTTATGTATGTATCTTCTGTAGTTGGGATTCTACTGGGAAGGAGAAATTATGAACGAGGCACCTACGTGAGCTGTAGCAAAAGAAAAGAAAAGGAAACAAAAGAAAAGAAGAAGACAGGAAAGAAAAGAAGAAAAAAAATGTTCCAGTCATCTAGGAAGTCCACATAGAAATGAGCTCACAACAGATTTCTTGGAGTAGGGAGAAGGGAATGTCTTCCCTAATCTCAGGAGATCTGGGTTTCAGCTCCAATCCTGCAAGTTAGAGTTTCAGTCTCAGCTTTTTTATCTGTAAAATGGAAGCAAATTACCCGTTCAATTTATCTCATGGTTAATTTGGGAGGGGTGTGGATAGTGCTGTTGCTACCAGAGCAAACATTAGAATGGTTTCTGATACTAAATACTAAATAAACGTTACTATAATAATAAATACTAAATAAATGTTAGCTATTATAATTTATTCTTCTAACTATCTTTATGGCCATCCCCTGATAAAGGTATTCCAAAGAGCCTGATTTTTGCAGATGGAGACAAGAGTGGGGTTTGAGTCAGGTTCTCAGGCAATCTACAGGCTGATATCTCCAACATCAAGGTCTATCTGTTCATTCGTTTTATGCAGAGTCCAGTAAAAGCATTCCTGCACAGGGAGGTTGCAGTAGGGTGATCTCCCAGCAGATCAGGGCCAAGATACTCCAGGACAATTCAAAAGGACAGAGATTACCCAGCCTGACCTTCAAAGCAAGAGTAAGTAATGTGCCATAACCGTCAGTTCAGAGCCAAATTCCAGACAGGCCCTTGTTCTCCCATTGAGGAAGGACAGAGAAGCTTCTGCCTACTGGAGAGAATGACCTGAAAAATGCAGGCACGGGCTGGACGCGGTGGCTCACGCCTGTAATCCCAGCACTTTCGGAGGCCAAGGCGGGCGGATCACGAGGGCAGCAGTTCGAGACCATCCTGGCTAACACGGTGAAACCCCGTCTCTACTAAAAACATAAAAAATTAGCCGGGCGTGGTGGCGGGCGCCTGTAGTCCCAGCTACTTGGGAGGCTGAGGCAAGAGAATGGCGTGAACCTGGGAGGTGGAGGTTGCAGTGAGCTGAGATCGCGCCTTTGCACTCCAGCCTGGGCCACAGAGCGAGACTCCGTCTCAAAAAAAAATGCAGGCACAACCTAGGTGCAGACACAGCTTGCGATTCTAAACCATGAGACCTTACTGAGCTCCCCAGACTGTGCCTCTGTTGCCTTATCGGAAAATGAGGGCACATATTACATTTTGTTTCAAAGTATGACTATAAAGCCAATGGAGAAAAAAGACTTAGCACAAAATAGGTACCCAAAACATGCCAGTTCTTTCTAGAATAGGGTGTTTAAAGAAAAAAAATGGCAGATCTTCAAGATGTAAAGGAAGCATCAAATGAAATGAGTGAGGAAACCAGGGGTCTGGAAACAGGGAAGGGGCTTTGCAGCCCTGGGGAAATTTGTGCTGAGTAAGCAATGAGACAGCGAGTGTTAAGACAGCCTCAGAGCTCAGGGAGCTCAAAGGGCTTTAACAGACATGATCTCACTGGGATTTTTTTATTAGCTTCTTAGACAGTTTAACAGGTTCCTCCAGCTCTGCTGAGACAGTGAAACTGTGGGCTCCTCTGGCCTCCCTGGGCACATGGAGGCCAGGGCAGTCTTTCTGAACCTGCTTGGGTGGCAAAGGCCCAAGATCTGTTTCTTGATCTACAATCGGTCATGAGCCAGGCATTGCAGAAGGAAATTCATTTTTTAAAAATAAATTTCCTAGAGCAACATTGAAAGAATTCTGTTTTTTGGCCAGGCGCGGTGGCTCACGTCTGTAATCTCAGCGCTTTGGGAGGCCAAGGCAGGCAGATCACGAGGTCAGGAGTTCGAGAGCAGCCTGGCCAATGTGGTAAAACCTCGTCTCTACTAAAAACACAAACATTAGTCGAGCGTGGTGGCATATACCTGTAATCCCAGCTACTCGGGAGGCTGAGGCAGGAGAATCGCTTGAACCCAGGAGGTGGAGGTTGCAGTGAGCCGAGATCACGCCACTGCACTCCAGCCTGGGCAACAGAGTGAGACTCCATCTTAAAAAAAAAAAAAAAAAGAATTCTGTTTTTGTTTTTCTAAGGAGCAGAGCAGCATGGAAAGAAGGGAGGCTTTGGGATCAACCCTGGGCTTAATTCCCAGCTCAGCTGCTTCCTGGATGTGTTTCTTAGTCTGCAAAATAGGGCAAACAGTTCTTCCCTTGAAGGACAGTGCCAAGGACCAGTGCAATGACAAATGTGAGGTTCAGGCACAGTCTAGGCATGTGATGACCGGGGGAGGCTTGCTGTTGATATTGTACTCCTTTGTTACACGCCTTTTAGTTTCTCCTAGGGGTATTCATTCAGCTCTAATCTCAAGACCTTTCTGTGATCTGATGTCCCTCAGATGTCAGATCCATGCTGTGACGCTGTCTTCCTTTTGATCAGCCTGAGGCCTGCATCAAATCTACCCACTGGCCTTGCCCTGGGTTTCCTACCCAGGGCCCTACCCCTGAGCTCTCTGCTAGTGCACGGGTATGACAACAACACGGCTGTGGACACTGCTGTGCAGGGAGCTTTGCCTCAGGAATATTGAGCTCCAGCAGTGCACTGGGTTAGAAGGAGCAGGTGGGATGACAGTTTCCCAGGAGGGTCCTCTCCCTCTCTAAGGAAGCCTCTGTTCCCTCTTCAGTAAGACAGGGGCACCGGCTATGGTGGCTCACGCCTGTAATCCCAGCACTTTGGGAGGCTGAGGCAGGTGGATCATGAGGTCAAGAGTTCGAGACCAGTCTGGCCAACATGGTGAAACCCCATCTCTACTAAGAATACAAAAATTACCCAGGCATGGTGGCACATGCCTGTAATCTCAGCTACTTGGGAGGCTGAGGCAGGATAATCGCTTGAATCCGGGAGGCGGAGGTTGCAGTGAGCCAAGATCATACCACTGCACTCCAGCCTGGGTGACACACCAGGACTCCATTTGGAAAAAAGAAAAGAAAAGACAGCGGCTTGCATTCCCATATGATTGCCCAATGGAGTGAGATAATGTCTGTGAAATGGCTTATAAACTGTAAAAGTGCTGAGCAGACTGAGCTGTTAGCCATCCTCCCTCCTACACCTCCTCACTCGAAGGTGCTCCTCGTGAGCACCTGAATCTTGAGTGTGAGGGAAGGAGACATAAAGGAGAATTCCCAGCCCAGGCCCTTTTGGGTGAAAGTCAGTCCTCCCAGGTCAGTCTTTAGTTCTGGTGACACATCTGTCTCCTAAGTGACTGCCAGCTGTCTCTTCCCATCCCCCAATCAGCTTTTCTCCCAAGAGTCCTTTAAGCAAATTCCATCTGAGCCTGGTGACCCCTGGGCCCTGGTGCTTATCTGAGACAGTGGGAAACTCCTCCACCTTCAGGTTCAGGAGTGGAGGCAGCGTGGAGCAGTGGTTGGAGCTCCCACGCTTGAAGCAGGACCAGCCTCACCTGGGAAACTGGCCGCATCTCCCCACATGGCACAACAGCTTTGTGGCTAAGCGCTGGACAGGCAGATGGCATACAGGAGCTGGGACACCCAGAAACACCCAGGTCTCAGCCTCCCACTCCTATGCAGGAAGAGTAATAACAGCATGCCGCCCGGGGCTATTGGGTGCTAACCCCAGGACTTGGCACACAGTAGCACCCAAGTGAGGTGAGCTGCTTTCTGCGGTTAGCATTCCCACTGTCAAGCCTGCATCATCAGTAAAAGGGAAATTAGAAGAGCATGTGCCCCGGAAGTTTATTAAAAGGATTAAATGAGAAGATTCATGTAAAGTGCCTAGCACAGTCTCTGACACTTAGTAAGTGCTCAATAAATGAGCTTTCTAATGGCTTAAGTTAGAGGGAAACTCCCGTCCTCTGGCACGCAGCTTTTCCAGGAACCCGGGCCGCCAGGGAAGGCAGGGGACAGCCTCAGCTGGAAGCAGAAGAGTCTCTGGCCTGTGACTAAGGCACAGCGAGTCAGAATCCAGCCGCTGGGCAGGGCCAGCTTGGGCCGATGCCTGGCCTGGCCCCCATTCAGGGTGATGCGTTTTTACCGTAAGGTCTGGGTGACTCCACAGCCAGCACTGGGCCTCCCTGTCCCTGGGTGGGGCCTGACACTCACCCATCAACCATGACAGCCGCTTCGTAAAAGAGGCGGGGACTCTAGAGCAGTGAGGGCCCAGTGAGAAAGGGCAGATTCACGGGTTTCAGCGTCATCTGCTAAATGCCACCCCCATTGGTTTAACCATGTGAGAGGTGTTAGTATAGCACGGCAGGTCTGGGTGCCAGGCTGAGCTCCAGGACAGGAGCCAAAGTCAATTAATACCAGGGATGGGGGGTGGGGGTGGCTGAATAGGGAGAGGATGCTGATGGGCAGTGGCAGTGAAGGGAGGCTGAGCTCCCTCCCAAAAACAGGAGGGAAGAAAAGGAAGGTGGGGGAGAGAGGAGAGAGAGGGAGACAGACAGATACACACACACACACACACACACACACACACAGAGCTCCTGGAGTTCAAACATTCCAAACTCAATGCAGCAAATGGGAGGTTCCGGTCACAGGGGGCTGGTCTTCAATGTGTCCCATAGGCCAGGCACTACTGGGTGGGCCCTTCACCTACATAGTCTTATTGTAACAACAGCTGGGACAGCATAGTGATCCGGTATGTGGGCACCAGAGTACAACTACGAAGTTCCACATATGGACCAGCCCCTTCCTTGCTGACTAACATGGGACAGGTTAATTAACAGCTCTGTGCTCCACTCTCCTCACCTGTAAAATGGGAACAATAGTATCTCCCCTCCCCAGCCAAAGGCTACACATGAAGATGAAGTGTGTTCAGACATGGAAAAGGCTTAAACAGGCCCTGGCTCACAGTGAGCCCCCGATGAAAGTCGGCTATTTCTGATGCCTCTTACCACAGCCTGTGAGGCAGAAATTCTCAGGCTTCTTTTTAGAGCTGAGACCAAGGGGGTTCAGAGAGGGTGAGTGACTTCCTCATGGTCGCTGTATTGATCCGCCAGGGCTGCTACAACAAATTTTCACAGGCTGGGTTGCTCAAACAACAGAGGTTTATTTCCTCACAATTCTGAAAGCCAGAAGTCCAGGATGAAGGTGTGGGCAGAGTTGTTTCTTCTGAGGCCTCTCTCCTGGGCTTGTAGATGGCCACCTCCTCCCTGTGTCCACACGTGGTCTTCACTCCTCCTGTGTCATCTTAATCTCTTCTTCTGATAAGGACACCCACCAGTCTGACCATATTGGAGCCCCTCCATGTGAGCTCAGTTAACTGTACCTCTCTAGAGACCCTATTTCCGAACACAGTCACGTTCTGAGGTATGGGTGAGTAGGACTTCAACCTATGGTTTTAAGGGGGACAGAATTCATCCAGTCATAGTCACCAAGCTTCCCTGAAGCTCTACTAGTCTGGCATAGAGAAATCAGAGTGAACCAAGATCAAAATCTGAGGGCAACCTTGGCTTTCCCCTTCTACACAGAATTGGATGACAGCTAGGAGATGGATCTATGAATTTTCTCCCCTGAGAAACCAGACGGGACCACCTAGAGTCGGTCTCCTTCCCCCAAACGCCCTGGACCTACCATGGGCACAAGCTGGGGCTCAGGGAATACCTCTGTGCTCCACCACTCAGCAGCTGCTTTTCAAGAGAAGGAAAACACTACTACACGCCATCCACAGCCACCACACAATACTGTATCACTTTGTCAGGGATAATAAAACAGACGGGAAGTCACTCTGGAACTTACTATGGCCTTGGGTCAAAGGCAGGCTGACCGGGGCTGGCAGAAGAAAGCTAAAACTTACTTCTCTGGGATTCTAGGAATTTCAACAAATGAGACCAACAGCAGATAGTTTCAGATTAAAGAAAGGCAATGTGTTCCCAAACTTTGACCCCTGTGCACAGGCTCTGCAGAAAAGCTGTCACTTTGCACTCAGTTTCCTTGTAGGTAAAATGGGGATAATAATATTGCCTGTCTGCCTAATTTGTATGAAGCTCTTACAAGAGGGTCCAGCACATATAGTAGGTGCTCAATAAATGTGAGCTCTTCTTTGTATTCCTATTTAATAGTCTTGCTATCATTCATCCGTGGTCTCTTTCCTTTTCTTGGAAATCAGCACTTTCTCAGACACAAACTAGTTACCAAAGCAATGGAGATGACCACCATTTCCTCGCTATCATGAGTAACAGGCTACTTGGAAACATTTGAAAGATGGAAGATGCTTTCTTAACATGGGGTTCACCTTCCTACAAATACTTAACCTCTTCCCCCTTCCTCCACTAGTCTATACAGCCCACAAGGGCAGAACCATGTCTGTTTTGCTTGCTCTTACATCCCTAGCACCTAAGAGTGTCTGATATATTAGGCACCCAATACAATCGATTGAATGGCTTGTGCATGATAATAACCCAACAAGCTTGGGAGAGTAAGCATGAGCAGAAAGGCCAATCGCCCTAAGTTCCCTGCCTTGGATGTGTGGCTGGTACCCTGACAGACCAGAAGCGATTTGGCCTGCAGTGTTTTTCCTGGGTCTGCACTCCAGCAAGCCCTGCCTTGGTGCAATGTTTTGTCTGTCTCTAAACCCCTTCATACACATTCACATGTGTTACTAACTCTTTCTTTTTTCCAACCCGCAGCGAGGCTGGTAGCTTTAGTCCCTTATTACAGAGAAACAAAAGGAGGCCCAGAGAGCTCATGGGTCTCTCCCTAGGACACAGAGCTGACTGGGGACGGTGAGTGTCCCAAAAGCCAGGCCTTCGGTTCCACATCCTGTGCTGAGTAAAGTGCTGAATAATGTTGGTTAGTTGAAGGAAAAAATGAACGGATGGGAACAACAGTGGGATGTGATTATTTTCCAAAGAACTCAGTCCTGTCTATGGCTACGTGACAGAAAAAACTGCTCAGTGGGAGGTCCAAAACTGACACTCAAGGCAACAAAAGGAACAGGGAAAGGGAATCGTTTCAGATAAGCAATGGACCAGACCAGCGTGTCCTCCTAGGTTGTCAGGGCACAGGCTGGGAACTGTGAGGATTCATGCTGCCTTTGGAGGGCCTTCAGCATGGAGCAGTTGAGGGCAGGCTGCTCATCCCCCTGGCAATCAGGGGAACTACCAGAAATGGCATCACCCCCATGAGACTGGCAAAAAGCAAAATTCTGACCTATCAAATGTGGGTGACCAGTTGGGGGAAAACAGGGCTCTTGTGTACAGTCAGTGGGAGTGTAAATTGGCATGATTGTTCTGGAGGGCAATGTGATTGCGTGTTATAAAACAGAAAATGTTCCTTAGCCTCCACGGCAGTGAAGTCGCCTCAGGGTATAGATCCTGGATGAGCTCTCACATAAGTGACCAAGGAAGCACGTGCGGATGTTCCTCCCAGCAGTGTTTGTAATATGGGAGAATAAAAAAGAAAGAAAGAAAAGAAAAAAAAAATGCATCAAGCACAGTGTCTCAACAGGGGAATGGTTAACTGGCCCTTGAAAAATACTCGGCCACTGTTCATTGTTCATTCTCCTCTGATCCAACTTCCCACACACACACTCACCCCACCCACTTCAGGTTCATTTTTATGTTTTATCAGCCTATTGCCTTGACCCCCAGAGGAAAGTAGAATTCACATATGAAAAGAGGGTCAGACTCCCCGGAAAGCTTTTCTATGTCCTTTGCCCAGGAGAGGTTCCCATTACAATCGGGCCTGGACCTCAGCCATGAGCACGGGGAGGGAAGGAACCAATTTCATTCCACTTAAACCAATTTGCCGGGCCCAGACAGCAGCTAATGAGCAGCCTGCGCCCTCGGAGTCATCGATACCACTTTCCAAATCAAGTTACCAAATTGGTCTTAAAACCACTTCAAAGGGGCCGGGCTGACTGTTACCAGTGAGGCATCCTGCCGGCCATATGGCCACGCTTCTTCCCACTGTCATCCTCCTCCTCGGTATCAGCTGCAGAGGGGATGAGCTGGCTGGCTGCTTTTGTCTCTGCTTTGGATCCCTCCTTCCCCTGAATGCCTGATCGTCCATAATGGAACTTGGGTCACCATTTAAAAAAAAAATGGGACAACTGTGGCAGAGGGATTCAAATAAAGGAGGGCCCATTCTGGCAGCACAGCCAGGAGCACAACAGCCCGGTGAGGTCAGTACTCTTATTGTTCCCATTTTACAGACAAAGAACCTGAAAGTATGAAAGCTGGGCAAGGTCTCACCATGGCTAGCAAGTGGCAAAACCAGAAATTGAACCTGGGGCTTCCTTAAACCACAATCCATGCTCAGCCTCTAAGCCACGCAGGTTTTATAGTTTAGATCTTCATGACTTACATTCCCTTCTCTACAATCAAGCAGAAAAAATAGTCAAATGGGCCAGGTGTAATGGCTCATGCCTATAATACTAGCTAGCACTTTGGGATGTTGAAGCAGGAGGATCGATTGAGCCCAGGAGTTTGAGGATGCAGTGAACTAGGATGGCACCACTCTACTCCAGCCTGGGCCACCCCCATCTCTTTAAAAATAAATGGTCAACTGAACATTGAACAAGGGCCCAAAATAATTTTCCTTAAGAGGCTTTTTGTTACTATTCATAAATATAACCCCTATTTTTTATTGAGTGCGCATGGAATGAAAAGCACTAGACTATCTTGCCTCTTTAATCACACAAAAGTCCTGAAGTAGATGGGATGATTTTTTTCTCCCACATGTGGAGTAACATGCTCCACGTCCTACAGCCAGGAACGGAACACTCATCTTCCACATTGGGGATGAAATTCACTTTAAACCCTCAACTCAGTTTTCTTTTCCCTAAATCCAACTGTCCATCAACCTATCTCTCTTTAAGCAGAAGGCTCTGTGGAAGAGCCCATGTCAGCCCTATTAGGTGGTCTCTAGATTAGTGGTTCTCAACAAAGGGAGATTTTTACACACACATACGCACACACCACCACCACCACCACAAAAGAACACGTGGCAATGTCTGGAAACACTTTAGGTTGTCCCAACTGGAAGCTGGGGTTGCGACTGACAGAGCTACTGGCATCCAGTGGGTAGAGGCCAGAGATGCCGAGCAACATCCTACAATACATAGGACAGCCCCCACAACAAATCATCTGACCCAAAATATGAACAGCGCCAAGGCTGAGAAACTCTGCTGTAGACCCTACCTATGGTCTTTGCAATTTCTTCATGGTCTTGATATCATACAAAGAGAGCTTCTTTATATATCAATACAATAAAGTAATACTTAGTCATTTGCATTAAAACTGAGCACGACTAATTTTTGCAGCTAATGGACCCACCAGGGCTGGCCAGAATAAAGGGCTGGGCTGGAATTCATTGCATGAAATGGTGCTAAGATCACTTGAGAAATGTGTCCTTTTGCTTATTAAGATTACCGGGAGGCTACTATGTGTCAGACTTCGCGTTAGGATCTGGGGAGGGCGTCAACGGGCAGGAACACTCTGTGCAGGACCTCCTTCTGTCCCCAGAGGACACACATCATCTTACTGAGTCACGAGATGGTCCATGGGACATTTCCAGGCCCCCTACAACAGCACATTCTCTTCTTTCAGGACCTCAGGAGAGAGGCTCAAGACAGAACAAAAGGAGACCTGGGAAGATGGGTCACTCAACTTGGAGAGGAGGCCCTGAGGCAGGCCCTGCTCCCTCCTCAGATTTTATTTCTCAAATCCTAAGGAATAATAATCACAGTTAAAATTGACAGTTTATACAAATCTCAGCACTGGACATGACAGTTTCATTCCAGGCTTTCCAAAGCCACTTCAGAACAGCCACTACCTAAACAG
Organism: Pan paniscus; assembly: GCF_029289425.2. Taxonomy (NCBI): domain Eukaryota; kingdom Metazoa; phylum Chordata; class Mammalia; order Primates; family Hominidae; genus Pan; species Pan paniscus. The sequence continues at coordinate 145,333,635 of NC_073256.2, read as the reverse complement.
CACCCAGGATAGGAGAGTCGATGCCTAGCTTCAAGGAGGGACTGAATCTCACAGTCTTTCCCACTGAAAGAAAATAAAGCTGGAGGCTCCAATACTTAGAGCAAAATGAGGCACCAGCTGGTCAGGCAAGTCAGAATTGAACCCAGCTCTACTGAATGAGAACCTTCAACATTGACACCAGGTGGCTATCACTCATACTGGTCAACAGTACATGGTGGACCTCAGAAAGCTCTGGACACTCCCTAGGCCTCAGTTTCAGCAGCTGTAGAATGGGTTATCATTTCCCCTATGGCAGCCTTCAGGGGCTCTTCCAGGTCAAGGGGGAGAGGTGAGTGACATCAGTTTCAATGCATGAAGATGTAAATTAGGTGCTTTCCCACCACTGGCTGTGTAGTTGCCTGCAGGAGAAGCCTTAATGAGAGAGGTGGCTATGGGTCAACAAGAACAGAATCACACCTGATTTCTTTCCTGTCATCACAGGCAGATGAACCCGGGTTGAGATGCCAGCTTGATGACCTTAGGCAAGCCATGGAAATTCTCCATGATCCCTTCCACATTGCTCAACGACCTTAGGCAAGCCGTGGAAATTCTTCATTAACCCTTCCACATTCACACAGTGGGGATGACACTTCCCAGCTGGCAGAACTGACAGGTGAAAGTGTCTGGCCAAGGCAAACATGGGCTTGTGAGGCTTAAGAGCCACATGCAGGGAGTTACAGAGCTGGGGACATGGGATCACACTCTGAGGGCCCAACATCTGTGGGCCTGGGGACCTGGGACTCAGGGTGCCCTTGGGAAGGGAGTCGTTTCCTGACAAAAATGGGCCCACAGGGGTGGTGCCCTGCAGGCTGGTTCGAAGACCCAAGAGCCCCGAGGAAGCCAAAGGGGATGGTCTCAGGAAGGAGAGGCATGGCCCACTTCCCAAAAGAGAAAAGTCCCACCCCACACACATGGCCCAGAGCTGAGCTGGTGCTGGATGAGGGGCTCTGCAAGAAAGAGGGGCCCCTCAGGCCAGAGAGACACTGGCACCAGAGCAGGAGACTGAGTGTGGCCTGGAAAGACATGCATTGCCCTAAATCAGAATAAAATCTGAAAAAGGCATGATGATCACGGTGTTCACATATATACTATAATAACAAAATAATAACTCTTTAAAAAGTAATGCCCAACAATAGCAAACTGGCTAAATAAAGCATGACATTTCTATCACTAGAGTAATGACAGCAAACATTTACTGAAGATTTACTATAGACCAGATACTATTAAGTTGACCTTTTATAGGTCAACAATTCAATGCTGCCAAATTCACATGGCTCTACATAATATTTTAAGTGCTTTGCATGTCTCCATTCACTTCATCATCACAGCAACCCTTCTGAGGTACTGTGTCAGAATACCTGCCACCCCTCATTCCAGTCAAAGAGATGCCCATGTCGGAATTTCCTGGAACCTGTGAATATGTTGCCTCCCATGGCAATAGAACTTCCTAGATGTGATTAAACCTAAGGACCTTGAAGTAGGGATTATTCTGGATTATCAGGGTGGCCCCAGTCCAATCACATGAATCCTTAAAATTAGATAATCTTTTCTAGCTGAGATCACAGCGGTGAAAAGAAAGAGGGAGAAAAGATTTAAATCCTAAAAGGAACTGGACCCACCATTGCTGGACTTGAAAATGGAGAGAGGAGGCCACAAGCCTAGCGGGGAGGCTTCCAGAAGCTCAATGCAGCTGGACAGCCAGCAAGAAAACAGGATCTCAGCCCTACAACCTCAAGGAAACAAATTCTGCCAACATCCAGAATGAGCAAGGAACAGACTCTCCCCTGCAGTCTCCAGAACGGAAGGCAGCCTACAGGTTCCTTGATGTTAGCCTGGAGAGATCCGTGTCTGACCTCTGCCCTAGATAACTGGACATGAGCCGGACATAGTGGCTCACACCTGTAATCCCAGCACTTTAGAAGGCCGAGGTGGGAGGATCACTTGAGTCCAGGAGTTCCAGGCCTGCCTGGGCAAGATAGTGAGACCTCGTCTCTACAAAAAATACAAAAAATTAGCCAGGTGTGGTAGCTCACGCCTGTAGTCCCAGCTACTCTGGAGGCTGAGGTGGGAGGACCCCTTGAGCCCTGGAGGTCAAGGTTCAGTGGGCCAGGATCACACCATGCACTCCAGCCTGGGTGACAGAGCAAGACTCTGTCTCAACACTGCCCCTCCACCACCCCCCACCAAAAAAACCATGCATTAATATATTATGTTATATAAATGCTAAATTTGTGTTAATATTTTATGGCAATCATAGAAATTGATAAGCAGGATAAAAAGCATTCGTAACCACACTTGAAGGCAGATGAGAATATGAATCACAATGCCCAAGGTCACTCAGCCAGCAAGGAGCAGAACCGGGTCTGACCAGCTCGTGGGACCTCTGGCCCTGCCGTTCTGCTCTGCAGTCTCATGGAAGAACAATTCCAAATCCAGTTCCCAGATGGCAACACAAAGACTGTATTTTGGGCTGACTCTACCAAAAGTTGGGCTTTAAAAAAAAACGCAGTTATTATTTTCAGTAATTAAAATTGTTAAAAGATCTTGGCCTGTCCAGGCCTGGATGATGGCAATAAAAATGTGGCTAGAGATGAACTAACATAGGGGTTGGGTGGGGGAAATAATGAGTCTAGAGACACCAGGCCTGATATTCAGCAGGAACTCACTCACCTGCAGTGGTTTTGTGAAAGCGGTCCCATAACAGCGAGTAAACAGATACCTCCCCATGAGGGCAACTGTTGTCCCCCGTGTCTAGGCATGTTCCCTGGGGGAACATTCTCCCACCCACCTCCACAAAATGCAGGGTTCAGGCCTGACGCAGTCTCAGAACCTAGCACCATGTATCCCAATGCCTCAGACTAGAATATTTGATCATCACCTCCAAGGGATCAGAAAGTTAGGAAAGTTAGAAAACAGTGGGCCCAGCAGGCAGGTGCCTTTGGACTTACCTAGAAGAAAGGAAAAGATCTGCTTTGGTCAGGCCTCTAAAGATATGGAAAGTATGTGGAAAATGTACAGACCCTTAGGTCTGGTCTTAGGCCTGTTTCAATCATCTCTTCATCTTCTCTGTTAGCACATGGCCTCAGGTAAGCCACTTACCTCTCCAAATCTCAGTGTCCTGGCAGTAAAAGGGGAACACCAAGGGAGCCACGTGCCAAGCAGCTCAAATGGGAGATGATTCAGCCTCCACTTAAAGTACCATCACGATGGCTGTATGTGCCAAGGTCACCCGCGCACCTCGGGAGAAGGCTCCAGGGAGTGTGGTCAGCTGCAGAAGCAAAAGGTATGAGTGTCAGTGCCCTGGAGTCAAAAGCAGGCCTCACAGAGCACAGCACTGCCAGGGACTCGAGGCTTTGAGAGACCCCGCACCTGGCTCCCGTGCTGCCTAACGCGGCTTTTCTCCAGCACCTCCACCTGCCGGACCATACCCTGTCCACCTCTGCTCCATCTGCGGTCGTAGGCCCCCATCCATGAAGCCTGTGTGCCTTAACCATCCCATATCAGGGTACAGGGCCACGGTGCTGGTTGGGAAAGGGCCGCAGCCCCACCTTTGTACATGGAGCCCTTAAAATATGTTGGTCAAGTGAGAGGGCAGGTGAGGATAGGGGAGAAGAGTCACAGGGTTGCCAAGACAGACCCCAGCTCTTTCTTCCTCCATAACTGCAAAGCCTTGGCCTAGAGAAAGCGGAAGCAAGAAGACCCCTTGGTCCAATCCCCATAGTCCAATTTAACTTCCCAAATAGAGAAGGTACATGCCACAAAAGAGAATGAGGCTTCTGTGATATCACCCAGAAGTCCTAAATTGCTGCATCCCTCTCAGCCTCAGTTTCCTCATCTATGAAATGGGCATGATGCCCACCTGTGCACCTCACCAGAGGAAGGACTGCTCAAAGGAGACGCTCAACCAACTTCCCTGTGTGAGCATGCATTCTGCCACACGATGACTGCACCATCGAATGAGACCCACTCGCCTGCCACACAGAGACCCTGGGGCAGAGGAACGCAAAGGCAATAAACCTAAGATTTTGGACATTAGTAAAAACAGACTGGAATCTTCACTCATTTTCAGGGACACTTCAGCCTTTCTCTTCCATGTCCTCTGGTGCTGCAGCTTTGAAAACAAATGGCATTTCTTTTTAAGGGTGTCATTTTTCTTTAAACACCTTAAGAAAAAAAGTTAGAATCCCAAAGGGATCTTACATTTGCGTTCTTGTGTAATCTGTTTTGCTAGAAGCTTTCAAATACATATATTTTTGAAGCCACAGGATACAGCCCCAGGGTGAGGCCTTGGGTTCCTATCAGCAGCCCCTCAAGGCTCTGGGAGCATCTCTTCTTTTCATCTGGAGCAGCTGTCCTTGAGGAACATGCCGTGGACACAGCTGTCTGAGATGAGTAAGCCTCATCTCTGGCCAAAAGGAAACACACTGTGATTTGGGGTCTCTCTGTCTCAGGATGGGGCTTCCTCGGAGGCCTGAAGCCATGTGGGACGGCATCCTTTCCCTGGAAAGTGCTGAGATTGTCAATCTCGCTCATATTTGATCAGGGCTTGTCGCCTCTTTGTGGCCCCCGCTGATAAAAGCAGGGCTGGCGCTGTTTCTGGAATGATGTGAGGGATACCACCCCCATCCCAGCCCTAGGAAAAAACAGTATCATTCTCCGGATGGCTATGCTCCTTGTGAACATCCCAAGGAGGTCGCTTGAAGAGGTTACAAGGCCAGTGATTCCCAGCTGGCTTCCGCTGAGGGAAAGAGACTGATCTTGGAAGAATCAGACCAGGAGCCTAATGAGGAAAACTGAGGGACTCCAGTGTCGACCTCCACACAGGCTCTGAACTAGACGGAGCATGTAGCACGATTTAGCATGACAGAGACTAAATTCTAGCTCTGTCACTTTCGCAGTGAGACTAAAAAATGTCTTCCCTCTCTGAGCCTTGGGTTTGACTTCTGTAAACCATGGGTAATAAATAATGCCCTTGTTCGATGCCCATAAAGATTGAATTGAATTGGGGCCAGGCTCACTCCTGTAATCCCAGAGTCTTCCTTCAGAAGGAAGAAAGCATAATCTATATGCTGGCTGGCTCTACGCAGCAGCAGGTATCACAAGTGGTTTTTGTCTGCCTTTGCTTCTGAAGGTTAACCCACTACCTATTTAGAGAGGCCACGTTGGTCTCTCTCTCTCTCTCTCTCTCTCTCTCTCTGTGTGTGTGTGTGTGTGTGTGTGTGTGTGTGTGTGTGTGTGTGTGTGTGTCTTTTTCCCTAGGGTGGGCATTTTCTTTCAGGCAGGTGGTACCCTGCCCAAGGAGGGTGGATCACTTAAGGCCAGACTTCGAGACTAGCCTGACCTACATGGCGAAACCCTGTCTCTACTAAAAATACAAAAATTAGCTGGGCGTGATGGCACACACCTGGAATCCCAGCTACTCAGGAGGCTAGAGGCACGAAAATCACTTGAACCCAGGAGGCAGAGGTTGCAGTGAGCCAAGATCGTGCCACTGCACTCCAGCCTGTCTAAAAAAAAAAGAAAAGAAAAGAAAAAAGAAAAGAAAAAGAATGAATTAGATAATGTGCCAAAGCATCTCAAGATTTGCACCCAAGACTCGTCAGTTCCCTTGCCCCTGCTGTCAGATTAATTGCAGTTTACTTGTAGAGGTAAAGAGGGTGCCCACAGCAAAGGGACTGAACCAGATAACTCAAGGTAATCACCCAGTGGATGATGCGGGCTGCAAGCCCGAGGGGTTAGGTGACTTGGTCTGGACTTAAAACGGGGACAGGAAATTAGATACCAGCATTCATTTTTCTGATTTACAAATCCTTTCCTGCATAAAACTCTTCCAAGGCACACATGTGAACATACACAGTTATGCTTCAGCTGGTCCCTCCCATCTAGAGAATCCAACCAAGGACACACAGTGTGTCTAGGGAGAAGAGGTTATTCTGTGGCACAGGTGGCTCTGCAGAGGTGGGTGCCATGCCAAGTCCCACGGGAGGGTATGTTCCCAGCGAAGAGTTTAGAGCAAAGACCTGCTCAAGTTACATTAGGGGTGAGGTTCCTTCCTAAAGGCACCCTCAAGCAACCCCTCACAGGAAGCAGGAGAGGAAGCAGCTCGGCCCTGAAGGCTGCAAGAGCTCAGCAGTGCCTACTGCCTTTGTTGACCTTTGAAGGTGGACAATCATGGCGGGAGGGAAATGATTTCTCCAAGGCCAGGACATGGAGTGGAGCGGTAGGATGCACAGATCCAACCACAAACCAGATGCAGAAAGTGTCAGACCAGCATTGGGGCGGCCATAGGAAGCCAAAGCCACACCCAGCACCACCTTTCTCCTTTCTGAGAAAGGCCATCAAAGCAATATGAGAGCAGCTGGCACAATGGAGTGATCCCCTCATTCAATAGAGAGTTCTAGCCTGGGCGCTTCAGGGCTACAGTTCTGCTTAGAGAAGACACTGTTGACCAGGTGGGGTGGCTCACGCCTATAATCCCAGCACTTTGGGAGGCCAAGGCAGGCAGAACACCTGAGGTCGGGAGTTGGAGACCAGCCCGACCAACATGGAGAAACTCCATCTCTCCTAAAAATACAAAATTAGCCGGGCGTGGGTGGTGCATGTCTGTAATCCCAGCTACTCGGGCGGCTGAGGCAAGAGAATCACTTGAACCTGGGATGCGGAGGTTGTGGTGGGCCAAGATCGCACCATTGCACTCTGGCCTGGGCAAAAAGAGCAAAACTCCATCTCAAAAAAAAGTAAAAAAAAAAAAAAAGAGAGAGAGAGAGAGAAGACACTGTTTGTACAACTCTTACCTCAAGACCATTCCTTACTCAAACCACTTCCACCCTCACGTGGCCACCCCTGACAAGATTCTCAATCTTTGGCCCACACCACCCACTGACACCTCTCAGATCAGGAAGCCACCAGTTACTCCAGCTTTTGGCCAAATCCACCCTAACCAGGATGGTCATTACAGCCAAGATCATCAGAGCATGTACTGCATGCTGGACACTGTTCTCCGCTCCATACGGAGGAGAACCTGACTTTGATAAATGGTCAAAATGGCCCTTTGGGATACATACTGTCCCATTTTACAGATAAGAAAACTGAGGTTTCTCAAGATTAAGTAACCTCCCACGATTGTGCAACCAGAGCTCATGCTCTGTGCCATCGGGCCATGCATGGCTCACCTTTTTCTAGGCTTTGGACCAGACCCCTGAATACATATGTGATTCTGTCATCTATCAGTTGTGTGACATCAGACAAAGCACTTCATCTCTCTAAAACTTCACTGCTTCTTCTACAACAGGGGATCATAACAACACCTTCCTGAATGAAAATACCCACCCTAGGGAAAAAGACACACTCACACACACACACACACACACCCTGACCTGGCCTCTCTAAATAGATAGTGGGTTCACCTTCAGAAGCAAAAGCAGACAAAAACCCCTTGTGATGCCTGCTGCTGTGTAGAGCCAGCCAGCATATAGATTATGTTTTCTTCCTTCTAAAGGAAAAGGCTTAAAAAAAGAAGAGAACTGGCTGGGCACCGGGATTACAGGGCTCACGCCTGTAATCCCAGCACTTTGGGAGGCCGAGGCGGGCGGATCACCTGAGGTCCGGAGCTCGAGACCAGCCTGACCAACATGGAGAAACCCCGTCTCTACTAAAAATACAAAATTAGCCGGGTGTGGTGGCGCATGCCTGTAATCCCAGCTACTACGGCGGCTGAGGCAGGAGAATGGCTTGAACCTGGGAGGCAGAGGTTGCTGTGAGATAGCGCCATTGCACTCCAGCCTGGGCAACAAGAGTGAAACTCTGTCTCAAAAAAAAAGAAGAGAACTTAGGAGAGGGCCTGGTTGGATAACACAGCACCCAGGTACAGCAGTTAAAACCAAACAGAACTCCCCGATATTGTTTCTAGCCCAATGCCATCTGGCCCCAGGAGCAACAAAAGTGGAGGCTGCCTAAGCAATTACCAAATTTTATCAGTTCCATCCCAGCTCCAGGCCCTCCGAAAAACCATTGATAAGTCAAAGCCAAGAATTTAGCAGCTTCTCAACTTTTCCCCACACACCTGGAGGTAGACCCTTACCCCAAGGAACAAAGTCTTCATCCTGTTAGAAATCTATGAAGGGAACATGTAAACAAATGTTGCAGAGATAAGGAAGCCTGCCATGAAGGAGTCAGTTTGGAATCTCCAGCCCAGAAATTGGGAGAAATGTACCCATTCACTCTTTCCTGACCTAAGACCATTCTGGGAGTCCCTAAACAAAGGCTGGCCATCTCTTTCCCCTCTATCTTTGGCAAACCTATTTCAGCGATCACTGAGGCACTTTCAGACCAACTTCCTCCCATCCCAAGAGAGCCCAGACCATCCTGGGGAGGAAGACACCCAGAGGGAAGGCTTCAAGGGGCCCAATGCCTCAGCTTCCTCACCCCAGTCACCCCCACCAGACTGGTGGCTTGATGAAGATGAGGATGAGGCTGTCTTATTTATCACCTTTACCAAGACAGGTACCTGGGGCAAAGTAAGCATTCAATAAATTTTTGTTAAACCCTGGAATGTGCAGCATCCTTCCCCCAAAAAGAACTGCATGGAGTCACCTCTACTCAATAAAATGCCCAACCAACTACCGAAGTTTCTTTGCCCCTTTGAAAACATGAAAGGCCCTTTTTCAATCACCTTAGCCGATGGCCCACACTAGGGAAAAGGAGACCCATCAAAGGGTAGTGAAAAGGGCTCAGTGTTGTATCCTATAGCTGAGTTGATGGCCCCAGCAACTACAATGTTGACTTATGAGCAACCTACAGCTCTGTAACCATCACAGTTAGTTGAGAGTTAGCTGCGAGGCTGGAACCCTGCTGAAGGCTTCAAATGCCCATCTCATTTGACTGTCTCGCTTTAGAGGCTCAAACAATAATTCCCATTTCATGGATGAAGAACCCAGGATGTAGAGAAACTGTTCAAACTTTCCTAAGGTTGCTCATCTAGAAAGCTATGGAGGCAACATCCCCACACAGTTCTGCCTGGCTCCTATGCCCAGGCTCTTACACTGCCTTGGAAGAAATGGCCACTCCCAGAGAAAGCAGCAAGCAAGTAGAAACAGCACATCCTTGGCCTCTGGGTGACCACACACTAGGCAGATGTCTCCAAGGTCCCACCAAACCCAGAGAGGCTTCATCTTGCCCCTTCCAGCATAAGGGCATCATCCCCTCACCAGTCTGTCTCCCGCCCACCCTGTACACAGCACACATCTCACGCACAGGGTCTCCACTTTACGATGGTGTGCCCATTAAGAAACTATACCCACCTATACCCGCAGGTTTGTGTCTCTCTCCATGGGAAAGCAGAGAATAGGAATGAGTTCTATTTCTAAATGCAGGACATAGTAGTGCCCAACACTCAACAGGCACTTTAAAAATATCCATGATACTGGCCAGGCACAGTGGCTCGCGCCTGTAATCCCAGCACTTTGGGAGGCCAAGGCAGGTGGATCACCTGAGGTTGGGAGTTCGAGACCAGCCTGACCAACATGGAGAAACCCCGTCTCTACTAAACATACAAAATTAGCCAGATATGGTGGCGCATGCCTGTAATCCCAGCTGCCCCAGTGGCTGAGGCAGGAGAATCGCTTGAACCCGGGAGGCAGAGGTTGCAGTGAGCCGAGATCGTGCCATTGCACTCCAGCTTGGGCAACAAGAGCGAAACTCCATCTCAAAAGAAAAAAAAATTCATGAAACTGAGTTTGCTAATAAATTAATTCCCATCTATAAAAGGGCAATAATATGCCCTTTTATAGCCTCCAAGGTTGTTGGAAGGAAAAAATAAGATAACCCATGAAAAGAACTGCTAAGATCCAAATTGCTATAGATAAATCCCTAATGCCTGACAATCCTTAAGACTGATAAATAGAACAGAAAAATTAAATGTGAGGATGACCTGGCACAACACTCCACATGCATTGGAGATAGATACGCATATACATGCATGTACATGTGTGTGTGTGTTTGTGTATGTATGTACAGTCAGAGATGTGTATATCTACTATATATCTATCAGCTTATTGAGATAAAAATAAGAAATGTGTATTATAAGATAGAAACATAATGTGTATTATGTTTTTATTTTTTATTAGCAAAGAAAGAAGGGGCCTTGGATGTGGAAGGTGAAGCTGTACGTAGCTTGGTGTCCATCAGGTACCATGTCTACGAACAGCGAAATCTGTACAGAGTTCATTGGGAGTCCAGTGATGCTTCCATAGCAGGCTGGGACTCAGCCACAGCGTGGGGAGTTGGATAAGGCAGGTGCTGGGAGGAGTAAACGGGGCTGATTTCCGTTACTGCTCACCTGCGAAGTCCTGCAGACAGGATAGAAAGAAAACTTATGTGACAATAGTTCTCGCATGTCCTCCCATGTTCGAGCCTCCTTGGGGTAATCCATCTCAGACTTCCCAAGGAAGGCCTTCACTATTCATCCCTTTACCAGGAGAGGGGCAGAAGGGAGGGAGATCAAACCTAAAGCAGACACCCGTTAGTAATGGGAGAGGAGCAGAAACACGGACCCCCTGCCTCCTTGAGGCTAATCCCGCCCTGGGAGCACCTCATACCCATGGCTGGGCCTCACCTGCCTCGAGTGCTGGCATGGGGCAAGTGGGCTGGGAGTGCACGGCATTCCCAGCAAAGAGGCAGGCCCCACTCCTGACCTTCCCACCCAGCCACAGACTGTCCACCGCCAAAGGCCAGGCCCTCCATGGTGGTGTTCCCAGGAATCTGGAGAAAATTCAATAGAGGAAGCCTGAGGATGGGGTGGGAGGAGGAAATGGGGCAAAGAGGCCCTGTCAAGTTTTCCAGAGGAAATGAGTAACCCGTTGTTATGCAGTCACACAGCGCCAAGCGAGGAAGTGGCATTGTCTGGGGACCAGCCGCAGGGCCTTACATAATAGGCACCCCTCTCACTTTCTGGCCCTGGCCGTATTTGGGGATTGGCAAAAACATCTGATGAGCACCTCCAGCCTGTGTAAACACTGGCTTTATTAGGGTGGTGGACAGAGGTCTGGACGGGAGTTCTGCTTGGCTCGCGCTGAGTGAAATCAATTCCCATGGCCTCATCCTGCAGACTCCCATCCATTGGGTGGCAGTGCTGCTCAGTGGTTAGCCCTGACTCTGAGGCCAGGCTGCCAGCACCCATCCAGATTCCAGCTCTACCACTTTCCAGCTGTGTGATCTGGGCAAGCTTCTCAGCTGCTCTGTGCCTCAGTTGCCTTGTCTATAAAATGATACTATTTGACCGGACTGCTAGGGTTACAGAGGATGAAGCAGAATCATATACACACAGTGCTCAGAACAATGCTTTGCACAAAATAAGCTTTCAATGATGAGCCAGTCAGGGTCCTAGAGATAAACATAGTGCCCCCACCTTCAAGACAGGAAACGGAATAAGTAAAATACAGAGGTGGGGCCTGCATTCAGCAGAGTCTGCACTGGGTTTGGTGGCTGGGCAAAAGAGATGCAGGGCAATCACTTCCCCCCAGCACCCTGGAAACATAAATGGAAAAGGGGTCTCCCTGGGAGCAAATAACAGAGGAGATAAGCTTGGAAATAAGAAACACCAAGTTCTTGGCCAGGAGCAGTGGCTCACACCTGCAATTCCAGCACTTTATGAGGCTAAGGTAGGCAGATGGCTTGAGCCCAGGAGTTTGAGACCAGCGTGGGCAACATAGTGAAACCCCATCACTACAAAAAAATTCAAAAACTAGCTGGGTGTGGTGGAACGCACCTGCAGTCCCAGCTACTAGGGACGCTGAAGGGGAGGATCCCTTGAGCCTGGGAGGTTGAGGCTGCAGTGATGGCACCACTGCACTCCAGCCTGGGTGACAGAGCAAGACCCTGTCTCAAAAACAACAGCAACAACAAAAACCCCATCAAGCTCTTGCTGGAGATATAGGAAGATTCTAGCCAAGTTTAACAAAACCTTGAAATTCATTCCAATTAAACTCCCAGGGTCACAGCCCATGATATCATCAAGAACCTGAAAATATGCTATAAGGGGGTTCTCAGCGGAGTCTGTAAATCCACCCACTGCTCTACACAGACAGACCTGGGCATGTCAGCGAGGGGGTACGAAGGGAAAGAAAAACCTTTGACGCCCCAGGAACTGGTACCTTTACACACCCTGCTGGGGCCCCTACATTCCTACTCACAACAACTCATAGACAGAGATACACACAAACATGCACACACACACCATCTTTGTTTTGAAAAATGAGGAAACCGAGGCACAGAAAGGTTATGTTCCCTGGCTGAAGTCAAACCCTGAGTAAATTTAAAGGGTCAGAATTCAAACCCGGGTTTATTTTATTCTCCACTGAAAAGATTACTGCCAGGCATGATGACTCACGCCTGTAATCTCAGCACTTTGGGAGGCCGAGGTGGTTGGATCACCTGAGGTCAGGAGTTCGAGACCAGCCTGGCCAACATGGCAAAACTTCGTCTCTACTAAAAATGCAAAAAAATTAGCCAGACCTGGTGGCACATGCCTGTAATCCCAGCTAATTGGGAGGCTGAGGCACAAGAATCGCTTGAACCCAGGAGTTGAGGGTTGTAGTGAGCTGAGATCATGCCACTGCCCTCCAACCTGAGCAACAGAGTGAAACTCTGTCCCAAAAAAAAATAATAATAATTCCGCACCGCCCCACCAGAGGTTGGTTTTTTTTTAATTATTGTTATTTGTGAAATAATCACAAACGTGTTGGGAACACACAGCAAATCCTTTTCCCCTACAGCACGTGAGAGGGAGTGGTGGACCTGAAGCCCTATCGCTACAGAGTACTTCCATGTGTATTTTTCTAAAGCAAAGACATTCTCCCTTAGGACCATGTTCTATAGGAAGATCAGGAAGCTGACACAGATACGTAACTAACATCTAACGTTCCCAGCCATCCAAGGTTTGACAATTGTCCAGAATCAAGCTTTGCATTTAATTCTCACATCTCTTTAGTCTCTTTCAGTCTGGAACCATTTCTCAGTCTTTCCCTGACACTCATGACCTTGACACTTCTTTTTTTTTTTTGAGATGGAGTCTCGCTCTGTCACCCAGGCTGGAGTCCAGTGGTGCGATCTCGGCTCACTGCAAGCTCCGCCTCCCGGGTTCACGCCATTCTCCTGCCTCAGCCTCCCGAGTAGCTGGGACTACAGGCGCCCGCCACCACGCCCGGCTAATTTTTTTTGTATTTTTAGTAGAGACGGGGTTTCACTGTGTTAGCCAGGATGGTCTCGATCTCCTGACCTCGTGATCCGCCCTCCTCGGCCTCCCAAAGTGTTTTATTTTCTTTTTAAAAATTTTCCCTGGGAGCACAGAACATATTAACATTTATTTTTTTTTTTTGCCTAATTGCAAAGCAAGAGTTGGGAGGAAGATTTCCTGGAAGAAAGTAAATCATCTAAGTCAACTGTGATGACAACCCACACCCAGTCATTTTTAATTGGGCGAGGCAAAACGGTGTACTAGTTTATGGCTTAGGGAGGGTTCCAGCAGTCTGCCTGTCTGGGGAGGGACTACAGCTCTTACACAGCCAAGTAGATCCTGGCATCATTTGCTCATGCCAGCTTTGCTTACAAATAAAAAAAAAAAAAAACAGAAAAATGAAAAACTGAAAACCCTCAGAGTTCAGCTTAAAAAGACCTTTCATGCAATGCCAGGACTCTCCCTTTCCCACCCGCTAAACCCCCCTTGCTTCTGTCCCAAAGTACAATACATATGTTTATCTTGCTTCTAAGTAGGGGTATATTAAAATACTTGAGGATTTTCCCCTCCTAATTCTGGCATGCTGGCTCCCACTGGCTGTGCAGCCGCATATCATGAAGTGCAAAAGCAACAGTAAATTATACCCTTTACAAACACAGCGATCTTTCCTGAGGTTGGAAGTCGCATCACTTGAAAGGCTGACTTTCTTCAAACTTCCAGGAACTGAGTGGCCCAGAGCCCATCTATTTAAAGGTCAACCCAGCCCTGCTGTATTTGGAGGGCTGCCTCAGCTTATTCTCAGCCCCTCTCTGCAGCCACCGCAGCAGGACAGGCTGTGAGCAGCACTGTGTCCCTTTCAAAGGGAGAAGGGAGGCCAGAGACAGAGGAGGGCCAGAGAGAGATGGGAGATTGGAAACAACCAGTTGCCACCCCCTTACCCACCGCACCCCTCTGGGGGATAGGGTGGGGTGATGGTGGTTAGCAGAGTAAACTCCTCTGCCATGATTAAATCTCGGAATCGAGCTTAGGTCCCAATTTTCAGGGACAAGATGATCCATTTGGTCACACTTTTAACTCAGCTGCCTGGGCTTAAGCTCTGGCAGAGCAGAGCAGATGGTAAAGAAGACAATTCAGGACCATCCTGATAGGTATAGGGACCACGGCAATGGGAATTTGCAGTGTAGGAGAAAGATAGGGCTCAACTCAATACAGCCTGAGCAAGTGGAAATTCACAGCCAAGAAGCAGGGTGGGGGTCAGAGGATAGAAAATTACTAACAGGCAACATCAGGAGTAAGGGGGATTCTGGTTAAATCAACCTATCAAGATTCTTGCTAAAGGCAGGCCAGGGTGACCAGACATCATCTGGAGGGTGGTAGAAGATGAGGAACCCTATCTATCAGATATGGAAGATATTTACGGCCGGTGGTCCTTACCAAACTGACTCAGCAGAGTTTTTTGCTAAAACTAGATTTTACAGGAAGTACACAGATGGGCCTAGGAAAAGACTTAAGTGTCTGATTAAATTGGGTAATTGGGTCAAGCAAAGAATCTTTGTCAGTAGGTAGTGGGAGATGGCCCCTCTACCAGCTTGGCAAGGCAGCCAGAGGGGACGACAGCCCTTCTCACCCACCAACCGCACTGAGAATTTTTGGAAAGTATTTAACCCTTAGCTTGGTGTTAGCTTACACAGGTCTGTGTGTATTTAATTCTATGAGCTTTGCTCAGTATTTGCTCATTCTTCAAACTGCTCGTGAATTCAGAGGATGCCAGGTAGTGAGAAGTCACTGCTGACAGAGCACCTGCAGCGGGCACAAGGGTTCTGTGGTTGGGGGGTCAGCACAGCTTACAGATGACTTTCAGGATGGTACAGTCAGTTGCCTAAAGTCACCCAGCTAAGGAGGGGGTATGGCCAGAATCCCAGTACTGATCAGTCTGACTCCAGAACATAGCCTCTAATTTCATCACACTCTTCATACACCCCCACATTCATGAAGTGAGCAAAGTTGTAAAGAAGACAGGCCCCACAGATCCTGGACCATGCAGCAAGCAGTGCTAGGATGGAAAGAACTCATCCCCCTAAGAGGCATCCAAAAGGGCTTCATGGAAGAGGTAGCATTTAAATGTTGCTTACAATGGGGCTTTTTGACAGGTCAGAGAGAAAAGGAAGAGCAACCCAGGAGGAAAGTACATGAACAAAAGCAATGAGACCAGAAACGGGCCTGGATGGGTGATGACAACTATCTGGCGAGGCTGAGCCCCTGCGTGGTGAGGGAGCCCAGGACTCCTTCTGGATGTCTTTCCAGCCTGTGTGGAGAGGGTGTCCCCTCGATGGTAGTCACTGCACCACATCATTGACCCAGATTATTTCCGATCCCCACAACAATGCAAGGAGTAGAGACGAATAGTCCCATTTTCATAGAAGAAGTTCCCGGTTAGAGAAGCCACCACAACTGAGTGCCTGGCTCCTGAGCAACAGGGCCCGGACTTGAACCCAGAGCTGTTTGCTACCAAGTTCCATGAGTTTCCCATGCAGCCTTCCCACGTCCTTTTCCCCTTTCTGCTGAGGTCATTGTCGGCACAGAAAAGGATGTTCGGGGGAATGAACGGAGGAGGGAAGGAAGGGGGGAACAGTGCCAAGGCTGTGATTCAATGCAGACCTTTCCTCGTGTCCGATTAGCCTGAAAAGACTTGGAAATCAAAACCAACCAAACAAAACACTCAACAGGCCAGCCCAGGAAGCTTCTATTCTCCAGAACAGAACTGAAAAGAGAGCGAGCAGGCCAAGGATCTCCAAGTCAGATACATCATCAGAGGGGACTCAGGAAAGGGAACGTGTTGCCGGATAATGTCTGAGGGTGGGCACCCGGGGACAGATCCTGAGGAGGGAATGTCTGTCTGTGTGATTTAACAGGGAGCAACCTCAGGAGAAAGGAAGGGAAGGTGGCAGAGCCAGGCAAGGGAAGGAGGTGGTCTCGGCTGGGGACCAACTCAGGCCATCCACAGGATGCCCTGGAACATGAACTGCACCATGGAGTTTACCCCACACGGAAACAAGGAGGAGCAGCCCTTTGCACCCCTGAGTCAGCCAGGGCTGGTGCAGGGTGAGCAACTTCCCGGATGAAGCAGCTCCAGTTGGAGGAAGGCTAATCTCCAGAGAAGGGGTGCTGTGGACATTAGCAGCAGTGGACATTAGCAGCCGCCGTCTCGGCAGCTGGGGTGAGTGTACCGGTCCAGGGAGGGGGACCTGGGGCAGCCCTTCAACAACAACCACTACAATTAGTCACAACGGAGGGACTGTGCGATGCTCAGGAATGATAACAGCCCCCATTTTTTAACATTTCCTGCAGTCACCTTCCCTAGGCCAGACACTGCCTGGGCTGAATCAGCCTCTCAAATGGGTGCTGGAAACATCTGGGTCTTAGAGGGACACCAGGGGCAGGAAAAGAACCATTCTGGGGAGAAGAGAGCCGGCCAGAGACCATGACTGGAGGGAAGTGGGCAGAACAAGAACAGGACTGCAGAGAGTCCCACCTTTTCTCCACGCCTCTCTCCTAAAGAGAGCTGACATCTGAAATCAAATGAAACGAGCTGAGAACACAAACTCATGCTCCCATTCTTACACCCCAAAAAAGTCTAAAACTCAACTGGGCACGGTGGCTCATGCCTGTAATCCCAGCACTTTGGGAGCCTGAGGTGGGTGGATCACCTGAGGTCAGGAGTTCGAGAGCAGCCCGGCCAACATGGTGAAACCCCATCTCTACTAAAAACACAAAATTAGCCAGGCATGGTGGTGTATGCCTGTAGTCCCAGCTACTTGGGAGGCTGAGGCAGGAGAATCGCTTGAACCCAGGAGGCAGAGGTTGCGGTGAGCTGAGATGGCACCACTGCACTCCAGCCTGGGCAACAAAAGTAAAACTCCATTTCAAAAAAAACAAAAACAAAAAACCTCTAAAATTCACAGAGCAGCCTCTGATAAATCTTTTCACAAGACTATATAATCTCAATAATTATTTTCAGTAAATTAATTAATGAATCCTACCATAGTGCCCACCATATGGTAAGTGCTGAATAAAAGCTGAATGGCGTGTCCACTGAACACATTGTAACATCCACCATATGCTTACAGATAACCTTCTAGATCTTTCCCAAAATAGTAGAGGCTCTCTTTTGTGAAGTTGAGTTTGGCCTTAATCACATGATGCTGGATTTTTCAACTACATTTTCTTGATTTTTTCAACTATATTTTTTTGATTTTTCATCTTGATTTTTCAACTAGAGCTTTGCTGTCCCCAAATGTTCATCAACAGATGAGTAGATTTTTAAAAATGCAGTATGCCTGTGCTAGGAAACAGTATTCAGCCCTAAGGAGAAATGACATGCTGATCTATGCTACAACACAGATAAACCTTGAAAACATTACACCAAGTGAAAGAAGCCGGGCACAAAAGACCATTCCAGGATAGGTATATTTGTAGTACAAGTAGCTCAACAATTTCTTAGCACGCAGAGAATTGTGGGAATAAAGAGGTGACTGCTAATAAAAACGATTTCTTTTTGGGGTGATCAAAATGCTCTCAAATTGATTGTGGTGATGGTTGCACAACTCCATGAATATATTAAGAACAATTGTGTTGGCCGAGCACCGTGGCTCCTGCCTATAATCCCAGCACTAAGGGAGGCCGAGGTGGGTGAATCGCTTAAGGCCAGGAGTTCAAGACCAGTCTGGGCAACGTGGCAAAACCCCATCTCTACTAAAAATACAAAAGTTGGGGTCGGGTGCGGTGGCTCACGCCTGTAATCCCAGCACTTTGGGAGGCCGAGGTGGGCAGATCACGAGGTCAGGAGATCAAGACCATCCTGGCTAACATGGCGAAACCCCATCTCCACTAAAAATACAAAAAATTAGCCGGGCGTGGAGGCGGGCGCCTGTAGTCCCAGCTACTCAGGAGGCTGAGGCAGGAGAATGGCATGAACACGGGAGGCGGAGCTTACAGTGAGCCGACATCGAGCCACTGCACTCCAGCCTGGGTAACAGAGTGAGACTCTGTCTCAAAAAAAAAAAATACAAAAGTTAGCCAGACATGGTGGTGTGTGCCTGTAGTCTCAGCTACTCGGGAGGCTGAAGCAGAATAGCCTGAACCTGGGAGGCGGAGGTTGCAGTGAGCCAAGATGGCACCACTGCACTCCAGCCTGGGTGACAGAGCAAGACTCTGTCTCAAAGAAACAAACAAACAAACAAAATTGTGTTGTATACCTTAAATGGGTGAGTTTCAGGTGAATTATATGTGAATTATATCTCAATAAAGCTGCTATATATAAAAAAGAAAGGAAGAAGTTTGCTCTGATGTGAAGGAATAACACCAGCAATGATGGATCCCAGCCACTGTATGAAAACACAAACTGGTGGCTTCTAGAAGAGGCCCTAACAGCTCCATGAACACACAGACATGTGTCCCCAAACACATCCCCCTGGAAAGGAAGAAGAGAATAGCTGCTGCCCACCACTCCCCAAATCTCTGACCCCCGGCCTCCAACACCATGCCAGAGGGGGCATGGAGCAGACAGCCAGGAACTCTTATTTTGTCTCCTGCCCCGAGCAATTCCTAAACAGTGGGAGTTAAATATTTATAAAGCTGTCACTGTTTGTTTAATGTTCAATCTGTACTTGGGAAGGCTGATGCAGGGAAATGCTGAAGTGACAGCTGATTATACAACCTGGGAGAAGCGCGGCGCACCAAGATCTGACACTTCCCAGGGCTCTGGCCCTCGCCTTCTCTCCCTTTTGCTCCCCAGCATGGGCTGCCTTCCTCCTTCTCCATGTGCCCCTGGGTTAGGGGGAGGCTCCTGTGTTTAGTCTCCTCTTCCCAGCTCCCGTGGAACAAGACAAAATAGCCCTTTTCACCAAAAGCCAGAGTCTCAGTGCTTTTAATGTGATGTGAACAGTCCCTGAGACTGGGATGCTGTTGGGGAGACATCTTCCTTCATGGAAGCCACTGCATTGAACCCTCTGCCAATAGAAGATCCTGCTTAGAAGCGGGGACCCAAACCAAGGCAGTGAGAGCAGCACACTCAGACCAGGAACGCCTTCTGAGGCCTCCCCCAAATCATCCTCCTCGTCCTCCTCTGAGCATGTCCCACACCAGGCCCCAACCTGAACGCTTCATCAAAGATGAATGTTGGAATCCAACTCACAGGCTTCACATCTGGCTTTGTCATTTATCAGCTGCGTGACATGAACCTGCTCTGACTCAGTTTCCCACACTGTGAAGCACAAATGAATGGCCTGTCTGCTTCGCAGAGTTGCTTGTGAGCATTAACTAAAATAGTACTTTGAGGCAGGCAGCATCGCTATGATGAACTCAACGGTGACTCCGCCACCTGCTTCGGAGTCCTAACTCTAAACCTCACTTGTCTGTGACCTTGGGCAATTCCAGTCACTTGTCCCAGCCCTCCTCACTGGTCTACCCGGCAAATGAGATTACCATATAATGAGATAAAATAAGATACCTAATAAAATGATACAAATGAGATATACAGTAAGATAAAATGAGATAGGGTGAGCACTGCCCAAAATATGGGTCAGGGCTTAGCGGTGTTGCTGATACAGCAAGGTGGGGAGATGGCCGCTAATGCTCCTTCATGTCTGGGACTCCCGTGACTCTTTTGGGGGCCCAGATACCTCTGAAAGTGGCTAATGCACAGGGATTATCCTGCCAGCTGCATCCAGTAAGAGGTTGCCAGAATCTTCAAATTGCCAGAAGGCATTATGGTGACACCAGTTGGTCTGGAAGTAAAGAGATGGGCCTGAGCTAAGTAATGGTGACAGATCCTGTCCAGCCTGCAGGACCTCGCCTAAGCCTGCCGCCTTCCCTTCCTACCACTGTGTTGGCAGTAGAGTGGGGGACACAGATGGATGAGCAAGATCTCCCTCTTCAAGGAGTCCTGGGTCCCACAGTGAGCTGGACACATAAAGAAATCCCTAATGAATGCAAGGATAGAGGTAGGAAGGTAGCTCAGAGAGATGCAGTCAAGGCAAAGAAAAGTGAACTAGGCATAAGGAACAGCAGGAGCTCTGCAGCCATGGAAAACTGAGGCAGAAGAGAACCTCATTACCCCAGAAAAGAACCCACTTAAAATAGGTCCAGATATTTAATGTAGCGTATGGGGGAGGGGGGTTGCAGCATCTTGAAAAATCAAGCTTCATCACCTGCTTCGGATTCCTAGCTCTACCCATTTGGCTGTGATCCGGGGTGACTTTTGTCACTTGTCCTAGCCCTCCTTGGTGGGGGGGGGTGGGTATCTTGGAAAAAGAAATAAAGAATTATAAAAATGACTTTATATTTATTAGTATACAATTTATAATTACACATAAACTATACATAAAATAAGATTGATCTTATACTTTGAAACCTGAACTGGCTGGGTGCAGTGGCTCACGACTGTAATCCCTGCACTTTGGGAGGTCAAGGTGGGCAGATCACGAGGTCAAGTGTTCAAGATCAGTCTGACCAATATGGAGAAACACCGTCTCTACTAAAAATACAAAAATTAGCCGGGCGTGGTGGCACATGCTTGTAGTCCTAGCTACTCAGGACGCAGAGGCAGGTAAATTGCTTGAACCCAGGAGGCAGAGGTTGCAGTGAGTCAAGATCACGCCACTGCACTCCAGCCTAGATGATAGAGCAAGACTCTGTCTCCAAAAAGAAAAAAAAAAAAAAAAAAACTTGAACCAAAAATTATAATTTTTTTTAAATTTATTTATTTTTCAAGACAGAGTCTCGCTGTCTCACCCAGGCTGGAGTGCAGTGACGTGATGTTGGCTCACTGCAACCTCTGCCTCATGAGTTCAAGCGATTCTCATGCACAGCCTCCCAAGTAGACAGGAAGATAGGCATGCACCACAATGCCCAGCTAATTTTCTGTATTTTTTAATAGAGGTGGGGTTTAGATATGTTGGCCAGACTGGTCTCAAACTCCTGGCCTCAAATGATCCTCCCTCCTCGGCCTCCCAAAGTGCTGGGATTACAGGCAGGAGCCACTGTGCCTGGCCCCTGAAATTATCATTTTAAACTATGATCTAATTTGCTGAGTTGTGTACAGAATGAATCTAATGTCGAGGCCTTCCTTAGCACACATTTTCTCACAAAATATAAACTTCCTTCACTCCACTCCTTCATCATTGATCCAAGGAATCATTTTGCAAAACACCTTTCGAAGACCTCTCTTAACTTTTTTTTTTAACATTTTTAAATCACTTTCCCTTGATTTGCATAGAGAGCCATCATCTTTCCTTTCTCTTCTCCACGGTAAACAGCTCTGATTCTGCTAGTGCTCCCCAATTGCTGTATCCTCAGCATTACTCAGCGCTCGGCACACAGGAGGTGTCAGTAAGCATGTGTGGTTCATGCAGCCTCTCACAGGCCTTTGCTGATTCCAGGAAACCCTGCAGCTGGTACAAAACGTGCAATTTCTGGCAGCTGATCTGCCTTGGAGAGAAAAACCCCTGTTCCTCAGTTCTGCCACTGTCATTTCATTGAAAATGTAGGCAATCATAAGGACCAACACTTAAATATTTTATTATAGTTGCATATTTATTAACCAATCAAAGGGTAGGATCTTTTTTTGGCACGCTGACTAGAGATGCAAATCATCTTCCATGCAAAATACACACTCACGAGTCAACATCTACAATTCCTGGTTTCAGTTTCTTTAAAGCAGTGCCAAAGTTAATCACCTGTAAAGCATATGGAATACAAACTATGGTTTTACAATTTTTTACAGCTGTTTTGCCTTTAAGTTATTTGGTGACAATTTTTTTTTTAGCAAATCAATATTATCCATTCTATCCAAAGTACTAAACTTTTCATAAAACAACTCTTTATAAACTCAGTTTTCATTAGTTTATGTAGTACTTAATTACCAACACAAAAACTTTTGGCAAGCACATAAATCAACTAGTAGTAACAAGCCTTCTGGGCACACCAATATCAATAGCTAACATTTATTGAGTGTTTATCACATCATAAAACACTGTTCTAAGCCTTTAAACGTACTAATTCATTTAATGCTCATAATCACTTTAGAAGGTGGGTACTAGTATTAGTCTCATTTTACAGATGCAACATACAGGCACAGAGAGGTTAATTAACTTGCCCAAGGTCACACAGCTAAGAAATAGAAAAAATTTTGAATCTGGAAAGTTGGGCTTCTGGGTAACCCACAGAGTCTTCAATGAGCCTGGGGCCTCACTCAGTTTGCTTTTACAAAGCGAATGAGTAACATCACTTAATTCAGTGAGTAGGCCAAATGGAGGTCAGCTACGAGTTTCTGCTGTTCTTGCAGTGGACTGACAGATGTTTACAACGTCTGGCCAAATGTAAATGACTGATTATCATTGGATGTGGGTGGGCTGAATGTTGGCAGTGAGTTTATTCATGCATATTTTTATGTTAGGATGACTTTTGCCGTCCTACGCAAGCTCTGTCTGCAGGAACACAGATAATGCAGGACCCCCTCAATTTCTGTGTGGCTAGAACATGAACCACTGTTGGGGACAAGAGGAGAGGCTGGGGGAGACTTCAAGGCCAGATGTGTCAGGCCAAGTGTTTTGGATTTAACTCTGCCTATAGATGCTTCTTCATGTTCAGTGACTGGCCAGAAATTGCACCTGCCTACCGCTGCGAAGGGATAAGATTCAGGAGACCCCCAAACTGCTGGCACAAAATGTAGAGCAGAAGGAAAGGGAAGAAAACCTGACAGTGGAATGGTGGGCCTGCATGCGAGGGCTTGGAGGCTTTCCTTCCACTTCTGACCTTCCCCGAGTCCCCAGGACACCTGCACTGCTGGATGGTGGGCCACAGTGAGTGAGGCCAGAAAACGAAGGTAGGGACCCTGATCAGAGACCAGGCAGCTCTTCCAGGCAGAGGGAAGGTCAGACATCTGATCTCCGGGCTCTCAGTCCAGCGTCCTTTCCACCACCCTATGCCACAGTCGCCAACAGAGCCGGAGTGGGTAGCAGGATGGTGACTGCTCAGGGGAGGGGGCAGACCCCACTCAGACTGGATGAAGAGTGAGAAAAAATATATAACATTGCACAAAAGTGGGGAGAAGCCTTCAGTCTCCAAAGCCCTGCTCCTGAAGCCCAGACAAACAGACTGTGTCACTAAGTCAATAACTTTCCACAGTAGAGGGTTAAGAAGAGGAAATGGCTTTGTTACCTGAATCCTTTTCACTTGTTAAAAGAAGTCACCTTCCTGTTCCTTGAAGTAATTGACATCAAGGAGGAATGCCGAGAATTTTCAGCTTCTCAGCCAGCTGACAAGGTGCTGTGTTAGAATGTGCACACTCCATAGCAGCCCAAATACTACTTAAAGTGCAGAGGCAGGTGACATTAGAAAATAAACAAGCCAACAAAAGTAAACCGGGCTTCACTGCTCCCTGGTTAGCAGAAGCTGAGGGCTGGCCAGGCTCCTGGTACCCGACGTGCAATCACATCTCTAGGGAGGGAAGGCCCAACGCGCACTGCCTTCACCAACCTGACAGCTGTCATCTGAAGAAGGGTGTCAGGACAGCCCCAACGATCAGAACCCAGAGAGCTGGAAGAAAGCCCCCACGACCCAGCGAGAGGAAGAACATTAGAACTCTGCACACCATCTTTCAGAGGTAGTGAGTGCCCCATCAGTGGAGGTATTCCAGGGCTGACTAAACAGACAAGTGGCCAGGTTGCTACGAGTGGGGGTTCAACTTATCTCTTGGGTGGTTAGAAAAGAATGCAGCGACTCAAGGCTTGTGCATTTGCTCACTGCATTACAAATGCATATCAGAAAGGTTGCACAACCTAATCTGACCCTTTGTTCCTTCACATTCTTTCTCTCTAGGGCTTTCTCTGCAAAGCTAGAGGAGCTGTATGGATGTCAGGAGCAAAGTGTCCCTTCTTACTTTATGGAGGGCCTACCATGTGCCAGCATTGTCTGGGGAACTCAGATGAATCATGCAAGCCCCTAGTGCCAGTTCTCTAGAGCTATGGCACAATGGCTTCAGTTTATCAATGAGACTAGAAGCCAGTAAACATTCCTGAGGGCCTAGTGGTTCCAGTTGTGAAAGCCATCGTCGTTGGTGGTAATGTTATTCTGTTATTCCCACTGACAAATGAGGACACAGATCAGGGAAGAGAAAAGATGCCCTCCGTTCACTGAGCAAGTCCGTGGAGGAGCTGCCTTTCCAATCTAGCCAGCCATACCAAGCTCCAAGATCCACACTCTTTCCCTGGCTGTGCTGCATGGGCCGATACACAGTTCCACACCCCCAGGAACATCCCCTCCACCAGGAAAGTCAGGACTTGTCTCCACTCCCCCATCCACTGCCTTCAGGGGTCATTCCACCATTTCCTCTATATTTCACCACTGGCCCAACTGAATTCCGGTGGCGCAGGCCGCCCCCGAGGCATGGCAGAGATGAGCAGGGCTTTGAGAGCAGAGATGAAAGGCAGCGCTGCAGAGCGCATGAGGTCTCAGCACAAATGTCAACTACTTTCATCAGGAAAACCCAAAATTACCCACTCTTACACGCAGTCTTTCATCTGCTACGGGGCAAGCAGAGGCTGCTTATTAGAAATGCTGCCTTGTCCGTAATCTCCTTGTGGGGGACAGGGTTGAGGGGCGAACGCCAGCATCACCCTCAGAATCACGGCACTGCCTCACTCTGAGGGGCAGCTGGTCTGTCGGAAACACAGGCTCCACTCTGCCCTTGGCCACCAGACGCTGACTAACCAGACAGAGTGGAGGTCTGCCTGGGCCAGCTGCCACCACTGCAGAGGCAGACTCTGCCAAAAGACGGCTGTCCCCAGAGCGGGCTGCAGGCGCGTTGGGCCGTCCAAGCCACTGCTGTGCACCTCCCACACATACAGCCTGCAGCTCCAGGAAACAGAGGTTTGAGACCGCAAACTAAATGTACAGGAGGGCTGACCGGCCCCTCTATTTCTTCCTTCTCTCTTCCTCCAGCAAAGCCAGCAATTGAGAACTCCACATCACAGATTACTGTGGCTAAAAGGGGCCTCTTGAGGTCACTGATATGGTTCCCCTGGATCAAGACCAGTCTGTCCTGGGTCATCACAGGATCCAGGCTATAATCCTCATGAAAGGGATCTCAAGGGAGAGCTGGTTTCCTTTATTGCTACCAGAGCAGCCTGCACCTTTCTGAATCCCAGCACTCATGACATTTGACTTTTGCCTTCTATTCCAGTATCTATTGCCTCCTCATGATCTGTGAGTCCTTAAGACCAGGGACTGCTTTAGCCTTTTCTGTGTCTACAGGACTTAACACAAGGCCTGGTCCAGAGAGCTGGCTAGGAAATGTGGGTGGGTGGATGGGTGGTTGCGTGGATGGATTAGTAGATGGTAGCGCAGGCAGAAAGGGGAAGAGACAGAAGAGAGTTGCAACTAGGGGCTATCAAACACATCTACTCTAGACTGCCACAATCACGGAACTTTTGGGCCAAAGTGGGCTTGAGAGATGCTCTAAGTCTCACTGCCACTCCTTATTTTGCAGAGGAGAAAACTTAAACTCTAGCACTCACTGTCTTGTGCAAGGTGAGATAATCCATCCTAACATCTAAAGCTTTTGGTAGCCTCCATCAGAAGGGATACATAACAATCCATCCTGCTATCAGAACCGAAACGATACTCACGATCCCCTAGCTTGTGCAAGAAGTGCTGCCTCTAACCTGCAACCCAGAAAGCTTCAGCTCAGTGCTGCTAAAAATACAATAAAATCAAGAGGAAGTGGGGCTCAGGAAGGAAGGAACACAGGTCTCCCACCACTACAAGCCAAGCTTAAGGTGATGGCCCACAACTTCCCACCAGGAAGGCCAGTTCTCCCTGCTTCTCACCTGGATCACACGCCTCACCAGGATGAGAGGAGGACAAAGCTGAGCATTTGGATCTTCCGGGAATAATTCCTACTGTGAGAGAAAATGCAGCCAAAATCCAGAGACCAGAATGAAATCATCTATCTCCTGCTTGGTTATGGCGAATACGGACACATTAATCCATGACTACTTCCTGACAGCCTGCTGTGCATTCAGTCCTGGGCTGAGCACACACAAAGACAAGAAATCTAAATCCTGACCAGGCCCACATTGAGGTCATTGACCTACTACTCATTCATGCACTTGTTCACACAACAAATCATTATTGAGCACCAACCACATGCCACAGCACTAGATTCGGGAGTTTTGGGTCTGTTCTCTGCTGAGTATGCAAGAAGCTTGAACTTGATTCCAGGAGAGAACATCTAACAATAACCATCATGCACATCACTCATATCTGCACAGTGCTTTTCCATTCTCAAAGCACTTGCCCCTACATGGTGTGTTTAATCCTCACAAAACCCCAGGGAAGACATCAGATAAGTGTTCTCATGCTCTCCCACTGCACATTTAGGGAAACTGAGGTACTGAGGATTGAAGGCACTCATCCATGACCACATAGTGGAACTGTGACTCAAACCCACATCTTCTGTTTTCTTTTGGCTATAAATATTTGCCCGCCTGTAAGTGGGATGTGGGGAGTCCCTATTGGCCTAGTGGCCAGGGTGGGATTGACTGTGAAGGATGTGAATATGTGGAAAGCACAGGGCAAGGTTGCATGAAAAGGCATAGATCTGGGCTCTTCAGGGTCAGGTGATGTACCCATGGCACACAGCACTTGGCATGAGCCAAGAATCTGAAGCAAAGCGAAACAAAACAAAAGCTGTCCACTGTAGAGGAGGAGGAACATAGAAAAGTGATCAAAAGCAGCATTCTAGAGTCAGACCAATCCTGGTTCCACTTCTACACTGTGTGCTGTAATGGAGCCTCTACTTTCTCATCTGTAGAATGGGGCTAATGAACCCATCCCATCTCTATAGAATCCACCAGTTTAAGTGCCAGACATAGTGTCCACATATCCTCTTTTTTTTTTTTTTTTTTTTTTTTTTTGAGATGGAGTTTGGCTCTTGTTGCCCAGCCTCAAATGCAATGATGCAATCTCGGCTCACCACAACCTCTGCCTCCCAGATTCAAGCAATTCTCCTGCCTCAGCCTCCCAAGTAGCTGGGATTACAGGCACGTGCCACCACGCCTGGCTAATTTTGTATTTTTAGTAGGGAAAGGATTTCTCCATGTTGGTCAGGCTGGTCTCAAACTCCCGACTTCAGGTGATCCGCCGCCCGCCTCGGCCTCCCAAAGTGCTGGGATTACAGGTGTGAGCCACTGAGCCTGGCCCACATGTCCTCTTTTAACCTGATGGGATCTGTGATGTCATAACTGTTTTAATGGAGGTAAAATCTGCATAAAGTAATATTAACCATTTTAAAGTGTACAAAATCAGTGACGTTTGTCTAGTACATTCACAATGTGGTATAATCACCATGTCTATCTGGTTCCAAAACATTTTCATCACCCTCAAATAAAACTTTGTACTCATTGGCCAGGTGTGGTGGCTCACACCTGTAATCCCAACACTTTGGGAGGCCGAGGTGGGCGATCACCTGAGGTCAGGAGTTTGAGACCAGCCTGGCCAACATGGTGAAACCCCATCTCTACCAAAAATACAAAATTAGCCGGGTGTGATGGCACATGACCATCACCGCTCATCTGTAACCCTAACCGCTCAGGAGGCTGAGGCAGGAGAATCACTTGAACACGGGAGGTGGAGGTTGCAGTGAGCTGAGATTGCACCACTGCACTCCAGCACTCCAGCCTGGGAAACAAGAGGGAAACTCGGTCTCAAAAAAAAAAAAAAAAAACCAACAACAACTTTGTACCCATTAAGCAGCTACTCCCCATGGCCCCCAGCAACCATTAATCTGCTTTCTGTCTATATAATTTTGCTTATTCTTGAAAACTCATAAAAATGGAATCAGACAATATGTGACTTTTTGTGCCTAGCTTCTGTCACCTAGAACAGCATTTTTGAGGTTCATCCATGTTGTAACATGTATCAATGTCTCATTCCATTTTACAGTTGAATACTGTTTGCTATTCTTCCGCGGACAGACATTGGACATCTGGGTTGTTCCCACCTTCTGGCTGTTGTGAGTAGTGCAAATGCCTGTAAAAGCTTTTTGTGGACATACGCCTTCAACTCTCTTGGATATACACCTAGGAGTGGAATTGCTGGGTCATATGTAATTCTATATTTTACTTTTTGAGGAACCACCAAACTGTCTTCCACAGAGACTGTATCATCTTACATTCCTACCAGCAATGTACAAGGGTTCCAATTTCTCTACATCCTCACCAACACTTGCTATTTTCTGCTTTTTTTTTTTTTTTTTTTTTGCTGTTGGTGGTGGTGGTGTTTAATTACAGCCATCCTAGTAGGTATGAAGGGGTATTTCATGGTTTTAATTTGCATCTCCCTAACAACCATGGCTACTGAGCATCTTTTCATGTGTTTATTGGCCATTTATATAACTTCTCTGGAGAAATGTGTGTTCAAGTCTTCTGCCCATTCTGAAACTGGGTTGTCTTTTTGGTTTTGAGTCCGCTAATGTTTTGAGCAAGTGTATAGCAAACTCATATGCTGCCTCAAGCCTATTCATCTGGCAGTCCCAGCCACTACTGAAAAGCAGGTGTGAGGCCAGGGGGCTGCTGGATTCTGCATGTGGGCCTGGAGAGAACAGACAGCCATGTGTGTGGCCCCAAACCCTTCACTTAGAGAGGCACTGGAGCCCCTGGAGATGTCCAGGTGAGAGCAAAGGGCATGATTAAAATGGGGTGGGAAGCGGCACTTTCGAGGAAGGTTAGAAGAGATTAAGGGAGGGAAAGACTGCGGACGACTTAATCCCACACAGACCCTGGAGTGTCTGAGCAGGTGATTTCAAGGAATCAGTGGTCAGCTGTTTTCCATTTCCCCAGCAGAATAGAAGGAAATGTGCACAGTCGGGGAGAGGCTGAGCACAGGGAAGTGCTTCCATACTGAAGAGCTCTACCTGGCAGAACCTGCCAACACGTGGCATAGAATGCAGACCCCACATGGGGCAGACTGGACCCACCCAAGCAGCAGCGCCCAACAGAACCCAGGCTTAACTGCCCCTGTCCCCCATGGAAACACGTTCTTCAGCAGAGAGAAAGGGACTCATCACAGTCATGTGTGGCCCAGCATTAACCTTAACACCCCATGGCCTCCCAACATGGGAGGGCCTATACTGGGCCCAGGTCAATGGATCAGGCTAGGTGCAGTGAAATCCTGGTTTGAAGGCCAAGTGCCAGGGAGCAGATATGAAGAGCATGTTGCGCCTGACCCTGAGGAATGCATGGCTGATGGGAGGATGCTGTGGAAACCGCTCACTCCACACCAGCAGAAGGCACAGGCACCATGAAAACACCTGGACAGAAAGGCTCTTGGACAAGGAGCTGAGCTTCAAAGTTAGCAAGAAGGGAGGGAAGAGGCCAAGCGTGGTGGCTCACACCAGTAATCCCAGCACTTTGGGAGGCCGAGGCAAGCGGATCACTTGAGATCAGGAGTTCAAGACCAGCCTGGCCAACATGGTAAAACCCCATCTCTACTAAAAAGAAAAAAACAAGGTGGGGTGTGACGGGGGTGGGTGGGCGTGACTCACGCCTGTAATCCCAACACTTTGGGAGGTGAAGGCAGGTGGATTACCTGAGGTCAGGAGTTCAAGACCAGCCTGGCCAACATGGTGAAACCCCATTTCTACTAAAAATCCAAAAAATTAGTCTGGCCTGGTGGCAGGTGTCTGTAATCCCAGCTACTTGGAAGGCTGAGGCAGAAGAATTGCTTGAACCCGGGAGGTGGAGGTTGCAGTGAGCCAAGATCGTGCCATGGCACTCCAGCCTGGGTGACAGAGTGAGACTAGTCTAAAAAAAAAAAAAAAAAAAAAAAAAAAGAAGGGAGGGAAAGATATAAAATGACCCAGTATTTGGGGTCAGTGGACATGTGTTCAATGCTAATGTCACCATTTATAATTTCTGGCAAATTCCTTCACCTTTCTTCCTCTATCACAATAGGGATAATCCAACTTCTCCACTGGGATGGTGTGGAATAACTCAAGTGAGTCAGCTCACAGGAGGCTGCTGCCCTTCCATCGTGGAGGGCTGTACCTTGGCAGAATCTCCTCCTAGGATTATGCTCTCTCCCTGGGTTCCAATCCCCTCTTAGCCACTTACTTGCCAAGGGATCTTTGGCAGATTACTTAATTCCTCTGAGCCTCAGTTTCCTCATCTGTAGAGTGGGTGTGTAAACATAGTACTTATTATAGGGTGGTTGCGTGTGTTACATGAGTCAACACGTAGAAATCACTTGGAAGATGAATGGCAAGTGCTCCAAAATTTAAGTAGCTATTATTCTATAACATTCAACAAAATAAACAATCCCTCTTCCTAAACTGTCTATATGTTTAGTATAGATTTCTGCACAGTGGGCTGAGCTGAATGCCAGGATGTTCAAACTGCAGGATCACAGAACTTTATCACATGTGGGATCTGGAGAAACTAATGTTCTGCTCCAAGAAGTGAAGAAACAGGTACAAAGGCTCACCTAACTCAGGGCACTCAAATCCAGGTCTCCACTAAAAGCTGGTTACTCTGCTGCCCTCTCCCCATCCACCAACTTCCCCACACTGAGCCGCACCCATTCTTTATCCATTATGAAACAAGCACCACCCGTAAACCTGTGGTGAGGTTCAGTTAAAACAGTTTACTGAATGTAAAGCTGTTCTTTTGGCCATCGCCTAAGATAAGGGCCTGAGGCCAAAGGGAGCAGGGAGGTCACCCATAGTGCGGACCCCTAGTCACAACAAAAGAACCATCAATTTCTCTAAACAGCACTCCAAGAAGCAAATAAAAGCACAGCAGAGGGGGCACGCATGCTATTAGACACAGCTGGTGTAAGCCCTAGTTCTATGACTGTGCCTTTGGACAAGTTCCTGACCTTCCCTGGGCCACGGTTTCCTCAACTGTAAAACAGGGACTACGCAGGGGTGGTAGCGAGGATGAGAAACAGAGGCTTATACAGTGCCTGCGGTTTGGCAGCCTGTTTTTATTAGAGCTGTCATCTCCTCCGGAGACCTCCAGTCCTGTACTTCACAGTGGCCACGGGGATCAGTTTCAGTGATTCACGGGCTGGGGCCTGGCCCTGCAGAGCCTTTGCAAGGCCGGCCAGGTGAACAGCTGGCAGCTGGGGACCGGCGGCCACTCCGACCTGCTGTGCAGGTCAGAGCAACTGCACACAGGAGCACTCCCCTTGCGGTATCTTCAGGGCTTTGAGTCTCAACCCAGCTGGGTCTGGACGCACTCAACTGACACAGGCCCAGGAAAACTATGGCCAGAACAAAGGAACACTACAGCATAAGCAAGGGGGTGGCTCTACTAAGAGGAGCCCGACACAGGCTGCAAGTGGCAGAGGAGGTCACTATTCTGGGAGTCCCACCTGTCTGACCTCCTCTGAGTCCCTGGACGGTTCAGGGCAGGAGGAAGAGGAGATGGAAGTCTATAGGTCCAGCCTGCCCCAGGTTCTGGGACTGACAGATTGTCAGAACTGAGTTAAAGCCCATGGCCCCATCCTTCTCACAGCTTCTATAAGTAAGCCTGATCCACCAAGACTGTAGCACAGGAATGCCTTATAATGATTTCTATTGCTCTTCACCGTACAATGCACAATCTTTCTCTCTCTCTCTCTCTCTCTCACACACACACACACACACAAACACACACACACAGCAGACTGATATAATGGTTAATAGCACAAACTCTGGAGCCAGACTGTTGGGGCTGGAACACCAGCAAGCCACTTTCAGCAGTGTGACATTAGACATTATACTTAGCCTCTCTGATCCTCCAGTTTTCTTGTTTGTAAAATGGGGCTAATTATAGCACCATCCTCCTAGGATTATTATAGGAATTAAATTATTTAACAGATGAGACCAAATTCGCACTGCCCAGAAGTTAATAAGCACTAGATAAATGTCAGCTATGATTATTAGTTACTAATCTAATTATTATCATTAGGAAGTCATTTAATTTAACTGATTTGACTGGTAGGTTCTTCATGAGTTATCAATCACACAGAGATTTACCAAGGAAAGGCCATAAAGAAAAGAAGGAAGAAAATTAGCATTCTTTGTCAGCTTCCTACACATGTGATCATTTCAGGTCAGGATTTCACATTCCCTGCAAAACTGAGATTGTGATCCCCAGTTTGCAGATGAGGACACCAAAGTTTGGAGAAGCCAAGGCAATAGAGTCAGATTCCAAAGCTAATAAATTTATTATGGAACAAAAACCACCTTCTAAAATGTCACCTTCTTGTGCATGTTTCCACGACCCTGTACCTTTCGCACACAACTGCCCCCGCTTCCATCTCCCCAATCTTCCCACCAGTCCCATCTTGCCCTTGCGTGGCGAGCAGAGACCCACGTCCATGGTGGACACTGCTTAGGCACCCTGCTAATTGCTCTTCCAGCGCATGTACA
This sequence comes from Pan paniscus, assembly GCF_029289425.2. Taxonomy (NCBI): domain Eukaryota; kingdom Metazoa; phylum Chordata; class Mammalia; order Primates; family Hominidae; genus Pan; species Pan paniscus. The sequence goes on along the minus strand of NC_073256.2, from coordinate 145,300,891 downwards.
GAGCTGACCTCATAGCAGGATGAGGACGGACGTGGTGTGCAGAGGCCCTTCCCTGCACCCCACTCCCAGCACCTTGCGACCAATCCCCACACACCCAGCCTCTGCCCCATGTTGGAAAAATTGCCTCCCACTCTGGTGCTACAGGTATGAATCTCAGCCACAGTGATGACTGTGGCAGCTACAGGCCTGATGAACACCCCAGCAAGAAAAGGAGCATCAAGTGCCTGCTTCTCTCTGGTTCCTAAATCCGTTGGCCAAACATTTTCCCCACAACCCTCCACTCCAGTTGGCTGGTCACTGCCTCTCAGAAAGAAGTCCCAGGTCCCTGTCAGCCCCAGAGCGCCTGCATGGACTCTGCCCACTGTCCCTTTCCAACACAGAGGCCCCCAATTCTGGGGTCCCCTACACCCTACCCTGTACCACCACATCCCCATGCCTGCTCCAGACAGCACTAACCTCCCATGACAGTGGGACCAAAGTAGTTCTTAAAGGTCCAATCCACTCAGTTCTTAAATGAAAAACAGTTGCCCATGAGTCACCCCCAAAGAGCTCCGCACATATGCCAAACACTCGGTGTGCACTATTTCAACTGATCCTTGAAACAATCCCCTGAAGCGAGCACTATTGTCACACTCATTTTGCAGCTGGGAAAAACAAGGCTCAGAAGGTAAAGTGACTAGAATCACAGGCTGGTAAGGCACAAAGCCATGATTCAGACCCAGGCCCTCCCTCTCTCGAGATGCATCACTTTGAAGACTCTTTCCTACTGTTTTCCTGTAGTTTCACCTGATTTGGGGAGAGAGAGCTCTGTTTTTCCAGTAACCACACTGCGAACACAGCAGACAGTCACTTACATTCACGGATGATCTGAATAGCAAAAGTAGCCAATAGGCAAGGACAAAAACGCAGCCTGCATGACCCATTTCCCTTTAATTTTTAAAAGTCTCTTTCAACCAGATCTCCTCAGAGTTCTTCATCCATCAGTAAATACGAACTAACGTCATATTGAGGGCCTTCAAATATACAGTGGGCCAAACCTTGTCCTTCCACTGGAAATACGCACAGGACCATGAGAGACATGGACCTAAATGGCAGGGGCCACGTGGGGGAAAAAAAGGGCAGCGTCTATGAGCTAAGAGGACAGAGCAACCAACTATGCCGGGTAAGTCAGAACAGACTTTGAAGACCCGGCAGCTGGGTTCAAAGCTGAAATTGGATGGGGACTGGAGAGGGAGACAGAGGCGGAGGGTGACCATACCTCTTAGGACTGGTGATGGTGGCTGCCTTACCTCCCTGTGGCAGGGACTCTACTGCTACGATAGTTCAGACACCTTCCGCAGCCCTTCCTCCCGCACTCCAAGGAGTTCCTCCATCCAACTCAAAGTCCACCATGAAACCAGCAGTGCTACTGCATCTAATCTCAAGGTCCCGGGTGTTTAGCCGGGAATCCCATCAAGGGTTAAGAAACTGAACAGGAGGCTGGATGCGGTGTCTCACGCCTGTAATCCCAACACTTTGGGAGGCTGAGGTGGGCAGATCACAAGGTCAGGAGTTTGAGACCAGCCTGGTCAATATGGTGAAACCCCGTCTTTACTAAAAATACAAAAATTAGCCGGGCGTGGTGGCACAACCCTGTAATCCCAGCTACTCAGGAGGCTGAGGCAGGAGAATCGCTTGAACCCAGGAGGCAGAGGTTGCAGCGAGTCAATATCACGCCACTATACTCCAGCCTGGGTGACAGAGCAAGATTCCATCTCAAAAAAAAAAAAAAAAAAAAGAAAGAAAAAAGAAAAAAAAAGAAAAGAAACTGAGGAGGAAGGGATGAAGGGATGCACATGCATGCACAGATAATGAAGATCCACCCTCCTCACGGCCGACCAACGTGAAAATACAAAGCCTGGGATGCCCAGAAAGGACTGTGTACGGAATACTAAAATGTGGTTGTATTTTGTGGAGTTGTGCCATGTGTCTCCTTGACTTATCACCCAACACACAAAAAGAAGGCGAATTCCAAAAAGATGAGGCAGCCATAAAATTAAGATAGAGAATGCCATGGGTGATGCGCGGCCACAGATTAACTGAAATGGAATTTCCTCCTTAGTCACTGGAAGGCATAGGAACCCAGCTCCAGGCAGGGAGGCCACTGAGCCACTTGAATCAGCCTCTTGTTCGCTGCTTGGAGGGAAACACAATCAGGAAGAAGCTGGGTGTGGAATGTGCTCCTTTCTGCAGCACTTTTTCATTTCTTCAGCTACCCCCCTCCCATCCCAATCCCCAACCCAACCATCCCCTCCTTACAACCACTATAAAACTTGCCTTGGAAATCCAAAATCTACAATTATTAGGGTGATAGCTTAGAAAACAGGGTCTGAAACGGTGAGGATTTCGTGGAAAAATATAAAGATTTAACACAATCTTTCTGCCATCTGGGCTTCCTGACCCAAATCTGATCATTGGCAGCACTGCATACTAATCCAGGAATTCACTGACAATACGGTCTGAACTGTTTCAGTGGTGTTTTCCTCCCTACCAGCCCTGTCCGCCCGCTCCCTGTCCAGCATGCACCCCAGCCAGCCCACAGAGCTGCAGCAGAATTTCCTGTCATCCTCCGGAGTGCTGGCCACCACGGCTGATGACTTCCGGAGACCCTGCAGGAGAACAGGCACTGTAAACATAGCAGGCCCGTGTCAGTTCCATCAGGCATAAAGATCCAGACTCCTGAAGGCCAGAGTGCCTTCAAAGGGCCCGGGCTGTCCATCTGGGACCAGAGCCCTGTCATTTACAGCACCGCATTTTGACATGTCTGGGGTAGGAAGCAGGCGGTCTGGAAACATGCTCAAGAGTGCCAGGGAAGGCCGGGCATGGTGGCTCACGCCTGTAATCCCAGCACTTTGGGAGGCCGAGGCTGGCAGATTACCTGAGGTCAGGAGTTCAAGACTAGCCTGGCCAACATGGTGAAACCCCGTCTCTACCAAAAAAAATTAAAAATAAAAATTAGCCGGGTGCGGTGGCACATGCCTGCAAATCCAGCTACTCGGGAGGCTGAGGCAGGAGAATTGCTTGAGCCCGGGACAGGGAGGTTGAAGTGAGCTGAGATTGTGCCACTGCACTCCAGCCTGGCTGACAGAGCAAGACTCTGTCTCAAAACAGAAAAAAAAAAAAAAAAAAAAGAGAGTGCCAGGGAAGGCTGGGAATCCCAGCTGAGTCCTTAATGGCTGGGTGTCTCAGCCTCTCTGAGCCTGTTTTCACATCTGTAAAATGAAGGTGATATGACATTTACATCTTTGGGTTGCTGAGAGAAATATTTAAATCCTGGCACATAGTAGGCACTCAATAAAGGGTAACAATTACATAAGAATGGTGACATTAACGCCTACACATTTACACCTCAACCATTATGCACAAGACCTTAACATCTGACAGAATGCATGGAAACAAGACTCAAGCATGAGACCCCAGAAGCATCGGAAAGGCAATGGATTCTCCGGATGGCAAAACAGAGTCCACCCCCCATCCCCCTCTCAACCCCTAGGAGCAGGGGACATCAGATGTGTCCTTTAAGCAACTTCTCACCCATTCGTCACACCAAAGAGTTACAATCTGCTCAGCCACAGCCTGAACTACCCCCAGTTTCTCCTTTTACCATTATCTTCGGTGCTATCTAAACATTTATCATCCTCAGGAAGATGTAAAATGCTGGTGCTGTCAGAATTCAAAACGCAATGTCGACTGGAAGCCTCAAAGCCATTTGGAGGATTTATTTTGGTGCTAACTAGAGAGCAAATGAAACCCCAGGAATGGCTTAATTAACCCCGCAAGCAGCAGCCAGGCATTTTCTTCCTGTCTCGTTCTGGCTCTCAAGGTTCCCTTAGGTTATCAGCAAGGACAAAGGAATTGACAGGGACAAAAACATAACCCAGGTGGTCATTAGGGTCTGTCCATGAAAGCGGAGTGGGGAAAGGAGCTCTCATTAGGAAGACCAGTCCAGCTCTGCCCAAGATCTGCCATACACCGATTATGTGACCATCTGCAAGTTCCTAACCCTCTCCAAACCGCTCTGAGGTTATAAGGATAACCAGGCTTCATGGATACTTGGTGTGTGTGGGGTTTGTGCAAAATGTATCTTACTGAAACCTCAGACCCTTCCTACACAGAGCAACTAGTATAGCCCCATTTTACAGATGGGGAAACCGAGGTCAAGAGAAGTTAAATAACTTGCCTCAGACCACAGCTGCAAATGGCAAAGCCAGGATTCAATCCAGGCCAGCCAGCTCAGGCCCCGAAAGTCAGTGCACTCTTGCACATGACACAAAAGACTCAGACTGTGATGTCAGGTAAATCCAAGATGGGAGATTGACTCAACCTCTATTTCCTCGCCTGAGAAATGGGGGTGACAGCAACAACCTCACAGTGTTGCTACAGCAATGAAATGAGGTGAAAGTCATGTAAAATGACAGAAGAACACAATTATATATACTCAAAAAAAACCCACAGGTCCTCAATTTTTTACTACACTGCCCTGCACATAGTAGGTGCTCAACAAACATTCATACAAACACATTCACCTGAGTTGAGGTGCTCAACTCAGAAATGACCAATGGATGTGAAAACCTTACAAAGTTGTTGTAAGGATTAAATGATGCCAAAAATAAGAATTGCCAGCATGCTAAGACCACAAGAAATACACATCCCAAAGGAAATTCTCTTCTTCATGTGAGGCTCCCCGTGGACATAACCCCCAGGGCACCACACAGGTGGTCTATATCCCTGTAACCAATCCGTGCCCAGAAGAGATAGTGAAGCTCAGCACAAAAGAGCAGGTGAGAGCTCCCAGCCCATGGCATTTGCCCATGTTCCTGAGTGGGAGAGAGAAGGCATGCTAAAGCATCACCCCCAGTGTTGCATCCCCCAAAATCACATTAAGTCATCAAGTCACAGACAGAAGCTGGTCTAGTTGGATTCTTAAATATTCATCTGAGCATTTGTGTATTTTGAGGCTGGGGAAGGGCAGGGGAGAGAGAAACTTTTCCCCAAGGAAGCCAGGTACCTTTGAGCACCACAGGGACTTATCAGCAGATAGACCAGAGCTCTGCAGACACACAAAACACAGCCTGGACCCAGGATGCTTGGCCATGGAAGTCAATACGAAGCCTGAACCTTAGTCCTGCCCTAGGACCAGCTCCTTGGACATACAGTCTGTGCAGGCACACAGGGCTCCTGGCTCAGAGGGGCCCGAGCTTGGTTTAAAGCTCTGCTGTCAGCATCTAGAAATTCTTCATAATTTTTGCACAAGAGAGCCCATATTTCATTTTGCACTGAGCCCCACATATTATGTAGCCAGCCTGGCCTACCACAGACAAGCCAACAGGCCCAGGTGCTCCCCATCACCGGCCTCAGTCTGTCAGTGGTAAAATGGAAGCATAATGCCTGCCTCACAGTTGCCAAAGCTGGCCAGGGACCCATACACTCAACACTTCATGAGTGTGAGATGCCATGCCCCTAACGGAGGGCCACGGTTTGCTGCCTGGCAAGTGGGATTATTTTCCCAGGTATTGGCTACCACAAGAATGTTTTGCAGGTATAACGAGGCCAGAGATAGACACACACCTCAGAATGATGGATGTTGACATCATCATCATCATCATCAACATCATCTTCATCACTGTAAAACACTGAGCTGACCCCAGAATGGGTCACATCATTTAGGGGTCTGAAAGTGCTGCACAGCAGGGCCAGGGGCAGTCAAATTCAGCATTGGTACCAACATGCATCCTCTCTCCTGGTACCAACCTGCAAAACTGGATAACCCACCAGAACAAAAATATCCTTAAACCCCTAGTACCCAATAATAAAAGAGGGTATTGCCCAGGCTACAGTAAGACCCCCACTCTCACAAGTGAAATGCCCCTACTGCATACCAAAGACAAGTTGTAAGCTCCTTAAGGATAGAAAACAGGGCTTCATACACACATAAATAAAACATCTAGTAATACTTCTAACCAAGGAGATGAAAGATCTCTACAAGGACTACAAAACATTGCTGAAAGAAATCAGACATGACACAAATAAATGGAAAAACATTTCATGCTCATTGATTGGAAGAATCAAAATCATTAAAATGGCCATACTGTCCAAAGCAATTTATAGATTCAATGTTATTTCTTTCAAACTACCAACATCATTTTTCACAGAAGTAGAAAAAACTACTCTAAAATTCACATGGAACCAAAAAAGAGCCTGAATAACCAAAGCAATTCTAAGAAATAAGAACAAAGCTAGGGACCTCACATTACCTGACTTCAAATTATACTACAAGGCTACAGTAACCCAAACAGCATGGTACTGGTGCAAAAACAAATACACAGACCAACGGAACAGAATAGAGAACCCAGAAATAAAGCCACTTATCTACAACCATCTGATCTTCAACAAACTTGACAAAAAGAGGCAATGGGGAAAAGACTTCCTATTCAATAAATGGTGCTGGGATAAATGGCTATCCATATGCAGAAGAAAATGAAACAGAATCCCTATTTATCACCACACAAAAAATAACTCAACATGGATTAAAGACTTAAGACTTCAAACTATAAAAATCCTAGAAGAAAACTGAGGAAATACCCTTCTCAATATAGGCCTTGACAGGAATTTATGGCTAAGTCCTCAAAAACAACTGCAACAAAAACAAAAATTGACAATTGGGGCCTAATTAAACTAAAGAGTTTCTGCAGAGCAAAAGAAACTATCAAGGGAGTACACAGACAAGCTACAGAATGGGAGAAAATATTCACAAAGTATGCATTTGACAAAGTTCCAATATCCAGAATCGATAAGGAACTTAAATCAAAAAGCAAAGAAGCAAATAATCCCATTAAAAAGGGGGCAAAGCACACGGACGGACACTGCTCAAAAGAAGACATTCATGCAGCCACCAAACATGAAAAAATGCACAACATCACTAGTCATTGGAAAAATTCAAATCAAAACCACAATGAGATACATTTCATACCAATCAGAATGGTTTTCATTAAGAAGTCAAAAAATAACAGATGTTGGTGGGCTGTGTAGAAAAGGAGACACTGACACACTGTTGGTGGGAATGTAAATTAGTCCAGCCACTGTGAGGAGCAGTTTAGAGATTTCTCAGAGAACTCCAAGTTGAACTACCATTTAACCCACCAATCTCATACCTGGGTGTATACTCAAAGGAAAATAAATTGTTCTACCAAAAGTACACACGCACCCATGTGTTCATGGCAGCACTATTCACAATAGCAAAGACATGGAATCAACATAAATGCCCGTCAGTGGTGGACTGGATAAAGAAAATGTGGCACATATACACCAAGAAATACTATGCAACCATATAAAAGAATGGAATCACGCTCTCTGCAGCAACATGGATGCAGCTGGAGGCCATTATCATAAGCAAACTAATGCTGAAACAGAAAACAAAATACCGCATGTTCTCACTTATAAGTGGGAACTAAACATCGGGTACACATGGGCATAAAGATGGGAACAATAGATGCTGAGGGCTACTAGAAAGGAGAGGAAAAGAGGGGGACAAGGATTGAAAAACTACTGGATACTATGCTCAGTACCTGCGTGATGAGTTCAATCATACTCCAAACTTCAACTGCATCCCATATACCTCTGTAACAAACCTGCATATGCATCTGTTGATTCTAAAATAAAAAGTGAAAAAAAAAAAAAAGAAAATAGAACTTCAGCTCTGGAGCTCTGCGGTAGCTCCAGAACATGCAGCCTCGCACAATGCCTTGCACACAGCCGGAACCAAGTATACACAATGACAGCACTAGAAATGACTTGTGAACTGTCAAAGTGCTTGATGCTCAGTGGTATCATTCAATTCACAGGTAGGGTGAACGACCATCCCAGTTTGCACAGGACTGAGGAGGTTCCCAGAGTGTTGGACTTTCCGTGCTAAAACCAGGAAAGTCTCTGGAAAACCAGGACAACTTGGCCATTCTGTTCACAGGTATTATTTCTAAGGCCAAATGTGAACAGAGGTTACTCCTCAGTGGAGGGTTATGGGGCTCTTTTTCAACCACCAACACATTTCTGCACATTCTAAGTTTTCACCAAAGATCTTGTATTAGTGTTATTATCATGGGAAGTGTTGAAGAAGTAAAAAGGTTATTTCATAGTATGCACTATCCATTACCAAATCCAAATTTTCTATTTCTAACGATATTTTTCTTAAAAAAAAAAAAAAAAAGTACCCTTGGCCAGGTGCAGTGGCTCAAGCCTGTAATCCCAGCACTTTGGGAGAACAAGGCAGGAGGATCGCTTGAGCTCAGGACTTTAAGACTAGCCTGAGCAACATAGTGAGACTCCATCTCTATTAAATATAAAATTAGAAATTAAAAAAAAAAACTCTTCTCGAACTGTCTATGTTTAATCTTCCCTTGTGGCTGTACAATGGTGGTTCATGCCTATAATTCCAGCACTTTGGGAGGCCAAGGTGGGAGGGTCACTCGAGTTCAAAAGTTTGAGACCAGCCTAGGCAACATATCAAGACTGTCTCTCTAAAAAGAAAAATAAAAAAAAGAAAAGAAAAAAATCATTCCTTGTTCATTTATGTCAGCTTTTTCCCACAGCATTCAACTTCCTTCCAGAAGTTTCCCCCTCCTGACCTTTACAGCCCTGCTGCCCTGAAGTGTCCTTCTGGGCCACCGAGGGCATCTCAATCTTGCCTTTCCTAAAATGTGTCTGTGCTGTGGGCTTTGCTAGAAGCCCCAGATCCTGGCTGAGACAGACTCATAAAGTGGTTACAGTAACTCTGGGTCCCCCACCCCTCTTCCTGCAATGGGTCACTTGGATAACCCTCAGTGAGTGAGGGCCAGAGCCAGACTCCAGCCAGCCCCTCCAGCAGCCCTCTGCAGCAAGCCCAACTTCCTCCTCAGCTCTCCACTGTGCATCCAACTCCCCAAAAGCCCACAGCAATGGTGCCTGGGACCTCCATGTCCAGCCTCATGATATCCAGCCAGGCCCAGACAACGCTGTTGGCTTCTTCACAAGTGTCTTCTCAACAGCAATGTCTTCATTCACACCCTCACTCCAGGCCCCTATTTCTTTGTTCTTTCTGCTGCTTCTGCAAGGGGCCCCCATTATGTTGCTCCTTCCACACCCAGACTCTGGACCTGCCCTGGCACTTGCCTTGTCCCCTTCCAGAATTCACCCCATTCAGGCGTGTCATGAGCTGGTACATGGTGTCGGGCATGCTGACTGGCAGAGGGATATAGTGGTGAACACCACCCACCCCTGCCTTCCAGAAGTTCCCAGGCTCTCAGGGAAGGAACCTAGGAAATAGTGCCAACTGGAGAGTGATGTGGCAACCTCCAGTCAGGCTGCAAATGTGCATGCTCTGTGCCCTGTACTCCTGGGACACACCCAGACATGCACCTGCAGCCCTGTGCTAGGATGCTCATGACAGCATTGTTTACAAAAGCAAAATTCTGGAAACAACCCAAGACTCTGTGGCCCAGGGAATGAATGAACAAGCATAGTAGCATCATCTGCCCAGCATAGCGCCGGGAGAAAAGAGGAAAGTGCAGACATCTTATACGTTATGTCACCTACCTAAGAATTTAAAAACACACAAAATGGTGCTACCAGTGATCTTCAAATAGATTTGTAATGAAATTGTAAGAGCATGACCTGTTATACCCCAAGTTCAGGAGAGGTACTTGTATGAAGAGAAGGATGGGGAATGGGAGACAAGGCTCATAGACTTCCCATTTATCTATTTTTTTTTTTTCTTTAAAGACAATGATCCAGGCTGGGTGTGGTGGCTCACACCTGTAATCCCAGCACTTTGGGAGGCCGAGGTGGGGGGATCATGAGGTCAGAAGATCAAGACCATCCTGGCTAACACAGTGAAACCCCATCTCTACTAAATATATAAAAAATTAGCCAGGTGTGGTGGTACGCGCCTGCAGTCCCAGCTACTCAGGAGGCTGAGGCAGGAGAATCGCTTGAACCTGGGAGGCAGAGGCTGCAGTGAGCCGAGATTGCACCACTGCATTCCAGCCTGTGCAACAGAGCGAGACTGCATCTCAAAAAATAAATAAATAAATAAGGAAACAAATAAATAAACAAAATAAAATAAAATAAAGACAATGATCCAAAGCAAAGCATGCCACCTCATGAGCACGTGCTAATCCTTGGGTGGGAATACGGCTTTTATCACATTGCACTTTGTAGCTTTCTCTTTTGTGTTTCAGAGCTAGATATTCACACTATGCAGAGATCCCCCTGAAACTCCATAGCAGATTCTAGAATACATGGAGGCTTTGGGAAAGACAGTGGAAAGCCAAGGAAGCCAGAGAGCTCCAGGCACACACAGCACAAGAGGGAGGCGGACCACCAGATCATGAGGTCTCCACCGGTGCCTCAGCAGCCAAGCACTGCCTGGCCTGAAAGGAATGTGCTCTATGCCCTCACTTCCACCAGCTCCAGGCTCCCTCCCTGAATAATCAAAAGTCAGGCTCTGCTCTGCTCCCTTTTCCGGATGTCTCTGTGGATGAAATGCAATCCCACAGAGTGGTGTCATCCAGCTCTCAGGCAGTTTCCCAGAGGTGACTCATCTGTCCTCTCAACAAGCACGTGAGGGGCACAAGACGAGGACTGTCACCCCATTGAGAGATGGGGAGCCAGAGACTCACAGAAGTCCCAAGAACTGCCTGAGCTGACTCAACAGCCGGAAACTAGGACAGTCACAAAGTCAGTCTGACTTCCAAATTTAAATGAGATTCAGGGCTTACTATGCGTCATGTTCAGAGAGGGGAGATGGACAACTGGCCAGTTTTACCTCCCAGATCATCTCACTTTCACAATAACAGGCTTCCCAAAGGAGCAAGCGAAGGCCCAGAGAGGCCAAGTGTCCTCCCTTAGCTCACAGAGCCAGAAAGCCTCAGGGATTTTCTAACATGCCTCAACAACCTCCCCAGAGCATTTCTCCATCAGGAAAACTATTTTCATTATGGGTATCCTTATTTTCCCTGCAGACGCAACAAGAAGCTTCTGGGGCCCCCCAGTGAGCAGAAAGCTGAGAGCTGGGGGCCAGCCAGTGTTTATTTGTTTATGCCATCATCTCCCACTGAACCCAGTCCCAAGCTACTGAGTGACTCAGAGACCTGACCACCAACAGCTGTTCTTCGGTTGGAGCCAGATAAGCCAACAGGGGGTGGGGGTGTCCACTGCACTTCCCAGTAATCAGGTGGGACACACTCTTTCTGTCCAGTACCCCCACCCCTTGCGGAGTGATAAAGAGTGACAGACAGATGAGAGGGAAAGACCCCCATCCCCAGCAACTGCACTGGAAATCCAGCTATCAGCATGTGGCCACTATTTTAACAAGGCTACAAGACAGAGAGAGAGGGAAGAAGCCCCCACGCCACCGCCTCACCCCCATCACAGGGAAATAATCTGCCTCCTGGGAAGGTGAGAGGGAAGAGAGCCACCAGGGCCACTGGAATACAGGTTCCAGCCAAGGCCACCCTGAGGCCCAGAGTCTCAGCAATGGGCCATGGTTGGCTCCAGTCTAGTGTGGCCCATCAATTATGGTGACTTCACTGCCTCAGTCTGGTCTCCAGCATGATAAGCAAAGGCGCTTCCCTGCCTAGCTTGGTCTCCAAAGCCTTTTCCCTGCCTAGCTTGGTCTCCAAAGCCTTTTCCCTGAAGGTTCCCTGAGCCAGAAACAGAATGTATCTTGAGGCTTTACCGTCCTCAAAAGCCTGATCTCTGGATCCTACTCCACTCATTTTAACTGAAAACACCACTCAGGTCCAAAGGACAGTAATGAATCTTTCTTTCCTTTCTTTTCTTTCTTTACAGTCTTTTCTTTCTTTACATTCTTTCTTCCTTCCTTCATTTCTTTCTTTCTTTTCTTTCTTTTCTTTTCTTTCTTCACGCAGGTACAAAGGACAGAGTATATTTCTTCACTCAGGTTCAGAGGACAGAATAATGAATCTTCTTTCTTTCCTTCTTTCTTCCTTCCTTCCTTCTTTCCTTCCTTCTTTCCTTCCCTTTTCTTTCTTTCTTTCCTTTCTTCCTTCCTGTCTGTCTGTCTTTCTTTCTTTCTTTCTTTTCTTTTCTTTTCTTTCTTCACGCAGGTACAAAGGACAGGGTATCTTTCTTCACTCAGGTTCAGAGGACAGAATAATGAATCTTTCTTTCTTTCCTTCTTTCTTCCTTCTTCCCTTCCTTCCTTCTTGCCTTCCTTCCTTTCTTTTTCTTTCTTTCCTTTCTTCCTTCCTTCCTGTCTTTCTTTCTTTGTCTGTCTTTCTTTCTTTCTTTCCTTTCTTCCTTCCTTCCTGTCTTTCTTTCTTTGTCTGTCTTTCTTTCTTTCTTTCCTTTCTTCCTTCCTTCCTCTCCCTCTCTTCTTTCTTTCTTTCTTTCTTCCTTTCTTTCTTTCTTTCTTTCTTTCTCCTTACTTTCTTTCTTCATTTTTGGAACTGGGCCTTCTTCCAAACTTCTCACATAGCCCCTTACTCTGCTCTTCCTATGGACAGCTGAGAATCATTTTCCAACTTTATCAAATATGCTCCCTCCTCTTAAGATAGCCTGCCCTGGCTGCTTCCTATGTCTCTCGCAGTCTGACCAGGCGCTGTAGGGAAGAGGCCCAAATGCACCCACCTGGCCCAGATATCCAGAGGCCAAGGCCACGGTCCTGCACCACAGCGTGAGAGTTCTTCTTTGCCGTGCCTACAAACCTATGCTTGCCCCCAAACTCGCTCAGGGATAACGGGGTTGGGGAAAGAGTGGAAGGTCAAACAGAGACCCTCTTGGAATCTGTTCCCTTCATTAACTTTGGAATTCCACAGGCCAGTGTTTTCTCAAGGCTTGTTACACTGAATACTCCCCCAGGAGGAGGGGGCTGCAATCTTCATACCCACAGGCTCTAGCTGGGAAAGCCAGGAGACAGCTTCATGGGGTGAGGTCAGCCACCACCCGCCCAGCCCCCAGGTGGAGGAACTAACATTTAGAGAGCAAACACTAAATAGCTAGCATCAGAGTAACAAATAGAGATTCAGAGGTGTTATGGTTTGCAGATGAAGAAAGTGAGGCTCAGAGAGATTAAAACACTTGAGCACATTGGGGCCTGTGGGTCGGGGGCGGGGGGAGGAAAGGCATCAGGAAAAATAGCTAATGCATGCTGGGCTTAATATCTAGGTGATGGGGTGATAGATGCAGCAAATCACATGGCACACGTCTACCATGTAACAAACCTGCACATCTTGCACATGTATCCCAGAACTTAAAATAAAATACATACATAATAAATAAAAATAAAATAAAATCCCTTATACAGAAAAAAATAAAAATAAAAACTTGAGCAAGATCACACAGCAGGTATAAAACAGCAGAGCTTCAAAACAGATTTAGTTTTGTTCTAAAAACCACACTCTTCAAATAATTGTAGCTATCAGTCAAAGAGGGCCAAGATTTCATGACACGACCACTCTTGAGGCAGGACGCTGAGTGACTGTCCCTGGAGCCCAGGCCTGCCGGACCAAAAGCCCACTCAAGTTAGCATTGAGGCCTGTGTGTAATTCAGGGACGGAACAGTGTGTCCAATACTGTTCTAAACTGACTTCCCAAAACTGTCACCGAGACCACTCCTTGTCAATGCAGCACCCCCTGCCAAAATGCACATGCCTTTACGTTTTACTATGTATGGATATCAGAGCCTAGGATGTAGTAAGCCCTCAATAAATGTCTGCTGAATGAACAGTAAGGGAACTAGCCATGTGAAGGCCATCTTCTAAGTTTTCTGTAAAATCCTAATGAAAGCACTGCGCATATACTGCTTAACAAGTCTCACAGAAATATTGCATCTTGTAACAATTTTTTTTTTTCAGTGTTTATGATCCAGGAGAAGTTTCTGCCTTTCAAAGACAAACATGTTTCCTTTATTTAGGCCAAGGACAAACTACAGCCTAAAGGCCTATTGCCAGTTCTTGTAAATAAAGTTTTATTGGCACACAGCCACACCCACTCATTTACATATTATCTATGGCTACTTTCCAGATACAAAGGCAGAACTGACAAGCAGTACAGAGCTGTGTGGCCTGCAAAGCTGAAAACATTTGTCACCTAACTCTTGATATAAAAAGTTTGTCAATCTTTACTTTAGATACAAATATAACCTACTTAGCATGTTGTGCTAATTAGGAAGCTCAGAGCTAAATGTAATGTTAAATTTTAGTAACTCACTCATCTTCAATATTTTTTATACCTTTATGCCTATATGCTTTGACCTTCTAATCCCATTTTAAAATTTTATTTAAAAAAAACTAGTATTCCCTGAGTACATATTATATGCCTGGCACTGAATGAAGCCTTTTAATATGTTCTCTTATTTAATTCTCATAATAAACTCATGGGGTAGGTAATATTATCTTTTATTTATTTATTTATTTATTTGGGAGATGGAGTCTCAGTTTGTCACGCAGGCTGGAGTGCAGTGGTGCAATCTCGGCTCACTGCAACCTCCGCCTCCCAGATTCAAATGATTCTCCTGCCTCAGCCTCCTGAGTAGCTGGGATTACAGGCGCATGCCACCACACCCAGCTAATTTTTCTATTTTTAGTAGTGATGGGGTTTCGCTATGTTGGTTAGGCTGGTCTTGAACTCCTGACCTCAGGTGATCTGCCCACCTCGGCCTCCCAAAGTGCTGGGATTACATGTGTGAGCCACTGTGCTCAGTCCTTATCTTCAATTTATTGAGACTAAATGAATGAAATGAATACATGAATAAGTCACCAATTGATTGCATAGTGGAAATATTTACTATTTCATAATTCAATCCCAGAGAATAATTAACTCAGGAATTGACTGAAAAACTTTGGGTGCTCAATGAACATAACAGGCAGGGCTGAGATAGTAACTGCAGGCAATTTGAGCCAAATTATAGGATTGTAAAGTGCTATCGTTCTGGGATCCTTATCGTTTTCAATCTAGCTTCAGACCAAGCCGGCCAGTCACTTCATCATGAATCTTCAGGATTTGGGGAGAATCAGCAGACGTGACACAGAGCTACTACTCAAGTCACAGGCTCAGACACTGCCTCCAGTGGCGTGGCCAGAGCCACACAGCCAGAGTACCGCAAATAGAAACAATTACCGGTGCCCCAATGTAGTCCTCTTCAGGAGGACTAGGTCCACATGTCACTAATAGTATTTTTGAAAAGGTGACCTTTTCTTAAGTACCAACATCCTAAGCAGTATCATCTGCAAAATCACAGGTCGCACATACCAATTGTTGCCTTTTTCTAATTTGAGTGAAACACAAAGCAATTTTTTTATTCTTATCTATAACGTGAAATCATCTTGCATTGCTCATCAGCACGCTTTGAGAAACACTGGCTGGACAGGAGTAGGGGTGTCAAGGCTGACAGATGGGACTGCAAACACCAGCTTCTCTGCTCTCTCCATCAGTAACCGTGGCAGCTTTCTGGATCTCACTGAACCTCAGTTTGTTCATATGCATAAGGAGGAGACACATTCCCCTTGCCAGATTAGAAGGTGAACTGGCACATTCCAGGTATTCATACACACCAGCTGTTAAGCAACCTTGGGCTGTTCACCGAAGAACCCCTGGAGATGATCAAGTCACAGCCTTTCCCTCATTGCCACCCTGGGTAGACCATCAGGGGCTCCAGGCACCCCGTGGGGAACAGGACCAAGATGCCAGGCCATCTCCAGGAACCTGGCCAGGATGTCAGTGTAGGTGGCAGGGCAGCCCGTACGACTAGAGAGTGTGCTGTCAATAATTCCAGGAGCCTATCAAGTGAAAACAACACAGGTTGGGACTGCTGTAGCGGCAGTCAGGGATAACAGGGCTCTTCTAAGTGGCTGAAAGCAGGCTTGTGACATGAAATCAGAACAGCAAGCTCCTGCAGCACGAGTAGAAATGCAAACTGTTCTGGCAAAAGTCCAGGGAAAACTGGGAGAGCCAGCCTTGTATGCATGATGCACCAGCAGCACCAGCACCCACCATCTAACTGATGAGTGTGCGAGCCACTAGGCCTGGCTTGCCCAGCTACATCCTCGTGTACACCTGTCATCCCAGAGTAAGTGATACAGTGCCCCTTTCACTCTCAAGTCTCCAGGCTGAGAAGAGAAATTAGCCAGTTTCTCTATGAATGAATGTACTAAGGCCCAAAAAGCAGAGGTAGTTTGCCCAAGGTCACAGTCACCAGTGGGCCACGAAGGGAGAATGTGCATCTCTCAGCTCCAGGCAATGTTGTGCAGCGGCTTTGGAGTCAGACAGGGCTGTCCAAATGCTGCCTGTATTCCCTAGGGACACTTGATTTCCCTCTGGGTGCTCCAGTTACTTCAACAGTAAAACAGACCGGGCAAGGTGGGTCACGCTTGTAATCGCAGCATTTTAGGAGGCCGAGGCAGGCAGATCACTTGAAGTCAGGAGTTCAAGACCAGCCTGGCCAACAAAAATTAGCCAGGCATGGTGGCGCACGCCTGTAGTCCCAGCTACTTGGGAGGCTGACGCACGAGAATCACTTGAACCAAGGAGGTGGAGGTTGCAGTGAGCTGAGATTGCACCACTGCACTCCAGCCTGGATGATAGAGTAAGACTCAGTCTCAAAAAAAACAACAAAAACAAAACAAAACAAAAAACAGTAAAACAGATAATCACCATAATGGTGCGCATCTCATAGCTCTGTTTTGAGGTTTGAATGGAAAAACATGTGCTATGTGCCCTGTAGACAGCATGGCTTAATAAATGGAGATTATTACTACATCAGCATCCTTGCTGACACAGAGAAGGAATCTTATTCATTGCCATAACCATTCCGTGTCCTTTGGTGTCTGAGCCCACTCTGGCCCTACTGTGAAGAGTGGGAGATAACCCAGACCACCACAATTGGGTTGTTCTAGGCAGTAACTGATAAAAGGGGAAAAAACAGAGCTATGGACCATGTGATAAGTGAGGCACAGCTGCCACCACGATAGGGTGTGGGGAGAGGGCAGGAAGGGATGAGAGAGGACTGGGAAGGCACAAAGGAGTGGGGAGTATCTGCCTCTGTCTTTCCCAACTGATCCCCTCCCATCCCAGAACCTCTTTGCTCACCACTGTGAGCCTCTCTCCAGACCCTCAGCAGCCCCCCGAAATGGCTCCTCTGCCTGCCCCTACGTGACCACAGTCAAGCACAGCCCAGCACCTGCTGCAGCTCACCGTCACACACACACCCTTCCCAAGACTGCAAGGAAAAGTCTTCAGCTGAAGGGGCCTTGTTCGGTGTAAAACACGAGGCAGTTCTCAGCTTCTGGCTCTGTCTTCTCCTGGATAAATAACCTTGGGGAAGGTACATGGCCCCTCAGAGCCTCCAGGCGCTCAACTGTATAATGGATAAACCATTGCTCTCCTAGTGAGATTGCTGGGCTAAGTCATATATATACTCAAGAAAAAAGTGTTTCCCTTCTGTCCGACCTTTTCAAAGAAACCAAGAGAAAACCACAGAGAGTCACCATATTTGATCAAGGCAACTGCGATGCAACAAATAAAATGCCTACTATGTGTCTAGCCTGTGCGCAAGGCAAATGCATTTCCGCAACTCAGAAAGATTACTTTCTAGTGTGAGAGAAAGACAGGAAACCCAGTAAATTGCACCTATGAATATACAATTAGAACACATCTAAGAGCTATGGGTGAGAACAGCATGTAACACCCAGAGGGACATTATTTACCTTAGGAGGTCAGGGAAGCCTGTCTGAGAAAGTGCTGTCAGGCATGAGCAGAACTAGGAATCCAATCAAAATCAGACTCAAGGCCCCGCCCCAACTGTGGTCTTGGCCGCCACATGCCAGGTAGCCTCAAGTGGTCTGAGAGCTGGACCACTTGCTGTTTGAGCTGCAACTCTCCTTCAGGCACCTTGGCACCACTCATCGCTCAGAGCTAGCAGCCTCCCAGGCCACCAGGCCTGGACCTGAGAGGCCAGTCCTTCCACTTGTCAGCTGCAGAACTGCAACAGGCCTTTGTGGCCAACCCAGCTGCTCCCTCCCTCCAGCTGGCATGAGACTCCATTTCCTCATCTGCCACTGACTTGTCACTCTGCCTTCCCATGGGCTGCAGGGAAACTGTGACCTTTAATCAACTGTCCACGCCAACCAGCTGTGCCCAGGTCAGAGTCCAGCACTGCCTCCCTGGCTCTGCTCAGAAAGATCAGGGCCAAGAAATGTCCACCATCCCCAAAAGCTACCCCCAGCCAACATCACCCACCACATGCTGAGTGTCTGTCATGTGATCAGCATTTCAATGTCTACTTGGCGATCTTCAACTCCAGTCCTGTGACGTGTGATAATACTTAACCCTTCACTGCAGGGAAAGGAATCCATCAGTCTGCATGGAGGCACGCAGTGTGTATGTGTTAAAGAGTCACACCCAGGCCTGTCTGCCTCCACATGCATCTGCCCACATACAACCCTCACAGTACCAGCCATATGGCCTTATGTTGTTCCTAGCTCTGAGCACAGAGCCAAGAAATTATCCCCCCATGCATATCTTTCCATTGAATCTCCCATGTCTTCATTCATTAACAATCCTGTCTTAATTTACCCTTTCTGCAGTATGAGAGACTGTGTCAAATGCCACACAATGTCTTAAGGACACAGAACCAACAGCAGAGGCACTTTATAGGGAGGTAGATGGTGACAGATACGTAAACTGGGAACATCAGAAAATGGTGACAGGTACAATAACACACGTCAGGGCAGGGAACAGTAACGGTTTCCAGGAAGGACCTCTTTAGTTCCATCTGTCTCCCCCAGGCACCCAGCATCACGCCAACCACACAGAGGGTGCTCATTAAATGCCACCTCGTTGAGAACACCAGCCACATCCCAGTGAACCCTCCGTGACCAGCCAGGACAGCCTCACCTCAAGCCCAGCTGAGCGCCGGATGGAACGTGCATCAGATGCTTCACCAGGAAGAGTCGGGGTCTTACATTCCATAGGGAGACCCAAAGGAAGTTGGCAGAGATCTAAGTAAACAGAGATCTCAACCCTCTCAGCCAGCTGCAGTCCTTCGTCCCCCATGGACATCCAAGCTGTAAGAATCCATGAGGCATTCAGCCACAGCCTCCCTTAAAACCACTTTTAGTATCCTGAAATGTGCCGGGCGTGTGTCATTCCAGTGCATGGTTCCACCAGCGTTATTCCCCAGACCACTGAAGATCACTGTAAATCCATCAGGCTCAGAAAATACTTGAACGAAGCTCCATGCAGTTGACAGGCACAGCCATCTTGAGGGGCATCTTTTTAATCTCCTTCTGGCCAAAAGATCAGGCCTGCAACAGGGAAGAAGAAAAAAACAGTCTTGTCACAGTCACTGACCCAGAGCAGTATTCAGTCACTCTTTCCTCCTTGTGTTTGGCCCTAACAGAGTGTAACTCACTAAAAATAATTCTCCATAACTGGTAACACACAAAGTTGAGACCGGTGTCCAGGGAGGCCTTCAGGTGAGAGCTGCCTCTCCTGCGGTACCAAGGACCTCTCAGACAGGGAACTGCCAGCTGCTCATAGCCTCAGGAGCACCCTGAGAGGGGAGAGGAGGCTGGGGGGCATCCATTATAAAGTTGAGAGGAGAATGTTTGTGACTGGCTTAGAAAGCTGACAGCAAGGCCAGGCCTGGCACATAGCCTGGGCTCCCCTGCAGGGCTGAGAGGTCCCTGCAGGGAGCTGAGGGGTTTAGGGTCAGCTGGCAGGAAGTAGTTCTTTGTTTTGTTTCTTTTTAAAGACAACCACAAAACTCTGGCCTGGCTCCAGGCCTTGTCCTGCACTGTGAGCCTCTTCAGGGTAGGGCCTAGGACCTGTTCTGTTCTTACTCATTCATTCACTAACTACTGAGCACCTGCTAGGTACTCAGCACTCTCCCATCAGGAGGGTGATAGCTTTGTCTTCCCAATCCAGTGTATTTAAATTATTCCAAAGATAACTGAAGAACAAATTGATCCACAATGCCTAGGGCTGGAGGCTCAATATTCCCCATCCACCCAGTGATAACAATAACTGTCCTTTGGGGAATGTCTATGATGTATCGGCTAAAAACTCTGGCCTCTCCATCTGATATGATCTCTCAAACACCCTGGGACGTCTGCCCCTATTTTCCAGATGAAGCAGTGGAGGAACAGACAACCATTCTACTTCAGACTAGTAAGAAGCCTAAATCTGAAGCTAGACAGTCTGTCTCCCAAGTCTGTGCCCTGATCCGCCGCTCTAAGTTACCTAGTGAGGGATTCCTGCCCAGAATGGCCGCAGCTAAAACTTACTTCCAGGCTTTCTGCATGTATGAAACCCTCATTTCATCCTCACAAAAAACTGTGAGTTGTAGATTATTGTTAACCGACTTTAGAGATGAGAAATTTGAGGCCCAGAGAAGTGAAGCAACTTCCACAAGGTCACACAGCTTTAAAAAAAAAAAAATCACAGGAAAAGGGTTTGAGGCTGGGAGCGGTGGCTCACGCCTGTAATCCTAGCACTTTGTGATGCCGAGGCTGGTGGATCCCTTGAGGCCAGGAATTCAAGACCAGCCTGGCCAACATGGTGAAACCCTGTCTCTACTACAAATACAAAAATTAGCTGGGTGTGGTGGCGCATGCCTGTAATTCCAGCTATTTGGGAGGCCAAGGAATGAGAATCGCTTAAACCAAGGAGACGGAGGTTGCAGTGAGCCAAGATCACACCACTGCATTCCAGCCTGGGCCACAGAATGAGACTCTATCTCAAAAAAAAAGAAGAAAGAAAGAAAGAAAGAAAGAGAGAGAGGGAAGGAAGGAGGGAAGGAAGGAAGGAAGGAAGGAAGGAAGGAAGGAAGGAAGGAAGGAAGGAAGGAAGGAAGGAAAAGGGGTTTGAAACAAGGCGGACTGGCAGACTGGCTCCAAAGCCCACGAGCTTGACCACTGCTCCAACTTCCATCAAAAGCAACGATTACTGCCAAAGAAATGTTTACAAACGTAGTGGTTTAAAACAGAAAAAGAAATAAAAAATAAAACAGCACACACTTATGATCTTACATTTCTGGAAGTCTGACATGGATCTCACTGAGCTAAAATCAGGCTGTTGGGAGGGCTGCATTTCTTTCTGGTGGCTGAGAGGGAATGCGTTTCCTTGCTTTTCCAAGCTTCTAAAGGCTGCCTCATAGGCCTTGGCTGTGGCTTCTTCCTCCATCTTCAGATACAACACCAAGGCATCTCTGACTCTGCTTCTGTGGCCGTATCTCTGTCTCTGAATAACTCTCTGCCTCCCTCTTCCACTCCTAAGGACACATGTGATTATATTGGGCTCACCCAGATGATCCAAAATCATCCGTCGACCTCAGGGTCCTTAGCCTTACTAGCATCTGCAAAGTCCCTTTTTACATGCAACATATTCGCAGGTTCTAGGGATTCGGATGTGGACATTTAGGGGGACGTTATTCTGCCTGCCATACAAGAATAACAGAGGGCACCCATCTCCTGTTTTAAGAAGTCTTCCGTGAGGAGGCACCACTCATTCCCAAAATGGAAATCAAGCTAGCTACCTCACCCTGCCCACAATGCACAGAGCCACACACACTTGCAGCGGCTAGTGAAGAAATCACGAAGGAAACAGTAAGGTACGTTTTCTTCTTAAAAAACATATCCAGCCCAGTGCGGTGGCTCATGCCTGTAATCCCAGCACTTTGGGAGGCCGAGGTGGGTGGATCACGAGGTCAGGAGATCGAGATCATCCTGGCTAACACGGTGAAACCCCGTCTCTACTAAAAATACAAAAAATCAGCCAGGCGTGGTGGCGCACACCTGTAATCACAGCTACTCAGGAGGCTAAGGCAGAAGAATGGCTTGAACCCCGGAGGCCGAGGTTGCAGTGAGCCAAGATCATGCCACTGCACTCTAGCCTAGGTGACAGAGTGAGATTCAGTCTCAAAAAAAAAAAAAGAGATAGAGTGAGATTCTGCATCCAAGTTGGGTTTGACTCCAAAGCTGTTTTCTTTCCATTCTGAGACACACTCTTTCTTATTTAAATAAGACAGTGTTTCTAGGCCAAGTGTGGTGGCTCATGCCTGTAAATCCCAGCACTTTGGGAGGCTGAGATGGGTGGATCGCCTGAAGTCAGGAGTTTGAGACCAGCCTGGCCAACGTGGTGAAACCCCATCTCTACTAAAAATACAAACAATTAGCCAGGTGTGGTGGCAGGTGCCTGTAATCCCAGCTACCTGGGAGGCTGAGGAACGAGAATCACTTGAACTCGGGAGGTGGAGGTTGCAGTGAACCAAGATTACACCATTGCACCCCAGCCTGGGTGGCAGAGCACAGAGTGAGACTTTGTCTAAAAAAAAAATAAAATAAATAAGACAGTGTTTCTAGAAAGTTCAAGAAGGTTCTGGCAATGGTTGAGTAGTTCCTATTGAAGCAGTTCCCTGGTAGATAGCAACTATAAATGCTGAACAAATATTTTTAAAAAATAAAAAATCTAGGCACCAGATGACCAAAAGTAGGACATTCTGGAGTGTGATCAAGACTTGGACACTCAGCAAGCCAGTGAGTTCCTGCTTTTGGTCAATTTTAGTCTGAGAGTAGGCCCGGTTCTGCAACATATGAGTGGCTAACACTCAGATGGTGTTGCTGCACTGAAACATCAGGACAGAGATCAAGGCAACACAATAGGTGAAAGTGAAAGAAGAAATCCTGGTAAAAAGAGAGTTTCCAAAAAGGGGAGTTCAAATTCTGTGTACAAATGTTCCCTAAGTCACTAAGTGACTCCTGAGCCAAGTTTGTATGCAGTAGCCCAGTTAAAGCCAAAAGAACTAAACAGCAATTTATATTGCTGCCCAATACTAGGGAGTCAGAATTTGAAGTCTTATTTTACTGAATTAACTACCTACTGAAACAAAAAAGCACTACTCTTTGGAGGAACAAAACAGAATCAGTCCTTACCAAGTATCACTCACAATGTCTGTGATATAATTTATAATAGCTCAATATAACAAACAACTAAAAAGAAAACAAAAACAGGAAATGTAATCCATTCTTAAGAAAAAAGATAGTTATGGGGACCGTCCCCATGACCCTGAGATGACCCAGTTTCTGGAATTAGCAGACAAGAGTTTTTTAAGCAGCTATTATAACTATGCTCAAAGACTCAAAGGAAAATGTATTCTTAGTAAATAAAAAGATAAGAAAGCTTAGCAAAGAAAGAGCCAAATGGAAATTCTACAATTAAAAAAAAAAACTGAAACAATCAATTGGATCCATTTAACGGCAGACTGAAGAGGAACCAAGAGTCAGTACAATTTGAGGAGAGGCCAATAGAAATTATTTAATCTGAATAACAGAAAAAAATTTTGAAAAATTGAAGAGAGCCTCAGAGACCTGTAGGACAATATCAAAAAGCCTAACAGACATGTAATTTTAGTCCCAAAAGGAGAGAAGAGAATGGAGCAAGATCAATATCAGGGGGGGAGGGAGGGGAGGGGGAGGGAAGGGATGAAAGTGTTCTAAATTCAGTGAAAGACATTAATTTATAAATATAAGAATATCAGCAAATCCCATGCAGGATATATATTTTTTTAAATCACACCTAAGTATATAATAGTTGAACTGCTGAAAACCAACGTTTGAAAAAAGTCATGAAAAGAGCCAGAGAAAAACAGTGGTTCTAATTTCTTAAAATCATTGAAAAAGCAGATAATTACATCTGAACCCAATATGTGCTCTGCAGGTCACTTCCTCTTGTCCCATTTATTTATTTATTTATTTATTTTATTTATTTTTTCCTTGAGACAGAGTCTTGCTCTGTTGCCCAGGCTGGAGTGCAACGGTGCCATCTCAGCTCACTGCAACTTCCACCTCCCAGGTTCAAGTGAATCTCAGCCTCCCAAATAGCTGGGATTAGAGGTGTTAGCCACTGCATCTGGCCTTCTTGTCCCATTTAAATCTACCTGACAGCTTTTAGACCCAAGAGGAAGATGGCTTCAAAAGGAAGCTCAAGTATCTAAACAGCCCCTAAGAGAAAAGAAGAAGGAAGTACAGTAATTAAAAATTACAGTTTGAAGTTAGACTCCCAAATTTACTACGTTTCTTACTCTGGGGAAATGTTTTTAACCCTTAATTTCCTCATCTGAAAATGGTGGTAAACAACATCTACTCATTTCATAGAACTACTGTGAGGTTGTATGATGTTTTGAATGTTTGTTACCCACACCCCCGACCCCTAAATTCACACGTTGAACTCTTAACTGCCAAGGTGATGATCTCAAAAGGGGAGGCCTTTGAAAAGTGATTGGGTCATGAGGCTGGAGGGCTTAGTGCCCTTATAAAAGAGGTATAAAATACCTTATTTGATCCTTTCACCATATAAAGACCCAACAAGAAGGCATCATTGCTAAACCAGGAAACAGGCCCTCACCAGACACCAAATATGTCTGAGCCTTAATCTTGGACTTCCCAACCTCCAGAACCATGACAAATAAAGTTCTGTTGTTTACAAGCTACCAGTCTAAGGTGGTTTGTTATACCAGCCTGAATGGACTGTGACAGGTTGCAATAAACAACATAAAGGACTTAGCATGTTGCTGGGCATATATTAAGAGCTTGATGGATCTATCATTCTCACATCAAATGGAAGAGGCTCCTGCAAGTCACCCCACAGCAGTGACTCCAGGACTGCACACACTCACTCCTCGGCTCCTACAAGTGACCGCCAAGACCTGCCAGCCCTGGGAAGCAGCCCAGGAGAGGCACTGCTCCTGAATGTCAGGACTGGAGTACCGTCAGCTGAGAGGGGCCACTTACAACAGGAAGGGGAGCTGTGATTTATGGTACCAGCCTCAGCTAATGACAGGGGAGTGAACAGGGGACACAGTCTGTTAAATATTTACTGAGGCCCACAGGCAAGTCTGAAGCCAAGTTTGTTTTGTTGGGGTCGGGTCCATTAAAGCTCTGTCACCTGAGGAAGAATTATGACATGGTCTGTTGGGTATTACTGCAGTCAAGTGGTGGTCCCTGACCAATGGCAAGGACTGCCCTGATGCTCACAAGAAGGTGGCTGCACCTCGCCCTCCGCCTGCAAAATTACACAATGTGTGGCATTGTACACCGGGATTTCCCGTATCATCAAATCATAATGCTTTCTCAGGGAGCATTTTCTTTTCTCTCCTGATTACTTGCTGTTAGATTCCTTTCATTTGCTCTTTCTGTAATGGGTTGGCTAAAATTTAAAAACCACACAATGCCAATAATTGGCTTTGATGTGGAACTGGAATTCATACGTGCCGGTGAACAGACACTCTGAAAAAGGATAAACAACCACTTTGGGAAACTGTTTTGCACTATTTACTAATGCTGAATATACCCAAACCCTATGACCCTGCAGCTCCACTCCGTGGTATCAATGCACAGATATGTGTGCATATGTTCACCAGAAGACACGTCTAAGGATATCACAGCAGCTCTATTCATAACAGCTAAACACTGGAAACTACTCAAATGCCCATCAACAGTAGAATGGATTTTTTAAAATATGCACACAATCTAGTGACCAGTGAGAATGATCTGAAAATGCATGTACCACATGAATATATCCCACAAACATAATTTTGAGTGAAAGAAGCCAGACACAGGGGAGTGTGTGATGATGTTATTTAGATTAAGTACATAAACAGGTTAAACTAATCTGTGTGGTTAGAAGTCAGGACAAAGTTCTCCTGAGTGACTGACTGGCAGGGGGCTTCCAAAATGCTGGAAATGTTCTATTGATCCAGGTGCTGGCTCCACACTCAGGTTCAGTTTGAGAACATTCGTCAAGCTATCGATACACATATGACATGTGCACTTTTCTCCATGCACATTATTTCTATAAAAAGGGAGTTTATATTTTTTGAGTTTTCCTGTGAAAATATGTTTGCTGGAATGTCAAAGACATCAGAACACCCCTTCAAGGCTTGGGAATCGGCAGCTTCCAGGTTTCCCTGTTTCATCGTATTCTCACGCCCCACTGCCTCACAGCTGACCCTTCCCCAGAGGACACTGAGGGGAAGTCTTCACAGTAAGCATGCTCTGGCCCAGTGACACGGAATTGCCCCACAAGAAAACGTGGCCCCAGCCCCATTCTCTTGGCTCCATCTCTCTCCTCTCTGCCTCCCAGGCTGTCAGGACCAAATCTGTCATTTCCTTCTTTTTTTCTTTTTTTCCAAAGTTAAAATAGGAATTCTTTTTTTATTTTATTTTTTTAATTTTATTTTTTTTATTATACTTTAAGTTTTAGGGTACATGTGCACAACGTGCAGGTTTGTTACATATGTATACATGTGCCATGCTTGTGTGCTGCACCCATTAACTCATCATTTAACATTAGGTATATCTCCTAATGCTATCCCTCCCCATTCTCCCCACTGTCATTTCCTTCTTGACCCTCCCCACCAGGTATTTCCACTAGCTGAGGCCCTGCAGAAGACATTTGGAAGAAAAACGAAAAACAGACTGCGTCTATTCCCTACCCAACACCAACAGACCACCACTGCGCATCCACTCCCCCTCAATATAGGACGGGCAGATGGATGCTTTGGTAACTGAAGACTTAAAGTATACAGGGTTGGCACAGGCTGGTAAATGGGGTATGAGGTACAGAACACAGAAAGTGAGGGAAGGCGTCCCTGGTCCTAAAGCTTTGAGGGGAGCACCGTTTGCAGGGGGAGCCATAATAAGTGTCTCCCAGTGTGTGTGTGGCTGTGCCTTCCTCTCTCTGTCTCTGAGCCTTCTGGACTCTGCATGTGTCTGTGTCTGTGTCTGTGTGTGTGTGATGTGTGTGCATGCATGTGTGCGTGCAAGTGTGTGTGTGCAGGCATGTGTGTGCGTGTATGTGCACATGTGTGTATCTCTTTCCCTCTCTTGCAGAAGGGACCAGTCATGTTGTTAATTTTAGTACCAGCAAGAGTCAGAGGATGTTAATTATAACACTTCTGAGACCCGGTCAATGGGGCAGCAGTTGTAGCAGCAGAAGTGAGAAATCAGTCTCACATGCTAAGTGTGCCTCAATTTCTCTTTCTCTCAGGATTGTGAAGTAAGATTTCTTCAAAACTGGCTGGGTGCGGTGGCTCACGCCTGTAATCCCAGCACTTTGGGAGGTCGAGGAGGTGGATCACCTGAGGTCATGAGTTCGAGACCAGCCTGGCCAACATGGCGAAACCCCCTCTCTACTAAAAATACAAAAATTAGCTGGGCGTGGTGGCGGGCACCTGTAATCCCAGCTACTTGGGAGGCTGAGTCAGGAGAATCGCTTGAACCTGGGAGGCGGAGGTTGCAGTGAGCCGAGATTGTGCCATTGCACTCCAGGCTGGGCAACAGGAGCGAGACTCCATCTCAAAAAAAAAAAAGATTTCTTCAAAACTGATGCCAAAAAGACGATGTCTCCTTTATCTTCTTCTGAGGAAGGGAGAGGTGGCAATTTCTCTGGCTGTGCTCACATTATTTCTCTGTGGTACCCCAGGAGCTGGGGCTTCCCTAACCTGGAAGATAAATCGGGGAGATCTGTTCCCAGAGAAAGCGGCAGCTGTCCCCCCGCTGACAGGCTCTATTTTTGCTTCGTTTCACTTCCTCCCTAACGTGTGCTGGGATGACATGGATCAGCTGCTTTGGAATTCCCAAGCCTTCGAGTGCCTGCTCCCGTCACACTCACCCGATTCCTCATTCAGGGGAGGGGGGATGGGAGCCACAGGAACCAAGGTGTGAATCCTCATGCTGTGGTCACAACCATGTGGCCTTGGGCACATCCCTTAAGCTCATTGAAAGTGTTTCCTCATCTGTTCAATAAAAACAAAGAATAAGCCGGGCACAGCGGCTCATGCCTGTAATCCTAGCACTTTGGAAGGTGGAGGCGGGCAGATCACTTGAACCCAGGAGTTTGAGACCAGCCTGGACAACATGGTGAAACCATATCTCTACAAAAAATACAAAAATTAGCTGGCAGTGGTGGCACACCTGTAGTCCCAGCTACTCAGGAGGCTGAGGTAAGAGGATTCCTTGAGTCCAGGAAGTCAGTGGAGGTTGCAGTGAGCCAACAGCCTAGGTGACAAAGTAAGACCCTGTCTCAAAAAATAATAATAATAGGCCGGGTGTGGTGGCTCACACCTGTGATCCCAGCACTTTGGGAGGCCAAGGCAAGTGGATCACCTAAGGTCAGAAGTTCGAGACCAGCCTAACTAACATGTTGAAACTCCATCGCTACCAAAAATACAAAAATTAGCTGAGTGTGGTGGCGGGCACCTGTAATCTCAGCTACTCGGGAGGCTGAGGCAGGAGAATCACTTGAACCCAGAAGGCGGAGGTTGCAGTGAGCTGAGATTGTGATTGTGCCACTGCACTCCAACCTGGGCGACAAGAGTGAAACTCCATCTAAAAAAAAAAGTAATAATAATAATATAATAATAATATTAATAATAATATTATTATTATTATCTCAGAAAAACAAATGATAATAATAATAATAAGGAATAGAAACATGTGTCCACTGGAGTTCATCTGCGGACAAGACTGAATGTATAGAGAGTGCTCGGCACACAGTGGGCTCACAACACAAGCAGATAGTCAAAGTCACCCTCAACAGCACAGCGCTGCTATTATGGTGGCTACTCCCACGAGTCAGACTCGGGAGATGCAAACCGAACCCAGTTCAGTTCCCTAATGTTATTAAGGGCTTGATTTCCTCTGCACTTTGCCAGACACAATGAGGGTCTCCACAAGGAGGAGGCAAGCAGCCAATATAGAACCAGGCTTCTACCAGCAGGCACCTTCATGGGCATGATGCAGCAGAGCCCTGCTTGAGCTCTGCAAGGTACATTGCTTAGAGCCATTCTTCAGGAATACTGACATTTGGGTTCTGCCAGCCTCCAGCAACCCATGCGTGTCTGGCACAGTGCTTGGGAACTCAACAGGTGCTTAAGAAATGACTGGAAAGCTGAGTGCAGTGGCTCACGCCTGTAATCCCAGCACGTTGGGAGGCTGAGGTGTGTGGATCACGAGGTCAGGAGTTCAAGACCAGCCTGGCCAGCATGGCAAAACCCCGTCTCTACTAAAGTACAAAAAATTAGCCAGTCATGGTGGTGCACGCCTATAGTCGCAGCTACTCGGGAGGCTAAGGCAGAATAATTGCTTGAACCCAGCAGGCAGAAGTTGCAATGAGCAGAGATCGTGCCACAGCACTCCAGCCTGGGAGAGAGAGTGAGACTCCATCTCGGAAAAAAAAAAAAAGGGGGGCCGGGCACGGTGGCTCATGCCTATAATCCCAGCATTTTGGGAGGCTGAGGCAGGCGGATCATGAGGACAGGAGATCGAGACCATCCTGGCTAACACAGTGAAACCCCACCTCTACTAAAAATACAAAAAAAAAATATTAGCCAGGCGTGGTGGCGAGCGCCTGTAGTCCCAGCTACTCAGGAGGCTGAGGCAGGAGAATGGCGTGAACCCGGAAGTGGAGGTTGCAGTGAGCCGAGATCATGCCACTGCACTCCAGCCTGGGGGACAGAGCAAGACTCCGTCTCAAAAAAAAAAGGAAATGTTGACTGGAATAGTGGGTGATTAATTCCAGCTACACAGACAGTGTTCACGTGCTAGCTCCTAGCACAGTGCTAGAAGCCAGAAATCATATCAAACATGAAAGACACAATCCCTGACTTCATGGAGCTTTCAGGCTGTACCAAGATTTCCAGAGAAGCAGGACATGTCCATAAGCGAGGACATTTGTTGATGACCAGGTTGCCTTGGCGGGCTGGCAGAAGCTGAGGAACAGGAGGAAAGGTTGGACCACATGGAATGTGAGAGGCCCCAGTACGTCAGCACACAAGAAACCTTGGAAATAATCTCGTTCAATGTCCTCACTGAAGAGCTGAGAAGTAAGGCCTGGAGAAGTAAAGTGACTTGCCCAAGATCACCCAGCGAAGACCTGCAGATGCAGAGTGAGAAGCAAATCTCCATGAGAAGGGTGCGCTGGGCACAATGCCTAGAGGAGGAACTGGTCCTTAAACTGGTGGGTGCTGGGGCATTGTCCGTCGAAGGTGGCATGACCAGAAGCCCAGAAGAGCATGTAATTACCACACTTCCTGAGTGCTGGTTCTGAGAGCATTGGTTGTGTTCCTGTAGTCTCCAACAATGCTGTGAGATACGAACTCACTTAGAAACGAGAACACTGGTGCACAGCAAAGCCCAAGTACGCCCAAGCCATGCAGGAGTCAGCAAGAGACAGAGCTAGGATACGAGCCCAGGCACTGCCTCCGGAGCCTTTGTTCTTTTTAGTTTGTTTGTTTGGTTTTGTTTTGTTTTGTATTGTTTTGTTTAATTGAGATAGAGTCTTGCTCTGTCACCCAGGCTGGAGTGCAGTGGCGTGATCTCAGTTCACCACAACTTCCACCTCCTGGGTTCAAGCGATTCTCCTGCCTCAGCCTCCCAAGTAGCTAGGATTACAGGCACCTGCCACCACGCCCGGCTAATTTTTGTATTTTTAGTAGAGACAGGGTTTCACCATGTTGGCAAAGCTGGTCTCCAACTCCTGACCTCAACTGATACCCCGGCCTTGGCCTCCCGAAGTGCTGGGATTACAGGCAGGAGTCACCACGCCCAGCCCTGGGTCTTTGTTCTTAACCACTAGTCTGCCTTGCCTTTGAAGAATTACGTGATGAGAAAGACTGGAGGCAGAGCCATAGGATAAGAAGCTTCTAAAAGAAAGAGATGGGAATGGTACTTTGCTGGGAAATGCAAGGAAAATAGAGATTTCCAAATCATCAATATCATCTACTGCCAGGAGTTGACCAAAACAGCCCCAGTAGGGCTCAAGTCTTGCTCTTTTTCCCTCAGTAATTTCTTCACGTCATCCATGACATCCTTCTCCAGACTGGCTCCCTGTCAGAGTAGATAATGTGTCTAGTTGTGGCCTGAAGCCATAATATCATTCCCCCTAGGCTCAGGGAGTAGGGAGGCAGGCGTCCCCAGAACAGCCCACCGCTGGCCACTTCTCCCCACCCCCTTGCAGGTGAGAAGGCAAACGCCCTCATCTGCAAGATGCCTGTGGGCAGCATCCAGGGAGGCTGTGGGCATTTCTCGCTGATGGGCACTGTCTTACAGATCCATTAGGACTCAGGCACCTAAAAGTTATGGGAATATGACTGTGCCAATAAGGATCCCAGGGTTACCTCACGACAGCCTTCTTTTTAATTAACTAGACCAGACCAGACCAGACCAGACCAGTAAGGAATAGCAACAGTAATTTTAAGACAGAAAGAGAGGCAGACAGGAAGACAGGCAGACAGTGGCAGGGAAGGGAAAGAGGAAGAGAGGGAAAAAAGAGGGAGGGATGCAATGTCAAGCAATGACCAATGCTTCAGAGACAAAAAGGCTAGGGGGAGAATTCTAGCTCTGGGGCTTCCAAATCTGTGAAGCTTTAAGCTTCAGTTCTTTGAACCTGCATCCATATCTGTGAAATGCCTTGCAGAGCTGGGGGAAGGCTAGAGATAACCCATGTGAGGTCCTTGCACCTAGTAGATCCTCAATATAGGAAAAGCTCTCATTTAATCAGGCTCACCTCCACTCTCCTTCATCTTTAGGCTCAAGATGATTAAGATGCTGAAATGACGAAGAAGAGTCATGAACACTGTTCTTCTCCAAGTGACAGACCTTCAAAATTTGTAGGCTTTTTTTTTCAATTTCCTTTTGTTTGACTATGCCCACAAAATCCCTCAGGGAAAGGTCAGCAAAGGTCCAAATGTCAATCAATCATGAACAAAGGGGCAAAGTGCCAAGGACGTGAGCCATCAAACAATGACTCAAGGTGACAGTTCCTTACAGAACAGCAGGACCTGCACTTGAAGATTCCAAATACAGAAGTTCTAGTGTGCATGTTCTCCAAGAAAGTTCAGTAAGGTTTTTTGTGGGGGAGGGGGGTTGTTTTTTTGAGACAGAGTCCGGTTCTGTCACCCAGGCTGGAGTGCAGTGGCGTGATCATGGCTCACTGCAGCCTCAAACTCCCGGGCTCAAGCGATTCTCCCACCTCAGCCTCCAGAGCAGCTGGGACTACAGGCGCGAGCCACCATGCCCTGCTAATTTTTGTATTTTTTTGTAGAGAGAGGTTTTCATCGTGTTGCCCAGGCTGGAAAGAAAGTTGACTAAGTTTGACAGAGACTCAAGAGTTTATATTGGTCCCTGTCTGCAAAGAGCTTAAAATCTCATTTACAAAACAGGACTATGAGAAATAGTCCATTTAAGGACTAAGTCAAAATGTTATCCTAAACAGTAGTAGATGTGCCATGTGGAGTTCACGGAAGCTCCACGAGAGATCAGAGCTGCTTTTCTGGGATATCCACGTATGCCCTGAGAGGTATCTAAGGTGGGAAGAGAGAGAGACCCTCGGGGTAGGGGTTAGGGCTAATGTCAAAATAAGGAGGATGAAAGGAAATGGCATTTATCAGTCACCAGTCACAAAGAAAACCCTTTTAATTTCCCACTTAATCCCCATGTATCCTCACAACCCCACAGACAGGTCTCATATCTGAAAGTTACAGAAACAGCAGCGTGAAGAGGGCGGGCACCTTGCCCAGTTTGTGTGGCTGAAGAGGGTGGACTTGAACCCAGGTCTATAAGACTGCAAGTCCCCTCGGGGGCCATCATCACACCACAGCCTGCTTCACTTTAGAATCTGGGCACATTCCAGGCGCTCTGAGCTCCCGCTGTCTCAGGGGCTGGGGGGTTGGCCTCCTCGGCGAGAGGAAACTTTCCACCACGCCACTCTGCTGAACCTGTCCTCTCCCACATCCCACAGCTCCATACATCCCATAATCACCACCTTTGTTCCAACTCCTCTTTAAAACCTGGATTAGCTGGGCTTCCGGGGAGGTCACGCTCCTGACTTTGGAATGCACTTCTGACTTTCTCAGAAGCAGGTCTCTACTCAAGTCACGCAGGCACATCTCGCTAAGTAAACTTTGGCAGCCATCTAGCTTGCCCAAGGACTCTGGGTAAGTCCAAATTAGGGGGATGGGGCAAATGAAAGCGATGACAGCACGAACAGCCCACGACCAGGAGCAGGCACATCGGCTCTGCTCTGCTGTCACCCAAGCGCCACGGAGGACAGGAGTTGTGGAAAACTGGCAGCAGGTGCTCTGGGGGCACCTAGAAGCTGGCATGGTTCCCTCTTCCGCCTGCTTAGAGGACAGATCCCACTTAGGCCCCATCCCTTCAGAACTGGAGGGGCCAGGAGATGGGAAGAGTGAACGGTTAATGCTAATATCATCCAGGGAAAGGTAAAGGACGAAAGCGGGAGGAGATGAGAGGAAAGGGAGAGAAGGGGAAAGAAGGGAGCAGCTAAAATAAATACACAGGAGACATTCAAATTCACTGTATTAAAAACCTGTCAGATATAATAATAATAATAAAAATAAAATAAAAAATTTAAAAAATTAAAAAAATAAAAAAATAAAAATAAATAAAAATAAAAATAAAAACCTGTCAGAATAGCACTCCAGAAAAGAACCCTGACTTGGGGAACCTGAGTCCCCAGAGCTCTGTGGGAACTGGGTGGCATTACAGCATTCATAGCAAACCAAGTGTGAAACCACACACACACACACACACACACACTGCTGTTTGGGGCGTGTGTGTGAATCACTGTATGTTTTCCAGGTGTCTCCATGGTGCAAGTCACAGTACTGGTCTCTTAAAAGGCTTCTCCCAGTCTTCCCCTCTAGGTCAGTGGCTCTCAAACCTGAGTGTGCCTAAGCACCACCTGTGGACTTGCTACAATGCAGATCCGGAGGCCCACCCCCGTAACTCTGTTCAGTAAACCTGGCTGAGGGTGAGGGGGGGTGGAGGGTGCCTCTTTGCCAGGTCCCCCAGGTGAGGCAGGGGTGCCACAGAACTCCCCAGAGAAACCCTGTTTCAGAGGACTTACTGCTCAGAGAGCAAATCAATCTCTCTTTCCAGCATGAGGCCTTGGAGATAAAAATGAGAATATGAGTGATGTTTGCTAAAAGGGAGAAGGAGGAGCCCACGACCTGCCCTTACTGAGCTCCATTCTGTGCTGAGCACAGGCGGGGTCCAAACACTCAGGGTCTCCCTTCCTCCCCACCCTTCCCTTGGAAGCAGTTGCTAGAAGCTTGTGCATATGAGCAACTAAGGCTCCCCAGGGTGCCTTGTCCAAGGTCACTGAACTAGGAAATAGCAGAACTAGGAACTTCCCTTTGTCTCAGAGAAAAGAAAATGAGGAAAGGAGTACACTCTATATCATGGAGATGTGGAGCGGCTTAGAGGAGAAGAAGGAAATGGAAAAGAAAACAAGGAAAATAAATTATTGAGCACATACGACTTTGCACACTTGGCCACATCCCTTTAAATCCTTCAGTCCTTTACTATGCTTATTTCATAGATGAGGAACGGAGGCTCGAAATATGTCTAATGATGAAGTATTCCTCTTATAATCAGAAAACAACATGTGAAAAAGGGAGAGGGAGAAAGAAGAGAGAGAGAGAAAGACAGAGACAGAGACAGACAGAGACAGAGACAGAGAGGACACACACCTCTCCCTTCTTGCTATGGCTCCAGAAATCAGGCCACCTCTGCGTACCCTCCTGGCTCTCACAAACCGTAACACCCGGAGGAAGAACAGACCCCAGCTGTGAAGAAGGGGACGATGTGCAACTTTCCACAGTCACTGGTTAAGGTGGGAAAGAGTTAAAACCAAAATCCAGCACCCCAATTTCTCCCCCAAACACCATAGAAAACTGAGTGCAACTAGCAATGACACTTCTCATCATTATAGTGGAGGATGTTCCTCCACTCTAAATACACAGGCACCCAAGGGGTCACATCCAAAGCACGCATGATGAAAGGGCAACTGCACCTGCTCCAGCAGGCACAGTGCAGCCCAGGGCCACCCACGCACCCACACGCACACACACCTAGAGGCCAACCAAGGCTGCAGGGCAAGAGAAGGGCCAGGTGGCAGGCCAAAACTCAAAGATTAGTAGGCTTCCTGCAGGTGGGAAGGGTACCCACCAGGGATGTGAAGGAAGGGAAGGGTGGGCAAAAGCCTTAAAGAGGATGAAAACCTTCTTTTGGGGAACAGTTCAACAAATTGAACTGCTTCACTTCTGTCTCAAACCTGCTTCACAATCAGGCCGAAGGTAATACCCACTGCTAACATTCACGGTGCACATTTCAGATCAGAGACACTGCACACCAAGAATTTGAGTGTGGCTCAGACTCTCAACACCCCTCCTAGGAAGGTACCAATCTCATACTTGTGTTACAGGTGACAAAACCATAGCACCAGCCATATGGGTGGGAATAAGATGAACTGGGATTGAAGACTCACAGTCCAAGCTCTTACACTTTTAGCTTCAGCTGCAACCATCCCTGATCTCTGGACATGGTGGATGTGTCATTCACTGAT
This sequence comes from Pan paniscus, assembly GCF_029289425.2. Classification (NCBI taxonomy): domain Eukaryota; kingdom Metazoa; phylum Chordata; class Mammalia; order Primates; family Hominidae; genus Pan; species Pan paniscus. Next base: position 145,265,434 of record NC_073256.2, on the reverse strand, counting down.
TCTCCTCTGGGCTTCTGTACCTGCTGTTCCTCCAACTGTTACCCACCCTTGGTGAAACTCTACTCATCCTACAAAGCCCTTCTCCTCTGTGCAGCCTTTCCCAATCTTCTCATTAACCCCTTGTGACTCTCAGCTGAATCTACTGCTGCCCCTTCCCCAGTGCTCCCATGGCATCATGACATTATCAAATTTAAATCCTAAGCCTGTCACCTCTACTGTGTCATTCACTCTAGCACTGCACCCCAAGATGCAGAACTGCATGTACTAAAAGCATGCAGACTGTATTTTCTCCATAACCCTCACCCCAAATTGAGCTGCCCTGAGCTTTGCATGTTCCCTTGAGTGTCTTACACAAAGCTGTGAGCAGCTTGAGGACAGTAACTACACAGCCTTAAATTCTACGTCTCCCAGATATAGGGCGCTTGGCTGCTTGGCAGCTAGTGGTGCTCAATTAATGTTCACACTGGGTATTCATCCACTAGACATTTACTGCACACCTATTGTATGTTAGTCACTGTGCTTGGCCAGAATGATGGAGATCATTTTTAATGAAGAGATGGCAAAAGATTGCAAAGGAAAAATGGACAACACAGAATCATTGATTCATAGAGGCAGCAAAGTGGAGAAATGGAGCAAAGATTCTGTGGGGCAAAGGCCTCCTCTGGGAAGCCCAGGCTCTGAAATCTCCATAGCACATTTGCACCCTGCCTCCATTGTGTACTGTGTACACCAAGAGGGGTATTTAACATTTCTAAGTTTCACCTTCCTTCTCAGAAATTAACAACTCCCTTTACTCCCTCCCAGCTCTTTTACCTGCTGGGAGGATAAAATGAGACAATCCACGCAAATTGCACGCCGGGTCCCTCCTACACAAAAAAAAAACATGAAATAGATATTAGCTACTATTGCTACCACCTAGTAGCTCAATACGTGAAAGTGAAAGCTAGCCACGATGATTTTTCTGCAGCCAAGAATGCTCCTGAAGGATAAACACACTTTTGTGCTTCCAGAAGTTAGAAGGGGTCTCCTTCCTATTCATTTTCCAAATAAGGTTAAGAAAGTGTTACCCTTCAGTTAATTCCAGATGCCAAGTAATCCAGGGCTGTGCTTACCCAGCAAGTAAAAGAGCTGAAGGTAAATCAGGTGTGTGTCGTGGGAATCTTCAGAAAGCTGCAAGGAGAAGCAGGCATTCAGTCTGAGCCTGCCCAGATTTCTCTAAAACTTGCAGGAGGACACACCCAGAAGCCAGAGGCAGGCCCTTGTCTTGGGACACCATAGGTGCTCCAGGCTGGAAGCCTTCTGCCCCATATCCTCACCTAACCCCAAGCAGAACAGCCAGAGCAGGCCAACACCAGCAAGTGAGAGGGCAGGAAAACAGGAGGAACCATGTGGGGCTCAGTAGGAGAGAGCAGCTCAGTGGTGCAGTCAGCAACAGATCAGGAAATGGACAGGGCTGTCCCATCACTTTGCTTTAATGTATCTGGATTCCTAGAAGATCTGAAGCAAGGGGCAGGCGTGGGGACAAAGAATATATCTCAAACCACAAAGGACCAGGGACCACTGTGGACATAATTTCATCAAAAGTCTGCTGTAACTCTCATGATGGCCTTTGACAGTGGCAAGACTATCCCCCATGTGAGACCTGAAACACTGAAATAATCAAGCTCAGATCCCGAGCCAGGGTTTTCTGGATGCTTCCATTGAAATTCTCTGCCGAAGTACAGGCATGACATTCTACGGAAAGGTCACTTCTACTTTTAAACAGTTCTGTAGTGTTTGAAGTTATTTTTAATGAACTTTTTATTTAATTTTTAATTTTTGTGGGTACACAGGCATATATATTTATAGGGTACATGAGATATTTTGATAGAGGCACACAATGCATAATAATCCCTTCAGGGTAAATGGGGCATCCATCACCTCAAACATTTACCCTTTCTTTGTGTTACAAACAATCCAATTAAACTCTTATTTACTTATTTATTTATTTGAGACGGATACTCTCTCTGCCACCCAGGCTGGAGTGCAGTGGCGCAATCTCGGCTCACTGCAATCTCCACCTCCTGGGTTCAAGCGATTCTCCCACCTCAGCCTCCAGAGTAGCTTGGGTCACAGGCACCCACCACCAAGCCCGGCTATTTTTGTATTTTTAGTGGAGATAAGGTTTCACCATGTTAGCCAGGCTGGTCTTGAACTCCTGACCTCAGTGATCTGCCTGCCTCGGCCTCTCAAAGTTCTGGGATTACAGGCATGAGCCACCACACCCACCTCTTTTAGTTTTTTGAGAGTTCTTTTGTTTTTGTTTTTTTGAGACGGAGTCTCACTCTTGTCCCACAGGCTGGAGTGCAATGGCATGATCTCGGCTCACTGCAACCTCTGCCTCCCAGCTTCAAGTGATTCTCCTGCCTCAGCCTCCAGAATAGCTGGGATTACAGGTGCCCATCACCACGTCTGGCTAATTTTTTTTGTATTTTTAGTGGAGACGGGGTTTTGCCATGTTGGCCAGGTTGGTCTCCAACTCCTGACCTCAGGGGATCCGCCTGCCTTGGCCTCCCAAAGTGTTGGGATTACAGGCGTGAGCCACTGCACTCAGCCAGTTATTTTTAAATGTACAATATATTATTGTGGACTGTACTTCTAATACAATCAGAAAAAAAAGTACAGATGCTTCGCTGGGTTTTGTTTTTGAATCAACATCTGGCACCAGAACTTGCAGATATTCCTCTCTGGGTGTGGGAACAGTTCCTGGATATGGGTCAAAAAACACCACCAAAGAGCTGTATCTTGATCTCTTCTCCTCACAGTTGACGTCATGCCCTACACTAAGAGGCAGTCACATACTTTACCCGATTCTGGTGGACTCTGCCTAAGGACAGACAAGCAGAGGGCCCCTGGACACTGGGAGTCCAGCGCATCCCTTCCTCAGCAGCAAAATTTGCAAAGACCTCATCAGCTGTGCCGACATCACACAAACCTAGGATGTGAAGCATCCCTCTCCTCGCTAATGTCTATTTGATACAAAAGTTTTCATATCCACTCCCCTGCATCCCATGAGTAAAAAACACATTTATTCTGAGATTTGCCATCCCCTGAGAGGGCTCCTGGGCATCGCGTCAGCAAAAAGGCAGTTGTATGTGCTAACTCCAGGCCAAAATGTGGAGGAGTGTCACTTATACGCAGTGTCCCTGTCCCACACAGCCCCTCCTGGTGCTCCCTGGAGAGGCACACAGCAGGCAGTAACCATTCCTCTGCATTGCGTGTTTTAGATTTGCTCTCTGTCTTTATTTTTTCCTTGCAGAGGAGGTAGACAGGGCATGGTTTTCAACCCACCCACAGGGTGATCTGGAATATAGACCAGGAGGACAGGAATTAATTCAGCATTTCACCCTCTGAACTTCCTGCCCTCCCTAGTCACTGGACAGAGAGGAGGAGGAGGAGGAGGCAGAAAGGAGACGTGACTGTGGCCGTCACAGAGTTAATAGGACACACGCATATTCAGCAACACTACTCATCACTTTGGCAAACAGTATAAATAATAAGGGCTCACATTTTCAGGCTGCATGCTGGGGCTTTACATGCATCATCGCATTTAATCATTGCCTTGACCCAGACAATTTTGCAAGTAAGGTCACTGAGGCCCAGAAATGTTAAGCCATCTGCCCAAGATCTCATAGCTAGTAAGTGGGAGAAGGAGCTTCCTCTAGCTGAAGAGGATGTTTGTCTAGACATTTCAAGAGCTCCCAGAGCTCTAAATGCAGAATGAAATGGCCAGTTCTACAGATACTTCATCTTTCCTTCATTCAGTAAATATTTACCAAGTAGTCCTATGTAAAGGGAGGGAGTGCCGCTCATTCTCCCGCTCCACTTCCCTCAATCCCCAAAGGGTATTTGGTTCTGTGTTGGCTACTGTCTTAGTTTCTGAGGGCAGCCATAACAAATTGCTACAAACTGGGTGGCTTACATCAGCAGATGCACTCTCTCACAGTTCTGGGGACTAGATGTCCACGATCAAGGTGTCAGCGGGACTGTGCTCCCTCTGAAGGCTCCATGAAAGATCTTTCCTTGCCTCTTTCTGGCATCTGGTGGCTTCCTGCAATCCTTGGAGCTCCTTGGCTTGTAGCTGTGTCACTCTAATCTCTGCCTCTGTGGTCACATGGCCTTTTCCCTGTATCTCTACAAATCCTTCTTTCCTATGTCCCTCTCTTCTCCTCTAAGGACATGGGTCATTGGCTTTAGCCCCCACCCTAATCCAATATGATATCATCTTAAGTAATGACATCTAAAAAGACCCTATGTCCGCCAGGCACAGTGGCTCGTGCCTGTAACCCCAACACTTTGGGAGGCCGAGACAGGAGGATCACTGAAGGTCAGGAGTTCGAGACCAGCCTGGCCAACATGGTGACACCCTGTCTCTACTAAAAGTACAAAAAATAGCCAAGCCTGGTGGCGGGTGCCTGTAATCTCAGCTACTCGGACGGCTGAGGCAGGAGAATAGCTTGAACCCAGGAGGCAGAGGTTGCAGTAAGCCGAGATCACGCCACTGCACTCCTTCCTGAGTGACAGAGCGAGACTCCATCTCAAAACAAAAACAAAAACAAAAACCCTATGTCCAAATAATGCCATGTTCTGAAGTTCATACAGGCATGAATTTTGGGGGGTCACTACTCAATCTGGTACAATTATTTACTATGTTCTTCTACTATAAGGTAAAATTTGTAAATGACAAACATTCTCAGGCTTGCAGGTTATGAAGTAGCAGGGAACAGTAGAAACAACCAGGTCCTTAAGGTCTCAGAAAAACAAGAGGAGGCAAAGAGCCTAATGGGAAACAGTTGGTATTGTCTACCATCTTCTTTGTCCCTTCGACTTGTGATATTAGTCCAACACTGCAAAGCTGAATACTAAGTAATAAGACTGCAATACATATTTGAAAGCATCAGCATCATTTTATTTTTTAATAATAAAGAATAGGCCAAGCATGGTGGCTCACACCTGTAATCCCAGCACTTTGAGAGGAGGAGGTGGGTGCATCACCTGAGGTCAGGAGTTCGAGACCAGCCTGGGCAACATGATGAAACTCCGTCTCTACTAAAAATACAAAAATTAGCCGGGTGTGGTGGTGCATGCCTGTAATCCCAGCTACTCTGGAGGCTGAGGCAGGAGAATCACTGGAACCTGGGAGGTGGAGGTTGCAGTGAGCCGAAATCATGCCATTGCGCTTCAGCCTGGGCAACAGAGCGAGACTCCATCACAAAATAAATAAATAAATAAAGAATAATAATGCCAACTTCATGATTTACTAACAACTGCTTATAAATAATTCATTGTAATTTTAACAATATAGAACTTGCAAAATTGTTGAGTCCACCCTGAACCAGACCCCTAAGCCTCCAGTCAATATTATCTCTGCCATCTACAGCTTCTTAAGCTACTTGTTATTGACTTTGGTCCAGCAGAAGCAACTCCTGAATACCAAAGTGTGCCTGAAGATCACAGCAGTGCCTGTGGGTTTGTTTTGGGAAATTTTAAGTAATTCTTAAAGTCTGAGAAACTTTTAAAAAGTAAAGAGATAATACATACATATATATATGTTAAAAGGAAGGAGAAATAATAGGATGCAAAATTATACACACAGGACTATTAAAAAAAACCTGTGGGCCAGGTGCAGTGACTCACACCTGTAATCCCAGCACTGTGGGAGGTGTAGGAGGGTGGATAATCTGAGGGTGGATAACCTGAGGTCAGGAGTTGGAGACCAGCCTGGCCAACATGGTGAAAACCCATCTCTACTAAAAATACAAAAAAATTAGCTGGGTGTGGTGGCATGCACCTGTAACCCCAGCTACTCTGGAAGCTGAGGCACGAAAATTGCTTGAACCCAGGAGGTCGGGGTTGTAGTGAGCCAAGATCATACCATTGTACTCCAACCTGGGCAATAGAGTGAGACTCCATCTCAAACAAAAACAAACAAACAAAAAAAACTGTGATTCAAGTGATAGGAAATTGGTAAAATCAACCATATGCCTGGATTCTGGAAATGAACACTGTTTCATTTCTGGGTGGTGGAACTCATGTTCTAAATTCCCTTCTTTTCAGTGAGTAGGGAATGCCACAGACCCTGAGGCCTTATAGCTCAGAGAGCTAGCGCTAAGGTGGACCCTAACCTCTCTGTCTTCCCACCACCTGGCAGAACTGCTCTAGGATTAAATTAAATGAGTTAATATTTGCAAAGGACTTAGAAGAGTTACCTAGCTTCTAGAAGGACTACAGAATTCTTTGTTAAGCAAAATAAATATCTATTTCATAATAAGAAAAAGATTATTTTAAAAGTCAAGGAAAAAAACACTGGCAGACAAGGACAGAAGGATCACAGAGGAAGGAGCCTCACGCCCCAGGGGCCGTGCTGTTGCCTCTTGTTATGTTTTCCTTTGATAATAGTTGAGATGGACGTCCTGCCCTCAGTGAAGGCATACTTCAGATTCAGCAGGAGGCAGCAACAGTGATTTTATTAGGGGGCAGAGGGTGAGTGACCTAGGGCCTCTGGGACACTTTCATCCGGAGATGCTCCATAAAGGATGACACCTCAGATCTTAGCTTCAGGTCTCAGATTTCCCAGTCCCCTTCTCCCCACCCCACCCGCCACCATGTCTCTGCATCCCCCAACATATCTGCATAAAAAATGAGACTGCACAGCCACAGGGGCTGTCCTCGAAGTTCATTTTTTACCTTCAATCAAGGCCAGCCCAGAGGGCATTACCATCCCAATAGCCCGGCCTTTGTCAGACAGGAAGGCAGAGTGAGGATGGAAAAGCAGGGAGTAAGTGCTGGTTCAGCAGAGCCCTCCCCAGCGGAGCATCCTCCAGAAGCATCGCTCATTGTTATTCCAGCTAGGTGTCAGCAAGCTGGCCAAGCCCGGGATACTGCCGAGGAATGTGCACATCAAGATCAGAGATAATTCCCCTCACAAAATTCCTCACCTCCCACCCCTCTAACTGCGGAGGAGTAAATGGGGGTGTTCCAGGCAGAGGAGCTGATGGGTCTTCTTTGCACAAAAAAGGACTGCCAGGCTGTGGCGGCTTGGACTCCTCCTCCTCCACCCTCCCAGGCAAGTGTGCCCCTCCCCCTTCTTCCTTCCTGACAGCCTGACCTTGGCTGAGGCCAAACACATGCCCGGGCAGCATCCCTGGCCATTCCTAGCATTCTGGGCAAGCAAGCCCGAGGAAGGCCACAGGCAGGACTTGAGCAGAACTGAGAAGGGCATCTGAGGCCAGCTAAGCCAGGCCCTAGGTGGAAACCACTTGGTAGAGCTTCACCATTCAGGCGAGCAGCCCATGCACTGCCCAGCTGATGACTTGGGTTTCAAGTCATCCTCTACAGTGAATCAGTGAATGCAAGCCTTACACACAAACACACATAGCATTAGTGCAAACTCCTCACAGGCACAAGGAGCCTTCCTCTAACACGGCCCAAGGCTCCCTGATGATGTGTTTACCCGGCATAATGTGTAGCATCTGCGGAGGGTCGGCAGACGGGAGGCAAGATCTGCCTAGGTCTCGGAGCCCAAGATCTTCCCTGTGTACTAATATGAATGCACAGACAATACATAACAGTCTGGTCTCCTGCAGTGATGTCTGCCTTCACCAGTGATTAACTGAGCCTCCAACACAAACTAAGGTCTCTGCACTGCTTCTGCCACTGTCTGTCACCATCCTGGAACCCACCAGATAGCAGGTTCCTCTCTCCATCCCCTATCCCCTTCCCCCTGCGACCACCCCATGCTCACCCAGCCCACTCCTGTCTCTATTAGATAGGGGCTACTCCTCCAGGCCTCCTTCATTCCTCTGATGCTGAAGGAGAGGGAGTGGGAGGGGACACTGAAGGAAGGCAGGATGTCCCAGTGCCTATGATCCAAGAGCAGGACAAGCCACCAGCAGGTCAGCAGTGGGCCTCAGCTCAGAGAGCATCAGCATCTCTGTCTTCTGGCCCCCACTCTGCCACATCCTATTCCTGTGGGTCAGGGGCAGGAAAGAAGACCCAGGGGCAGCCATGCTCCCTACACAGACAGCTCATGAGGGTCCCATCAGCAGGAGTTGGGATATGTGTTATGGAAAACCACGAGGGTGCTGGGCCCAGAGCAGGGACACAGCCAGCAGATATGATCAGCTTGAGGAGTAGGTCATCTGGGGCCTAAGGGTACTTGTAAAGGGCTCCTGAGAACGCCAATACACCAACAATTCAAACAGCAGGGCAGGAGGGGAAGGGGTCCCTAATGCACCAACACGCCATCCTGGCCAGGCAGCCGGAGGCAGGGCTGCGCTGTCAGAGGGAGAAGCCATGGGCATGTGAATTTACGCAAGCCCCTTTATCTTGCTGATCTGCAAACCCTGCCTACTTAAGCCATCCCTGCCAGGTCACCAGGCAGCTTCAGTGGCCCAACTCACTGATGATCACACCCAAACAAGGGTTTGCCTGCCGGTGCCACACTCAAAGGACATTTTCCTTGGACTGCCCTCAGTTCCCACTCCCCACAGGCTGGATGCCAGGCTGGCCATCAAATGCTGCGCCCATCGCATTCACTTCCTAGGGCTGCCGGAACAAACTAGTACAAACTCAGAGGCTTAAATCCACCCACAGGTATTATGATACAGTTCTGAACATACAAAGTTCAAAGTGGGTCTCACTGAGTGTTAGCAGGACTGTGTTCCTTCCTGGAGGTTCTGGGGGAGTTCCTATTTCCTTGCCTTTTCCAACTTCTAGGGACTGTTATTCCTTGTCTCATGGCTCCTGCCTCCATCCTCAAAGCCAGCAATGTTACTTGTCACCTCACATGTTTCTGAACCCTTCTTCTGCCTCTCTCACCCACTTGTAAGGATTCTGTGATGAGACTGGGCCCTCTGGATAATCTAAAAGGATCTCCCTCTTTTAAGGTCAGCTTTAATTCCACCTGTGACTTTAATTTCCCTTCTCTGTATGGCATATGACATCCCCATGTTCCAGAGATCAGGATGTGAACCTCTTTGGGGGAAGCATAATTCTGTCTGCCACACCCAGGTTTATCCCCATCCTCAGGCTGCTGTTCAATATCTGCAAAGCCCCCAGATTGGCACCTACCACCTTGTCCTTCTGAAAAAGCCAGGACCATCCTGATTCCAGTGACCCCTGGATGATTTCAACCACCTCCCCATCCTGAGAATCCTCGTCCAAATTGAGGTGCAGTAATGTGGTGCCCACTTCAGGATGAAGAAATAGTGGCAAGAGACTCACCCAGGGCCACACAGCTCTAAGAATGAGATGTGGGATTGGAACACTGGTGTTCAAGCAGGCCTGCCGTCTACAGCCCCATATGAATCCCAAGCACTCAGACTAGTTCTGGTCTTAGATCCTCTTAGCCAGGTCCCTCTAGGACAAGATGGCCTCTGTCACCTCCATCTGGTGCTTTGGTAGGCAAGAGGACCTCTATCTCTAGTTCCCGCTGCCTCCACTGAGAATTTCTCTGTGTTAGAAATATCCTGCCTGGGCGCGGTGACTCATGCCTGGAATCCCAGCACTTTGGGAGGCTGAGGCGGGCGGATCACAAGGTCAGGAGATCGAGACCATCCTGGTTAACATGGTGAAACCCCATATCTACTAAAAATACAAAAAAATTAGCCGGGCGTGGTGGTGGGCGCCCGTAGTCCCAGCTACTCAGGGAGCTGAGGCAGGAGAATGGTGTGAACCCGGGAGGCGGAGCTGGCAGTGAGCCGAGATCGCACCACTGCACTCCAGCCTGGGTGACAGAGCGAGACTCTGTCTCAAAAAAAAAGAAAGAAATATCCTGCCACATTCAACACATGTCCGTGTGAAAAGCAACAGGAAAAGAATAAAAGAAGGAGCGAGGGGTGGGAGAGAAATCAAAATTTATTGAATGCTTGCCAAGGGCCAGGAGCAGGCATCCAGTTACTGAATCTTGCCCACAAACCCTGACGGCAGGCTTCATTAGCTCCATTTTACAGACAGGAGGCTGAGGCTCCCAGAGATTGGAAGCATGCCCAAACTCATGCAGCGGGGGACTGGCAGGGCCCCAGTTCCAGCTGGCAGGCTCTCTCCCCTCCCCAGGTCTCCTTCATCCCTGCCCACCCAGGAACCCAGCATTCCAACCCACACTGAATTGACCTGACCCCTTCACCCCACGTAACCTTTCTTTCCTGCCCCACCCCCACTGCAAACCACACCCCACCTGCAGCTTCTCTGGCCTGGAGCTTGATTGGTTTCAAGCTTCAGCTTGTGAGGAAATAGGCTTCTTTCCCCTTCGATGGCAGGCCCAGGAAAGCCATGCAGGGTTTAGGGCAGGGATGTGCCAATCACCTGGAAGCCAGTCCCAACCTTTCCCCTACATCTCGCTCCATCCGCGCTGAGCCAAAATAACCTGGAATCAGTGATGCCAGCGGGCATGGGGGCAAAGGCCTGGCACCTCAGCAACTCTTACCACTCTCATCCAGGCACCAAAGCAAAGCCCTGGCCACAGGTACACAGGGTCCTGAGGGATCCAGCTTGAAGGTGGGCCCAGACACCGGGTCCCAGATCTGCCAGGTCCAAGCTGAGGGGCCTCAAGCAAGTCATTCTACCCCTCTGGGCTTTGGCTTCCAAGCTAAGCACTGTGCTAAGGGCTGCAGCAACACATACCAAATGATAAAAGAGACATGATCGCTGCCCTTAGCAGAGAAGCTGATATTACAAAAATGTTCACACAAGCACACACCTAAGTAAGAAATTGCAATCGGTGCGACAAAGGAGAAGTCCACCCCCGACGCCAACAGCTAATTTAGGGGTTTAAGGTGGGGCTCCCAGAAGAGATGACTTTTAAACTGACACCTGAAGTTAGTAGGATTTTTTGTTTATGAAGACAGAAGGGAAGAGAGAAGTTCCTTGGCAAATGCCACTCACCTGAGAACATTAAAAACTGGCAACTGGACAGGCACGGTGGCTCATGCCTGTAATCCCAGCATTTTGGGAGGCTGAGGCAGAAAGATCATGAGATCAGGAGTTCCAGACCAGCCTGGCCAACATAGTGAAACCCCATCTCTACTAAAAATGCAAAAAATTAGCCGGCGCAGTGGCGGACACCTGTAATCCCAGCAACTCGGGAGGCTGAAGCAGGATAATTGCTTGAACCCAAGAGGCGGAGGTTGCAGTGAGCCGAGATCATGCCACTGCACTCCAGCCTGGGTGACAGAGCAAGACACGGTCTCGGAAAAATAAATAAATAAATAAATAAATAAATAAATAAAACTGGCAACTGCCCAGATTAATGGGGTAGATCCTTGTATTCACTTGCAAAGCATGGTTTGGTATCACAATCAGATGCAGATTTGTAAAGAAATGTCCCCCATAGAAATGGAGGTGTCGAATCCAGGGACAGGATGCCTAACAAAGGGGACTTACTGTGGGGCACCCCGGTTCCACCATCTGCAAAATTCACAAGTTAATCAAGACAGATCTTACAAATCAATGAGAAAAAAATTGCTAACACCCCAAAGGAAATGACCAGTTAACAAACACAAATAAGCCATAAACATGAAAAGCTGGCCAACCACACCAGTAGTCAAAGAAAAGCAACTTTATAACAAGATAGTTCCCCTCATGTTTTAAGAGTTTGCTGCAGGCTATGGCTCAACCCATAATTCCAGCATCTGGGGAGTCCAGGATTGCCCGAGGCCAGGAGTTTGAGACCAGCCTGGTAACATAGTGAGACCTCATGTGTACAAAAAATATTTTAAAATTAGCTGGGCATAGTGGTGTGCACTTGTGGGAGGCTGAGGTGGAAGAATCTCTTGAGCTTGAGAGGTGTAAGCTATGAACTATGAACTGAGCTATGAACGTATCATTGCAATCCAGCCTGGGTGAAAAAGCGAGACCCTGTCTCTAAAAAATAAAAATTAAAAGTTAATTTTCTTTTTTTGAGATGGAGTCTCACTCTGTCTTTCAGGCTGGAGTGCAGTGGTATGATCTCAGCTTACTGCAACCTCTGCCTCCTGGGTTCAAGCAATTCTCCCGCCTCAGCCTCCTGAGTAGCTGGGATTATAGGCACCTGCCACCACGCCTGGCTAATCTTTGTATATTTAATAAAGATGGGGTTTCACCATGTTGGCCAGGCTGGTCTCGAACTCCTGACCTCAAGTGATCCACCCACCTCGACCTCCCAAAGTGCTGGGATTACAGGCGTGAGCCAACACGCCCAGCCAGAAAAGTTAAAATTTTTTTTAAAAGAGTTTGCTGCAGTAATTAGAATGCTCACACTATTGGAGGCTGCCTCAGCAACCCCTAATATTGCCTGTGGAGTGGTGACTGGTTAAATACTCCTCAACAGCAAGCTGGGAATGCATCAAGACCCTATTAAATTCCTGGGGTGTGGGTGGCTCTGCCAAGAAAACAATCAGAGACACATGAAAAGGTTTATACCTTGCAACAGGTAAAAGCAGAGGAAATCTGAAAGCCCCGCAGGACTGACTTGGCTGATGATTAGCAATGACAATGACAATAATACCAGTAGCAGGCAACATGCACCCAGTACCTGCTCTGTGCCTGGTACTAGTGAGGGGCTTTGACAACTTTCTTCACCTCATCCTCGCAACAACCCCATGTAGAAGGGGTTCTTATTTTCCCCATTTTACAGAGAAGAAAAACCTACTTATGGAGTACCTTTCCTGTACAGGTGCATAATGAAATATGGAAAAGATACTCAAAACAAGTTTTTAAAACTTTAAAAGACATAGAGGAGATGGTCATAATATAAGTTAAAAAAAAAAAAACATGTCAAGAACAAAACCATCTGAAAGCAAGACAACAAGATGTTAAGGGTGACTATTGCTAAGTGTCAGAATGATGGGTGATAATTACGGGTGATCTATATTTGATCAATTTTTAGTAGAGGCAGGGTTTTGCCATGTTGGCCAGGCTGGTCTCAAACTCCTGACCTCAGGTGATCCACCCGCCTTGGCCTCCCAAAGTGCTGGGATTACAGGTGTGAGCCACGGCACCCAGCCTGCACCCATGCTTTTGTCCAAAGTCCTAGTCATCGACCTGTTTGAGAAGTGGCTCCCATCAGAAACAAGTGGCCCAACTGTGCCACTTGAAACTCTGTCTCAATAAAAAAGGATAGTTAGTTGGAAGCCTAGCTAGGTGGAAGGCTGGTTAGATGAAAGGGTGGCTGGGTGGAATAAAATACAGAAGAATGGTTGGGAGAAAAAAACATGGAAGGGTAGAAGGAAAAACAGAAGCATAGGAGAAAGGGGATATTGAGGTGAAATCACCAGGAAGAGGTGAGGTAATAGGTCCAAGGCAACACGATATCAGTACACCAATGAGGAGGGAGGCTGGGGACACGTCCGCAGTGGCATCCCAAGTTCACGCCTCTACCATGGGTCATAAGCCACCATTCTGGGCATGTTTCAATGTGAAAGACACTCTTCAAGGAGCCCCCTTGCCCTTGAGAAGGTCACCGAGTAGGAGGGAGAGAAATGGCCACCTGACCAAGAGCTAAATTCCACAGGAGACAGAAAGCTCACAGTTGTCGCCTTCTCTTTTTTTTTTTTTTTTTTTTTTTGAAATTAGGTCTTGCTCTGTCACCCAGGCTGGAGTGCAGTGGCGTGATCTCGACTTACTACAACCTCCACCTCCTGGGTTCAAGCAATTCTTCTGCCTCAGCCTTCCGAGTAGCTGGGATTACAGGCACGTGCCACCACGCCTAGCTATTTTTTTTGTATTTTTAGTAGAGACGGGGTTTCACCATGTTGACCAGGCTGGTCTTGAACTCCTGACCTTGTGATCCGCCCACCTTGGCCTCCCAAAGTGCTGGGATTACAGGCCTGAGCCACCATGCCCAGCTGCCTTGTCTTCTCTACAGGGCTGCCTATCAGCAAAGCATCAACCTAGTGAATCTCCCCCATAGTACTCCCTGAGCTCCGAAGCTCCGAGAAAAAGTTTTCCCCCAAAGGCTCCTCTCCGGAATGCTCAGCCCTGTCCTTGCCTTCTGAAGATGCCTTCGAGAAGACTTTGGTTCTGGCGGTTCCTGGCAGAGGAGCAGCCTGTTGCTGGTCCCACACCGCACCCCAGCGCCCAGAGCTGGAAGCCGATTCTGCCAGGAGCCGGCCTCCTGCGCCAGCACCTCCGCCACCAGGACCTGCTCCTCGTCTCCTGGAGCTCACTGGGAGCCGGTTCTCTTCACAGAGCAGCCCCGTGGTTCTAGGAAGTGGCCCTGCCCAGAAGCACACACACCGTTCCTGGTAGCCCTGGAGCGTCATCAGTTCTCATCACCGCTGGCAGCCGCAGCCAGTCACGGGGTCCGTGTGAAAGGAGGTGTTCACCGGGCTTGATGTCACACCATTATTCCTGGGGCTCACCACACCCAGGTGGAGATGACACACGAAAGGAGGGAAGAGAAAGTGATCTCCCCTCAGGATCTGTGTGACTCAGCCTCTCTGCTTGTAGAGACAAAGAAACAAATGACGGCCAAGGGCCTCCGTGCACGAGAATCTCCTGCAACTACCTTCGACCTAGATGGTATCATCCCCATGGTACAGACAAGCCGATTGAGGCTAGGACAGGTTCAATAAATAGCAGGCCCGAGATTCAACCCCAGGTGACTCTAAAGCCCAAATCTGACTCCTGCACAGATTTCTCCAAGTTCAGCATGGCCCTGAGCCTGCTCCGTTTAGACAGAAGCCATGATGGGATTCCACAGGACCAGGGCAGCCAGGACTCTGGCGGGGAGTCAGACCTGTGTGAATAGTTTGCAGGCCAGCAGTGGATATTTCTGTCCTAACCTCATAGCTTCTTATGTGAGGTTACTGTCTGTGCCATGTTTGCCACTTTAATTATTTAGGAGGAGCAGTCTAGGGTCGTAGGAAGGAAGCAAGCTCCAAAAACAGAGACCAGAGTTCAAGTATGGAGTCAGCCACGGCATGATATGAGAAAGCTGCTTCATCTACCTGCTGTTCCTCAATAGAAGGTCATGGCCGGTATGAGGTGGGCACCCAAATACATTGTTCCTAGTCTTTCTTCACCTGCCTCGCAAGATAAGAAGCCCAGACCTGGTTGTTCTGTGTGTTCTAAGAATACAACAACACAGGCAGTTGAAGAGCCAAGCCGACAATCAAAATTGTCCAAAATGAGACAGCCAACTACAGACAAGCATAAGAAGGTTGTGAGGAAGAAAATACTCAATTTATCTCACGAGTGCCATTACAAACGAGCCTTCAGGCCAGGTGTGGTGGCTTATGCTGGTAATCCCAGCACTTTGGGAAGCTAAGACGGGAGAATCACTCGAGCTCTGGAGTTGAAGACCAGCCTGGGCAACATAGCAAGACCCTGTCTCTACAAAAAGTAAACAAATTAGTCAAGCGTGGTGGCACACACCCAAAGTCCCAGCTATTCAGGAGGCTGAGGCAGGAGAATCATTTGAACCCAGAAGCTCAAGGTTACAATGAGCTATGATAGCACCACTGCTCTCCGGCCCAAGCAAGACCCTGTCTCAAAAAAAAAAAAAAAAAAAAAAGAATCTTCAAGTGTAGTCCACAAGAGAAAAAGAAAAAAAAAGAAACCAAGTGGTGACTGAAAGTCACAGAACTGCTTGCTGTACATTAGTAGATTTCATAAGAAACTACTATAATGGCCACCATCTATGGGCCAGTTGCAGTTCCAGAAATCCTTGTACAATAATCTTTCCTTTACAGAAAACAGGCTTGAAATTTTCCATCAAAAATAGAAAGTCCACTTTGACATCTGGCCTTTTGGCCAATATTTAAGATGTCTGTTTTCAAAAAGTGCCCATGTTAAAACTTGTCTCCATATCACTCACATGCATTCTGCAGAAGGTAACCTATGCCCAAACCGAAACCTCAAGACCATCTTTTATTTATTTATTTATTTATTTATTTATTTATTTATTTATTTATTTATTTTTTGAGACAGAGTCTCACTCTGTCACCCAGGCTGGAGTGCAGTGGCACAATATCCGCTCACTGCAACCTCCGCCTCCCAGGTTCAAGTGATTCTCCTGCCTCAGCCTCCCTGGTAGCTGGGATTACAGGCACCCGCCACCATGCCCGGCTAATTTTTGTATTTCCAATAGAGACACAAAATACGCCATGTTGTATTTCACCATGTTGGACCGGCTGGTCTTAAACTCCTGACCTCAAATGATCCAGCCGCCTTGGCCTCCCAAAGTGCTGTGATTATAGGCATGAGCCACCACACCCAGCCTAAGACCACCTTTCTGGTGACAAGTTTGAATCTTTGGGGATTTCTCACACCAAAGATGATAACTGAATTCAGAATCATGGATCCCTGACAGCACTCCAAAGATTCTGAACATTCAACTCCATTCTCTTTATTTCCTTAACTCACATTTCCTCTCTTCTCAACCCAGAGTTTAACTTCATCACAGTCCACCATACGAATCAGAGCACTTTGAAGATTCATTTGAAGACAGTTTCAACTCACAAAAGAAAACACAAATGATTTAATATCCATTCATTCATTCGACCAATATTTATGAAACTTCTCCCAAGTGCCAGGCAATGCCAGGAGAGGGGAGAACATGAGGGTAAAAAAGCAATAAACAATGTCAGAAAATGTGGATGCTCCTCCCTATCTGTACCTACTTGTTTTTGCTTTGTTTTGTTTTGTTTTTTGAGGCAGTTTCACTCTGTGGCCTAGACTGAGTACAGTGGTGTGATCACTGCACACTGCAGCTTCCAACTCCAGAGCTCAACCAATTCTCCCATCTCCTCCTCTTTCACCTACTGAGTAGCTGGGACTATAGGCACACACCACCATGCCCAGCTAATTTTTTATTTTTTGTAGACATGGGACCTCACTATGTTGTCCAGGCTAGTCTCAAACTCCTGGACATACTCCATCCTCCTGCCTCAGCCTCTAAAAGTGCTGGGATTACAGGCAGGAGCCACCATGCCCCAGCCTGTCCCTAACTGTTGAGAGTCCCTGGGGGAACCAAGCTGCCTCTTCTTATAACCAATGTCATCAAGAGCCCAAAAGAGGTCTTATTCATCTCAGTATCCCAGAACAATGTAGGCACATGGTAAGCACTCTCGGATTATTATTATATTACTATTATTATTATTTTTTAGGCAGGGTCCTGCTCCGTCTCCCAGGGTGGAGTGCAGTGGCACAATGTTGGCTCACTGCAACTTCTTCCTCCCATGTTCAAGCAATTCTCCTGCCTCAGCATCTCGAGTAGCTGGGATTACAGGTGCCTGCCACCACGCTCAACTAATTTTTGCATTTTTAGCAGAGACAGGGTTTCGCCATGTTGGCCAGGCTGGTCTCGAACTTCTGACCTCAAGCAATCCACCTGCCTCGGCCTCCCAAAGTGCTGGAATTACAGGCATGAGCCACCACGCCCAGCCCTCGGATTATTTTAGCTTCAGCTTCAGTAACTAATATATCAAATGGGATGACACAAGGATGGAAGGTTTCCCTCCTCACCCCAGGCATAGCGGTTAGGAGAGCACTCTAGGCCTAAATGTTAGCCTTGCTCCTGACTGGCTGTGTAGCCAGGACCAGTTACTGTGACTCTCTAAACCTTAATTTCTTTATCTATTGAATGGGGATAATGACAATACTCCACTGTCATTTACTTATTTAGTCTTCAATAAGAACTCCATTTTAGTCCTCAACAAGAACTCCATTGAGTTAATATAGCTGGCTGGGGCCGGGCGTGGTAGCTCACGCCTGTAATCCCAGCACTTTGGAAGGCCGAGGCAGGAGGATCACCTGAGGTCGGGAGTTCGAGACCAGCCTGACCAACATGGAGAAACCCCGTCTCTATCAAAAATACAAAATTAGTTGGGTGTGGTGGCAGGTGCCTGTAATCCCAGCTACTTGGGAGGCTGAGACAGGAGAATCACTTGAACCTGGGAGGCGGAGGTTGCAGTGAGCCAAGTTCATGCCGTTGCACTCCAGAACGAGACTCCGTCTCAAAAAAAAAAAAGAAAAAAATATATATATATGTACGTACAGCTGGCTGGAAGCACTTAGAGTCCTAGGCCTGCCACGTAGTGTCTATAAAAGCCTTCCCCGGACACCCAACCACCTTTCCCAGCCACCCCAGCATACACCCTAAGCCCTACACATCACATGCCCCATCAAAGCTCTCCACACACCAAAAGGACACTCATCCTTTTGTCTACACATTGGGTGGAGGGCAGGTATGGAAATTCTTCCTTTCAGAGAAGAGGGATGCCCACTCTCATTTTTCTAGAAACATAGAGTCCTCAAGTTTCTTGCTCTACTTTTGATAAAGATGTAGGCACAAGAAATATTTCTCATCTCTCTTTTCTAAAAGAATAACAACGGAATGAACTTGAATATAAATGGCAACGTCAGGTGGCCTGGTCAGGGAGGGGCGAGATTATGGAGAAGGGAGTGGGGCATGACCAGGGGACGCTGCTTGTGGGCTCTGGCCAGGGCGGCTGCACAGGTGTGGGGCCCCCACCCCTACCGGCCATACCTTTCATGCCTCCGCTCCCCAGAAGGGAAGCCAGAAATTTTCATTTTCACACGAGGTCTATCCATTTTTACAGGTTAGTGATTAGTTCAAAGGACACTTGTTTCAAACACAGGCCCAAGAAAAACGTTGTCCTGAGCAACCTCGCTGGTGGGGGTTCCCGCTCAGTCTGCTGAGGCCTGAGATGACGGGAGTTCACCGGGAAAGGTGCTCTCCAGTCTCTCCTGGGGAGTGTGTTACGAATGCAGATTCCAATCCCCTCACCCACTTGTCTCCCTTCCCGGGAGAGAGAAGGGGCTACACTTTAGAAACACTGCTCTAGTCCAGTGTCTGCCAGGGCCAGCAGAAATGACCCCCCCAAAGCCACCTGACTAAAGGAGGGTAAAGCTGGAACCTGAACCCTAGAGGGTTTCTCTAAGGCCAGAAGACACTTTACAGCGTCAACAAGGGTTTCCCCTTGGGGTCAGCGAGCCATCCAATTCCCGCACACCAGGACCCACTCCCATCCCCCAAGCTCCAGACACTAACCCTTAGGGGTCCTTACAGCCAAGGCCCCCAGCTGCTTCTCCATCCACCTCGGCGATGAAATCCCTCAGGGCTTCACCGGCTCAATCCACAATGACAGCAGGACTCCTAAGAACACTTTTGTTTCCCCTTAATAGTTGGCTTCCTGCACTGCAGACAGCTATGGTCCTTAGGGAAGATTCCAGCAGCCACGTGGGAGAAAGAGAGACAGAGAGAGAGGAGAGAGACTTAACTTGAATCGAGTAGTTTAAAATAGTAAACTGAGTCAGACAGGTCTGGGGTCAAATCCCAGACATGCTGCTTTCTAACTCTGTGCCTCTGAGTCAGTATCTTCTCCTACTACACCTTCAGTTTCTTCAACCGTGAAATGGGTATAAGGACAGCATCAGCATCTTTGGGTCAGGACAAGAATTCACAACCTCAGTGCACACTGAGCATGCTACCCTGTGCCAATGGATAAATGGTATTCCTGCTCCTGCTTCTTCATGGTATTGGGTAGATTCTCAAGGTCATTTCAAGACACTCACAAAATACGAAGACACAGGAGATGTGTATGCTCTTCCTGTGGCCCTGCCAGGACACGCGGCCCAGCCCTCTCCTCCCGAAATCTTGCCTGGTTCACTCCTGCCTGGACTTGCTGAATCATTGCCCTGGCTGCTTTCCTGTAACTCGGCTGCTGACTTGAACTGAACTCTTCGATGCTGGATCCTGTAAGGCGGACCGAGATTGAGGAATGTATCTCTGAATGCCTGGCATCCAGCCACAGTTCTGTAAAATGACCAGGGCGCGAAAGACCTAGAGTGTCTCTCTGGCATCAGAGAGGGTCATATGACAATTTGGGACCCCTTTAAATGCTCTGAGGGACAGGAAAGCCCAGGAGGGTCCCACAAGGCAGTCACTGTCCAGTCCAGGGCTGCACTGTGACTCAGAGGCCTCACTGCTGAGCGATGACTCAGCGGCCCAGCGCAGAGCCAGGGCAGCCATGAGCAAGCCCCTGAGCTGCCTCCAGGAGCAGGGGGTCTTGTGCCAGGCAGGCCGGGCTCGAGTCAGCCCAGAGGAATGCCCCCTGCCCTCCGCCTGTGCCCACTGCCGGAGACTCACGCAGCTGGCATCCCAGCAGTGCTACATGATCTACCTGTCCCTGCGCCAGGGTAAACAGGCAGAAAACAGGAGCCCTGCTTCCCGGCTGCCACAGGGGTGAGGCCTGCCTACAGAGGGCAAGGCCATGCTAGATCGGAGGAGGGTGGGCGGCCTTGGGGCAGGAAATGGCTGGGATACCAGCAGGCCTCCTTGCCAGGCTGAAACAAGTTGGCACGTGGGGCTGGGGACAGAGGAGCCGGGAAGAGAAAACGCAGTACAGAAAGGGCAGGACAGAGCAAGGGCCACGGGATGGGGGCGGGGGTAAAGGAAGGGTCAGTGAAAAGCTGGGATGTAAACAATGCTATAAGATGCTCGTAGACTTAAATAGCATCGTGCCCCGCCTTTCTTCTCTCTCTCTTTATTCACTTTTTTTTTTTTGAGACAGTGTTTTTTTGTTTTGTTTTGTTTTTGTTTCTTGTTTTTTGTTTTGAGACAGGCTAGAGCAGAGCAGCACAATCTTGGCTCATTACAGCCTCTGCCTCCCAGGTTGGAGCGATTCTCCTGCCTCAGCCTCCTGAGTAGCTGGGATTACAGGCACCCACCACCACACCCAACTGATTTTTATATTTTTAGTACAGACAGGGTTTCACCATGTTGCCCAGGTTGGTCTCGAACTCCTGACCTCAGGTGATCCCCCAGCTTTGATCTCCCAAAGTGCTGGGATTACAGGCTCAAGCCATCACGCATGGCTCCTCTCATTCACTTTTAAAGTTCAGTTACGACCACGTGCCCAACATTCGGGTCACACCACACCCCTATGGAAAGGCTCTGCCTCAACTGGACTGAGCTAAAGAGCCCCCTCAAACTCACTCGTGGGGGGCCTCCACTGCTGCCAGCCCTTAGGTCAACCTGAACCTCCACCAGCAGAATCTCCCTCAGCCCATTCCATTTCTTCTCTCAAAATCCTATGCTGCTCATGTTCCACCCCTTCCAGGAAGTCTTCCTAGAGTTGCAGGATTCACTTTCCCCGGCCTCCTGCTGGGCATGGTTCTTTCACGATTGCATTATAGGAATTCTCTGGGAGGCTATATCTTGTCTCCTCACTTGAAGCCCTGGCCTGGGAAGACTCGCTGTCCTTCTACCATGTACTTCAAGGCTCCACCCACAGCTGATCTTGCCCATGGGAGATGCTCGATAAACTTATGCCAGCTGGGACTTTCCCTGATCTGAAATCTGTATGTCGTGAGAGAGAACCTTGTCTGTTCTCTCAGCAACCACTATGCCAGCCAAAGTCACACTCAGCCACTGTTTCCTGAGTCCCTCTCCATGTCAGCTGGACTCAGTGCAAGGCGCCACAGAGGCAGTGAGGACCAAGTCCTCTGGGCCTACCTCGAGGGCCCCACTGTCTAAGCCAGATCATCAGAACATGTCATAACATGTGTCCAGAACCTAGAGAACAGCGGGTACCAGGCTGCTGTGCGGATGGGGAGGGAGGAGGGCTGGGCAGGCTTCTTGAATAGTAATAAAGGACCAATAACATCAGCTCACATTTATTGAGCTCTTAGTGTGTGCCAAGGGCTTAACCTGCCTTAATCCTGATAGCAATCTTGCCAGGAAGCCAGGCACTGTACCATTCACTTTACATATGTTAACTCATTCAAACACCAACCCTACGAAATAGATACTGTTAAAATCTCCTATTTCACACAAGAGGGAGCTGAGAGCCAGAAAGGTCAATATCATACAACATCACACAGGTGGATTCAAACCCCAGCAGGCTAGAGGCAGAGTCAACGCACTGACCACTTCACCTCACTGCCTCTCTGCCTCAAGGCATCCAAGCAGGAGAATGACATGCCCAGAAGAGTTTGGATGACTTGCCCAAGGTCCTAAGCTTACTCATGACAAGTAGAGTCACCAGCTCGCTAAACATCCAAGTGTCTCTCCAATAGGCTCCCACAGGCTTCAGCATTAGCACAATGCAGCTTTCTGATGCCAGGCTCTGCCTTGGAAGCTGCTGATCATGCTGTCTTCCAGCTGTAGTCACTGCTGCTACAGTTTGGAATCCCACACAAAGTAAACACAATTCATCACAGCAATTACTGCAGTGACTCAGTTCCAGGAATTCTGTAACCAGAAATCGAGGCAGCTCCCCAACTGCCGCTGAGCCTGGGTATGGGCTACCCAGAGTCACCTATGGTCAGCTAACAGGCCAGTTTGGCTCCAGATCACCCTTGTAAAGTGCTGGCTGAGCTGCAGCCCTTGGAGATCTAGAGATGAGTCCTCACTTCAGGGTCATCACTCACTTCCCGCCTAGGAAGGCAAGAACAGAGACTGTGAGCATGGCGTGGCAACCGGTCTAGAGAATGGGACAGGTTTCTCCAATGAACCAGTCCGGAGCAGCAGGGGCCACAGAGCACAGAGCCCCCAGAAAGACCCCTTGTCCCAACCTCACTCCTGCATGGAGAAACCATGGCTAGAGTCTCCACAGCCTGCGTCGTGATGAATCAGCGCCTGGCTCACGTCTCATCTCTGAGACTCTGGACCCCAGGTGCAGATTCACCCTCCTGAAAGGCTGGGATGAAATGACTCCTGCTGCTTGCCAAGGAGAGGTTACTCCTGCAGTGACTCAGTCTCTGACCTCACAGTGGAAGCAGAAGAGGCCACATCCAGAAAATGGCTGTGTCCGTGCACCATGGATTACAGACCAATTGGTGCTAGGCTCTGGGCTGGGTGTGTTGCTACATCGTCTCACTTGCTCACCAAAAGCCTGCAAAGCCCACACTATTATCCTCAGGGTACAAATGAGGGCCACGGGCGGGGGTGGCTCAAAGGAGTTAAACAACCAGGTCACACTGCTTGGAACTGAATTTGCATTAGAAACTCAAGATTATCTAATTCCATGGCCCTTGTTCTTACCATGCACACACAGTGCACCCCAAAGAAAGGGAGAAACAAAAACCTCAGAAGAGCACCCACTCCAAACGAATACATCAATTAGGGTGACACTTATAGAGCAGACCATGTGGCCATGTGACAAACAAGCCAGCAAATGACTCACAACACCCAGATTCACCACCCACCTGCCAAAGTTTATATTTAAAATTGAGTTTCCTCCATCCCCAGTTTTATTGTTTTGTTTTGATTTGTTCTGAATTCCTGTTTTAATATAAAATGCTTAAAAATGCTTAGAAATCTTTTCGTAACTACATTTTATCTTTTTTTTTATTTTTTTTTTATTCTTTTTTTGAGACAGAGTCTCCCTCTATCACCCAAAGTGGAGTGCTATGGCACGATCTTGGCTCACTGCAACCTCCAACTCCTGGGTTCAAGTGATTCTCCTGCCCCAGCCTCCCCAGTAGCTGGGATTACAGGCGCCCGCCTAATTTTTGTATTTTTAGTAGAGGCGGGGTTTTGCCATGTTGGCCAGGCTGATCTTGAACTCCTGACCTCAGGTGATCCACCCACCTCAGCCTCCCAAACTGCTGGGATTACAGGCGTGAGCCACCGCTCCTGATCACAACTACATGTTCTTAACTTAAAAAGGCACTGTGACATTATTTCCACAGTTACCCAATCAGTGAGTCTACATAAAAAATGAAAGAACAAAATTCACATCAATCTTACTTGTTTAATCCCATGTGCAGACACCAATTATGTCAGGCAAAGTCGCTATTCTTAACATCTGCAAAGCTGGCTCTGCATGGCTCCACACCATCACTGTGTCTTACTATACAAACCACAGTGCTCTGTGGTATGAAATCTACACCAATCATTTTCATCATTAATTATCTTTTTTAGGATACCTGAACCAGGGCCGTGGCATCATAACCAAAAGTGCAAACATGTGCCCCCAACAGATGCTGGTGGCCTGAGTTTCCAATCAGGTTTCCAATGTGTATCAAACAAGCCGCAGAGATTACAAATCTTTTCCAAAATAAAGGTTCCTTTTCCAGGCCAAAGTACTACTCCCTGATAACCTATGCTGTAAACCAGACCGACCGCTAGGTCCTCTTAAAGGGAGGCACACCTTTGCCTAACTGCCCTAGGGTGGGTGGTATAGAGAGCGGCACTCTCTCAAATGGCCTTTAAGGAAGTTTCTAGTCCCTCAGGGTCCCTCACTCCCCTCACATACCCACAGGCTCACACACATGTAGTTACAGGCTGTGTACCCATGCATATGCAAGCAGGAGCACACATACACATATGTACAGGCTGTGCACCCATGCATATGCACACAGGAGCACAAATACACATATGTACACAATGTGCACCCATGCATGTACACACAGAAGCACACATACACATATGTATAGGCTGTGCACCCATGCATGTGCACACAGGAGCACAAATACACATATGTACACAATGTGCACCCATGCATGTACACACAGGAGTACACATACACATACGTACAGGCTGTGCACCCACGCATATGCACACAGGAGTACACATACACATATATACAGGCTGGGCACCCATGCATGTGCACACAGGAGCACACATACACATATGTACAGGCTGTGCACCCATGCATATGCACGCAGGAGCACACACACACATATGCACAGGCTGTGCACCCATGCATATGCACGCAGGAGCACACATACACATATGTACAGGTTGTGCACCCATGCACATGCACACAGTCTTTCTCTTTTCTTATTTTCAAGTGTCCCTGATTCTTATTCCACCTGTTTTTACCTTGATGGCATAACTAGGAGTGTGAATGATAGCTACCACTTCATAGGAACGGCAAGGCCCTAGGAGTTTTTCATAGGATCCTACCTTTATCTGATTGAAAACCAGTCTTTCCACCTCCTGGGAACACCTTGTTTTGAAAGCTGGGCCAAGCTGCAAGTTCTGCCTAATCCTCAATAAGTGGAAGCCTATGAGGGTCCCCAGAGCTGTTTTTCACCCATGGTTTACTTCCACTTTGTAACCAAACTGCTCTGACCCTGTCTTAGAGGCACTGAAAAGGTAAAGGCCTCCCAAGGCCTAAGGAAAAGAACAGAAAACAGCCTCAACCAGGGTCTGCCAGTCTAAAACCTCCAGGCTCCCCAGGCCGGCATTATCTGCCACCTACTCTCTAACCCCCTTCCCTTGTCTTTGGCAAACTCACTAAATGAACACACACTCTTCCTACTGAGCCAGGGCACCATAAGGCTCTCAGCAGCCACCCAACCAATCAGGGTTGGCACAGAGAAAGAGACTAGCTGGCATCCCCTTCCCAGCAATTCAGCATCACACAGGACAGCCCCTGGGATCTGACTCCCAGCTGTGTCTCCAACCCCACCTCCCTTCAGTGTGGTCCACACCATGCCCTGGGGAGGGCTTCAGTCCTCTCTAGGCCTGGACTTCCTCCCCTGAGGCCCAGCAATATCTCAGAGGGCCTTTCCACACTATGCAAGCATCATGTCCTCTGCCAGGCTGTACCAGTACCACCCTGAGCACAACTGTTCCCACAGCCCTTTATTGGAGCACTAAGGGTGGTGGTCACCAGCTTTTCCAGTTTTGAGGAGTATTGGTCAAATTTGTTGGCCTTTTTTGTTTGTTTGTTTGTTTTTTATCTGAGACGGAGTTTCGCTCTTGTTGCCCAGGCTGGAGTGCAATGGCACGATCTCGGCTCACTGCAACCTCTGCCTCCCGGGTTCAAGTGATTCTCCTGCCTCAGCCTCCCAAGTAGCTGGGATTACAGGCATGTGCCACCACGCCCGGCTAATTTTGTATTTTTAGTAGGGATGGGGTTTCTCCATGTTGGTCAGGCTGGTCTTGAACTCCCGACCTCAGGTGATCCGCCCACCTCAGCCTCCCAAAGTGCTGGGATTACAGGCGTGAGCCACTGCGCCCAGCCAAATTTGTGGTTTTGGAGAGATGAGGTCTTACTATGTTGCCCAGGCTGGCCTCGAATTCCTGGGCTCAAGCAACCCCCTGCCTCAGCCTCCCCAGTAGCTGAGACTACAGGCACATGCCACCACACCTGGCTTTGGTCAGGTGTATTACAGGGATATGCAACCGGGATTTATATCAGTCACGTGGATAGAACATAACCTTGACATGTGATAAGAACTGACGTTTTACCTCTGGGGTCTCCCTCCTAAAAATGCATAACCCCAGTCTAATCATGACAAGGTTATAAACTTTTTAAATTAAATGTATGATAGATAATATACTCAATGTTTGAGCTGCTCCCGATTTCAATATATTCATGCTTCAAAATTCAAATGATACCCAAAGATACGCAATCAAGAATCTCCTTCATAGTCTGAGGTTGCAGCAAGCTATGATCACACCACTGCACTCCAGCCTGGGCCACAGAGCGAAACCTTATCTCTGAAAAGAAAAGAAAAAATCTTCTTCATGCATCTTCCTCCCCAGTCTCCCCTCCCTGCATCTCCCTCCTCCCACCACGCACAGAGGCCACCACTTGTGTTGGTTTCCTGTGCATCCTAACAGAGTTTGTGCAAAGACACATTTTTACATCCCCTCTACACCCATGCTTTTTTTTTACAGAAAAGATGGCATGCCATACTCCCCGCTCCACACTGTGCTTTTTGTGTCAACAATACATCCTGAGATCTCCCCATGTTTGTGCACACAGCACTTCCTTATTCCTTTCCGCATCTTGCCTAGCACAATGTGTCATCATTTGCCAGTCTTCAACTCACAGATGTTTGAGTTACTCCCAGTCTTTTGCTTTTATAAAAATGTTCCATGAATAACCTTGGGCACTGTTCTTTTCCTACAAATATCTATAGGTTATCTCTGTAGGGGAAATATCCCAATGTCCCAACATGAGATGGCCAGGTCAAAGGGC
Source organism: Pan paniscus (assembly GCF_029289425.2). Lineage (NCBI taxonomy): Eukaryota > Metazoa > Chordata > Mammalia > Primates > Hominidae > Pan > Pan paniscus. The sequence goes on along the minus strand of NC_073256.2, from coordinate 145,238,507 downwards.
ACATGCTTTTGTAGTTTGGATAGAGAATGCCAAAAGGCCATAATTCTTCCCAAAGGGCCACATCCACTTGCATTCCGTCCAGCAACACAGCTTTTGCCAACAACAGAGCGCATCACCAACATGTGTATTATACAACGTTGGTATTTTTTATCTGTATTTCCTTTTTTAGGATTGGGTAGAGCAACTTATCAAAGTGTCATTTGGGGCCAGGCGCGGTGGCCAAGAGTTCGACTATCCTGGCCAACATGGTGAAACCCTGTCTCTACTAAAAGTACAAAAATTAGCCAGGTGTGGTGGTGGGCGCCTATAATCCTAGCCACTCCAGAGGCTGAGGCAGGAGAATTGCTTGAACCTGGGAGGCGGAGGTTGCAGTGAGCTGAGATCTCACCACTGCACTCCAGCCTGGGCAACAGAGCAATACTCCATCTCAACAACAACAACAACAACAACAAAAAAAAAAAAAAAAAAAAAAAGGCCATGTGCAATGGCTCACGCTTGTAATCCCAGCACTTTGGGAGGCCGAGGTGGGCGGATCACCTGAGGACAGGAGTTCAAGACCAGCCTGGCCCAAATGGCGAAACCCCATCTCTACTAAAAATACAAAAAAAAAAATTTGCTGGGTGTGGTGGCAGGCACCTGTAATCCCAGCTACTTGGGAGGGTGAGGCAGGAGAATCGCTTGAATCCGGAAGGCAGAGGTTGCAGTGAGCCGAGATTGCGCCACTGCACTCCAGCCTGGGCAACATCTCAAAAAAAAAGAGAGTACCATATGGGGCCCCTTTCCTGTGAGCTGTCTTTATATTGTGCAGACCCATTTCCCACACAGCTATCAGCTACACCAGCTGCCACTCGGCCATGAGCTAGACTCCGTGGGTGGTGGGTGCAACTTGGAAACACACGGCACAGGCTCCAGTCATCAGGGAGTTGATCCAGGAAAATGCTCACATGTAAAGGAAGGCTGCAGCCTGAGGGAACATGCAGTAGGAATGCAAGGGTAAGAGCAAGGATCATTCTAGAAAGGAAAAGCTCACTTAGGAAATGTGATTAACCACGGCCTCCAAGTACTACCTGCTCCTTGGAGAGATAGGAGAACAGGAAAGGTGCCCCACACAGGTAATCCTGTTTAGTAGGGAGATAAGGCCAAAGACACCATGGACACCCACCAGGGACTCGACACAAGCCAAGTAACCGGGTCTTACCGTGAAAAAATGGAGGAGAACTCTCCCACTTGTTCTTTCTTTCCATTCTACTGACATTTCCAGACTGGCTACTTTGTTCACTTTTATTACCACTTAGTTCAGTAGCTCTTAAAGCTCCAGTCACCTGAAGAGCCCTTACAAAGCACATGTGCAGCCCTGGAGGGGTCCAGGATGTGTGCTTGGGAAAGGCTCCAGGGTGAGTGATTCTCATGGGTATCTCTCATAAAGGACTACCACCCAGCTCAGGGCTGACAGGGCCAGCACAGCCTCCCTGGGACCCCGCTAAGAACAGACCTTTCAAAGTGTGGGTGGGATGTGACAGAGAAGCTAAGACAAATAGGAGTGACCTTTCCGCCGAGTTTTGTTCAAGTGACAGAGAAAAATCACCAGTGTCAGAGAGATGTCCACCTTGGAAATCTCTTTTGAACACAAAATCCTCGCCAGGCCTGGAGGCTGTGGATGGGAAAACAGGACACTCCGTTCTGCAATTATCTCAGGTCTACTAAGAATTCTTCCCAAGACCAGAGACACCCTGGGCAGTTCATCTGCATATCTAATGTATTATTTATGCCCCTGCCAGCTTCCAGAATGCTCTGGGTCATATCACTTGCATAATCCCATCCGGTAGGTGGAAGACAATAATGTTGAGTCTGCTATATAAGTATGTTTGGGGTAAAGGACTAGCATTTTTAAGTTCCTAGACTCACACAGTATTTTTGGCTAGCCATTCTTCTCTCTTTCAACATACGACGGGTCTAGACTTTCAAATGCTTCAAATACTGTTAAACTTCCTCCTCCTCCCCACTTTCACCCTCTCCCCTCTGTCCCAGCCAGTCCACCAGAGAGCCATTCCTGTATCTTGGGCATGACTCCTTGAAAGCCATGAGGATCTCCCTCTTCTATAGGGACTCGAGAAAACACTCTTCATTTAGGCCATTCATGCAACAATAACCTAGATCCAAGCTCAGTCCCCAGCTCCTCACTCTGACCACTAGCTCCAAGGAAACAAGCCACCTCAGCCCCCACAATGAAGCCAGTGCTTTAGGCCCCCAGTGCCATCCCTCGTCACAACACACACCTTATTTCTCAGATTTTATACCCTGCAAAGGGCTAAATTCTAAACACACCTCCTTTAAGAAACCTTTCCCCACTACTACAACCAACACCCCCCACACATAAAACACCTGCTAGGTTCCAGGCGCTGTCCCAGGCAGTGAGATGCATGTAAAACACACCTCCGGCCGGGCGCGGTAGCTCACGCCTGTAATCCCAGCACTTTGGGAGGCCGAAGCAGGTGGATCACGAGGTCAGGAGATCGAGACCATCCTGGCTAACACAGTGAAACCCCATCTCTACTAAAAATACAAAAAATTAGCCAGGCCTGGTGGTTGGCACCTGTAGTCCCAGCTATTCGGGAGGCTGAGGCAGGAGAATGGCGTGAACCCGGGAGGCGGAGCTTGCAGTGAGCCGAGATCATGCCACTGCACTCCAGCCTGGGCAACAGAGTGAGACTCCATCTTAAAAACAAACAAACAAAAAAACAAAAACAAAAACAAAAAAAAACACACCTCCATTCCTACTCAAGAAGTTCAGTCAAGTGGATGAGACAGGAATTCTGATGCAAGAGGATGAAAAGGGCTCTGTTCACAGTTAACACAGGGATCTCTGGCAGCCTATTCTAAAGATTGGAAGTCAGGGAGAACTTCCTGGGGGAGGCGGCATGAGTTGCATCTTTAGGAAGCAAAGAAGATTAAAAGGTTACAAGTTGTTGTGTGGGTTGTAGAGGAATGGGCGGAGACGGGCTGAGTTTCTAAGGCCTCATGGGCAAGGCACAGAAGGACAACAAACTGTGTGCAACATACCCACCCAAGATCACGGATGCACAAATAAAGGTGGTCTTGGCTCTGCCCACTGCTTCACACTTGTCACTTCAGACCCATTATGAGGCTGCAATCAGGACTAGGCGGCTTTTCTCATTCACGAGAGGGCACTACATTCTGCTAACTCATGCAAATAGATCCTTTTAATAATGTAGACATGCCAGGAGATCGAGACCATCCTGGCTAACACGGTGAAACCCCAACTCTACTAAAAATACAAAAAAAAATTAGCCGGGCATGGTGGCGGGCGCCTGTAGTCCCAGCTACTCAGGAGGCTGAGGCAGGAGAATGGCATGAACCCGGGAGGTGGAGCTTGCAGTGAGCCGAGATTGTGCCACTGCACTACAGCCTGGGTGACAGAGCAAGACTCCATCTCAAAAAAAAAATAATAATAATGTAGACATGCATCAATAATTCAGAGGCTAGGAGGCTCCCCAGAGAAACCATGAAGAATATCAACAATCCCCTGCCACAGGACTTAGCAGCTTTGGAAGGCATCGTCCAAGCAGCGACTCTGGAAAGAAAGGTGCTTCTCTCAAGCAATCTGTACAAAGCTCCCTGTGAACACATCACATCTAGTCTGCCCAGGAAGACAAGGGATTCCCACCTCCTATTAAAAAACAGCCAAACAGGCCAGGCGTGGTGGCTCACGCCTGTAATCCCAGCACTTTGGGAGGCCGGGGATGGTGGATCACAAGGTCAGGAGATCGAGACCCTCCTGGCTAACATGGTGAAACCACGTCTCTACTAAAAATACAAAAAAAAATTAGCCGGTCGTGGTGGCGGGCGCCTGTAGTCCCAGCTACTCAAGAGGCTGAGGCAGGAGAATGGCGTGAACCTGGGAGGCGGAGCTTACAGTGAGCCGAGACCGTGCCACTGCACTCCAGCCTGGGCAACTGAGCAAGACTCCATCTCTAAAAAAATAAAAACAGCCAAACAGGCATCTCTCAAGAGCTGTTTGATTTACAAAAACTTGGCAAGGATAAACCTCTTCCAACCATATTACCTGTTTTGTTGTTTGCTTGTTTTTTGAGACAGAGTCTCGCTCTGTTGCCCAAGCTGGAGTGCAGTGGCATGATCCCAGCTCACCGCAACCTCCACCTCCCGGGTTCAAGCAGTTCCCTCCTGAGTAGCTGGGATTACAGGCATGCACCATCACACTCAGCTAATTTTTGTATTTTTAGTAGAGATGGCGTTTTGCCATGTTGCCCAGGTTGGTCTCGAACTCCTGACCTCAAGTGATCCACCCGCCTCAGCCTCCCAAAGTGCTGAGATTACAGGCACGAGCCACCATGCCCAGCCCATATCACTATTTTTATCCTCAGAACCTGTGTGGTAGGTAGGGTCCCATCTGTCACTTCTGTAGACCAGGAAACTGGGGCTCTTGCCTATTGGTCATACATTCAGAAGACTCCAGAGAGGGTATTGTGACCTGCCCTTCTAGCCCTATGCTACTTGCTCTTTACTATACGAACTCTAGGAAGTTGGGTACTAGGCAATCTGTTAAGGCCACCTCATTCAACTCCCTTTGAGAGCCGGCACAGGAGCTGAGGGCCTCTGTGACTTGGTGACCCATCTCCATCAGATGCTATCTCTTGAAATTGATTAATTGGCTCAGGGATGAAAAGGTCTCTTCTGAAGCAAGAGGGAGGGTTGGTGCACAGTGATCACTTCATTATTGGCCCTGTCTCACCCTCTTTGGAGGAGTGGACAGATGACCCTCCAAGACAGCTGGGTCTTGGAGAGACTCGGCCTTTCTGTGGAGTCCAGAGTTGCTACTTGGGAATGGGGAGACAAAAAATTCAACACAGGCCATGCACAGTGGCTCACACCTTTAATCCCAACTCGCTGGGAGGCTGAGGTGGTAGGATTGCTTGAAGCCAGGAGTTCAAGACCAGCCTGAGCAACAAAGAGAGACCCTATCTCTACAAAAAAAATTTAAATTAAAAAAAAAAAAATAGCCTGGTGCGGTAGCGCACACCTGTATTCCCAGCTATTCAGGAAGCTGAGGCAAGAGGATCACTGGATCCCAGGAGTTGAAACCTGCAGTGAGATATGATTGTACTTCTGCACTCCAGCCTGGGTGATAGAGTAAAATTCTTTCTTAAAAAAAAAAAAAAAAAATCCAGAGCAGTTCCACAAAAGAGCAAAGCTGTTTTCCAGTTTTTGTCTTAAAAACTCTAAATTGACTTAAAAAAAATTTAAAGAGGAAAGCATTAAATCCATGGATTCAAAAAACTACTTCTGCAAAAGTTTAAATGGGCCATACAACTTTTAAAAATAAGATAACAAAATATATATAAATAAAAAATATAATAACAAATATAAATAAATAATAATTTTAAAATAACAACTTTAGCCAGGCGCAGTGGCTCATACCTGTAATCCAAGCACTTTGGGAGGCCGAGGAGGGTGGATCACAAGGTCAGGAGTTCAAGACCAGCCTGGCCAATATGGTGAAACCCCATCTCTACTACAAATACAAAAATTAGCCAGGCATGGTAGCAGGCACCTGTAGTCCCAGCTACTCGGGAGGCTGAGGCAGGAGAATCACTTGAACTCGGGAGGCAGAGGTTGCAGTGAGCCGAGATCGCGCCACTGCACTCCAGCCTGGGCGACAGAGCAAGACTCCATCTCAATAAATAAATAAATAAGCAACTTTAAAATGCATCAACATGCCTTTGCAAATAAAAATACAGGTGTCGGCCGGGTTCTGTAACTCATACCTATAATCCCTGAACTTTGGGAGGCAGAGGTGGGCAGATCACTTGAGGTCAGGAGTTCAAGACCAGCCTGGCCAACATGGTGAAACCCCGTCTCTACTAAAAAGACAAAAATTAGCTAGGGGTAGTGGCGCACACCTGTGGTCCCAGCTACTCGGGAGGCTGAGGCATGAGAATCACTTGAACCTGGGAGGCAGAGGTTGCAGTGAGCCAAGATTGTGCCACTGCACTCCAGCCTGGGTGACAGAGTGAGACTGTCTCAGAAAGAAGAAAAAAAAAAGCAGATGTGTAGCTCCTGGGTCAGATCATGAGGCACAAAATTGCATCTGTGATGAGAAGTACACCAAGTCTGGGGTCAAGACTTGGATGCTACCACAGATCTTACCTCAGCCATGGCATTTAGCCTCTTGCTGTCTAATTTCACCTCCTATAAAATGGAGCTAATAAGCCACATGTGGTGGCTCACGCCTATAATCTCGCTGAAGTGGGCAGATCACTTGAGGTCAGGAGTTCAAGACCAGACTGGCCAACATGGCAAAACCCCCTCTCTACTAAAAATACAAAAATTAGCCAAGCGTGGTGGTGCATGCCTGTAATCCCAGCTACTTGAGAGGCTGAGGCGGGAAGATCACTTGAACCTGGGAGGTGAAGGTTGCAGTGAGCCAAGATGGCACTACTGCACTCCAGCCTGGGTGATAGAGCAAGACTGTCTCAAGAAAAATAAAAAAATAAAATAAATGGGGCTAATAGTACCTACCTCCCCTTCCTTCAGGCCAACAAGAGGTGGATGAAGATCTAACCCTGAGCTGAAAGGGAATCTGCTGAACAGGTACTATGTGCCAGGCACATGCCAAGCGCCTCTTGCCTTACTCTCAAATGCCCTCTGATGTATACTTTCCCCATTTTACAGGACTGAGGACTCAAAGACAGCAAGCATTGTTTCCCAAACCATCGATTCCCGGAGCAAGCTTTGGGGCACACAAAGGTGAAAAAGTGGTTGCTGCCTGCAATGGGTTTCCAGATGACTTGGTGCCTTGGTCACAGCAGCAGAACCTGACAGAACTGGAAGCTGTCTGAACAGCCGCCTCCTTCTTCATTCGCCATCCCACTCAAGTGTGTTCTCCCTCCCCTGGGCATCCTAAGAGAACCAGCTCATTAAAAGAGACTTGGCTGTAGCGTGGCCTGAGAAGATACTGGCCAACTTTTCATTCCCTGGCTGGACAGGACCAGCTTCCTGCATGAGCAGGACCAGTTCGGTGCCACCCTCTTAGGGGAACAAATCCAGACAAGAAAGCTTTTGTGTGTCCAGCTCTGCGGAAGCACAGCTAGGAGAGTGGCAGGGTCCCCAAGGCCAGGGGCCGGTCCCACCAAGGTGTGGCCAGGGCTGCCAGCACAGGTCTCCTCCCTTTTGGAGCCAGTCTCCCGGCATCCCACACTATTTTAAGGCCTTTGGAGATCCAAACAGGATTCAAGCCTTGCCCAGGACGGCCTGTAAAAGTTTTCCACTGGAACAAAGATTTAAATGCTGTAACTCAAAACGTGACTTTACAATGGGCTCTGATTATCAAACGTTCCAGAATATCCTCTTTTGAGACACTGCTCCTTTCTCTTTCCTGTCATTTACAGGCTGGCTGGCATGAGGCACGTAGTCTGGACTGGGCAGACGTCTCCTCTGAAGACGCTGGAGGAAAGGGCCTTTTCCTCCTCAGCACTCATCCTGAGAAAGGGAGAGGAAGGGGTGACTGTTCACACCTAGCATAGAGAAAGACGTTCTCCTGATGGCAGTGGCCATGATGCACACATCTGCTCAAACCCTCCACTGGCTTCCTGCTCCTTCCAAAGAAAGCCAAAGGCCCTGTGTAGTGTGGACCCCAGCCTCTCTGACTTCACCTTCTACCCCCTTTACCTGCTCACTCCTCTCCAGCCATTGGGACTTGGGTATTCTCTAGTTCCCCTCCCTCCCGACTCAATCCATTGTCTGCTCTGTGCCAAGAAGCAAATGCCTGTGGGCTCCAACAACAGCTCCCCAGTGCACTGGCCATCAACTGTGTTTAGCCAATGGGAGGCACCAGCAGGAGGTCAGAGGGCAGAAGAAGGGAGAGTTCGCGGTAGGAGTGACAGGTCCCTCTCCACATGGCAGTGGCTGGGTACCCCACACTGCAGCCAATCCTTCCCAGCCCTGGCAACACTGTACCACCCCCATGATCCATGTTGGCTCCTTAACCTTCTCTGACACCTTCCCTAACACCTCTGTCCACAGTCTCTTCCTTAAACCTCCCTTCCTCAGCTGAGCCATTAGACCCTGACTGATGCACGGGCTCATGACCCACCTGGGTTTTTCGTATGCCCTCTGCCTGCCTTATTATCTGGCTTCAAGTACCAGCTCTTTTTTTAATTATTTTATTTATTTTTTTATTTTTTATTTATTTATATATTTTTTTAGATAGGATCTCACTCTCTCACCCAGGCTGGAGTGCAGTGGCACAATCACGGCTCACTGCAGCCTTGACCTCCCAGGCTCAAGCCATCCTTCCACTTCAGCCTTCTGGGCAGCTGGGACCACAAGTCTATGCCACCATGCCTGGCTAATTTTTTTATAATTTTGGTAGAGGTAGGGTCTCCCTCTGTTGCCCAGGCTGGTCTCAAACTCCTCTCCTGAAGTGATCCTATTCCCCTTGGACTCCCAAAGTGCTGGAATTACAGGCACGAGCCACTGCACCCAGCCCGCCTTTTATTATATGGGTGACCTTGGGCCAAGTTAGTCAATTTCTTGCCACAGCTCCTTCATCTGTAAAATGGGGTGATGATAATAGGACAGTCACACGTTGCTTAAGGGTAGAGATACATTCTGAGAAATGCGGCGTTAGGCAATTTCGTTGTGCGAACATTACAGAGGGAGCTTGCACAAAACTAGATGACAGCCTACTCACTACACATCTGGACTATATGGTACAGCCTACTGCTTCTAGGCTGCAGTCCTGAATGGCATGTTACTGTACTGAACATCGGAGTCAACTTAATACAATGGTGAGCATTTGTGTATCTAATCATATCTAAACATAGAAGAAGTACAGTAAAAATACTGTATTATAATCTCATAGGACCACCGTTGTATATACGGTCCATTGCTGATCCACACATCATTATGTGGTACGTGACTGTACTTAGAACATAGGGTTATAACGAAGATGAAATGAGCTAATTGATGAAAAGCACCTAGAATAGTGTCTGGCACATAGTAGCAAACAATAAATAGAAGCTACCATTATTATTTATTACTATCATCAGAGTCAGGCTCACTCTGTTGACCAGGTTGGAGTCCAGTGGCACCATCTCGACTCACTGAAACTTCCACCTCCCGAGTTCAAGTGATTCTCCTGTTTCAGCTTCCTGAGTAGCTGGGATTACAGGTGCCTGCCACCACACCCAGCTAAGTTTTGTATTTTTAGTAGAAACGGGGTTTCACCATGTTGGCCAGGCTGGTCTTGAACTCCTGACCTCAGGTAATCCACTCGCTTCAGCCTCCCAAAATGCTGGAATTACAGGCATGAACCACCGCACCTGGCTAGACCTTGTTTTTGACCCCATAGGGTTTAAGCTGAGTCACTTGATATTCCTCCAAATGACAAACCTTTAAACTACAGATTCCCAACAATTCTGAGCACAGGTTCCATTACCAGTATCTGTCCATAGCCTTGCAAGACAAGTACTTTAGGAAGGACAACCTCACTCTGCAGCAAATTGTGATGTGATATATAATCAGATATTACATATACACATATATTTTTAAAATTCATAAATGAGACCGGGTGCAGTGGTTCATGCCTGTAATTCCAGCACTTTGGGAGGCCGAGGCGGGTGGATCACCTGAGGTTGGGAGTTCAAGACCAGCCTGACTAACACAGAGAAACCCCATCCCTACTAAAAATACAAAATTAGCCGGGCGTGGTGGCGCATGCCTGTAATCCCAGCTACTCAGGAGGCTGAGGCAGGAGAATCATTTGAACCCAGGAGGCGGAGGTTGCAGTGAGCCGAGATTGCACCACTGCACTCTGGCCTGGGCAACAAGAGTGAAACTCCGCCTCAAAAAAAAAAAAAATCATAAATAATCACATCCCTTTAGAGCTACAACTGATATTCTCTACCCCACAAAAATCTAAGTCAAGGAAGCAGTACATAGGCTAATCATACCTGACAACACAAAAGAGTATGAACACTCGGACAGAATTCCAAATCCTAGCCATGAGCTGGGGCAAGTTCCTCCCCTGGCTCCGTTTCCCCATCGCTAAACAACACTCATCTTCTCTGCTTCATAGGGTCACTTTGTAACTAACAACTGAAAGGGATGACCATTTAGCCTGGCACACAGGAGGGCCTCAATCAATATTAGTTCCTTTTTTCTCTTTAATAAAACAAAGTAATTGACATAGAAAACTCAGGAAATTATATAGGAATAATATACTCTAATGTTATCTACAGCCTCCGAAAAACAATAAATCAAGGGAATTTTTCAAAAGTACATTTTCCAAGTGCAATGGTTCATGAAGCCATTATGAGGTTTCCGAACTTCCCCTTAATTTCCGGTATTCAAAAAAAAAAAAAAAAAAACAACCAAAAAAAACGCTTCAGTGATACAATGTCAGTGGCAGCAGCTGAGGCCCACCCCCAGCCTTCTTTTTTCCTTTTACAGGTTGAAAGGTGTTGCATGAAGCCTGCAGTCCGGCCAGAAAGACTTCAGCTGGATGGAAGGCGAGCCCATGGCCTCTTCTCTTGCATGTGGTGTTCCCAGCCAGAGACCCAAGCATCTATCTCTACAGTCAGCCCACCCATGGCCCTTCTCTGGGGACTAGGTGATAATTATGGCTGAAGGGGTGTGGGGGTGTTTGTCAGTCATGAACAAGATTCCAAAGAGCGCTCGCACTTCCCAGACAAATAACAGACCCTCAGGGGGCCTGGCTTATGGTCCCATGGGCTAGAATCCATATCCTCACGTGTGGGACAGGCCAGTGAAGGCCAACTGTAACCAGAACCACTCATGTCCACTGCCCATCACCTAGAGGATTTCATCACACCTGGCATGGGTGTGAAATGGGGAGTTTGAAAACAGAGAGCAGGTGGGGGACTCCCGGCCCGGCAGCCCCTCTCGGTGCAGTGCAGGCGCCAAGCGTGTGGACTCTGAAGCCATATGCCCAGGTATGAATCTAGGCTTTCTTGCTCGCTGACTGTGGGCCAAGTTTCTTATTGTAATACTCTGTGCCTCAGTCCTCTCCTCTGTAACATGGAGACAACTGTGGAAACTAAATGACGTAATGCACTTAAAGCAGTGCCTGTAACACACTGTAAGCACTCTTTTACATTCTTATTTTATTATTAGCAGTCAGAGTTATTGCCATTACCTCCAGCCTCTGGATCTGCCCAGTTCTGGCCAGCTCCAACAAGGACATTCCATTTTCTTCCACCATGGAGGGGCTTCACTGCAGTCACTCCAAAATTTAGACTACATGGTTCAGCCTTGACCTAACCCTCTGCAGCCTGTATACAAGCATTTGCTCACCTTTCATAGAAAAAATAGCTAATGCATGCTGGGCTTAATAACTAGGTGATGGGTTGATAGGTGCAGCAAACCACCATGGCACACATTTACCTATGCAACAAATCTGCACATCCTGCACATGTACCTTGGAATGTAAAATAAAAATTAAAATTAATTTTAAAAAAAGAATATGTATGAACCACCCACTGAGTATCAGACAACACAGAGTTCAAGGACAAAGTCAGTTTCTTTTCTCTAGGGGAGGAGTCACACCAAAATCAAAGAGCCAAATAATTTAATAAATTTTTTTTACAGACTATGACTGGTGCCACAGTGAAATTCAGCAGCATCCAGTGATGAGAAATGGAGGTTAGGGAATGAGTCTATTAGAAGGGGTGGTCTGAGGAGGTGATATTGAAGTTAGGATGAGAATCAGCTTTTCAACAAGCTGGGGAAAAAGCATTCTAGGATCTGGGACCAGCAAGTGCAAAGGTCCTGTGGTGCCCAGGGAAGGGTGTCAGGGAACTGATCAAAGACCAGGATGTGGGGCTACAGAGGGAGGGACCACTTGATGAGGCTGGGAGACACTAGTGTTCACAAAATAACTCCGTGAATACTAAACAATCTTAGGCCTGCATAGTCTATCTAACAAATGAATTCTATTTACCTCATCCAATTGTGTGTGATTCCAACCTCTTCTTGATTACCTCTAGTGATGGAGAACTCACTCACTGCAATTTCAGAGAATGCTCATTCACTCGATCAACAGGAACAGGCTGCTCAGGATTTCAAAAAAGTCAGGAGATACAATGGGAAGCCTGGAGATAGAGTTTTTGTGGAGGTTTTTTGTTTGTTTGTTTGTACTTTAAGTTCTGGGATACATGTACAGAACACGCAGGTTTGTTACATAGATATGCGTGTGCCATGGTGGTTTGCTGCACCCATCAACCCATCATCTAGGTTTTAAGCCCTGCATGCACTGGGTATTTCTCCTAATGCCATCCCTCCCCTTGCCCCCCATCCCCCAACAGGCCCCAGTGTGTGATGTTCCCCTCCCTGTGTCCACATGTTCTCATTGTTCAACTCCCACTTCTGAATGAGAACATGCTGTGTTTGGTTTTTCGTTCCTGTGTTAATTTGCTGAGAATGATGGTTTCCAGCTTCATCCAAGTCCCTGCAAAGGACATGAATGCATTCTTTTTTATGGCTGCATAGTATTCCATGGTGTATATGTGCCACATTTTCTTTATCCAGTCTATCAGTGATGGGCATTTGGGTTGGTTCCAGGTCTTTGCTATTGTAAAAAGTGCTGCTATAAACATATATGTGCATGTGTCTTTATAGTAGAATGATTTATAATCTTTTGGGTATATACCCAGTAATTGGATTGCTGGGTCAAATGGTATTTCTGGTTCTAGATCCTTGAGGAATCACCCCACTGTCTTCCACAATGGTTGAACTAATTTACATTCCCACCAACAGTGTAAAAGCGTCCCTATTTCTCCACATCCTCTCCAGCATCTGTTGTTCCCTGACTTTTTAATGATCACCATTCTAACTGGCATGAGATGGTATCTCATTGTGGTTTTGATTGCATTTCTCTAATGACCAGTAATGATGAGTTGTTTTTTGTTTTTTGTTTTCTGTTTTTCATTTGTTTGTTGGCCATATAAATGTCTTCTTTTGAGAAGTGTCTGTTCACATCCTTCGCCCACTTTTTGATGGGGTTTTTGTTTATTTGTTTGTTTGTTTTTTCCCCTGTAAATTTAAGTTCTTTGTAGATTCTGAATATTAGCCATTGGTCAGATGGATAGATTGCAAAAATTTTCTCCCATTCTGTAGGTTCCTTGTTGACTCTGATAGTAGTTTCTTTTGCTGTGCAGAAGCCCTTTAGTTTAATTAGATCCCATTTGTCAATTCTGGCTTTTGTTGAAATTGCTTTTGGTGTTTTAGTCATGAAGTCTTTGCCCATGCCTATGTCCTGAATGGTTTTGCCTAGGTTTTCATCTAGGGTTTTTATGGTTTTAGGTCTTATAGTTTAAGCCTTTAATCCATCTTGAGTTAATTTTTGTATAAGGTATAAGGAAGGGGTCCAGTTTCAGTTTTCTACATATGGCTAGCCGGTTTTCCTGACACCATTATTAAATAGGGAATTCTTTCCCCATTGCTTGTTTTTGTCAGGTTTGTCAAAGTTCAGATGGTTGTAGATGTGTGGTATTATTTCTGAGGCCTCCATTCTGTTCCATTGGTCTATATCTCTGTTTTGGTACTAGTACCATGCTGTTTTGGTTACTGTAGCCTTGTGGTATAGTTTGAAGTTTAAGGTTTTAAGCAGACTCAGTGAACTCTGCTAGTTAATAAGTGTAGGTGAGGTTGTAAGCAGGCCACAGTGGAAGCAGAGGGCCCAAGTAGAAGATATTACCTATGGGCAGGGAGGAACAATGGTTCCTATGGGAAGACTTTGCTTAAAGTGAGATACAAGGTCGTCAACTTCAGTGTCACCTGTGAGCTTGTTAGATCCAATTCTCAGGCCTCATCCTAAGTCTCTAGGGAGGGGTCCAGCTGTCTGGGTTTCAACAAGCCCTTCTGGGGATTCTGACTACACTAAAATTTGAAAATCACTGGACTACAGGACTGATAATATTAACTAGAAAACAATGGTGTCCCCCAGGAATGGCTTCATATACCTCTGGAGCCAGGCAGAGCCAATGCCCTCGGGCCAAGACATTAAGATCCATAAGGCAGGCTTGTAATCCCAGCACTTTGGGAGGCTGAGGCAGGTAGATCGCTTGAGTCCAGGAGTTCAAGACCAGCCTGGGCAACATGGTGAAACCTTGTCTCTACTAAAGATACAAAAATTAGCTGGGCATCATAGCATGCACCTGTAGTCCCAACTACTCAGGTGGCTGAGGTGGGAGGATTACTTAAGCCCAGGAAGCTGAGGTTGCAGTGAGATTGTGCCACTGCACTCCAGCCTGGGCGACAGAGCAAGACCCTGTCTGGGAAAAAAAAAAAAAATCCATAAAGCAGTTTTCAGAGAAGACTCTGTCCATGGGATTGATGTTCACTTACCCCGGCTAGGACCGGGCAAGGCCAGGCTAGAGGGCAGGAGAGAGGAGCAGCTTCAACATCTCTGCAGACACCATCACTGCAGCCACATTCCAGTTCCACAGAGGAATGCAGACAATCCTCACAGTCCCCAGGGCAGGGCAGGAGGTAGAGAGGATTATGAAATGCCTGGTTGTTGACCAAAACCTACCTAGGGAATCTCACCGAATCCCTCAACAACCCAGAACAGTACTATTCTGTTTACTCCCTTTGGCTCTATAGGGCCCAACAGATTATGGCAATCCAGAAAGGCTGAGACCAGAGCCCCAAGTGGCCAAGACAACAAGAAAGGAGCCATAATAGTGTTGCCTACTGTCCCCTCCTCTATATCTGGGGAGGTGGGGGGAGATTCCTCTCAAAGTTTTCTTGTTTTGTTCCAGAATGGTAAGAGATACTACTGTTCATTAAATAACTCCATGAATATCAGATAATCTCAGAGTTGGATAACCTTTTATCCAATACCTGAATTCTATTTACCTTATCCAATTGTGCAAGAATTTTTTTTTTTTCTTTTGAGACAGAGTCTCACTCTGTCGCCCAGGCTGGAGTGGAGTGGTGCGATCTCAGCTCACTGCAAGCTCCGCCTCCCGGGTTCACACCATTCTCCTGCCTCAACCTCCCAAGTAGCTGGGACTATAGGCACCCGCCACCACGCCCAGCTAATTTTTTGTATTTTTAGTAGAGATGGGGTTTCACCATGTTAGCCAGGATGGTCTCTATCTCCTGACCTCGTGATCCGCCCGCCTTGGCCTCCCAAAGTGCTGGGATTACAGGCGTGAGCCACCACACCCGGCCATGTGCATGAATTTGATCTCTTCTTGATTACCTCTAGTGACATAGAACCCACTCACTGTGTTTTCAGAGAATGCTTATTTGCTAAATCAGTCACAAAACCACTTGCTGAACCAGGCATGACATTAAGTACTACAGTAAAAATGCCTGTTGATGATACCTTATCTGTCAGCAGGTTGATAGGCTATCTGGAATGCTGGGTAGAATTCTAAGCTGAGTCTGGGCTCAAAGGAAGAGAAGGTCATGATCAGCTAGTGATGCCTGCCATGGGTACCCAAGAGAAAGTAACAAGTGTGGCAAGCATTTGCTATCTCTGTGTGGGAATATAGAGATGTCATTCAGATCCTCTCTTCACTGAGTTCATAATCTAGCTAAGAAAACCAAGAAATGTAACAAACCACAAAACACTGGGATGTATGCCGAGATGGGGGTGGAGGAGGGGTGCCTGACACATAACTCTTACTTTTAAGAAACAGCCTGAAAAAAAACACTTGACATTTTTAAGTTGTGGCTTTCTCATCTGTAAAATGGGAATAATACCTGCCTGCCCTGCCCAGCCTTTTCTGCAAAGATGTTGTTTTGAGAATCAAATGAGCTAATGGGTAGGTAAATACTAATGGTGACGTTAGCCTTCAGGGAACCTACTGA
Organism: Pan paniscus; assembly: GCF_029289425.2. Taxonomy (NCBI): domain Eukaryota; kingdom Metazoa; phylum Chordata; class Mammalia; order Primates; family Hominidae; genus Pan; species Pan paniscus. The sequence continues at coordinate 145,222,625 of NC_073256.2, read as the reverse complement.
AGACACTGATTTGCCTAAGCAAAGAGCAAAAGGCAACGAAGAGAGAGCAGAACGCAAGAGCAGTCACCTTCATTGGTCACTGGCTTCCTCTTGATTGCTCCCATGAGGCGCTCTTGCCAAGTTAGTCAACAACCTCCTTGATGCCAAATCTAACAGTCACTTCTGTGTGACTCATTCTACCTGACCTCTTAGCAACATTGCAAGTGATGACTCTCCTCCTTCCTTAAGAAGGTCTTCCTTCTCTAGGCTCCGGGCATGTTTTTCTGCCTCACCAGTGGCTCCTTGTAATCACCTCTTCCAGCTCCCCAACTTCTACCCCTACCACTAGTGGCCATGTCTAGTCCTGTGTCCACTTTTCTATCTATACTCCACTCCCATGGATTTGGATCCCACCTCTGCCAAAATCTTCCAAATGCTATCTCCTACCATGATGGTTTCAATTCCCAGACTCACTTTGCCAAGTACCTAGTTGGCATCTCCTGTGGCCATTAATGGGCATCTGCAATTTAACATGCCTGCACAGAACTCTCTGCGCCCACAATCTACTGCCCATCTTCCCCGTGTCCATTGAAGACACCAGCATCTGCCAGGTTGCTGATGCCAAAAACCTAGGAGTCATTCTTTTTTTTTTTTTTAATTTTTTGTAGAGACAAGGTCTCTCTAAGTTGTCCAGACTGGTCTTGAACTCCTGACCTCAAATGGCCCTCCTGCCTCAGCCTCTGTATTAGTCAGGGTTCCCTGGAGGGACAGAACTAATAGGAGATATATATATATATATATATAGAGAGAGAGAGAGAGAGAGAGAGAGATAGATATATACACACACACGTATGTATATAAAGAGGAGTTTTATCTATATATATATATACACACACACACACACGTATGTATATAAAGAGGAGTTTATTAAGTATTAACTTATACGATCACAAGGTCCCACAATAGGCTGTCTGCAAGCTTGAGGGGCAAGGAGAGCCAGTCCAAGCCTCAAAACTGAAGAACTTGGAGTCCGATGTCTGAGGGCAGGAAGCATCCAGTATGGGAGAAAGATGTAGGCTAAGAGGCTAGGCCAGTCTTGCCTTTTCATGTTTTTCTGCCTGCTTTATATTCACTGGCAGCTGATTAGATTGTGCCCACCAGCTTAAGGGTGGGTCTGCCTTCCCCAGCCCACTGACTCAAATGTTAATCTCCTTTGGCAACACCCTCACAGACACACCTGGAAACAACACTTTGCATCCTTCAATCCAATCAAGTTGACACTCAGTATTAACCATCACAGCCCCCCAACGTGCTAGGACTATAGTAGGCATGAACCACCCAGCCTGACTCGTAGGAGTCATTCTTGATTCCCTTATTTTCTCACCTCCATATCCAATCCGTGTGCAAGTCCTATTGGCACAATTGCCCAGATAAATGTAAAATCTAAGTTTTTCTCTCCGCTTTCTTTGCTACCACCAAGACACAGGCCACATCACTCTCCCCTGAAATAAAGCAATATGGTTTCCCCAACCCCACTCCCACACTCCCACATAGCAAGCTCCTTGCTTCCATCCCTGCCCCTCTCCACCTGCCAAGCCAACCACACCTCTCCCTCCACGTCTGCTATCTGGCTCTCGTGTTCCTCAAATAATCAGGCTTGCTCCTATCTTCTTCAAGAAATGTCTATCCATACCTCTGGTAAGTGACAATCATAAAAATACCAGATGCTGTCATCTGCCCGGATGTTGTCTGCAATAAAATGCCAGACATCTGTACTGGGTTGATTGCTCCCAAGAATTCATGTCTATTCAGAACCTCAGAATGTAGCCTTATTTGGAAATAGGGTCTTTGCAGGTAATTAGTTAAGTAAAGAAGAGGTTCTGCTGGATCAGGGTGGGCCCTGGATCTAATGACTGGCATTATTATAAGAAGAAAGAATTCAGAGACACACAGAGGGAAGAAGGCCATGTAAAGATGGAGGCAGAATGCTGCAGCCACAAGCCAGAGATTGCCAGCAACCACCAAAACCAAGAGGAGGCAAGAAAACATTATTTTTCGGAGCCTTCATGTGGAGCATGGCCCTCCTGACACCCTGAATTTGGATTTCTAGCCTGCAGAACTGCAAGAGAATAAATATCTGTTGTTGAAAGGAGCCCACTGCTAATTTGTAATGTGAGCCCTAGGAAATGAACACAGCATCTTATCAATATTGTCTCCAGTCCATGTGCCAACCCGCAAAGGTAAAATTGTGGATCTCACTTTACAGATGGGAAATTAAGTGTCAGAGAGGGGATGTCTCTTTCTCAAGTTCATACTGCCACACTGGCAGAGCTGAAATGTAAAACTCATTCAACTTCAGAAAGCGCTTTCTTGACATTGGGCTGAGCAGCCACCCTCTTTTTATAGAATAGATGTGAAAGAGGGAGGCCAGAGAAGCAACACCTGAAAGTCTTGCTTACTTAAAGGACCTCTGACAGCTCTTGGGTTGGAAAGGATTTCTGGGAAGCCAAGGAGAGAAGAACTGGCTACCAACCATTTCAAGAACAAACTTAAAGGCACTGGGGCCTTAAAACCATAGCTGTCATGTACAGGACCACCCCATCTCATATATACACATGTGTGTGAATATATATAAGGTTTTATTTTATGCAATATGCATTTTTTTCCCCCTGAGATGGAGTTTCACTCTTATTGCCCAGGCTGGAGTGCAATGGCGTGATCTTGGCTCACTGCAACCTCTGCCTCCCAGGTTCAAGTGATTCTCCTGCCTCGACCTCCCTAGTAGCTGGGATTACAGGCACCTGCCACCACGTCCAGCTAATTTTTTGTATTTTTAGTAGAAACAGCATTTCACTATGTTGGCCAGGCTGGTCTCGAACTCCTGACCTCAGCTTCCCAAAGTGCTGGGATTACAGACGTGAGCCACCGCGCCAGGCTCAATCATTATTTTTTGCTCATCACAGAGTCCTTTGTAGCTCCTGACCTGAATCATTATTATTATGCTTGTCTCAGATGCTAACAAGTTTACCTCTGAACAAGCATTCTCAGCAAAAGATCCAAAAATCTTTAACTGGTGGAGGCACAGAACTTGGAACGAGCATCTGGCATGTAATTATTTTTAAGGGGAAAAAAATAGTCCATCTCGTCAGCTTTCCATCCCGTGCAAAGACAAATTGGCCACGAGGACACACATGGAAGGATGATTCTGTGGGGGGGGGGGACCTGCACCATCCTTTCACGGATTCACTGAGTTTAATCAAGATGAATGCAATCATTCACTCTCTGAGGATGGACTGTCCTCAACATCCCTCTCCCCACGTTTATAGAAAAACCTGGCCTCGCTTGGCTCCCAAAACCACCGTGAAGAGGTTTCATGCAAGTTTTCTAAAGCGTCAGTGAAAACAGGACTTGTTTGCTTTATCATTTAAATTTCAAAATACATCTCTGGCCAAAGAGAAATATAAACAACACAGGGCTTGTGCTTCCATGAAGAGAAAAGGAGAGGCCACTAAGCTTCACCATCCAGCTGAAAAATAAAAGCCCCATGATTTAGGGCAGAAGATGCTTCTTCTTCTAATTATTGTTGTTGTTATTTGCAGCTAATAATAAGTCTCACCTACTCAGAACTTTACAGAGCCTCTCCTTCGGAAACGTCACATCCACTCTGGGCCTCAGTTTCCCTCACCTGTACAACAAGGAACTAGACACTCAGTAAGAAGCCCTTAGCAAGAGATCTACTTTGAGAATGAAATGAGGAGAGAGCCAGCTCGGCTTGACTGAAATGTACCCAGGTGTAACCTGCCAGAAAGCACATAGCCTTCTGTCCAACAAAGTAGAACATCCCAGCAGCAAGAAGATACACACCCTGCCCACCCCTCACCATGGGATCAATAAAGCTATTTTCATTTTGAATGGAGAAACGAAAAGTAGGCTCATAAACACTTTGATGTTTCCAGAATTGGTCGCTGGGTAGAAAAAAATGCTCACATTGAACTAGATGCCCTCCAAAGAGCAGGCACTTGGCCCTAACAGCCTGGCTCACCAGATGTTACAACGGTGCTGAGGGAAATACGGCACAGGGGCTTCGGGCCAGAATGAAGATCAAAGGCTTTCAGGACAGAGGAGGACTTCAGGCTTTCCACCCCTGCCCCTGCTGAAGCCACCCAGCAAGATGCTCCTGCAGGACTCAACTCAAGACTCATGGTCTGGGGCCATGCAGGGAATCCATCGTATTTGCCAGAAAGAAAGGGGGAAGGAAATTTTTCCAGGGAGCTGCCAACTCCGTGCATGGGGCCTGAGGGAGCAGCTCAACCCTGACGTGCAAGCAGAGAGGCCCTGGAGTTCTTGGAACAGGCCTTGGTTCAAAGGAGGATAAGGAACAAGCTGCACAGATTCTCCCTTCTGTGCTGGGAGGCTCCTGGGCTGTGAAGGGGGCTGGTTAGGAGGAAGCCAAAAACTCCAGCCTCAGGGCTGCTCAGTCAGGCTGATGGCTCCCCTATACAGGGAGCCCCAGGGGGTGAACCAGAGGAGCAGTTGGCTGCCGGGGAACCAGAGGCTAAGTGTCTAGGACTCAGTCTAACATATTCTGGAGACAGACTGGGAGGCCAGCAAGAGACAGCAGACAGTCCATGTGAGTGTTAGAAAGCCCTGGGGCTAGGTCGGGTGTGGTGGCTCACGCCTGTAATCCCAGCACTTTTGGAGGCTTGAGGCAGGCAGATCACCTGAGGTCGGGGGTTCGAGACCAGCCTGACCAACATGGAGAAACCCCGTCCCTACTAAAAACACAAAATTAGCCGGGCATGGTGGCGCATGCCTATAATCCCAGCTACTTGGGAGACTGAGGCAGGAGAATCGCTCGAACCCAGGAGGCGGAGATTACGGAGAGCCAAGATGGTGCCACTGCACTCCAGCCTGGGCAACAAGAGCAAAACTCCATCTCAAAAAAAAAAAAAAAAAAAAAAGAGAAAAAGAAAGAAAGAAAAAGAAAGCCCTGTGGCCAGGATCCAAGGCATGTGAGTTCAGATAGACAGCTACAAAACCAACAGAGAGATTTTGCATACTCCCAGGGATTCTTTCCTTGCATTAAGAAGCAGGATTGGCTTTCAAAGATCTTTTACTACCTGGCGAATTTTAAGAACTCATTGCTTATTAATTGAAGAACTAAAAGATACACATGGTAAAATTTTCCAACAGGACTGTAAAAAAGTCATACAGTCAAGGCTAAGTTTCTCTCCTGGCCCCAGAAAGCTCCCGGGTGGCCTCTTATAAACAGCCACTATGACCATTTTCTTTGTGCACCCTTCCAAATCCAGCCTATGCAAATATGCTTGTGTGTATATGTAAGTCTGTGTGTGTTATCCTCCTTTACACACAAATGGAAACAGTTACGAAATTCCAAAATAGACACTCACCATCTGGAGCCTTACTTTGTCATCCATTGAGTGACAAACTTGGATGGGTCCCTTCTGACTCTGAAGATTCCAAACGATGAATCTAGCCAGCCATACACAACCAGCCTGAAGAACTAAAGTGCAGGCTGGCTGAACTTAACGCTGGGGAATCATCAGGTCTGGTGGACTCCACTAGTGAGAACAACTGATTTTTACGAGAAATCACCAGGATTAGGCACCAGGTCAAGCAATCTAGCGGAAGCACTTTGTTCAACCTTCCCAATCCCCTTAGGAGTTAGGGACTATTATTATTATTATTATTCCCATTTTACAGAAAACAAAACCAAGATCCAGAGGCCAAGCAATTTGCCCAAGGTTACTGGCAAGTTGTAGGTAAACAGGATAGGCTGGGTGTAGCGGTAGCTCATGCCTATAATCTCAGCACTTTGGGAGGCAGAGGAGGGGGAATTGTTTGAGCCAAGGAGTTCGAAACTGGCCTGGGCAACATAACAAGACCTCATCTCTACTATCAAAAAAAAAAAAAAAAAGCTGGGCATGGTGGCACACTCCTGTAGTCCCAGCAACTGAGGAGGCTAAGACAAGAGAATCCATTGAGCCCAGGAATTTGAGGCTGCAATGAACCATGATTGTGCGACTGCACTCCAGCTTGGGCAACAGAGTAAGACCCCATCTCAAAAAATAAATAAATAATAAATAAATAAAGAGGATACAAATGCACTTTTCTTATGCTCAGCATTTTCGAGGACACCCATATAGCTGAGGAAGAGATGCACGCCATATGAAGAAGGTATGTACTGAGCAAGGTTGAGTGACGCAGCAAGGAACATACAGCTAGCCACATATGTCAGATGCAGAACCTAAGCCCTTTGGTTTTGCATTCACATCCCATGCTTTTGATTTCCACTAAAGCATCCTGAAAATGCAACATGGTCGTACCCCACGTAGCAGCCAGAGTTCTGAAGTAGATGTCATCATCTACTGTGTGCCCTTCAAAGCTGTGCCCCTTCAAAGCTACTCTCATTTTCCACGCAGCAAACTGTGCTATTTAAATCAAACTCAAAATGATAGTGAAAAATAGTGACAAATGCTGAAGAATTATCGCCTTCACCTCAACAAGACCCAAGTCTTCCTGGCCTCAGAAACCCAATTTCATGAGAAACCAACTCCATAGAGGAAAAAATATTTGGTGTAATTTTGTGACTGTAACTTGGTGTAACCAAATGGGGAAACAACTGAACAACATGCACTGAGAGCCTTAAAAATGTCTAGAACCTTTGACTTGATAATTCTTGCAGAAATCTATCCTATAGGTTTCTGCACACATATGTGCACACATGCACAGACATATACACCAAAACACTCATCTCAACATTATTTAAAAGAGGAAAATACACACAATGTTCTTTTTTTTTTTTTTTTTTTTTTAGATAGTGTTTGGCTCTGTTACTCAGGCTGAAGTGCAGTGCATGATCTCGACTCACTGCAACCTCCACCTCCTGGGTTCAAATGATTTTCCAGCCTTAGCCTTCCGAATAGCTGGGATTACAGGCATGCACCACCACACCCAGCTAATTTTTGTATTTTGAGTGGAGATGCGGTTTCACCATGTTGCCCAAGCTGGTCTCGAACTCCTGACCTCAAGTGTTCCACCCACCTCGGCCTCCCAAAGTGCTGGGATTACAGGCATGAGCCTTCATGCCCGGCCACATTAAATATTCTTAATACCTAATAGTGCAGATAAAATTGGGAGAAAGACAAGCTGTCATTGCAATAGGATGCTACAACATTATATTGCATTAAAAATGATACCTAAAAGCTTGCTCTTTACAACACATGGAAATACTAATACTACATTAGGAGAAAAATCCAATAAACTTCTTGACATTACATGATCTCAAGTTTAAAAGAAATATGCAAAGAAAAAAAGAAAAATGCAGCAATTGCGTTAACATGACTTATTTTCTTCCTTATACTCTTAACATTTCCCACATTTTCTACAAAGAAAAATCTCATAAATAGAAGCATTATTTGAAAGAAATGATGACCCACGCTCCTGGATAAAAAGGTAAAATTTAATAGCAACCTGGCTGGGAGTGGCGGCTCGTGTCTGGAATCCCAACACTTCGGGAGGCCAAAGTAGGCAGATCACTTGAGCCCAGGAGTTTGAGATTAGCCTGGGACACATGGGGGCTGAAGGGGCCCCAAGGGAGGGGCCTGAGGAACAGGCATCACCTGTTCAGCCTTCATAATCACTTTAGGAATTCAGACTGTTAATTATTATTCCCATTTTACAGTAAAAGAAGCTGACTGAGAGTTTAAAATGCAACTACTCTTAGGATGAAGCCAGATAGTTCCTTTTTTTTGAGATAGGGTCTCACTCTGTCACCCAGGCTGGAATGCAGTGGTGCAATTACAGCTCACTGCAGCCTCAAACTCCTGGGCTCGAGCAATCCTCTCACCTCAGCTAGGACCACAGGCGCACTCCACCATGTACGGCTAATTTTTTAATGTTTTGCAGAGACAGGCTCTCGCTTTGTTACCCAGGTTAGTGTTGAACTCCTGGGCTCAAGAGATCCTCCCGCCTCAGCCTCCTGAACTGCCAGGATTACAGGCGTGAGCCACCTCACCCAGCCTCAGATAGTCCCTTAAACGGCGATTAGAAAGCTGAGGGCAAAGAGAGAGCTGGACACAAAGGACATGTGATCAAAGCCGACTGCTTCGACGGGCAGTGAAGGCCATTGACAAGCCTCCTAATGTAAACACTGTTCATCCATTTATCAATTGTTGGAATTAACCTTGCAGATAAAGCACAGGAGTCTTAAGTGTGGGCGTGGGAGGGAGTATAAATGTTCCACACCTTGCCAGGGGGGAAATGGGAAGTACAAGTGGCAAGAGGGGGCGTGCTGGTCTCTCTGCCTCCCCCGGTGTGAGTCCCAGGACATTGCTGAGGGTCCAGAAGTCTAAGTCAACAGAGAAGGAGCAACATGAGCTCATTCTTTAGAGGTACTGACCTGTCCCTGATTCACTCTGGGAAACAGGGCTAAGGACAGGCAGGAAAAGGGCAGGGGAATCTGGATTTTCCATAAAAGCCTTACCCATTTGATGTTAAATATATGCATGTGCTATTTCAATTAAAAACCTAATTCTTTCAAAAAGATACCAGACCCAGAATTTAAGCATATCAAAAGCAGGAGTTTCATATTTTAAGCTCCTATCCTTCTCTTTGATATGGTTAAAAAGCTCTGCATCCATATGAAGTCGGCTGTCAGTGGGATGGGCTGGCAGCCACAGCCTAAAGCCTCCCCAACAACCTGACACAAGAATCCACATCCCCATTGAGCAGAAACCACCTTTAGATATGCACCATTCCAAGCGCTTTTCTCATGCAGATAAACTGGGAAGGGATTACAGGTGTGAGATCATAGCATACGTGCCACTTTCAATATAAAGACTTTTGAACTTTAACAACAACAATGAAAAATACACTACTTGAGCTTTGGAAATAGCAATCTTTCTTCTCTTGATCTTCTTGCCAAAGACTCTTGCTTTCCTTCCAAGACAACCTCCTCAAAGCAGTTAGAATGATCTGATCATGAAATCCAATCATGTCACTCCCTGGCTCAAAATCCTTCTTGGCTCTCCATGGGTTACAGGACAAAATTTACACCCAGCTGCTGTCCTCTTTTAGCTTGGGTTCATTTCCCACTTGCCACATTGCAGTTTGCTCAGGCAAACTGAGTTTCTGCAGTTCCCAGACTGAACTGAGCTTTCATCCATCTCAGCCCTGTAGGTGCTGTTTCTCCCGCCCACAATGTCCTTCTTATCTCTGGCCAGCCCAATAAGCTCAGCATTTCTGCTTCTGAGATTCATCTCAAGTCCTGCCTCAGTGGGAATGCCCCCTGATTTGTCCCGATGGACTTACCCCTCTAATAATCACTGCATTGAATTTATTTTTTCTTTCTTTCTTTTCTGAAACAGAGTCCTGCTCTGTCGCCCAGGCTGGAGTGCAGTAGCGTGATCTCAGCTCACTGCAACCTCCACCTCCCAGGTTCAAGCAATTCTTGTGCCTCAGTCTCCCGAGTAGCTGGGACTACAGGCACTCGCCACTACGTCTGGCTAATTTTTGTATTTTTAGTAGATATGGGATTTCACCATGCTGGCCAGGCTGGTCAAGAACTTCTGATCTCAAGTATCCGCTCGTCTTGGCCTCCCAAAGTGCTGGGATTACAAGTGTGACCCACTGCACCCAGCCTGCATTGAATTGTTTAATCTTTCCTTTCGTGGTTTGCCACAGACAGACTGAGTCTTTCCATCCTTGTGTCCTCAGGTTCTAAAAAACAACCACTAAAGTAACAACTACAACAACCAAGACTCACTGAGCTCTTAAAACGGGCCAGACACTATTCTAGGCACTTTATATGCATTAATTCATTTAATCCTTACAACAGCTCTATGAAGTATGCACTATTGCAATACTCATTTTACAGATAGAACAACTGAAGCTCTGAGAGTTTAAACAATTTAATCAATACCACACAACTGATTACTGGTAGAGCCAGGATTCGAATCCAGACAGTCTGATCCACACCTGGTAGGCCTGCCACATATGGCTGTGCAGATTGTACCCTGCACAACTCTAAAGTCCACCGTTTGTGTCACAGTTTAGCATAGCACTGCCCAGTGGAAATATAATGCAAACTACACATGTAATTGTTAATTTTCTTTCTTTTTTTTTTTTGAGACAGAGACCCTCTGTCGCCCAGGCTGGAGTTCAGTGGTGCGATCTCGGCTCACTGCAAGCTCCGCCTCCCGGATTCACGCCATTCTCCTGCCTCAGCCTCCCCAGTAGCTGGGACTACAGGCGCCCACCACCATGCCCAGCTAATTTTTTGTGTATTTTTAGTAGAGATGAGGTTTCACCGTGTTAGCCAGGATGGTCTCGATCTTCTGACCTCGTGATCAGCCCACCTCAGCCTCCCAAAGTGCTGGGATTACAGGCGTGAGCCACCGCAGCCAGCAGTAATTTTTAATTTTCTAGTTGCTACATTAAAAAATACTAAGCAGAAACCAAAGGTGAAATTCATTTTTAATGTTTTATTTAACTTAATATATCGAAATCTTATCATCTCAACATGTAATCAATATTTCAAAAGTTATGAATTTTTTCTTTTTTTTAAACTGAGTCTTATAATCCATTGTGCAATTTACATATACAACATATTTTAATTTGGATTTTCGCACATTTCGACTGCTCAATAGCCACATGTGGCTAGTGGCTAGCGGCTACCATATGGGACAGCACAGGCCTAGCTATTACTTGAAGAAGCCCCAAGTTTCCTGGGCCTCAGTGTCCCCACGTTAAAAATGAGGGCGGGCTTGATCTCTGTATCTTCTTTCACCGTCAGATTGAGTTTGATAACCTTTCATTGATCTTAGCTAGTATCCGCACAGCTTTTTTCATGTTACACAAGACAACAATACTTTCTCTAGCTCTCAAAACATGCTCCCAGTTGCAAGTATCAGAAACTGAGGCTCAGGCTCGGCGCAGTGGCTCATGTCTGTAATCCCAACACTTTGGGAGGCCAAGGCGGGCGGATCACTTGAGGCCAGGACTTTAAGACCAGCCTGGCCAACATGGTAAAACCCCAACTCTACTAAAAATACAAAAATTAGTTAGGCATGGTGGTGCATGTCTGTAATCCAGCTACTCGGGAGGCTGAGGCATGAGAACCACTTGAACCTGGGAGGCAGAGGTTGCAGTGAGCCAAGATCGCGCCACTGCATTCCAGCCTGGGCGACAGAGCAAGACTCTATCTCAAAAACACAAAAGAAAAAAAAAAAACAAAACCTAAGACTCAGAGAGGCCAACTGCTCAGCCCAAAGTCACACAGTCAGCAGGGGCCAGAACTTGGGCTTCCCTGCCTGACCAGTAACTGGTCTTCAGTTACTGCTTGCTAATTCTTCACCCTAGGAAATGTGTACCTCCTTCCCTCGAGGGAGATGCTACACCTCCCCTTGGCATTCCAGGCACATTGTTGAAATTTAATGAACCATTCTGTTCATCAACTTTTAAAGAGATCCCATCATGCATCCTGCTCTGATTACTGAGCAGAGGAACATCTGGAAGTTTAAACCACTCAACAGCTGGGCAACATTTTTATCCTTAAAAAGCATAATTTATTACTCCAACAATGAAAACCATATTTGTCAATTTGGGGAGAAGGGTGTGCAACTTTGCCGCTATCAGTTTCTGGGCTGGGAGGGGTGTATGTTTGCCCTTGGCCCCGTGACCTACTGGAGTAAACAGAATGAGCTTGCTGCTAATCCACTCTTGCTGATTAAACTCCCAACCCACACAGAGGCAACCCTTCCCTATTACAGATCAGGTCTGTGGGAGGGCTGGACCACTGGCCTTGAACCCATACTTCTCTTCCAGGCTCAGCAGATGCATCCCAAGCAAGCTGAACTGGGTGCAGGGCAAGTCCCACGGGAGCATCTCTACAAAAGGCAGAGTTCCAAACTCCAAATGCTTGACCTCACCCTTAGAATCATCTCAATCTAGTGACATTCCATGAAGATGAAAGAATGCGGATGATCCTTGAAGCTGCCAGATGAGACTCGATAGAATCTGTGGTGCAAGAGAAAGAGACACGCACCTTCTAATTCCACCTCTGCATTTCTTAGAGGTTAATGATGAGGGCGAATTACTTGGCAAAGAAATCCTTTCCAATGTTAAGAGTCTAGGATTCCAGGAAAATGCAAAGCAGTATTGGGTCCTACCTATTTAATATGTACCCCAGGAACTCTGGCACAGGTAACCTTGCAAGGCATCCCCAACTGCTCTGCTGTGAGCTCCTGAGGGCTGAGTAGCCTGCGGGTGTTATTAGCCGACTTATCCCGAGGCTCTTCCGCATTGCACATCTCAACCAATCTACCTGGAACCCTGGAGGAAGAGATCACCTCTAGACAGGAGGTATCAGTTATCAGTTATCAGTTAACTGGTATCAGTTAGGACACATAGAGGGTCTTTCAAATCCCAGCGTGCCCTGCTACTGGTTAGCTGTTAACCTTGGGAAGACACTTATCTCTCTGCCTCAGTTTCTCCATTTGTACAGCGAGAAATTACTATGGATCAACCACCTCAACTGTTGTGAAGATTAAGTATACAGGTTGAATACAGATGCAGAGTGCTCAGAGCAAAGCCTGGTGACAGTCAGAGCTATCTACAAGCTCACTAACAGATGAGGAAAGCAAGATCCAAGAGGATTCAAGTGACTAGCCTCATTTTGCAGACACGGGGCTCACACTTGGATCCCAGGACTCCAGAGCTGGGAAGAGAAAAACCAAAGTAACGTGTACTGTGAGATTCTACAACTGTAAAGCATCCTTGCTCCTTCAATGATGATTTACCGAGCACGGATTTTGCTATAGCCCCAGTAGCAGTGTGCCTACCCCGGGGCTCACAGCCAGTTAGAGAGCAACCAGCACTCCAGCAGGGACCACATAGCAAGACCCCATCTGTACTAAGAATAAAACAAATTAGCTAGGAGTGGTAGCACTCGCCTGCAAGTCCCAGCTACTCGGGAGGCTGAGGCAGGAGTATCCCTTGAGCCTGGGAGACAGAGGCTGTTGTGAGCTATGATCACTCCACTGCACTCCAGCCTAGGCAACAGAGTGAGAGAGAGAGAGAGAATAACCAGCGTTTATTGAGCACCTACCACATGCCAGCTCTGGGAAAGCTCTACATGCACGTCATTCTACTCTCACAACAAGGTAAGGATCTAGTGAGTACCACTTATTTTCTAGTTTTATAGATGAGGACATGGAGGCTCTAGAGGGTAAGCAACTCGCTGAGATCTCAGAGTTTTGAAGCTGCAGAGGGGGAATTCAAATCAATGCTGCTGGAACTGCAGAGTGCACCCTTATCCATTATGCATGATTGCCTTCCAACAGATGTCAGCAATTTTTTGCGGCTTCTGGTGGTCTCTCACCGAATATCTGAATAACACAGAACGCCAGCAGAGCCCTCATTTATAAAAAGCCCAGGCGCTGAGCCTGACGTAATACATGAATGAATAAATCCTGCTGATGAACCGGGTCCCTCTCCTGGAAGAGAGACCTGCCTGCTCTCCCTTCTTACAATCTGGGCCTCAAGTGTGGATGGAATGTCAGGCAGGGGGCAGCACAGGAATTAACTGCTATTGATTCCTCACTGAGACTTCCAGAGCAGGGTGGGACCCCTTGGGAGCCCCTTCTATTCAGTTGTGATAAGTTTATCTGTTTTTGAAAGGCGTATCTTGGCAGGGGGGTGTCCAAGCTCAAGGGCACACATCTACTGGAGGAGGCCCCAACAGGCCTACATTTCAAGTCTAAAATGGGAAGCCTGGAAGGAAGCGGGGGTGAAATCCCACCTGGGCAAGTCAAGATCACCTTGAGGAAAGCCACAATCCAGCCGGACTATGATCCTGCCTGGCGTCCTTGGCCCACGTTGAGGGGAAGTAAACTGGACCCGGGCTGTTTCCCTTCTGCTAGTTACTGCCCCTCTCCTGGGCATCAGTTCTGCCTCTGCAAGTGTAAGTGATCTTTAAACACCAACAGGAACAATGCGAACAGCAGGGAGCACTTACTCTGTGTTTATTATTTCCAGGCTCCGAGTTAATCTCTACACATGCCGTATCTTTCTCTCTCTCTTTTATTTTTTCTGAGACAAGGTGTCACTCTGTTGCAGCTCACTGCAGCATCGACCTCCCAGGCTCAAGCAATTCTCCCATCTCAGCCTCTAGTAGCTGGGACTGCAGGCACATGCCACCACACCCAGCTAATTTTTTTTTTTTTTTTTTCATTTTTGTAGAGACAGGGTCCAACTATGTTGCCCAGGCTGGTTTCCCACTCCTGAGCTCAAGTGACTCTCCTGCCTCAGCCTCCCAAAGTGCTGGAATTACAGGCATGAGCCACCATGCCAGGTCTCTATCTTATTTAACCCTTAGGGAAATATATATATGTGTATATATATATATATTTAAATAGATATATCTATTTAATATATATATATATACACATATATATATTTCCCTAAGGGTTAAATTGAGTCTGTAATATATATATCTATTTAAATAGATATATATATTTAAATAGATATATATATTTAAATAGATATATATATATATAACAGACTCAATTCACAGACAGGGAAACTACTGAGGTAGAGAGATGTTAAGTTCATTGCATAATGAACTAAGTAATAAAATGAGGCAAAGGCCCAGCACGTCTGTGTCTCTCCTATTCCAGAACAGCGCTCTCAACCATCACACCAAGAGCATTTCTTTTGAGATGATTGATAAAGGTGAACTACTTGGCCATAGAAGTCCATTCCAAATTTGAGAGCCTACAATCCCAGGAAAATCCAACAGCAGTACTGCGTCCTAGCTGTATACCCCGGAAATTCTGACATAGGCAACCAGATGTATGAAATGTCCACAGCAGCACTGTTTGTATCGGGAGGGGGTGGGGGGACACCTGCAAACAACTCACATGTCCTTGGAGAACAGATCAATCAACTGTGGTCAGTTCACACAATGGAACAGATTATCACAGTGAAAAATAAGCTACAGCAGCAGGCATCAGCAGAGACTTACCAACATGATGCAGAGCGGCAAAGGAAGCTGAAGGCAGCGTGGAATTTCTGTAAAGCTCTAAAGGAAGTAAAGGAAACAATACACTATTTAAGAATACAAACGGGAGGCCGAGGCGGGTGGATCACCTGAGGTCAGGTGTTCGAGACCAGCCTGGCCAACATGGTGAAACCTCATCTCTACTAAAAATACAAAAATTAGCCAGGCATGGTGGCGAGTGCCCGTAATCCCAGCTACTCAGGAGGCTGAGGCAGGAGAATCGCTTGAACCCAGGAGGTGGAGGTTACAGTTAGCCGAGATCATGCCATTGCACTCCATCCCCATCCTGGGTGACAAGAGCGAAACACCATCTCAAAAAAAAAAGAAAAAAAAAAGAATACGCATGGGTTTTGTTTTTTTTTTTTCCATCCATGACATGATAAACATCAACATTCAAGATAAGAGTTGGCCTGGCATAGCGGCTCACGCCTGTAATCTCAGCACTTTGAGAGGCCGAGATAAGAGGATCTCTCGAGCCCAGGAGTTTGGGACCAGCCTGGGCAACATAGTGAGATCCTATCTCAACAAAAAGAAAATCAGGGCCACCAATGAGGGAGAATGCTCGGGGACAGGGGGTAGGCATGGGAGAAAACTGAAAAGAATATGGAGTTGGAGTCAACCATCAGTGTTCATAGTTTGGATCCTAGGCAGGGTGGAGAGGTCATGGGTATTTACTTACCAATATGCCTCCCAACTGGCCTGTAGGTGACATCTATAATTTTGTTTGTTTCTGTTGAGACGGAGTCTCACTCTGTTGCCTAGGCTGGAGTGCAGTGGCGTGATCTCAGCTCACCACAACCTCCGCCTCCCGGGTTCAAGAGATTCTCCTCCCTCAGCCTGCTGAGTAGCTGGGACTACAGGCATGCGCCACCAAGCCCAGCTAATTTTTGTATTTTTAGTAGAGACGGGGTTGCACTATGTTGGCCAGGCTGGTCTCGAACTCCTGAACTCATTATCTGCCCACCTTGGCCTCCCAAAGTGCTGGAATTACAGGCATGAGCCACCACACCCAGCCTTACATCTATAATTTTGTAGGTATTAATAGTATATAATGGTCTTCAGGTTGAAGCTACATTAAATTCATTCACCAATTCTGTCGCATCCAAATTATTTGCTAGCCATTTATGTTGTGGGCAGCATAACATAAATGATGCTATAGATTATTGGAAGGTGATTCAATATGTTGGGATTTTTTGGGTGGGTACCCTGTGCCTCCTCCGCCCCTGATGAATTTCTGCCATGCCCAAGAGAGCTGGGTGCTCCCTTCCATATTTGCAAAGTGGAAAAGCAGCATCTACCTGATCAAGCTGCCGAAAGCAATGACAAGAACTCATGTAAAAGCAGAAGTCAGCCCCAGCACAGGGTCAAGACTCTGGGAGCAGCAAAGCCATGTGGTCAAGATCCAGGCTCTGCCACTTCTGGTTGAATGGCCTTGGCTAAGTTTCTTAAAATGTCTGTGCCTCACACCAAAAGCACAGGCAACAAAACAAAGAGTTAAATGGGAATGAATTTAAAAAATCATTCAGCCTTAAAAGGGCATAAAATTGTAACACAGGCTACAACGGAGATATACCTTTGAAAGATTACACTAAGGCGGGGCACGGTGGCTCATGCCTGTAATCCCAGCACTTAGGGAGGCCGAGGCGGGTGGATCACCTGAGGTCAGGAGTTTGAGACCAGCCTGGCCAACATGGCGAAGCCCCGTCTCTACTAAAAAATACAAAAATTAGCCACGCGTGGTGGTGCACGACTATAATCCCAGCTACTAGGGAGGCTGAGGCAGGAGAATCTCTTGAATTGGGAGGCAGAGGTTGTGGTGAGCTGAAATTGTGCCACTGCACTCCAGCCTGGGCAACAGAACAAGATTCTGTCTCAAAAAAAAAAAAAAAAAAAAAGTTTACACCAAGTGTAATGAGCCAGTCACAAAAGGATGAATACTATGATTCCATCTATACGGATGCTTAGGGTAGTCAGATTCATAGAAACTGTGGATACCAGGGGATGAGGGGAGGGGGAGAGGAGAGTGAGTGTTTAATGAGTGCAGAGTTTCAGTTTGGAATGATGAAAAATGTTCCGGAGATGGTTAGATTAGTGGTGATGGTTACACAACAATACGAATGGCCTTAATGCCACTGAATTGTACAGTTAGAAATGGTTACAATGGCAAATTTTATTATGTAAATTTTACCACAGTAAAAACATTTTACACATAAAAATTAAAAATAAACTGTCTGTGCCTCAATCCCGACATCTGTAAAATGAGGATGGTCATCCTGTCAGTCCCCTCAAAGGGTTTGCTAGGGAGATTAAATTAGCCAAAACCTGCAGAGCACTTAGAGCATTGCCCAGCATGCAGCAGGAGCTAAATAAATGAGAGTAAATTAGGAGATGCCCAGCGTGCAGCTGGAACTGCTCATTAAGACACAACTCAGCCCCTCCTGAGCTGGGGAAGAAATAAAGACAAGGATGCATGAAAGGCTGGCTCACTCAAGCCGACTTCACACAGAAACCCTCCCCGGCTGACGCGTCAGGCAGGCTCCTGGATTCTGGAGAGGCCCAGATATGGCCCAGGTGTCTCCACCTGCTCAGCCTCTCCCAGAAACCCAGAAGCTCTTTTCTTGGGAATAATGAGGAAGGGGCTGGAGAAGGAGGATGGAGGTCTTCCCCACCAGGAAATCTCCTCTCTATTCTCACGTCCACTTTCACCAGCTGTCTGGATAGAGGAAAACTCTAGATTTAGGACAACTGAAAGTGCAAAAATAATTTCCCATCTGCGGCCGGGGGCGGTGGTTCATGCCTGTAATCCCAGCACTTTGGGAGGTCAAGGCGGGTGGATCACCTGAGATCAGGAGTTCGAGACCAGCCTGGCCAACATAGCGAAACCCCGTCTCTATTAAAAATACAAAAATTAGCCAGACTTGGCAGCAGGTGCCTGTAATCCCAGCCCGCTACTCAGAAGGCTGAGGCAGAAGAATTGCTTGAACCTGGAAGGCAGTGGGTGCAGTGAGCCGAGATCGTGCAATTGCACTCCAGCCTGGGTCTGCCTCTCGTTTCCATGTGGTTTGCATCACCACACTCCTGTTCACGTTTGGTTTGGGGGTGACCATGTTTTTGTTGAAGGAGCCAGAGGTGAGGTGTGCAGCAACTCACTTAATTTTCTTGAATACCCAAACACACAGGGACCATTTGTATTCCCATTTTACAGATGAGGGAACTGAGGCACCAGGCTCTGAAGCTCACACAGCTACTTGGCAGCAGGGCTGAGGTTCAAGCCACACGGTCTGTTATTAGAGTGTGAGGAGACAAAAGCGGACAGGGGTCAGGGACAGTAGGAGAATCCCTGACTGATGTGGTCACTGTCACTCACGTGGCCTAAAGTAGAGCTGGGTCTAGGGGAGGCATTTACAAATACAACCAGGAGAGCAGATGACGTTTGCACACTTTTTTTAGTTCAGAAATCAGAGCCAGAGAGCAGGAGAAGACACTGGGTAAGAGATCTACAAGTTTCCTCTACATGGGATCCTGGAATCAAACTGCTCCTCTCCTCCCCCAATCTTCCCATCACCATGACATCTATATATTATATATATATATTTGTATATATTATATATATTTGTATATATTATATATATATTTGTATATATTATATACATATATTTTTTTTGGGACAGAGTCTCAAAATTGATTCACATGAATTAATACAGGAAAAGTTCAAACCGGCACGAAGTCAGGGCTTAATATCTATATAATGCCATTTTATTATAGCTATTAGTAGTACTAGATAACATTACTCCAGGTTGTACCTATATTAATGCTATATTATCATTGTCAATGCTCTTTCTCTCACTCTGTGCCTCCCAAAGGCATGGACTGGGCTCTTGTAGACTATAAAAATCTACAGTTCCTCTTGTTTGTTCCCTGTGAGAGCCTGACACAGTTCCAAGTGCATATTAAGCTTCTATAATTCCCAACCAGAGACTTACTGAGTTTTTCCAGAAAGATAACAAGACGGGAAATGCTGCACAAAATGGAGTGGACTGAGACTTTTTTCATCAAGATAGCCGACCGGTTTTTTCCTTCCTTCTTTCTTTTCTTCCCTCCTTCCCTCCCTTCCTTCCATTTTCCTACCTTCCTCCCTTCCCTCCCTTCCTTCCCTTCCCTTCCCTTCCTTCCTTCCTTCCTCTCTCCCTTTCCTTCTTTTTTTTCTTCCTTCCTTCCCTCCCTCTCTCCTTTTCTTTCTTTCCTTTTTTTGACAAGGTCTTGTTCTGTCACTCT
Organism: Pan paniscus; assembly: GCF_029289425.2. Taxonomy (NCBI): domain Eukaryota; kingdom Metazoa; phylum Chordata; class Mammalia; order Primates; family Hominidae; genus Pan; species Pan paniscus. The sequence continues at coordinate 145,203,289 of NC_073256.2, read as the reverse complement.
GGCTGGAGTACAGTGGTGGGAACATAAGTCACTGCAGCCTCAACTTCCCATCCTCAAGCAATCCTCCAGCTTTGGCCTCCTGGGACAACAGGTGCATGCCACTGGCTAATTAAAAAAAAATTTGTTTTGTAGAGATGAAGTCTCATTATGTTGCCCAGGCTGGTTTCCAGTTCCTCCCATCTCAGCCTCCCAAAGTGCCAGGACTACAACAGGCAAGAGCTACCAGGCCCAGCCTTTCATTCTCTTCCTTCCTTCCTTCCTTCCTTCCTGCCTTCCTGCCTTCCTGCCTTTCTTCCTTCCTCCGTCCCTCCCTCCCTCTCTCCCTCTTCCCCTCCCCTCCCCTCCCCTCTCCTCCCCTCCTTTTCTTTTCTTTTCTTTTCTTTTCTTTTCTTTTCTTTTGAGACGATGTCTCACCCTGTCACCCAGGCTGGAGTGCAGTGGTGCAACTACAGCTTACTGCAGCCTAGAGACCTCCTGGGCTCAAGTGATCCACCCGCCTCGGCCTCCCAAAGTGCTGGGATTACAGGCACGAGCCACCACACCTGAAGGTTCATTTCTTTAAGCAATTTTGCTATAATTATTCACTGCAAATGAAGGTAAATCTGAAAATCATGCTTGTTACCCTGATGGAAATCAGCAGTGGCTTACCAGCAGAGAGGGCAAAAGTCAGTGAGCTACCAGAAACCACTGTTGCTTAATAACAGCCGACCCCATGTTATGAAGCCCTGTGTTAACTGGCCAGATACAAAAGAACTGGCAAAAAACAAAAAACAAAAACATATGTTGAGGGGACGGAGAGAGAAAGGAAAAAGGAAAAGAACAGAAGAACAGAGTTATCTAGAATCTAAGGAATGATGACTTTTCCAGGCACATACAGACTATCACTAAAGTATGTAAGGAACTGAAGCAATTCAGAATAGCATTACATACAAACAGTTCTGAGGGAAAAATGTTAACACCCTGTGAGCAGGGAGGTGCTTGCTCAGTCTAGCATTCAAGTCAATAACCAATAATTAGGGAGCACCCACTGTGACATGCCAGCTCCCTGCTAGGCCCAGGGGGAATGGAAAGGAAAGACATGAAATGCCTGAGGGAGCTTGTGCAATGGGTTAGAGGCACCTATAACCAAGGAGCTGCAAACTGCTGGCCCCGGGGGCCACATACGGCCCACAGGTATTTGGTTTGGCCTATGAATGTTCCTTTAAAAACTTAACTGAAAACATTTAAAAATCAGGAGAGTTTATATTTTAAAAGGCTTCTCTTTTAAAAGTGGAAGCTGTGGCAAACTGGGTCTATCTTTTGGCATGAGGAGAGAAAGGGGGCCAGGGGAGGAGGGAGCTGGAATCTAACAGCAGCCTCTGTTAACATCTAGCAACATCTCTGTCTAACAGTATCTCTCTGATAACATCTAGAAGAGGGACCCGCTGGTTCGCCAATCCGGACACTTCTTACTGTATTTGATCAGGCCCGCCTGGTGTGGTTGTACAATCTACTCATCCTCCTAAACAGCTAAGTTTGGAACCCCTGACAGGAACCCACTGTAGAAACAATATAGTAATACAATGGGGTGTGAGCTGTGAGAACTCACACACATGGTGCTGGGAGGGGATCAAGCAGGAACGACACACTCAGAACCAGCGTAAGGAGATGAGGGAATGCTTCCTGGAGGAGGTGACCCCTTAATGCAGTCATAAAGCATAGGTAGGAGTTCATTAGAAGAGGAAATGGGGAAAGAGACAAAATCCTGTCCCATTTCCCTGGCTGGCTGATTCTCTCACTATGTGAGACACAAACCTTAGAGAAGAATCTGCAGACACAAATCCTCTAAAGTCTGGAAGAATCATTTCATTCCAAGCCTTCAAAAATATTCACACCCCACATTCACCTGCTGCCTCTGATCCCATGATCACTATTTCTAACCCCAGGCAATCCTGCCAATCCTTATTTCTGACCCCAAGGCAGTGCTTTCCTCCACAGGGCAAAGGCACTCAGCCTTGGGACAGTGAGGGCCAGATTCCTCGCCCAGGGCCACCATGCATTCAGCAATTCAATACACGCTCACTGAGAGCCTCTGACGCACCAGGCACTCAAGCTAATCATGGGAAGCCATTAAAAGCTTTTAAGTGGTTGCCTTTCAGGATCTAGTTTACCATTTGCAAAGCTCGCTTACAGGAGGGAGGTGCAGGATGCTCCTTGGCTTTTCCTTTTTAACGAGATCAGCATGCAGAGAATGTCTTCCTAATGCAGAAGGTATGTATGGAATTTCCAGAGTCATGAAAAGGAAGAGATATGGCCTTTGCAAGGCCTGGGGAGAGGAAAGAAGAGGGCTCAGACCAGCCAGGAACTTCGCAAAGGCCAGGGGGTGGCCCCCCAGGCCCAGCATGCCTGAAGCCCCCTCCTGCTCCTCTCCCTTTCCAGAGGGCATGCTTCTGGGGGGCCTCTGTCCCAGGTGTTCTCAGGGAAGGCAGCCTTATAAATGGGGAGGGACTGCAATGACCATAGGAAGCCCAGCCTGCCAGAGGAAGCTACTGGTCTCCACCGGCTGGGTCTGGCCAGGGCTTTTCACGGACAAAATGAACTCATTTGTTTTGTGAAAAGCAATGTACCACATGGATAGGAGATATCTCTCTTCAAAATCTCTAAGTGCGAAGATTGGCTGACGTGATCCCAACGCTGCTGCTGGCCCAGTGGGATGAATCATGACCTAAGTGGGACTAAAACTATGGAACAAACTCAGTCACAATAAATGCCGGAAGGGAACTCTGTCTTCGTTAGCCACTCTCCTGTAAATTCCTGGGGACTTTCCACACAGAGGACCTTTTCCTTTTCCCATTTCCTTTTGAAAAAATGGGAAAAGCCAAGCATCCCACCAGAGGGTAACTGACACAATCTCTGCTACATTACCTAGAACGTTCCAAAGAGACTCCAGGCTGGTCACCCTTCCTCTGGACAAATCTCTCTGGCAAAGGCACATCACTCTAATCTCATCCCTGCCCCACCTCAAAACCTTCCATAGAGCCGAGCATGATGGCTCATTCCTGTAATTCCAACACTTTGGGAGGTCAAGATGGGAGGATCGCTTAAAGCCAGGAGTTTTAAGCCTGGACAACAAAGTGAGACCCTATCTTTATAAAAAATTAAAAACAAAACATTAGCTGGGGGTGGTGCCATGCACCTGTAGTCCCAGCTACTCTGGAGGCTGAGGTGGGAGGATTGCTTGAGCACAGGGGGTCCAGGCTGCAATGAGCCACTATGGCTCACTGCACTCCTGCCTGAAGCAACAGAGCAAGACTCTGTCTCCAAAAAAAAAAAAAAGAAAAAGAAAAAAATGAAAACTTTCAATAGTTCCCTATCACCCACAGGGTAAAATCCAAATGCCTGAGCACAGTTTGGAAGGTCCCTAGCTAACTCTTCCCTCAAACTTTGCCCTCCAAGAAGTCCTTTCTTTTTCTTTCTTTCTTTCTTTCTTTCTTTCTTTCTTTCTTTCTTTCTTTCTTTTTTTTTTTTTGAGATGGAATCTCACTTTGTTGCCCAGGCTGGAATACAATGGCTCGATCTCAGCTCACTGCAACCTCCGCCTCCCGGGTTCAAGCCATTTTCCTGCCTCAGCTTCCCAAGTAGCTCGGATTACAGGCACCTGCCACCACTCCTGGCGAATTTTTGTATTTTTAGTAGAGATGGGGTTTCACCATGTTGGCCAGGCTGGTCCTGAACTCCTGACCTCAAGTGATCTGCCCGCCTCAGCCTGCCAAAGTGCTGGGATTACAGGCATGAGCCACCACGCCTGGTCCCAAGAAGTCCTTTCTGTCTCCAAAATAAATACCAAACTCATCCTCTTCTCTTCCTCTCCACTGCTAGAGCCGAGTCCAGCTCTCTCTTGGATTGCTGTAATTCAGTCCCCAAATGGGCCACCTGCTTCCGTTGATCCACCATCTACCCAACAAAAAGGTCAATCAAATCAGGCACCACCCAGCTTAGCCACCCCCAAAGACTTAAAAAAGCACTTAAGGCCCTCCATGACCAAACACCTGTTCATCTGGACCCTGGACATTCACTCCTTTCCAGCCACACGAATCTTTTGACACTCTGAACACACCAAAAGTTTTGTAGCCTCAGGGCCTTCACACATGCTATTATCTTTACCTAGGATATCCCTTCCCTAAACTGTTTTGAAAGAAATTTAAAGAACAGGCTGGACGCCGTGGCTCACGCCTGTAATCCCAGCACTTTGGGAGGCTGAGGCGGGTAGATCACCCGAGGTCAGGAGTTTGAGACCAGCCTGGCCAACATGGTGAAACCCTGTCTCTACTAAAAAAAATACAAAAATTAGCCAGACGGGGGTTGTGCCTGAAGTCCCAAATACTTGGGAGGCTGAGGAACCAGAATTGCTTGAACCCAGGAGGTGGAGGTTGCAGTGAACCGAGATTGCTTCACTACATTCCAGCCTGGGTGACAGAGCAAGACTCTGTCTCAGCCGGGCCCGGTGGCTCACGTCTGTAATCCTAACACTGTGGGAGGCTGAGGCGGGTGGCTCACGAGGTCAGGAGATCGAGACCATCCTGGCTAACACAGTGAAACCCCGTCTCTACTAAAAATACAAAACAATTAACCGGGCGTGGTAGCAGGCATCTGTAGTCCCAGCTACTCGGGAGGCTGAGGCAGGAGAATGGCGTGAACCTGGGAGGTGGAGCTTGCGGTGAGCCGAGATCGCGCCACTGCACTCCCAGCCTGAGTGACAGAGCGAGACTCCGTCTCAAAAAAAAAAAAAAGAAAAAAAGAAAAAAAGAAAAATTCAAAGAACCTAGAATTGACAACCATGAACATCTTGTCATATGTATTTTCAAACTTTTTTTCTTTTCTACATATTTTCAAACTGTGTAAGTGATATGTGTAGGTATCCACCTTCTTTTCAAAAAAAGCATTAAAGATAGGCCAGACACTGTGGGTCCTCCCTGTAATCCCAGCACTTTGGGAGAACTGGGCAGGAGGATGGCTTGAGGCCAGGAGTTCAAGACCAGCCTGGGCAATATAGTGAGATCTCGTCTCTACAAAAAATACAGGCATGGTGGCTCACACCTGTAGTCCCAGCTACTCCGGAGGCTGAGGCAGGAGAATCACTTGAGCCTGGAAAGTAGAGGCTGCAGTGAGCCACGATCACACCACTCACACTCCAGCAACCTTGACAGAGTGAGATTCTGTCCCCACAAGTAAATTAATTAATTGAATTTATAAAAAGCAATAAAGGCAAAGTTAAAGTAGGCTTTGACCTTCACAATCACCCCACTCCCCCTCTCTCCCCAGATGATGACAGTGAGTTTGATATAGATCTTTCCAGCCCATTTTTTAAACCTTCACATTCATCTCTAAATATCCTTAAGTAACATACAGCATGAACTGTGAATTCTCAATCTTACCTAGGAACGGGGCTGCACATGTTTCCAATTTCACGACCTGCTGGCAAGGTGGTCTCTAAAGTGACCTCACACACTCACTAGCGGAGCTGCTGAACATCCTGTGCCTTGTCAACACTTGAGTCAGACATCCTATTTCTGGCACATTGTAAAGCATGAAACATGTATCTTGTGGAAACACCCAGATGCTCTTCAAATGGAGAACAGATAAACAAACAGCCGTATATCCATACAACAGAGTCCCAGTCAGCAATAAAAACTACCAAACCCCTGATGCATAGAACAACATGGAAAGGTCCCAAATGCATTATGCCAGGTGAAAGAAGACAAATCCGAGAGACTACACACTGTATGAATCCATTTATAGGACACTCTGAAAAAGGCAACACTGTAAGGTCAGCAAACAACTCAGGGGTTGGTTAAAGCTGGGGGTGGAGAAGGAGACTGGCTGTGAAGGGACAGGAGGGAATCTGGGTGAACGATGGAAATGTTCTGCGCCATGATTGTGGTAATTACACAACAGTGTCACACAGTTCTATGCATTTATCAAAACTCTTAGCATTGTATCCAAGAAAGGATGAATTTTACTGACTAGAAATTAGATCTCCAAAACCTGACTTTGTTAGCAAAATTCAGAATCTTTTCACATTTATCATCCACTTTGCTTTTTTTTTTTTTTTTTTAGACGGAGTCGTGCTCTGTGTCCAGGCTGGCATGCAGTGGCAAGATCTGGGTTTACTGCAACCTATGCCTCCCAGGTTCAAGCGATTCTCCTGCCTCAGCCTCCCAAGTAGCTGGGACTACAGGCACATGCCACCACACCCAGCTAATTTTTGTATTTTTAGTAGAAATGAGGTTTTACCATGTTGGCCAGGATGGTCTCGAACGCCTGACCTTGTGATCCGCCCACCTCAGCCTCCCAAAATGCTGGGATTATAGGCGTGAGCCACGGTGCCCAGCCATCTACTTTGCTTTCTATGAGCACTGCATGGTCCTATCTTTCACCCACTTTGCTATAAGGCTGTTTGTCTTTTTGTTGTTGACTTTTGGGAATTCTGCATACATTCTAGATATTAGTGCTTTGTAATGTGTTATAAATATTGCAAATATCTTCTAAGTCTTGTATTTGGCTTTTAATACCATTGCAGTTTTTGTTGCTTAGATGTGCCTTTTTCTTTAATATGTAGTCATATTGATCAATCTTGTCTTTTCTGCTAACACTTTGTTCTTCTGGTTAACTTCTACTGAGTCTTCGTGTCTCACTCAAATCCTGATTCCTCAGACAGGATTTCAGTATGAACCCCCTTACCTCACAATAACCATCCCTTCATATTATTCTAGTACATATTACTTCATATTCCTTACAATAATGTTATTTTTTCTTTGTCTATTTGCTTGTTTCCCCCACTTAACAATAAGCCTCTTAAGAACTGGTACTAGTTGATCTACTTTGATCACTACTGAATACCCAAGGCCTCAAGCAGAACTTGGCACACCACAGGCATTCCACAAATACCTGCCAATAAATGAGAGTGAAGAAAAATCCAATACAGGTGCATAGGCTGCACATAAACATGTGCGAGCATATAACACTGTACATACATGTTAATGACATGTTAGTGCATCACGGACAGCAAAAAACATCACATGCCTCACCAGAAAGCAGCAAATTCAGCTTCTGTGCAAATCTCATGAACCACAATATTTACCTGAAATTCTAAAAAATTCAGACATTATGCACAACAATCCTAGGACTGAGAATTTGGTTTTTTTTTAATTAACTGAAGAATAGAAAACATAATCTATATAAACAGGCTGTTATGAAGCTAAGCATCCAAATCAAAGGAATGATAAAGTAAGCAACGAAACAGTCACTGAACAGAAATATCTACCCAATAAAAATGACATGGACGGCTGGGCACAGTGGCTCACTCCTGTAATCCCAGCACTTTGGGAGGCCAAGGCAGGTGGATCACCTGAGGTTGGGAGTTCGAGACCAGCCTGACCAACGTGGAGAAACCCCGTCTCTACTAAAAACACAAAATTAGCCAGGCGTGGTGGCGGGCGCCTGTAATGCCAGCTACCCAGGAGGCTGAGGCAGGAGAATCACTTGAACCCGGGAGGCAGAGGTTGCAGTGAGCCGAGATCGCGCCATTGCCCTCCAGCCTGGGCAACAAGAGTGAAACTCCGTCTCAAAAAAAAAAAAAAAAAAGACATGGACAAAGTGCATATAATATTCAAAAATGCCTGTGTCCTAATAGCAACTAAGAAAAAAATCAGGATGTGTCCAGATGTGGTGGCTCACGCTGTAATCCCAGCACTTTGGGAAGCCGAGGTGGGATCACTTGAGGTCAGGAGTTCAAGACCAGCCTGGCCAACATAGTGAAACCCTGTCTGAACTAAAAATACAAAAAAAAAGAAAAAGAAAGAAAGAAAAAAAATTTAGCCGGGCACGGTGGCATCCCAGCTACTCAGAGGCCAAGGCAGAAGAATTGCTTGAACCTGGGGAGGTAGAGGTTGCAATGAGCTGAGATTGTGCCACTGCACTCCAGCCTGGATAACAGAATGAGATGCTGTCTCAAAAAAAAAAAAAAAAAAAAATCAGGATGCAACATATACACTATGATTATAATACAAAAAAATAAAAAATTAAAAAATAAAAAACCACAGCCTGGGCACAGTGGCTCACACCTGTAATCTCAACACTTTGGGAGGCCAAAGTGGGAGGGTCACTTGAAGCCAGGAGTTAGAGACCAGTCTAGGAGTGAGGCCCAATCTCTGCAAAAATAAATAAATAAGTAAAAATAAAACAAGGCAAAGAAAAAACAGTGATTGTATTGTTTGTATTCAACTCAAGAAATATTATTTTTTATGAATTTACCAACCCCACCTCCCAGCTTTTAAAAATTTATTTATTTATTTTAGAGACAGGGTCTCATTCTGTCACCCAGACTGGAGTACAGTGGTGTAATCATAACTCACTGCAGCCTCAAACTTCTGGGTTCGAGCAAGCTTCCTGCCTCAGCCTCCCAAGTAGATGGGAATACAGGTGCGTGCCACCAAAGATGGGACTACAGGTACATGCCACCAAGCTCAGTTAATTAAAAATAAGAATTTTTGAGGCCAGGTGCAGTGGCTCATGCCTGTAATCCCAGCACTTTGGGAGGCCGAGGCAGGCAGATCACAAGGTCAGGAGTTCGAGATCAGCCTGACCAACATGGTGAAACCCCGTCTCTGCTAAAAATACAAAAATTAGCCAAGTATGGTGGCACGTGGCTGTAACTCCAGCTACTCGGAAGGCTGAGGCAGGAGAATTGCTTGAACCCAGGAGGCGGAGGTTGCAGTGAGCTGAGATCTCACCACTGCACTCCAGCCTTGATGACAGAGCAAGATTCCGTCTCAAAAAAAAAAAAAAAAAAACTGTAGAGACAGGATCTCACTATGTTGCCCAGGCTGGTCTCAGATGGGCTCAGCTAATCCTCCCACCTCTATCTCCCAAAGTGATGGGATTACAGGCATAAGCCACAGTGCCTGGCCCATATTTCCTTCTTCCACCAAAATCCTGGAATTCTTAAGTCAAGTACCTTCCTCCTTAAATCCACATTCCACATGAGTTTGTCATCTTTTTAGATGTATATTTGGGAAGTTGCTCCTTGCTGACAATCCTTGAAAAGTGCCCAGTTCTCAGGACCCAGTTGAAATAATTTCCGCCTGGGGCTGGGCGCGGCGGCTCACGCCTGTAATCCCAGCACTTTGGGAGGCCAAGGCGGGCGGATCACGAGGTCAGGAGATCAAAACCATCCTGGCTAACACGGTGAAACCTCGTCTCTACTAAAAATACAAAAAATTAGCCGGGCGTGGTGGGCGGGTGCCTGTAGTCCCAGCTACTCGGGAGGCTGAGGCAGGAGAATGGCGTGAACCCGGGAGGCGGAGCTTGCAGTGAGCCGAGATCTCGCCACTGCACTCCAGCCTGGGCGACAGGAGGAGACTCCGTCTTAAAAAAAAAAAAAAAAGAAAAGAAAGAAAGAAAAAGAAATCACTTATACCTGGTTATTCAGGCTCTCCAGGATGTCCTGCCCCTCACCCTCGCCCCACCTGCCTTTTCCACCTCCACCCACACCACCAGCCACCTTAGTGGACTTGCGGTCCAAGGCCTTGAACCTCTGCACTGCCAGCCCACTGCTGTCACCAAGACCCACACTGAGACCCAACACCCCAGTGTCTTCCTTCCCTCCTGGGCGAGTCTCTTCCAGCTTCTGGGCTGCAGCAGGCCTGGTTGGCTGTGGTCCCATTTCAACCTGCCTTCTTTCTCTCCTAGCACTTACATCTGCAGTGTGCCTCCCTCCCACACTGGAAGCTTCCCGAAGATGGCAACGGTTTCTCATTCACGGCAGAACCCCTGTGCCTCACCCACACATTTGATTCACTAAATGCTGACCTCGTCCAAGGCATTGTTCCATCCAGCGAAAATATGATTCAACCCACATGTAATTTTAGATTTTCTAGTAGCCATAAAGTTAGAAAAAACAGATGAAATTAATTTTAATAATTTAACCCAATATATCCAAAACATTATCAGTTCAATATGTAATTAACAACAAAGAATTGGTTCGTGAGATACCTTGGCAGGGTGCAGTGGCTCACGCCTGTAACCCTAGAAATATAGGAGGCTGAGGAAGGCAGATTGCTGGAGCCCAGGAGCTCAAGACCAGCCTGGGCAACACAGGGAGACCCCAGCTTTACCAAAAATACAAAAAAATTAGCTGGGCGTGGTGACACAGACCTGTGGTCCCAGCTGCCCAGGAGGCTGAGGTGGGAGGATCACCTGAGCCTGGGAGGTCGAGGCTATAATGATCTATGAACACATCACTGCATTCCAGCCTGGGTGACAGAGTGAGACCGTGTCTCATATAAATAAACAAATAGGCCTGGTGCAGTGGCTCACACCTGTAATTCCAGCACTTTGGAAAGCTGAGTGGGATGGATCACCTGAGGTCAGAAGTTCAAGACCAGCCTGGCCAACATAGTGAAACGCCATATCTACTAAAAATACAAAATTAGCCAGGTGTGGTGGTGGGCACCTGTAATCCCAGCTACTTGGGAGGCTGAGGCAGGAGAATCGCTTGAACCCGGGAGGCGGAAGTTGCAATGAGCCGAGATCATGCCACTGCACTCCAGCCTGGGCAACAGGTGAGACTCTGTCTCAGTAAATAAATAAATAAATAAATAAATAAATAAATAAATAATGAGATATCTTACTCTTCTCACTAAGTCTCTGAAATCCAATGTGCGTTTAACACACAGTACATCTCAATTTCCTTTCAAGTGCTCAATACCCACATAGGGCTCACAGCTACCATATGGAGAGCACAGTTTAAGATGCTGGGGATACAACAGTGAACAGCCTAGAAGTCCATTCCTGTGGCCCCATCCACCACTGCCAGCCTGGACCCGGCACTTAACACTCTGTGCATGTTTGTCCTGGTGCTCTAGCTCCTGACCCTGATTTAGTTTCTTCTCAACACAGCAGCCAGACTGACCGTTTCAAAAGCCAAGTCAGATCAAATTACTTTCCTTTTTAGAACACTGCAAGGAAGCCAGTCACAGTGGTTCACACCTGTAATCCCAACACTTTGGGAGGCTGAGGTGGGTGGATCACTTGAGTTCAGGAGTTTGAGACCTGCCTGGCCAACATGGTGAAACCCCATCTCTACAAAAATAAAAACATTAGCCAGGCGTGGTGGCATGTACCTGTAATCCCAGCTACTCAGGAGGCTGAGGTGTAAGAATCACTTAAACCCAGGAGGCAGAGGTTGCAGTGAACCAAGATCTCCCCACTGCACTCCAGCCTGGGCAACAGAGCAAGACTCTGCCTCATAACAAACAAAAAACAAAAACAAAAAACACCGCAAGGGCTCCCCATTTTACAGAGTAAAAGACAGAATCTTTGGAATGCCCTGCAGGCTCTCTGTGAGGCTCCACACTGCATGCTGCTCGGGTTCTCCTACCTCCCTTGCTCACGCCATTCTCATCTCACGCTTCTCCTGGCTGCTCCTCACCCCCACAGGCTCACTCCTGCCTCCACCTCTGTCCTAGCCCTTCCCAGAGCCTGAAACGCCCCTCCTCCCCCTGCTTCAGGTGGAGGTTAACGTCAGCTCCTCCGTGGAGCCTGCCCTGACTCTGACCGGACAACTTAACCACACAGCACCACGCCCCAGCCCTCCAGACACTGACCCTGCTAGGCCTGTTCCCACAGCACTTCATAATCTTGAATACACAATTCATGTTCTTCTTTATTATGTCTGCTGTTCCTTATCTGTCTAACCCAGCTGTAACCTAAGCTCTAGCATGGAAATCTGTCCTTTTTCTTCCTTTCTGCATCCCCAACATCTACAGCAATGCCAGGCACAGAGTAGACACCCAACAAATATATCCTGGAAAAATGAATGGGTTACAATTTAGTGGGAGAAGAGAGACATATGGTATACTAGGAAGATAAGCCCTATCGAGAAAAAATAACTCAGGAAGGGGAATGGAAGAAAGGGAGGCTGACATTTTATGAGGGAGGAGAATAATATAATAATAATAAACATAGCAACTACCACTACATAGTAACTACTATGTGTGGGAACCTCTGCTAAGCACTTTACTGTTAACACAGTGGGGCCAGGGAGACTTTGCACAGGAGTTAGCTTTTGCCTGCACTGCTTCCATCTGTCCCCCAGCTGTCTCTGGGGACCAGCCTGCCCCACTACTGTGTGACATCCACTAGGACAGAAGCTTCAGGAGGGCAGGGATTTTTGTCTCTTCTGCTCCCTGCTGGATCGCCAGCAGCTAAAATGGTGCCAGGCATACAGCAACTGCTCAGGAAATGAATGCATCCATCACTCTTGAACCAAGTAGTCAATGTTAGGGCTAATGCATCAGAAAAAAAAAAGAGCCCTGAAGAATAATAAATAATAATTGCTTTACTCAAATGTTTTACTGAAGGGCTTACTTCCTCTGTGCTAAGTGCTCTGCTAAGTGCTCTGCACCATCCCTGGGAAGGAGAAGCGATTCTCCTCCCCTGCTCAGCAGCTGAGGAAATGGAGGCACAGTGACCTGAAGTAACTTGCAAAGGCAGTCTGACATCCGAGGGACAGCCCTTTGATTCCTGTCCTTCCTGAGACCCATTTCTGCAGCTTTATTTACTTTCTCATCTGTTTCTAACTTACATAAGCCAGGGCTTGTTTCTGATGCTTGCAGAGAACTACAGTGAAGTCACTGCCATCTTAAGATCTAGGCAACTAGAATGTTGCCTTTCTATTCAGAAACCACTACTTCATGCAGCCACAGGAAGTAATAAAGCTCAATAATTGTAACAGTAATGATATTAGCTAACTTTTACTGTGTGCTCACTTATGAGCCCAGGTCCTCTGCCAGACACATTCTGTTCATCATCTCTTTCATCATCACAGTAAACCATTTTATAGATGAGGAAACTGAAGCTTAGAGAAGTAACTTGCCCAAAAGTAACCAGATCTACACTCCTCAGCTCCCTGACACATCCCCAGTGCCTCCTGCTACTGTCTGTTTTCCTTCTTTTTCATCAGCATACTTTCCCTACAGGCAAGCCCCCCACTTCCACACCATGTCAAGCTGTCTCATATCTAAAAAGATAATGACTGTTGACTGTGTATCTTGTTTCCTTGAAGACAAAGCAGTTCTTTCTTTATTTTTTAATTTTTATTTTATTATTTTTTACAGAGACAGAGTCTCACTCTGCTGCCCAGGCTGGTCTCAAACTTCTCAGCTCAAGCAATCCTCCTGCCTCAGCCTCTCAAAGTGCAAAAATTATAGGCATGAGCCACCATGCCGGGCTGAAGCAGCAGCTCTTGACAGCCACCTGATTCAACAAAGTACCAGGGCTGTGTTGGGCACTTAGACGCCCCTGTTCTCAAGAATTTCACAGTCAATGATAATAAAGAGGCAGATAAACAAAACAATATCCCATACCTCCCCCCCACCTAATTCCACACACACACAAAAAGGAAAAGATAAAGGAAAAAGAAACAGATAGTTCAGAATTTCGCAATTAAAAAATGAATGAGACCATTTCCACATCATGTATATGTCTTGTGTTTTAGGACCTGACATTGTTTTTGTTTTTAATTAAATCCTGAAACCTAGTTTTGGTCACAAAATCCAGTGCTATACCTGATTGCAGCCTCTTGCAAATGATTATAGATTTTGCACAAAGACCGAGGCGGTTGTTTGTTTTTTGAGACAAAGTCTTACTCTATCTCCCAGGCAGGAGTGCAGTGGCAATCTCAGCTCACTGCAACCTCCGTCTCCCGGGTTCAAGAGATCTTCCTACCTCAGCCTCCCGAGTAGCTAGGACTACAGGCGTGTGCCACCACGCCGGGCTAATTTTTTTTTTTTTTTTTTTTTTGTATTTTTAGTAGAGACAGGGTTTCACCATGCTGGCCAGGCTGGTCTTGAACTCCTGACCTCAGGTAATCTACCAGCCTCAGCCTCCCAAAGTGCTGGGATTACGGGTGTGAGCTACTGCACCCAGCCAAGACTAAGGGTTTTGACCTCTACCCATGACTCCTGCCCACACCCACAGCCCAAACTTTCCAGCATGGCAGCCCTCACCTAAGGCCTCTTGGCCCCTTTGTCTCTGACTGCTCCGTGGCTGCAGAAAAGGTCGGCAGGCAGAGCATGAGGTATCTTCATGCAAGATGTTCAGCTTTCTGTTTGTGCCTAAGGTGCACGGGGAGGGTGGGGGACACACTGTGTTCTCCTGCTCAAGGCCAAGGGGTATACCCTTTTCTTGTTGTTTTTTTTTTTGAGACTGAGTTTTGCTCTTGTTGCCCAGGCTGGAATACAATGGTGCGATCTCGGCTCCCGGCAACCTCCGCCTCCCGGGTTCAAGCAATTCTCCTGCCTCAGACTCCCAAGTAGCTGGAATTACAAGTGTGCGCCACCATGCCTGGCTAATTTTTTGTATTTGTAGTAGAGACCGGGTTTCACCATGTTGGCCAGGCTGGTCTCGAACTCCTGACCTCAGGTGATCCACCTGCCTCAGCCTCCCAAAGTGCTGGGATTACAGGTGTGAGCCACCGCGCCCGGCCCTTTGCTTGTTCTTAACCTCATTATCCTCTAACTTCTGAGAGTCACACTAAGAAGTCGAAGACTGTGGTTCAAATCTCTACAGCTCTGCCTCTCCCAAGCTGTGTGACCTGGGAGGATATTTTTAACCTCTCTGGGCTGTGGGTTCCTCATCTGCAAAACCACAATGATAATCATCCTATTTTATAGGAAAGTTAAATGAGATCATATAATTTGAAGTGTTAGAACCAACCCTGCCCCACAACAAGAAGTCTACCATTGCTAGACATTTCATTATAAATGCCTCATGGAGTTGTAGGGAGTAGAAGGTGAAGAACATGCTTTGCGTGATAAACAATGTCCATGTTACACATGCACTATTATTGTTCTTATTATTAATTGTTATTTATTACCGTTATTAGTTCCTTAGATTATTTGAGGTCAGAAAACAGAAGAGACAAAGGGGGCTCCTGCCAAAGGACCCATTTTGGCAGCATTCCAAAAGGCCTTGAATTTCTGAGACTCTCTAGGGATGATATTGAAGTGACTGTCCACAGGACTCAATGGTCCAAATGATTCCAGATTGTTGCTCTGTTCCCATCCTCAGTCAGGGTCCCACCACGGACACTGGGAATATAAATTGGGGTGGGGGGTGTGGTCCTGATCCCTCAAAGAGATCACAAACCTGCATCAGGAAACAATAAAAAGCAAAACAAGGCCGGGTACTGTGGCTCCTGTAATCCCAGTACTTTGGGAGGCCGAGGAGGGCAGATCACCTGAGGTCAGATGTTCGAGACCAGCTTGACCAATCTGGAGAAACTCCGTCTCTACTAAAAATACAAAATTAGCCAGGCATGGTGGTCCATGCCTGTAATCCCAGCAACTTGGGAGGCCTCCCAGCATTTTGGGAGGCCAAGGCGGGCGGATCACCTGAGGCTGGGAGTTCAAGACCAGCCTGACCAATCTGGAGAAACTCCGTCTCTACTAAAAATACAAAATTAGCTGGGTGTGGTGATGCATGCCTGTAATCCTAGCTACTTGGGAGGCTGAGGCAGGAGAATCGCTTGAACCTGGGAGGCGGAAGTTGCAGTGAGCTGAAATCGAGCCATTTTACTCCAGCCTGGGCAAGAAGAGTGAAACTCTGTCTCAAAAAAAAAAAAAAAAAAGCAAAACAAGAGAAAAAGAAGAATCTTATGTCTGCAGCCAACTATGAAAGGAAATGCAAAATAAAAAGGCCACACATCCAGAAGGGCCACCTGATATAAAACACATAGCAAAGGGGCAGCCATCAGCAGGCCTGCCATTGCCTCTCCAGACGACCTGGACCGGCAACTATCCAAAGTCTTCCACTTCCCCCAGATATTCTGCCAATACTCTGCCCAAATGCAGGGCCACTCACACAAACAGGAGGAAAGAACAGGGTGTCTTATGGTCCAGGAGATCTCTTGACGAAGCTGCCAGAGAAACGTGTCCATCTTGGGCAGGCAGAAGGCCCAGGCATGGCAAACACAGGCTCCAGAATCCAGCCAGAGTGCCTGCCTACCGCTCAGGAGGCGGCAAAAAAAAAACAACAACTAAAGAACAGGGAATTGATTTGATGTGGGCAGTGAGAATTCACCAGGTTTTCAGACCAGCAATCATATAAACTAGTGGGGATCAGATATGTCAGAACAGAGGGGAGAACTCCTCCTTTCCAGTGCAGAAAAGCTCCAGCCACAGAAACACAGCATGGAGGTGGCGAGGGGCGGGGGAAGGTGTTTAAGACAGAGGAAAAGGAAAGTTAATCAGAAACAAAACAAAACAAAACAAAAACGGACTTCTATTTTTCAAGAGAAGCCGTTTATGCAAAAATTCTGCACTCAAGGTAGATAAGGCAACAAGAATAAGCCACTCTTAACCAGGCAAAACAACAACACAACCACTTAACAAATCCCTCTGGGAATTCAATGGGTACAGCATATACCCCACAGTCATACCCGTAAGTGGAATTCCAGTTGGGCCCTTGTGCCGAAGCTTTAGATCACGAGGCACGTCCTCACCTCCAAGATGTAACTCATCTCAAATAATGGAGACCAGGCCACGAGGTTTCTCCCAGACACGGATTCTGTATTTGTCCTTCTGCAGCTTCCGGGAAGGTTTTTCTCCTAATAAATCCTGTAGAAAGTTCCACTCAGGGTTCTGAGGATTGATACAACCCCCTTCTTGACTGATCAGAGCTTTAGAAAGATTCGCTATGACCACAGGACTGTGTCAAGTTGAACAAGTCTCAACTTGTCGCTGCCAGTATGCAAAATAGGTCTGAAACATCTTATAACAGACAACACAGCAGACACAGTCCCTGCATCCTCAGGGCCCCCGCCCACCCACCACACACAAACACATTTCTCTAGAGTCTTTTTTTCCTAGCAAGGAACTAGCCCCAGTAGCCAGGATTCACAGTGGTGGAGTGGGCGAGAGACAGGCTAACAGCCTCTCTCTGGAAAACCTAATACCAGAAAGGAAACACCAAAACCTCATCCTCTTGTCCCTAAATCCTTGCACGTGATTTCTTCTCCTCTCTAATGTTCTAGAAGGGCCTAAAGTCAGGAGCTTAGATGAACAGAAGAATCTTCCATGCCTGCAAACCACCAGGAAAATGCATGAGGCATCCACACACAGACGCATGCAGCTTCATGGCTGTGCTTCCTGAAAGTCTACACCCAGAACCACAAACACTGGCATAAATAAGAGCACGTTAGCAAGAGAAGGCAAACCTAATTAAATCAACAGCCCAGCCAAGAAGAATGACCATGATGAGGGTTTAGGAGCACCCAACAAACCCTCACATGCGATGCAAAAACTGAGAAAGTCTCAAAACACGGAGTTACTGAGTTTTTGGAAACCACCTTCGCCCAGCCCTGAGGGGGTGTGAGAGGAAGGGGGGAGTGATGGTCAAAGGATGGAGGGAGGATCACACATTCACAGACCTCTAGTTTCGCCAGAGGGGCCTCCAAACCACATCATGGCTCCAAATCTGTTCTGACTGCAGAGGGGTCTATTTTTAGAAATTAGTTAATATGCCTTTGATCAAGTTCATAAATCCAGAACTGCCTCTATGCACCGGCCATTCGGTGTCATCCCCCTCCCCTCCCCCTCCCCAAACGCCCAAACTCGCCACCAGTCTTGAGGCTGGTGATGAGGACAGTGCACGCCTAGCACACACATATTGGATTCCGAAAGCCCCTTTCCTCCGTCCGACTACTCACAGCGCATCCCTACTCAAGGCCAAGTCTCGAGAGTTTCCAGAAACGCAGGGGACAAAATTGGAACTTACTGGAGGGCAGATCTGGCCGTGTCTCCACAGGTCACAGGGACCGCCAACATCCTTTCCGCAAGGAAATCCACTGGAAGGTGCCGGGGGTCCCGGGGCACATCTTTGCTCGCAGCTCCTCGTCGCCCCTCCTCGTCCCGGCCGCCCCGAGCCCGCCCGGCCCGCGGGCCCATGTGCTCGGCCGCCACACGCGCTCTGCCCGGAGGAGCGCGGGGCTGGCGGGTTGCCCGTGACGTCACGGCGGCTCGCGCTCGGGCCTCGGGGGAGGGGGGAGGCGCGCGCGGCCCGGCCCGCCGCGTGCGTCCTCGGTCCCCGCGCTCCCGGCCTTCCCCAGGTCCCCGCCCGCCGCCCGGTGCGCCCCTCAGCCTGCTTCCCGGCAGCGCAGGGCACTGAGCCGGAGAGGGCCGCGCGCGGAGGCGGGGCGGGCTTGGACGACTGCGGCCGCCAAGGGCCCAGACTGGGGGAGCGGAGGGTAGGCTCTGCCCTGGGCTGGGGGTCCTCGCTACAAGCGCGCCGGAGTCCCACCGGGCCGGAGGGAATCCCCGGTGATGCCAGCTCGCTTGTGCGCCGCGCTTTCCGCAGTCTTTCCCTGAGCCCTCTTACCCTCCCCACACCGTCCTGGAAGCAAGCGGTCTTCCCACTTTCCTGCTGAGGAAGGCGAGTTCAGTGAAATAGGAGGGCCAGAGATGCTCCGGGATGGGTGCAGTTCCCGCAGAAGACCGCCGACTGAGCTCCAGCTCCAGTGATCTGAGCGCCTCTTTGGGTACCACCCAGCATCCGCGGGCCTGGTGAGAGGGGCGCACGCACCTTCTCGCCTCCTTCGACGTCTCCCGCTGTTTCCAGGAGCCGAGTTGCAAACCCGTGCAGAGGGCCAGCTGTCTGCGCAGCTGCCTCCACAAAGGGCAGAGTTGACCTACAGAGTGTGTTCAACTAGTCCCTTAAATGCCCAATAGTTCCTCCAAAGGAGCAAGTGGACACTGGCCTCCCATGTGGGATGTGGTTATCTTGTTCTATCTGCATAAACCCGAGACTGGACAGATGTAAGAGCTGCCCCTGTTCAGTTCAAAGTTTAGTTTGTTTGTTTATTTATTTATTTATTTAGAGATGAAGTTTCACTCTGTCACCCAGGCTGGAGTGCAGTGGCCCGATCTTGGCTCACTGCAACCTCCGCCTGCCTGGTTCAAGCGATTCTCCTGCCTCAGCCTCCGGAGTAGCTGGGATCACAGGCGCGCGCCACCATGCCCAGCTAATTTTTGTAATTTTAGCAGAGACGAGGTTTCACCATGTTGGCCAGGCTGGTCTCGAACTCCGAACCTGAGATGATCCACTCGCTTCGGCCTCCCACATTGCTGGGATTACAGGCGTGAGCCACCACGCCAGCGCCCGTCCAGTTCAACGTCTACTGAGCACTTAAGGGGAGTCAGGCACCCTGCTAGGCGATGGGGTGGGGGTTACTCATGGACCCTAGAAGGACGTCACATACCAGCAAAAATTGGACACACAAATGGGTGGTATCAATATTATGGAACAGAAGGTTGCCCCTCTTCTCCCCTGCCGGCTACCCTACATCCTACTCACTCCAACCTACCCGGAGGCTCCTCCCTCTTTCTGTGTAGTGTTTCATCACATCTCTTCCCGTGGCGGCTTCTCAACGCAAATGTTCTTATTTGAAAAAGAAAAAACAATTACTCAGTTGATGCTCCTGTTCTGCCTGTTTCACAGATTGATTTACACTCATGGGCATCTCTTTTGTGCCTGGCTCCTTGCCAGGAGCTGGACAAGTCTCCGCTTTGTGCCTGGCTCTCTGAGAGGGGCTGAACAGGTGTCTGTTTTGTGCTTTGCTCTCTGTGAGGGGCTGGACAGGTGTCTGTTTTGTGCCTGGCTCTCTGTGAGGGGCTAGACAGGTGTCTGTTTTGTGCCCGGCTCTGAGAGGGACTGGGCAGGTGCCTGAGCTGCAGTTGGCATCTAGTTGTCATCCATCTTTTAAAATATAAAAAGAAGATGATTAGAAACCTCTGCATCTATACATCACGCGATAGGAGCTGTGAGACCTTAATCCTTTCACTGCTTAATCATTTTTTCCAGAAACCAAAGGCTGTGACCTTGAGGAAGCCAGTGTCCTCCTGGGGGATGCTGGTGGGCTATGAGAGGACCAGCTTCTAATGGCAGACATCTCTGTCCATGTCCTGACAGTTGATGCCCAGTCCCTTCTGCATGGAAAATCTCCCCTGGCTGAAAAGACACTTTCACCCAGGACTCACTCAACTTTGACCTTGATGCTGTTTGCCCTCTCTGGGTCTCCAGCTCTCATGCACTAATCTTAGATTCACATTTTCCTTTTTATTAATTTCTTTTTTAGAATTAAAACATTTTTTCAGTAAAAATACAAAGAAAAAATAATATTTTAATATTCCTACCATCCAAAATAAACATTTTGGTATATCTGCTTTTGTTTTGTTTTGTTTGTTTGTTTGTTTGTTTGTTTTTAAATGGAGTCTTGCTGTGTTACCGGGCTTGAATGCAGCAGCTCAATCTCGGCTCACTGCAACCTCCACCTCCTGGGTTTAAGCGATTCCCCTGCCTCAGCCTCCCAAGTAGCTGGGACTACAGGCGTGCGCCACCACGCCCTGCTAATTTTTTGTATTTTAATAGAGACGGGGTTTCACCATGTTGGCCAGGATGGTCTCGATCTCCTAACCTCGTGATCCACCCGCTTCAGCTTCCCAAAGTGCTGGGATTACAGGCTTGAGCCACCGTGCCCAGGCCTGCTTTCATTTTTTAAAAGTCACTTTTCTTCTTGCAAAAGTGATATTATATATATATATACACACACACACATACATACACGTTGTAAAACATTAAAACTCTGCAGAAAAAAAAAATAGAGAAGAAAAACAAATTTTATCAGCCAGAAATAATTTTTCTGAATATCAGATGAGACCTTTTTGGGCACAGATGGATACATATAGGCATAGATCTTGATATAGATATATAGATGGATGCAGGATTGACAAATAGATAGGAAAAATATTTTACAATGTTAATGTCTCATAGTTGCAATTTTTAAGAAATCTAATTTTTTTAGTAGAAGAAAAGGAAGCTAACATAAAGCTAAAGGAATTGTTGTGTTTTAAATATTTATTTACCACATGAGAAGCATTGCTTTCTAAATAAGGCTACAAAGGTTCAGAAAAGATAATGAAAAGCAAGGAAAGAGTGGCATGATGATGTTTTATTTGTAGGCCTCATCATTGTAAAGTCCAGGCAACTTTTTGCTATTACATTCACACATTTTCTCACATCTCCCTTTACCTCACCTGTATTTGTTAGTTGTTTTCTGTTTTTGTTTTTGTTTTTGTTTTGAGACAGGATCTCACTCTGTCATCCAGACTGAAGAGCAGTGGTGCAACCTCGACTCACTGCAGCCTCCACTTCTCAGGCTCAAGCAGTCCTCCCACCTCAGCCTCCTGAGTAGGTACGTGCCACCATGCCTGGCTTACTCCCGGGCTCAAGTGATTCACCCGCCTCGGCCTCCCAAAGTGTTGAGATAACAGGCATGAGCCACTGCGCTAGCCTAGTTGTGCTATTGTCTTTCGATTACCACTTCCATTCTGTAAGTGCAGTTCTCATGGTTGTTTAGTATTGGTTCTATAATTAAATAATTTTAGGCTCAGTTCCAGTCTTTACCTTCTCTATATCTGCATCCTCTTTTTTTTTTTTTTTTTTTTTGAGATGGAGTCTAGCTCTGTCACCCAGGCACGATCTGGGCTCACTGCAATCTCTGCCTCCTGGCTTCAAGCGATTCTCTTGCCTCAGCCTCCTGAGTGGGGATTACAGGCACCTGCCACCACACCCAGCTACTTTTTGTATTTTCAGTAGACACGGGGTTTCACTATGTTGACCAGGCTGGTCTTGAACTCCTGACCTCAAGTCATCTGCCCATCTCAGCCTCCCAAAGTGCTGGGATTACAGGCATGAACCACCATGCCTGGCCCTATATCTGCATCCTTATCTACAAAACCCATTCATTCCTTTATCAAACATTATCAAATTCCTCTTATGTGCCAGGCACTGTGCTAGTCCTCAGGACCAAGAGTGCAATAAGACAGCCCAAGTCCCTGCTTTTGTGAGGTTGACATTCTAGTCAGAAGAAGCAGACAAGCCAATAAGCAAGGTAATTTCAACAATGGTCAATGCTATTGAGACAGTAAATCTCGGCAGAGAGCTAAAGAAAAAATGGGGCAAGAAGATAATTGATTCTAGATAATTTGACCAACAAGAAGAAGCCAGCCGTCCAGGTGTGGTGGCTCATGCCTATAATCCCAGCAGTTTGGAAGCCCAAGACAGGCAGATCACTTGAGGCCAGGAGTCCGAGACCAGCCTGGCCAACATGGCCAAACCCCATCTCTACAAAAAATACAAAAATTAGCTGGGTGTGGTGGCAACGCACCTTGTAGTCCCAGCTACTTGGGAGGCAGAGGTTGGAGAATCACTTGAGCCTGGAAGGTGGAGGTTGCAGTAAGCTGAGATCACACCACTCCACTCCACCGGGTGACAGGTAGAGGCTCAATCTCAAAGGAAAAAAAAAAAAAAAAAAAAGAAGGAGCCAGCCATAAAAACCAGATAGAGTGTTAGAGTGTTCCAGGCAGACAGAACAGCAGAAAAAGGCCTAGAGAACCATCAGTCATTTCACAAAGGCTTGAGTCAGACAAACAGCCACCCTCATCATTTTCTATTGGGTCAGGAATCACATATCAGTAGCTCCATATAGAACCGATGAGTGAACGAAGGGATGGACATCCTAGATCTTGTGAGAACAGAATGAGAGGGGGTAACCCCTGGTGTGGTGGAAGCACAGAGAGGTATCTATTTGGCAAAGGCTGAAAAGACTGCCCCAGGGAGGTGGGGCCAGAGCTGAAACTCAAAAAATAGGTTGGAGTTTGCCATTTGTCCAAGAGAATGGGAGCATTTGAGCAAAGGGAACAGTGTGTATGTGCATAGGTTGATGAACTGCTAGCAATTCAGGATGGCTGGAGTGCATGACGAATGTTCTTTGTAGATGTATGATTTGAAAGTTTGTCCCCTACTTTCTGCCTGACCTAACAGGCTTCAAGGCTTCAAGAGTGGTTATGACAGGTACCACCACTTGCTGAGGCCATGAACCTGGGTTCTCCTCTTCCCAATGTCTGTCTACTGATTAGTCCTATAGATTCACCCACCCACCTTTCTTCATGCTCATGGTCATTGCTCTGGAATAAGCTTCCATCTCTTCAATCAATCTCTCTCTCTCTCTCTTTGGGACAGGGTCTCACTCTGTCACCCTAGGCTGGAGTGCAGTGGTGCAACTGTGGCTCACTGCAGCCTCAAACTCCTGGGCTCAAGCAATCCTCCCACCTGGGCCTCCCAAAGTTCTGGTATTACAGGTGTGAGCCACTGTGCCTTGTCGGCTTCTGTCTTTTTTTTTTCTGGATTCTGCAGCAGCGCAACTGGCCCCTCTGAATTCAATTCTCTGCCACTAATAGACTCTCAATAGTCTCTCCAGATTTATCTTATGAAGATGCAGATTTTTCTTTTCTCACTCTAACCACACAGTATCTAGCTGTCCTGTCTCATTGGCTTTTTCTTTTCTCTTAGGAAATCCTTCTTTAGGGCTCAGCTGTGCATTCTATCTTTTGTGGCTTGGCCCCAGTCTCTCTTCTATGCGCACTTCACAGAAGACTCTAGGCTGCCTCTTCTTCTCCTGCTAGGACTCAGGTCATGCTGGCCCCAGCCCTACCTGGCAGCCTCCAGGCATTACTGAGTCTGGTCTTCCTCTTCAGCCTCTGAACAGCTCCTGGGCAGGACATTGTTATAATTCTCACTTGTCAAGTCACACAGGCAAGCCGAGGCCCAAAGAAGTCTTGTCTAAGCAAATCAGCAAGTGGCAGAACCAGGACTTGCTAACAAGTCACCTGTGTCTTCTACAGCACAGCTGCCCCTGAGGTGACAGGAAGCCAAGACTAGTTTTATTTCAAGCAGCAGAGACAAAGAAAGCCAGCTCCTAATGAATCAGCGCTTCCTGGAACCACATTGATCATTTTTATTCTCCCACCATCCCAACACTTTGTAAGATTGAGGCGGGTGGATCTCCTGAGGTTAGGAGTATAAGACCAGCCTGGCTAACATGGTGAAACCCCGTCTCCACTAAAAACACAAAAAACCATCTGGGCTTGGTGGTGCAAGCCTGTAATCCCAGCTACTCATGAGGCTGAGGCAGGAGAATCGCTTGAACCCGGGAGGTGAAGGTTGCAGTGAGCTGATATCGCACCAGTGCACTTTAGCCTGGGCAACAGATAGAGACTCAGTCTCAAAAAAAAAAAAAAAAAATCAGACCAGGCATGATGGCTCACGCTTGTAATCCCAGCACTTTGAGAAGGTGAGGCGGGAAGATCACCTGAGCCAGGATTTTGAGACCAGACTGGGCAACATGGCAAAACCCCATCTCTACAAAAAATACAAAAATTAGCCAGGCATGCTGGTGCAAGCCTGTAGTCCCAGCTACTGGGGAGTCTGAGGTAGGAGGATCACCTGAGCCCAAGGAGGTCAAGGCTGCAGTGAGCCATGATCACACTACTGCACTACAGCCTGGGTGACAGAGTGAGATCCTGTCTCGAAAAATAAAAATAAAAATAATTTTAAAATAATTGCCTAGACCAGGGCCAGGCGCAGTGGCTCACACCTATAATCCCAGCGCTTTGGGAGGCCGAGGCAGTCTGATCACCTGAGGTCAGAAGTTTGAGACCAGCCTGGACAACATGGTGAAATCCCATCTCTACTAAAAAAAAAAAAAAAGAAAAAAGAAAAAAAAATTAGCTTGGTGTGGTGGCCTGTGCCTGTAATCCCAGCTACTCAGGAGGTGAGGCAGGAGAATTGCATGAACCTGGGAGGCAGAGGTTGCAGTGAGCCGAGACGGCACCCCTGCATTCTAGCCTGGGCAGCAGAGTGAGACTCCATCTCAAAAATAAAAATAATAATAATAATTGCTCAGACAAAAGAAAATTGGCATTTTTGAATGTCTACCTATTGACAAATTGTTCTTCAGCACAGTTTTACCTGTGAACTTGTACATTTCCCTGTACTCCCAACCAGGCTCTATTCTTTTCATGCGGGGAAAGCATTCCAGTTCAATGGATTGGGAATAAACAGAGAGACATTTCATTCTTGTTTTAATTACATACTGATTTATTACCAAGAATAAATTCTTACACACCTGATCATTGGCTCATTGTACTTTATTTTATGAACATATTTTCCTTAGGCCCATTGACCACTTTGCTGTTGAGATGCTCATTTACTTTTTGATACATGTTCCCTAAATTAAGTTCCTTTACTTGTTTATTTTATTACAAATGCAACCTGAATGCTCACTAGTTTAAAAAATCAACAAATATATCCAGGAGCGGTGCTTGTAATCCCAGCACTTTGGGAGGCCGAGGTGGGTGGATCGCCTGAGGTCAGGAGTTCAAGATCAGCCTGACTAACATGGTGAAACCCTATCTCTACTAAAAATACAAAAATTAGCTGGGCGTGGTGGTGGGTGCCTATAATCCTAGCTACTTGAGAGACTGAGGCAGGAGAATCGCTTGAACCTGGGCGGCGGAGGTTGCAATGAGCCGAGATTGTGCTATTGCACTCCAGCCTGGGTGACAGAGCAAGACTCTGTCTCAAAAAAAAAAAAAAAAAAAAAAGAAAGAAAGAAAGAAAAAGAAAAGTCAACAAATCCATCAGAAATGGCCATTGTTAACTCTGGAATACACATCCTTCTACATAATTACACACAAATACACACACACATACTCCTACATTTTTCTTCAGGTATATAGAAACAAACCATGTGCATTATTTGTATTCTGATTTTGCCACTTAATAACACATCACAATCATCTTTTCATAACGGTACATATATTTCTGCAACGTTGTTTTTCAATAGTCCTGTTGCATTCCATTGTAAGTTTGTATCATATTTTACCTAACCAGTACCTTATTGCTAGGAATTCATCTTGCTTGCAAACTTCCGTTATTAAACACAGTTCTGTTACAAACATCTTTGTGACTAAATCATTGCATATGTCCTTAATGATTTCCTTAAGGTGAATTTTTAGAAGTGACTTATGAGATATTAACACTTTATTTGCCATGTAAATTGCAAAAATATATCCCTGATGTCTTATTTGCCTTTTCCTTTTGTTTATGAGTGGTTTTATAAATTTGCTTTAATGTCAGTAAGCTCATATTCACCAGTCATTTAATTTGTTATTTATTCCTATGGTTTTTATATTCAGAAAGTCATTATTTATCTTATGATCACATTTACCTGCTATAGGGCATGCTTTGATTGATGCTCCAGTATCCATTCTACCCAGTGATCAGTCTAAGCCTAGCATGTGATTCTACTTCCTTTGCTAGTGATCAATTCAGGAATGGGCTCAGCTGATCCAATTCTGGCCAATAGCATGTGAAAGGAAAGCTATTGGGGAGCTTCTGGGAAAACTTAGATAATTCTAAGTGAGAGATAAAAGAAGAGATCATTTTTCCTCTTCTTATGTAAAAAACAATACTCTTTGTTGTTTGAGCTTAGTATTGTCAGAGCAGCATATTCTTGGTCTTGGGCATCAAATCCATGGTTAAAGCAGGAATAAGTAAAAGAAGCAGCCTAAGCCAAGTATGTCCCTTTTGAGAGAAAAAGCAAAAACCTTCCAACCAACCCGTGGTAAAACATTCAGCCTCATTGGCTAGAGCTCTCATATGGCCTCTGCTAGCTGCAAGTAAAGCTGGGATAGCAAGTATTGGAGTTTTCCAACCTCTGTAGCAAAAGCAGTCAAGGAGGAAAGGGATTAGGAACTGGGATTGTGTTAACCAACGTTCAGTATCTGCGTTGGCCAGTTTACTTACTTATTTGTTTGTTTGTTTGTTTGTTTAATTTATTATTATATTTTGAGACAGGGTCTCAGTCTGTCACCCAGACTGGAGTGCACGGTGCAATCCTAGCTCACTGCAGCCTCAAACTCCTGGGCTCAAGCGATGCTCCCACCTCAACCTCCTGAGTAGCTGGGACCACAGGAACACACCACCATACCTGGCTAATGATTTTTAAAATTTTTTTTTGTAAAGACAAGATCTAGCAAATAGAGGAGCAAATGAAGATTGTGGATGTAGGTGTGAAGATTGTGGATGTAGGTGTGAAGATTGTGGATGTAGGTGTGAAGATTGTGGATGTAGGTGTGGTAGGGAGTTTGGTACATAATAAACTCTTCATAAACATTTGTTAAGAATTACCAGTACTTAAATTCTTGCTGGGACCCATCTACATTAGTATTTCCTGGGTTTCACTTGTAAACTAATGGAATAAGCCCAATAGGGTGATGGCAAAGATTCTCTTCTTGACCAATCTCTTACCAGGTCTTAACCTCAGCCTAAAAAGACTTGGACAGGCTGGGCATGGTGGTGCACGCCTGTAATCCCAGCACTTTGGAAGGCCGAGGAAGTAGGATTACTTGAGCCCAGCAGTTCAAGACCAGCCCGAGAAACAGAGGGAGACCCCATCTCTACAAAAATATTTTTTAAAAAACTAGTCAGACATGGTGGTGTGCACCTGTGGTGTCAGGTACTCAGGAGGTTGAGGTGGGAGGATCACTTAAGCTTAGGAATTCAAGGCTGTAGTGAGCTGTGATTGCACCACTGCACTCCAGCCTGGGCAACAGAGTGAGACCCTGTCTCTGAAAAAAAGAAAAAAAAAAAAAAAGCCTTGGACACACACTAACATGGTTCTAACAGCACGAGGATGCCTCCCTAGCACGATTCGAGCCCACCCTGAAAGTGCCTGCCTACAAAATTCAAAGAACTTACTGTTTGTTCCAGCCAACACCTGAAGATAGGGTCCTGTGCTAGTCTCAGTCGCATGGGCCAAGCCCTTTTCCCTTCCTGCTCTTTGTAATTTTTCACTTCCCTAACTCATTTCAAGCCCTGCCATCCCCCCTCCCTCCTTCTCCCTTTAAAATGCCCAGATACCTGGGCACAAATTGGAATGGAGCTCAGGTCTTTCCCTGACTGTGAGTAGTATTGAATAAAATATGTTTTAATTGCATTAGCGAATGTCCCGCTGGTCTAACACAGATGCTCAGGTGGTGAGGCAGCTCTTCCAGGCAGTCATTCAGGGCTCTAGGTTGCTGACAACTCTTCATCTTCAACGTGTGGCTTCCAAGTTCCCCTGGGGTCACCATTCCAAACAGCCTAAAGGGGAAAAGTCTGTGGAGGAGTGAGCATGGGGTGGGGTGGGGGTTTATAGGCCAGACCTGGAAGTGATTCCCATTACATTCATCCACATTCCTTTTGCCAGAGCTCAGTGACATGCAGTGTACCCAAAGAAGAGGGAAAGAGATGGGCGCACAGCTGGTAGTCTCTGACACACATTCTAATCTACTCCATCCCACCCATATCTCACTCTATCTTTTTTTTTTTTTTCTTTTTTTTGAGACGGAGTCTTGCCCTGTCTCCAGGTTGGAGACCAGTGGCATGATCCTGGCTCACTGCAACCTCCACCTCCCAGGTCCAAGCGATTCTAGTGCCTCAGCCTCCCTAGTAGCCGGGATCACAGGTGTCTGCTATCACGTCTGGCTAATTTTTGTATTTTTAGTGGAGATGGGGTTTCACCATGTTGGCCAGGCTGGTCTCCAACTCCTGACCTCAAGTGATCTGCCTGCCTCAGCCTCCCAAAGTGCTGGGATTACAGGCGTGAGCCACCGTGCCCGGCCTCTGCTTTATTTATAACAATATAACAATAACAATATTTATAACAAAATTAAGGTGGTCCTTAACCAGGTTTTAAAAATCTGCTTGTGGAGTGGTCATGGATCCCTTTGAGCAAATAATGAAGACAGTGAGTTCTCCACTTTCGAAAAATATACACCAACATGTGCTCACAAATGTAATGGTCTGTTGATTCCCAGTTAGCAGTATCTGCCATGGCTGTGGGCTACAGGAACACAGAAACCATGTCTTTGCATTTTTGTATTCCTGAGAGTCGGCACAGAGCTTAGCACCCAAAGTAGGGTGCCTGGTACACATTGGTTGAATAAACTAATTGGCACATAGGGAGACATTATAGCAAAACTTACATAGAGTTTGTCATGTGCCAGACATTGGTCTAAGTGCTTTTTGTGGGTTACCACACTGAATTCTCACAACAACCTATGAGGTAAACACTATTATTAATCCCATTTTGTCAAAGAGGAAATTGAGGTACCTAAAGTTTCAGTGGTTTATTTAAGATCACTCAGCTTATTCCAGAGTTCATAATTATAACCACTATATTATAACAAAAATGAGGCAAATATATACATATATATTTTGAGATGGAGTCTCACTCCATAGCCCAGGCAGGAGTGCAGTGGTGCGATCTTGGCTCACTGCAACCTCTGCCTCCTGGGTTCAAGCAATTCTCCTGCCTCAGCCTCCCGAGTAGCTGGGACTACAGGTGTGAACCACCATGAACAGCTGACTTTTGTATTTTTAGTAGAGATGGGGTTTCTCCATGTTGGCCAGGCTGGTCTTGAACTCCTGACCTCAGGTGGTCCACCTGCCTCGGCCTCCCAAAGTGCTGGGATTAAGGCATGAGCCCCCGCCTCTAGCCTAAGCAAAACATTTTAGAAAGGTTTTGTCATTGTTGCTGTTTTTAATTTAGATTCAGCAGATGTTTTTTGAGAGCTTACTAGTTACCATGCATTATACTGGGTGTTTTCAGTATTAACTAGAGAATAATGCTCCATTTTCTCCATCCTTGAAGGTAATCCAAGCCAGATGGATGCTCTTCTGAGCTCTTGCCCTATTAATGAGGTCCAGGTTGGGCAATTCTTAGTCCAGAACCAGAAGCACAGGTTCTCCCAAGCAGGAGCAGTTTCTTATAAATGGCCAAGAATAATGGGGTTAATTTACTACCTTTTTTAATGCATTGACATCAACTCTAAATACCATAAGCTGGTTGGACTGGCCCATCCAGCAGGAAGTCTTTGATGTCTTGATCAACTCAGTTTATCTATAGCAAACAAAACCATGTGCTCGTCCGTCATTGGTCAAACACAAAGAAGCTGATTGCTTTTTAAATTGCCATCATGGAATTTCTTGGCTCCTAAAAAAAATTACATATACTAAAGACAGAAGCTGTGGTGAGAAGTGCCAAGAAAAGGAACATCTGTTTTCTGCTCCTCCTCCGTTATTAAACTAGACACTTGCCTCTCAAGGTCGCAGTTTCTCATCAGTGAAATGGGAGAACTTCACAGAGTGATCTACATTTTTTTTTTAAATAGGATCTTGCTCTGTCACCCAGGCTGAGTGCAGTGACATGATCACTGTTCATTGCAGCCTCAACCTCCTGGGCTCCAGGGAATCTCCCACCTGAGCCTCCTGAGAAGCTAGCACTACAGGCATATGCCACTACAACCAACTAATTTTTAAATTTTTTGTAGAGATGGGATCTAGCTATGCTGCCCAGGCTGGTCTCAAACTCCTGGCCTCAAGAGATCCTTTAGCCTTAGCCTCCCAAAGTGCTGGGATTACAGGAGCAAGCCACCACACCTGGCCTTTACAAATTTAATTGGGGAGATTGAGGAAGACTTTACAGAGATGGTAATATTATTTAAAGTCTAGGCGAAGTGAGGGAGTGAGTCATGTGAATATTTAGCATAAGAATCTTTCAGGTGGAAGGAAGAGTAAGTGCAAAAGCCCTGAGATGGGAGTTTGCCTAGCAGGCTGGAGGCGCAGCAATGATGCCAGTGGGAGTGGTACAGAAAGACCAAGTGAGAGAGAAGCAGCACTAAGGTCACGGAGTAATGGAGCACCACATTGTGTAGGAGCTGGAGGACAATGTTACGTGAGGCACAAGACTGCATTCGGTAAGATACAAGCCATTAAATGCTTGTGAGTAAGCAGTAATGGTGCTGATTTAGCTGTTTTTGTTTTTTGTTTTTTGTTTTTTTTGAGATGGAGTTTCACTCCTGTTGCCCAGGCTGGAGTGCAATGGCGCGATCACAGCTCACCAAAACCTCTGCCTCCCCGGTTCAAGCAATTCTCCTGTCTCAGCCTCCCGAGTAGCGTGCGCCACCACGCCAGGCTAATTTTTTGTCTTTTTAGTAGAGATGGGGTTGCACCATGTTTGTCAGGCTGGTCTCGGACTCCCGACCTCAGGTGATCCTCCCAACTTGGCCTCCCAAAGTGTTGGGATTACAGATGAGAGCCACCACGCCCAGTCAGCAGTACACTTTTAGAAGCTAAATCAGGCTGGGTGCGGTGGCTCAGGCCTGTAATCCCAGCACTTTGGGAGGCTGACGTGGGCAGATCACCTGAGGTCGGGAGTTCGAGACCAGCCTGACCAACATGGAGAAACCCTGTCTCCATTAAAAATACAAAAAATTAGCCAGGCATGGTGTCGCACTCCTATAATCCTAGCTACTTGGGAGGCAGAGGCAGGAGAATCGCTTGAACCTGGGAGGCGGAGGTTGCAGTGAGCCGAGATCGTGCTATTGCACTCCAGCCTGGATGACAGAGCAAGACTATATCTAAAAAAAAAAAAAAACCCGGCCAGGCACGGTGGCTCACGCCTGTAGTCCCAGCACTTTGGGAGGCTGAGGCAGGTGGATCACAAGGTCAGGAGATCGAGACCATCCTGGCTAACACGGTGAAACCACGTCTCTACTAAAAATACAAAAAAAATTAGCCGGGCGTGGTGGTGGCACCTGTAGTCCCAGCTACTCGGGAGGCTGAGGTAGGAGAATGGCGTGAACCCGGGAGGCGGAGCTTGTAGTGAGCCGGGATAGCTCCACTGCACTCCAGCCCCTGAGTTACAGAGGGAGACTCGTCTCAAAAAAAAAAAAAAAAAACCCAAACAAACAAGATGCAGATATGCATGCAGGAGGATTATTAGGCAGTGCCCTTGGGATTAACACGGGTCTCAGAGGCCTTAGCCAACCCCACAGGGAGCTCTGCCACTGAGATGGTCCTTTGGAGAGGTTCACAGTTGGGGCAAGGGGACTTTGCCTTGGCACTCCTGGAGGTAGGCTGCCCCTGGAGAAGGGGGCAGAACCTTGGAGAAGTCAGCTCAGACTGGAAGGCAGTGAGCAGCACTGCTGCCAGCTGAGGTAATAACTGTCTTGGTCATGACGGACTAATTTGAACAGCACATTACAGCACTCACTACAAATCTCTGATTCCCCAAGGCAGTCATTGTGGTCCATTTAGATTTTATATTTTCCACCATTTTAAATATAAAATATATATACATGTTTGTGTATACATATAACACATCTATACATATATTTTTTATATACACACATACACAAACACTCAAGAAAATACATAGCCTTGTTCCATGTGTGCCTTTCTTATATTATTATTATTATTTTGTTTTTGGAGGCAGGGCCTCACTCCATCATTCAAGCTGAAGAGCATAGCTCTCTACAGCCTCAAACACCTGGGCTCAAGTGATCCTCCTGCCTCAGCCTCCCAAGTAGCTAGGACTACAGGTGAACACCACCATGCTCGGCTAATTTTTTTTCTTTAATTTTGTAGAGACGGGGTCTTGCCACGTTGCCCAACCTGGTCTTGAGCTCCTGGGCTCAAGCAATCCTCCCACCTTAGTCTCCCAAAGGGGTGAGATTATAGGTGTGAGCCACTGTGCCCAGCCTTCTTATATTATTATAAAGCTATTTTCACTCAGTGGTCGGCAGCCTATCTGTTTGCATATGTATATACACATTCTCAATAATGAATTTGTCTTGGAAAGCCATCCATATTAGGACATCCAATTCTATTCCATTTTTCCCTCTTCTCAGTCCCTTCCCCATCCCCATTCAAATGAACACGGTCCTATGTTTTAGATTAAACTGTATGAAGTTGGAATTTTGGAAGGTTAAACATATTGGCCATTTTTTCATGCGTGGTGGCTCATGCCTGTAATCCTAGTACTTTGTGAGGCTGAAGAAGGTGAATCACTTGAGCACAGGAGTTGGAGGCCAGCCTGGCCAACATGACAAAACCCTGTCTCTACTATAAATATAAAAATTAGCCGGGCATGGTGGCTTGCACCTGCAGTCCCAGCTACTCTGGAGGCTGAGGCACAAGGATTATTTGAGCCCAGGAGGTGAAGGCAGCAGTGAGCTGTGATTGCACCACTGCACTTAAGCCTGGGTGAGAAAGCAAGACTCTTTCTTAAAAAAAAAAAAGAAAAAATATATATATAATTTAAATATATATTTTAAAATATATATTTATATGTTATATATAAATTAATATATTATATATTAATTAAATTA
Organism: Pan paniscus; assembly: GCF_029289425.2. NCBI lineage: Eukaryota > Metazoa > Chordata > Mammalia > Primates > Hominidae > Pan > Pan paniscus. Next base: position 145,170,134 of record NC_073256.2, on the reverse strand, counting down.
TATATTATATTATATGTATATTTAAATATATATATGCCATGTTAGATGGTTTAACCCAAAATCTCCTCCAGAGAGACAGATCCTGAGAAAAAGGAAATGCTACATTTCCAGAGGTGGGAATTTTACTATCCCAATGGAATGGAAGTTTAATGCAAAGTCAATATTCAGAAAATAAAGAAAGTGGTATTTCTTGCAGTATAGATCATCACTGGGCTGAGATTTACATTTCCATCACGTATGGTCTCATCCTGGATGGCTCAGCATCCACAGAGCTGCTGCATCACAGCTACCGATTGCCAATCTGAGAATTAGAGTTGGTAACTCCGGCTGCCCTCATGAAAACTGATGTCCCAGGATGAGGGAAACTCTTGACAGTCATTATTGATTCATAATATTTTCACTCCTGTTTGCACATTCAGGCTTGTCAACAGAGGTTTGTATCTTTCAATTAGCCAAGTGTGGTGGTGCATGCCTGTAATCCCAGCTAATAGGAGGCTGAAGCATGAGAATTGCTTGAACCCAGGATGTGGAGGTTGCAGTGAGCTGAGATCATGCCACTGCACTCCAGCCTGAGTGACAGAGCAAGACTCTGTCTCAAAAAAAAAAAAAAGAAGTCTGTGTCTTTCTCTGTGTAAATGTTGCATGTATTCTACCTCATCTAGAATACCAGAATTTATTTAACTGTGCTTAGGAGTTGCTTAGGGATAAATAGTTAGGGTTGCTTCTGATTTTTTTTCTATTATGTACGTTACTGCAATGAACATCTTTGTGAACTTCAGAAAACTTCAATTTTTTTCTTCTAATTTTACCTTTATTTTATTTATATTATTCACATTATTTTAAAAACATTTTCACACATACAGAAAAAAGAATATTACAGATCTACAATGTAGATTCATTAATTATTAACATTTCCTCATATTTGATTACTTTTCATGGCTGAGATATTTATTTCAGAGTAAGTTACAGATTATCGCTAAATATTTCAACATGCATGTCCCCAAAACAAGGACATTCTCTTAACCACAACAAGATATCCACACTTAAAAAAATTAAACAATAATAGCGTAATCAAATTTTTCCAACTGTCTCTCAAATATCTTTTCTAGCTATGTTTTTCTAAAACCAGGTCCAATCAAGGACAAGGTCATGAGTCTCTTTTAATCTCCAAGAGTCATTCCTGCCTCCTTTTTTTCATGACTTTGACTTTTTGGAGAAATCAGGCCTGTTATCTCGTAGACGATTCTATATTTTAACTTGTCTTCTTTTGTGTGTGTGTTTTCTTTCTACAGTAAAGTCCTACCAATTCAGCATCTGAATTTGGTCTTTATAAATTTTTAGCCAAATAATATTTTAGCTGGATAGATTTACAAGCAACTAGAGGACCTGAATTTTAGTCCAGTGGTTCTCTATTGTAGGTAATCCCCCAACCCTGGCCCCAGGAGACATTTGGCAGTATCTAAAGGTATTTTTGGCCATTACAAATGGAGAAAATGATGCTAACAGCATTTGATATATAGAGGCCAGGGATGCTTCTAACTATTCTGCAATGCACAGGACAGCCCTCTCATAACAAAGAATTTTCTGGTCTAAATGTCAGTAGTGGCTGGGAGCGGTGGCTCACGCCTGTAATCCCAACACTTTGGGAGGCCGAGGCCAGTGGATCACTTGAGGCCAGGAGTTCAAGACCATCCTGGCCAAAATGGTGAAACCTGATCTCTACTAAAAATACAAAAATTGTTGGGCGCAGTGGCTCACGCCTGTAATCCCAGCACTTTGGGAGGCTGAGGCAGGCAGATCACGAGGTCAGAGATCGAGACCATCCTGGCTAACATGGTGAAACCCCGTCTCTGCTAAAAATACAAAAAATTAGCCAAGGCGTGGTGGTGGGCGCTTGTAGTCCCAGCTACTTGGGAGGCTGAGGCAGGAGAATGGCGTGAACCCAGGAGGCGGAGCTTGCAGTGAGCTGATATCGTGCCACTGCACTCCAGCCTGGGCGGCAGAGCAAGACTCCGTCTCAAAAAAATAAATAAATAAAAATTTAAAAAAAATACAAAAATTAGCTGGATGTAGTGGCACCTGCCTGTAATCCCAGCTACATGAGAGGCTGAGGCAGGAGAATCACTTAAACTCGGTGGGTGGAGGTTGCAGTGAACTGAGGTCGCACCACTGAACTCCAGCATAAGCAACAGAGTAAGACTCCATCTTAATAAATAAATAAATATCAATAGTTACCCTCTGAGCCCATTTTGTTTATATTTAAAAACATATAAATAAATAAAATGTGAATAGTGGTGAGGCTGGGAAACCCTGCTCTAATTCATGACTCTGACATTAAATTCCTCTATGACCTTGGGCAAGTGCCGTTCTGTCTCTGGCCCTTTTCGAGGGTTCTTTCCAGCTCCAAATCAGTTGAACAGAGAAGCTCTGTTGCTATACTGGCATCTCTACAGCTGAGATGGAGTGGCTCAGAAGCACTCCATGCCAAAACCTCCTATTTGACTGACAGTAGGTCAAGTTCACATCCTGTCTTATCACTAACATCCACTTTCACACACTGTAGACAAACTGTGTTGGAGCCAACCTATACAAGACAGTTTGGATAGACCCAGCCATGAGACAAATGGGATGTGACTAAACAATGCCACAGTGTTGCCTGTCTCTGGTAATTCTCATGATTGACCAAATATTTGGGTTATGAACTGACGGAAAAGGAGAGCAATACAGAAAGCAAAATGTCAGGACGGTCACACTCTTTATGATGATTGTGAGGTGAGAGCAAGGGTGATCCAGATCACCGCAAAATAGGCTATCTGAAAATCACTGGACCCTGAATACCTGTTGACCTGTTGAAGGCCTCCCCTGAGATTCTGACTAGCCTTGGTTCCATATCCGTGTGTAAACCAGCCACCACAAATTGGGTCTCTGCTACATGCCAGGTACTCTACCAGGCATCTAAACACATATTATTCATAAAATGTTTAACTCGTTACTACCATTCTGTGGCAAACTGTACTTCCCAAAAATGGCCTTAAGAAAGTCTCTCATCTCTTTTTGCAGTGTGGGTTGGTTTTCCTTCCACTGACAGGTAGATTCAATGTTCCCTCTGAATCTAGCTGGGCTTGTGACTACAAAGAAAGTGATACTATGACTTCTGGGACTGGGTCATAAAGCGTAATAAAGGGCCTCTCTGGAGCTCTTGGGCCACTCACTCTTAGAACTGAACTAACCTGGCCTGGGCAATATTGTGAAACCCCATCGTGACAGAAAGTACAAAAATTGGCCAGGTGTGCTGGTATGCACCTGTAGTCCCAGCTACTCGGGAGGCTGAGGTGGGAGGATCACCTGAACCCAGGAGGTTGAGGCTGCAGTGAGCCATCATCGTACCACTGTACTGCAGCCTGGGCCACAGAGAGAGACCCCATGAAAACAAAAAACAAAAAAACAAAAAAACCCGAGCTACCATGCCGCAAGGAAACCCAATAAAGCTATGGCAAAACCCAGGCTCCCAGCACACAGTCCCAGCACATCTCCCAGCTGACAGCTGGCACCAACCTACCTACCACCCATGTGAGTGCACCACCATGAAAGTGGGTCCCCTGGCCGGGTGCGGTGGCTCATGCTTGTAACCCCAGCACTTTGGGAGGCCAAGGTGGGCGGATCACAAGGTCAAGAAATCGAGACAATCCTGGCCAACATGGTGAAACCCTGTCTCTACTAAAAATACAGAAATTAGCTGGGCATGGTGACGCATGCCTGTAGTTCCAGCTACTTGGGAAGCTGAGGCAGAAGAATCACTTGAATCCGGGAGGCAGAGGTTGCAGTGAGCCGAGATCATGCCACTGCACTCCAGCCTGGGGGACAAGAGCCAGACTCCATCTCAAAAAAAAAAAAAGAAAAGAAAAAGAAAGTGGAGCCCCAAGTGACCTTAGTTCACACTCTTTTCTCAAGAATTGAAGGCTAGTGTGGAGTCAATAGTTTGCTGGAGGTGCTGGGAATGATTTTCTAGTCATTCCTAACAGTAAAAGTGTAAAAAATACCTTCTGAAACCATACACAGTCCAAACTATTATTCTTTTGAATTTTCCATTACCATGGCTTATAACAGCTATTAATACAATGGCTGCCTGATTGTTGATTGACTCTCTCAGGTTGAACAAGTAGAAGAAGATGAGATTTTAGCTGCCAACAAAATAGGCAGTTGAGTCTAGGCTAATTCCTAAGCCATGGTATAGTTTTCAATGTACTTTTTTTTATCCTCAAGGAAAAGAATATAACTCCATTTTTCTTTCATCCCCTTTTTACTCTCTTCAAGAAGAAATGTGGTTTCATGAAAATCATATGGGTTTTATTTATTTATTTATTATTTTATTTTTTTGAGAAAGGGTCTCTCTCTATCTCCCAGACTGTAAGTACAGTGGCATGATCCTGGCTCACTGTAGCCTCAACCTCCTGGGCTCAAGCCATCATCCCACCTCAGCCTCCCAAGTAGCTGGGACTATAAGCATGTGTCACCAAGCCCCATTAATTTCAATATTTTTTTTGTAGAGTTTGGGTTTCGCCATGCTGCGTAGGCTGGTCTTGAACTCCTAGGCTCAAGCGATCTACCTACCTTAGCCTCCCAAAGTGTTGGGATTACAGGCGTGAGCCATCAAGCCCAGCCTGTATGGGTTTTAGAGTTACAGATTTCTCAACTACAATTCTGAGGTGATATTTATCTATCTTATCTATCTATCTATCTATCTATCTATCTATCTACCTACCTATCTATTGCTAAAAAGAGATTTATTATGAGGATTGAGCTCACATGGTTATGGCAGCTGGAAAGTCCCACGATCTGCTGTCTGCAAGCTGGAGACCTAGGAAAGATGGTGGTGTCCCTGGAAAGTCTGAGAGTCTTGGTATAGATTCCAATGCTAGCCTGAGTTCTGAGAATTAGGCGTGCTGAGGGCAGGGGAAGTTCAATTGAGCTCCAGCAGCCAGGAAGAGAGGGAGCAAATCCAATTGTCTTCTGCCTTCTTGATCTATTCAGGCCTTCAGTAGGCTAAGTGATGCTCACCTGCACTGGACAGGGTGATATTTACCCAGTCTACCAATTCAGATACAAATCACCTCCAGGAACACTTTCACCCACACACCCAGAAACAATGCTTAGCCAGCTCTCGGGAGATCCCCTGACCCTGTCAAGTTGACACATAAAATTAAATGAATTGTCATAGTAGCCATCTCTCAGGTTCTTGTGAAGAATTCATGAGATCACGTATATGAGAGAGATTAACATGATAAGAAAATGCCTAGTAGATGAAACTTTCTTTACTTTTCTTTTCCATTCCTGAAGGAGACCATTATAAACTAATATATATATATCTATTATATGTAATATATACATATATTATATGTATATGTATAATATATATGTATATTATAATATATGTATAATATATATGTATATTATAATATATACATATATTATATATATAATTTTATTTTAAGTTCTGGAATACATGTGCAGAACATGCAGCTTTGTTACATAGGTATACATGTGCCATGGTGGTTTGCTCCACCTGTCAACCCATCATCTAGGTTTTAAGCCCCACATGCATTAGGTATTTGTCCTAATGCCCTCCCTCCCCTTGTCCCCCACCCCCGACAGGCCCCAGTATGTGATTTTCCCCTCCCCCTGTCCATGCGTTCTCATTGTTCAACTCCTACTTATGAGTGAGAACATGTGGTGTTTGGTTTTCTGTTCCTGTGTTAGTTTGCTGAAAATGATGGCTTCCAGCTTCATCCATGTCCCTGCAAGAGATATGAACTCATTCTTTTTTATGGCTGCATAGTATTTCATGGCATATATGTGCCACGTTTTCTTTATCCAGTGTATCATTGATGGGTATTTGGGTTGGTTCCAAGTCTTTGATATTGTAAATAGTGCTGTGATAAGCATATACGTGCATGTGTCTTTAGTAGAATGATTTATAATCCTTTGGGTATAAACCTAGTAATGAGATTACTGGCTCTATATGGAAATGGTATTTCCAGTGTCTCTGGGATTACCAGCTTTCTCTAGGCTTAACAGAAACAAAGCAAATAAAGTAGTTACCCATTTCATATTTATATATGTGCAAATTTCACAAAAGGGTATGTGTGTATGTATGAACACACACTCACATGCAGTCACACACACTCACACCAAGTACAAGGTCAAAACTAGACCCAAGTACAGGTGCCCTTTAGATGTATCTAAGCAAATGGAGCTGTGGGTGATCACAACTGAAAGTAAAACATAACGTAAAAGTTCCAATTACAGTTATCCCCTAAGATAGCCTGTAAATTACAGGTTTTACCAAAGATAGGATCAGAGAGCATTTATCTGCAGCTCACTCTGTGGGTTGATAACAAATTGCCGTGTTCACCAGGCACAGAATAGAGAAAGATTTGACTAGACGCTGAATGGGCCTCATTAGTAGAAACTCAGTACTTTCTACTTTCAGCAGGCAGGCTTTGATCCAGAACTCCACACACTGCAGCTCTGTTTGGGGCTTGCTGAGAGTTTTAGCAAGCTTTCACCAAGCAATGTGTTGTGCAGCCTATACCGAAAAAACATGTCCTTAGGTATTTCTTAATATCAACATCAAATTTGGAAGAACACCCTTACATGGGCTCTGTTCTCTTCTGGGAAACTGGCTTCAGCTGTTAGGAAACATGGTGTGGTTGCTAGAGGTCACGTTGACTACCTCTTCTGACCAAGGTGTGGATTGAGAGGGGCAAGCTCTACCCGACTGCTGATCATTCATTATGCTTGTCTTCAAAGGAGGGCTTCGTGGGCAGGTAACCTGTGCAATCACAAAGGGCCCCCCCTCTCAGAAAAGCCCACATTTGGTTTAATGCTCTGTGGTAGCTGTCTTGAAATTCTTAGTAACATTTGAGTAAGGAAGCCTGCATTTTCACTCTGCACCGGGCCCTACAAATTATGTAGTCAGTCCTGTTGACCTCTGAGCCTTTGCACATAGTTGCCTGCCTGGAATGCTCTTCTCACCTCACTTGCCTGGGGAATCTCTGGTTTCCCTTCCTTCCTTCCTTCCTTCCTTTCTTCCTTTGTCCCTCCCTCCCTCCCTTTCTTTTTCCTTCCCTCCCTCCCTGCTTTCCTTATTTTCTTGTTTCATTCCTCCCCTTAATAGTTGTTGAGTCCCTGATGTAGGTTCTACCTTATGCTGGAGGCCAGGGATTCCAGAGTTGACAAGACAGAAGTAGTCTTTGTCACTAGGGGCTGGTGAAGGAAAGAGACAAATACATTTATAAAGAAACAGGCTGGGTGCTGTGGCTTGCGCGTGTAGTTCCAGCACTTTGGGAGGCTGAGGCGGGCGGATCACTTGAGGCCAGGAGTTTGAGACCAGCTTGGCCAACATGGTGAAACCTCATGTCTATTAAAAATACAAAAATTAGCCAGGTGTTCTACTCAAATAAACTAGAAAATCTAGAAGAAATGGATAAATTCCTGGACACATACACCCTCCCAAGACTAAACTAGGAAGAATTTGAATCTCTTAATAGACCAATAACAGGCTCTGAAATTGAGGCAATAATTAATAGCTTAACAACCAAAAAAAGTCCAGGACCAGACGGATTCACAGCCGAATTCTACCAGAGGTACAAGGAGGAGCTGGTACCATTCCTTCTGAAACTATTCCAATCAGTAGAAAAAGAGGGAATCCACCCTAACTCATTTTATGAGGCCAGCATCATCCTGATACCAAAGCCTGGCAGAGACAACAAAAAAAGATATTTTTAGACCAATATCCCTGATGAACATTGATGCAAAAATCCTCAATAAAATACTGGCAAACCAAATCCAGCAGCACATCAAAAAGCTTATCCACCATGATCAAGTGGCCTTCATCCCTGGGATGCAAGGCTGCTTCAACATAGGCAAATCAATAAACACAATCCAGCATATAAACAGAACCAAAGACAAAAACCACATGATTATCTCAATAGATGCAGAAAGGTCTTCAACAAAATTCAACAACACTTCATGCTAAAAACTCTCAATAAATTAGGTATGGATGGGAAGTATCTAAAAATAATAAGAGATATTTATGACAAACCCACAGCCAATATCATACTGAATGGCCAAAAACTGGAAGCATTCCCTTTGAAAACTGGCACAAGACAGGGATGTCCTCTCTCACCACTCCTATTCAACATAGTGTTGGAAGTTTTGGCCAGGGCAATCAGGCAGGAGAAGGAAATAAAGGGTATTCAATTAGGAAAAGAGGAAGTCAAATTGTCCTTGTTTGCAGATGACATGATCATATATCTAGAAAACCCCAACGTCTCAGCCCAAAATCTCCTTAAGCTGATAAGCAACTTCAGCAAAGTCTCAGGATACAAAATCAATGTGCAAAAATCACAAGCATTCTTATACACCAATAGCAGACAAACAGAGAGCCAAATCATGAGTGAACTCCCATTCACAATTGCTTCAAAGAGAATAAAATACCTAGGAATCCAACTTACAAGGGATGGGAAGGACCTCTTCAAGGAGAACTGCAAATCACTGCTCAACAAAATAAAAGAGGACACAAACAAATGGAAGAACATTCCATGCTCATGGATAGGAAGAATCAATATTGTGAAAATGGACTTACTGCCCAAGGTAATTTATAGATTCAATGCCATCCCCATCAAGCTACCTATGACTTTCTTCACAAAATTGGAAAAAACTACTTTAAAGTTCACATGGAACCCAAAAAGAGCCCACATTGCCAAGTCAATCCTAAGACAAAAGAAAAAAGCTGGAGGCACCATGCTACCTGACTTCAAACTATACTACAAGGCTACAGTAACCAAAACAGCATGGTACTGGTACCAAAACAGAGATATAGACCAATGGAACAGAACAGAGCCCTCAGAAATAATACCACACATCTACAACCATCTGATCTTTGACAAACCTGACAAAAACAAGAAATGGGGAAAGGATTCCCTATTTAATAAATGGTGCTGGGAAAACTGGCTAGCCATATGTAGAAAGCTGAAACTGAATCCCTTCCTTACACCTTATACAAAAATTAATTCAACATGGATTAATGACTTAAATGTTAGACCTAATACCATAAAAACCCTAGAAGAAAACTTAGGCAATACCATTCAGGACATAGGCATGGGCAAGGACTTCATGTCTAAAACACCAAAAGCGATGGCAACAGAAGCCAAAATTGACAAATGGGATCTAATTAAACTAAAGAGCTTCTGCACAGCAAAAGAAACTACCATCAGAGTGAACAGGCAACCTACAGAATGGGAGAAAAATTTTGCCATCTACTCATCTGACAAAGGGCTAATATCCAGAATCTACAAAGAACTCAAACAAATTTACAAGAAAAAAAAAACAAACAACCCCATCGAAAAGTGGGCAAAGGATATGAACAGACACTTCTCAAAAGAAGACATTTATGCAGCCAACAGACACATGAAAAAATGCTCATCATCACTGGCCATCAGAGAAATGCAAGTGAAAACCACTATCTCACACCAGTTAGAATGGCAATCATTAAAACGTCAGGAAACAACAGGTGCTGGAGAAGATGTGGATAAATAGGAACACTTTTACACTGTTGGTGGGACTGTAAACTAGTTCAACCATTGCGGAAGACAGTGTGGCGATTCCTCAGGGATCTAGAACTAGAAATACCATTTGATCCAGCCATCCCATTACTGGATATATACCCAAAGGAATATAAATCATGCTGCTATAAAGACACATGCACATGTATGTTTATTGCAGCACTATTCACAATAGCAAAGACTTGGAACCAACACAAATGTCCAACAATGATAGACTGGACTAAGAAAATGTGGCACATACACCATGGAATACTATGCAGCCATAAAAATGATGCATTCATGTCCTTTGTAGGGATATGGGTGAAGCTGGAAACCATCATTCTCAGCAAACTATTGCAAGGACAAAAAACCAAACACCGCATGTTCTCACTCATAGATGGGAATTGAACAATGAGAACACATGGACACAGGAAGGGGAACATCACACACTGGGGCCTGTTGTGGGGTGGGGGGAGGGGGGAGGGATAGCATTTGGAGATATACCTAATGTTAAATGATGAGTTACTGGGTGCAGCACACCAACATGGCACATGTATACATATGTAACAAACCTGCACATTGTGCACATGTACCCTAGAACTTAAAGTATAAATATATATATATATAGAAGATAGATGTCCCTTAACAGCTACTCAGGAGGGAGGCGGTAAATGGAAAGAGTACTGGACTTGAAGTCAGGAGTGCTCTATTCTTTTTACTCATGAATACTTGCCACTAGATACAGTTTGCTTATCTACCAATTGGGCATATTACTATTTTACCTTGTAAGGTTATTTTGAAAATCAAGACGTGTGAACAGTGCTTCATGGATTGCCTGTGTACTGGCATGCCCAGTTTCTATTGTATAGGAAACTGATACTCAATCCTTTAAGTAATAAAACATTTAAAAATACATATGTAACCCCTAGGCCACATATATATGCTGTATAATATGTATAATTGTGGATTGAGAATAAAAAATGCTATATGTTAAGTCCTATTAAAACTAACATTTGTTGAATGCTTACCAAAAAAAATTAGCCAGGTATGGTGGTGCACGCCTATAATCCCAGCTACTCAGGAAGCTGAGGCAGGAGAATCACTTGAACCTGGGAGGCAGCGGTTGCAGTGAGCTGAAATCATGCCACTGCACTCCAGCCTGGGCAACACAGTGAGATTCTATCTTAAAAAAAAAAAAGAGGAAACCAAAAAAAAGTTTGTTTTAGAGTATAGACCTTGCTGGCCAGGTGCAGTGGCTCATGCCTATAATCCCAGCACTTTGGGAGGTCGAGGTGGGCAGATCAATTGAGGCCAGGAGTTCAAGACCAGCCTGGCCAATATAGTGAAATCCTGTCCCTATTAAAAGTACAAATATTAGCCTGGCGTGGGGGCGTGCCTATAATCCCCGCTACTCGGGAGGCTGAGGAGCGAGAATCGCTTGAACCGCGGAGTCAAAGGTTGCAGTGAACCGAGATAGCACCACTGTACTCCAGCCTGGGTGACAGAATGAGACTCTGTCTCAAATAAATAATAGAACTTCCTGTGAAGAAAACACACAGGGTGCTGAAAAAAGAATTGCAACCAAGGAGGGAGTGGGCCCACTTTGGGGAGGGCAGTCAGTGGTTTCAGATCCAGGCTCTACCGAAGAGTCCCCCTCCTCTCTACTTTGAGAAGAGCTGTCCTCTCCCCTGCTGAGCTCAGGTTGTACTTCCTTCCTCACTCATTTCTCTATTGCTGCGCTGGCCACACTTAAAGGCAATTATACGTGGACACTTCGTCTCCCCTACTGCTGCATGAGTCATGAGTTGCTTAAGGAGCAAGCCCAGGTCATAAGCATTTTTCTCTCTCCACACTCTGTGGATGCTTTAATAAATAGTGAACCATGCCACAATGCTTTGTTACTTTACATCATGGTTCACACAGGAGGAGAGGGGACAATTTGGCCTCCCAAGGGACATTTGGAAATGCCAGGAGGCGTTATTAATTGTCATGACCTGGGATGGGAGAGCTACTGGGATCTGGTGGGCAAAGGCCAGAGATACAGAAACATCCAATAAGACATAGAACAGGTGGCCAGGCACGGTGGCTTACGCCTATAATCCCAGCACTTTGGGAGGCTGAGGCGGGCAGATCACAAGGTCAGGAGTTCGACACCAGCCTGGCCAACATGGTGAAACCCCGTCTCTACTAAATATACAAAAATTAGCTGGGCGAGGTGGCACACACTTGTAATCCTAACTACTCAGGAAGCTGAGGCAGGAGAATTGCTTGAACCCGGGAGGCAGAGGTTGCAGTGAGCTGAGATGATGCCATTGCACTCCAGCCCATGGACAGAGCGAGACTCCATCTCGGAAAAAGAAAGAAAAGACACAGAATGGTCCCTACAACAGAGAGCTATCCAGCCCAAAATGTCAGTAGTGCTGAGTGAGATTGGAAAACCCTGCTTGACACCTTATGCGTCACACAGAATTTCATATATGAATACTATTTTAAAATGTGAACTGGAATCACCTATCTCCTGCTTTCCAGCAGGACCACACTGAAGAGGTTCCCCTTTAGGACGCCTCTCAGAGGCAGCCCCATGGCCTCTGTGGCACACTGCAGCGTCTACCAGTGTCTACCAGAAACCAGAGTTTCTCCCTGCTTGTTCCCACTGTGATTGCATGAGCTCATTTATGCTAAGGATTGTAGTAGGCACTGGCCAGACATAATTTTCTCTTATCCAGTCCTTTTTTTCCCCATCTTTTTTCTGACCTAAGTTTCTCCTGATGCAGCTGAAATCCATTTCCTCAGCAGGGGATGTTTCTGAGCTCACCAGGGTGCATTGCATACTGTCCGGGAAGATGATTGAGCAAGGCCAAGAGCAAATAGCTACTCAAGGGATTTGGGGTTGAGGAAGGAAAGAACTAAAATTTGGTAAGAGCTCTTATGAAGGGCCAAGTACTTTCCCCAGTATAATCTTCAACACAAAGTTTCAAGGGAGATATTATTAGCCTCTCACCCTGACTTCTATAAAGGAAGAAACTGAGACACAATGATTCTTACAAAGTTACACAGCTACTACGTAGTCAAACTCAGATGAAGCCCAGATATTTGCTGATGCTAATGCTTGAGCTTGTTCTGTCACTGATGTTTACAAGTTATGCTGTCTGTGTTTTAATGTTCTTTCCTCATTTGAAAATGGATGTGAGGTTCCTCATGGGTATATATTTCAACAAGAGAAAAAATAAGTAAAGAAATCAGGATAACAAAAATTAAAAAAAGAAAAATAGAATGAAGCCAGGACAAGGTTAGTACTAAAAATAAGCGCCATACAATCTTATGAGCTTGCTGTAGATAGACTTGGAGCTGTAGTTTGACTTGGAGCTTCCTACCAGCCAGGGCAAAAAGGGAAATTTCTTCATTTATTTGCTCCTAATGTCCTCAGAGCTTAAAATAAAATACACATATTAAAAGTAAGGTAATAGGCCAGGCGTGGTGGCTCGCACCTGTAATCCCAGCACTTTGGGAGGCGGAGGTGGGCAGATCACTTGAGATCAGGAGTTGGAGATCAGCCTACCCAACATGGTAAAATCCCATCTCTACTAAAAATAAAAAAATTAGCCCAACATGTTGGTGCCCCTTTAAACCCAGCTACTTGGGAGGCTGAGGCAGGAGAATTGCTTGAACCAGGGAGGTGGAGTTTGCGGTGAGCCAAGATCGCGCCACTGCACTCCAGCCTGGGCAACAGAGTGAGTGAGACGCCGTTTCAAGATGAATGAATGAGTAAATAAATAAATAAAAGTAAGGTTATAATCTCTGGTTCCAAAGAGAAGAGTTATCTTGGCACTGAGATAGAGGTTTCTCCAATGAATTCTTACAAAGGTGACTATAATAAAATGATGATCTTTGTGGATATCCCTATTAAGTGACCATAGTAAATCTTGGTTCAGATGCAAATACTAATAACACAGGTGAACAAAATGGTAATGTGGTCTGTTGATTAGCTGCAGGTTTGATTGAATTACATTTTGAGTTAAATTATAATTGTCAAAGAGACACTGTGGTTTATGTGAGTCAAAGTAAGCTAGTAGTAACAAACAACTCCAAAGTCTCAGTGACTTAGAACAATGAAGGCTTATTATTATTATTATTATTTTTAATTTTTTGGAGGTGGGGTCACTCTGTTGCTCAGGCTGGAGTACAGTAGCGCAGTCTCAGTTCACTGCAACCTCTGCCTCCTGGGTTCAAGCGATTCTCCTGCCTCAGCCTCCTGAGTAGCTAGGACTGCAGGCATGTGCCACCACGCCCAGCTAATTTTTGAATTTTTTGTAGAGATGGCATTTCACCATGTTGGCCAGGCTGGTCTTGAACTTCTGACCTCAGGTGATCCTCCCACCTTGGCCTTCCAAAGTGCTGGGATTACAGGCCTGAGCCACAGTGCCCGGCCTCAACAAAGGCTTATTTCTTACACTGTATGTTCCTCCTGGCTTCACTGGGTGGTTCTGTTCTGTGTCATGCTCACCCAGGAGCTCAGATGAAAAAGCTTTATCCCTATGCTTCCAAGATTGCCATACAGGAACAAAGAGACACATCCAAAGTGACTTGCACAGAAAAACTTTTGCCTGAAAGTGTCATATCTCACTTCCACTCACATTTCACTGGCCAAGGCACATAAGAAGGCCACACCTAACAGAGAGGGCAGGGAAGTTAATTCTACCATCTTCCCAGGAGGAGGGAGAACTGGAAATATTTGGTGAACAAAGCTAATGACTATCTCTATGGAGTTATTTATTTATTTATTTTGAGACAGGGTCTCAGAGACTCTGTGTTTGCCCAGGCTGGAGTACAGTGATCCATGATCAAGATTCACTACAGCCTTGACATTCCGAGCTCAGATGATTCTCCCACCTCAGCCACTCGAGAAACTGGGACCACAGGCATGCACCACCAGGCCCAGCTAATTTTTTTTTTTTTTTTTTTTGAGACAGAGTCTCACTCTCTCGCCCAGGCTGGAGCGCAGTGGTGTGATCTCGGCTCACTGCAACCTCCGCCTCCTGGGTTCAAGCGATTTTCCTGCCCCAGCCTCCTGAGTAGCTGGGATTATAGAAGCGCGCCACCATGCCCGGATAATATTTGTATTTTTTTTTAGTGGAGACGGGGTTTCACCATGTCGGTCAGGCTAGTCTCAAACTCCTGACCTCAGGTGATCTGCCCACCTCGGCCTCCCAAAGTGCTGGAATTACAGGCATGAGCCACTGCGGCTGGCTGAAGGCCCAGCTAATTTTTAAAATTTTTTGTAGAGATGGGATCTGGCTATGTTGCCCAGGCTGGTCTCTAACTCTTGAACGCAAGCAATCCTCTCACCTTGACCTCCTAAAGTATTGGGATTACAGGTATAAGCTACTGTGCCCAGCCCCAGAGTAATTTTTTAAAATGATTACTAATTATCTATTGCTGTGTGACAAATTACCCCAAAAGTTAGCAAGCGAAAACAATAAACACTAATTATCTCATACCTTCTATGAGACAGGAATCCTAGCTCAGCCTAGTTGGTGGTTCTGCTCCTGGTCTCTCTGGAGCCTGCATTCAAGCTCTCTGTCAAAGCTGCGGTCTTCTCAAGGCTGGACTCTGGGAGCATTCCCTCCCAGCGTCACTCACACGGCTTTGGAAAGGCCTCAGGTCTTCTCAGGTCTTCGCTGATTGTTGGCTGGAGACATTGGTTCCTCCTCCGTGGGCCTCTCCAAAGTGCAGCCATCAAAGTGGCAGCTGGTATCCCCTGGGATGACTGATGGGAGGCAGAAAGCAAGAAGTGCCCAAGATAGGAGCCACAGTCTTTTTTTTCCCCTAATTTATTATTTATTTATTTAAAAAAAGGCCCTTACAGATTTATTACTGAACCAGCCACTAGTGCAGAGCATATAAACAAACAAGAGAAAACATTTTTTTCAATAAAACGTGTCCCACTCTCCAAATGGGGGTGACATTTTCAGTTTGATATGTTAGGATGGTAGTGACCTGATACATCATAAGCGTGTGTGCCATCTCAGGCACAATTCCGTATAGCTCTAGTTTCGTTCTTCTCCAGTATCTCTTTTTGGAGTGGTATCTGATTTTATTACTAGTTTTCATCTGCAGTTGCTCTTGGCAACTTCTGCCTGTATATTTCCTGTGTACCTTGCGGTTGGCTGCTGTGTACAAGGAAACAAAGTTTAATTACCATTGACTTCCTCCCTGCCTGCAGTTAGCTGGTGATATTCTCACTGGCATCTCATCCGAAGCAGAACCAATATTCTGAATAATTCGCTGGAGCTCATGCCTTCTGGTGAGGTCACTGCACCAGTCCCAGAGTTTGACAACCAGGGGGCTGGAGGCTGATATCTGGGGTGGGACTGGACATATACTCTTCCCCAGGGAAAGTTCCACAGTCCCTTTTCCTTTATGTGTCTTATTGTCATTTTTCCAGCTTGTGTATAATGCTTTTCCCATACAACTTTATTTTATATATATTTTTTGAGACAGA
Organism: Pan paniscus; assembly: GCF_029289425.2. NCBI lineage: Eukaryota > Metazoa > Chordata > Mammalia > Primates > Hominidae > Pan > Pan paniscus. The sequence continues at coordinate 145,154,027 of NC_073256.2, read as the reverse complement.
GTCTCGCTCTGTCGCCAGGCTGGAGTGCAGTGATTCGACCTTGCCTCACTGCAACTTCCACCTTCTGGGTTCAAGCGATTCTCCTGCCTCAGCCTCCCAAGTAGCTGGGACTACAGGCGTGCACCACCAAGCCCAGCTAATTTTTGTATTTTTAGTAGAGACGGGGTTTCATCATGTTGGCCAAGATGGTCTCGATCTCTTGACCTCATGATCCACCTGCCTTGGCCTCCCAAAGTGTTGGGATTACAGGAGTGAGCGACCATGCCTGGCCTCCCGTACAACTTTAAATCAACCCTTCCAACCAAATTGCCTTCCACAAACCCATATTTTATGGAAATATTAGAGCCTTAGGAGACTGTGGAAACAGAAGAAAATGAGGGAGAAAGCATGCTGTACTTTCCTAATCAGAACATATTTAACAATTTTTCCCTCATGTATTCATTCAACCCACATTTTTTTACTGAGCATCTTCTGTGTGCTGGTTACTAAGCAGGTTCTGCAGATAAGCTGGTGAACAACAAGAAAGACATGATGTTTATCTCAAGGAATTCGCAGCCTGAGAAAGGCCACCAGTTCAAAGTAGTAGACTGTCTCCAGGACATGAAGAATCAGCCAGAAGTAGAGTGCAGGTGTCCTGATGCTCATCAGCTCAAACCTGGAAGTCCTCACTTTAGTGGGCTCCAGGCCTCCTTCCTCTTGTTGTTCTTGCCATCCATTGAATCCTATCATTTTCTTTCATATCTCAAAGGATTTGAAGGAACCATCAAATCTATAACCAGTTCTTTCTAGCAAGAATGGAGAATGGCACTGTTGGCCTTTACCCTCAACCACAGGGACACAAAGATGGGTAAATCGAGTCCCTGTTCTTGGGAGCTTACAGTCTGGAACATAAATTACAGTTTACTGTTGTCAGTATAATGATAGAAGTAAGCTGGAGCTTAGGGCTTCCCAAACTAGGGTATAGATACCAGTATGGAAATGGGACAGGACTTAAGGTGATACACAGAATTTTTTTTTTTTTTTTTTTTTGAGGCAGAGTCTTACTCTGTCACCCAGGCTGGAGTGCAGTGGTGTGATCTTGGCTCACTGCAACCTCCACCTCTGAGATCAAGCGATTCTCATGCCTCAACCTCTCAAGTAGCTGGTATTACAGGCATGCGCCACCATGGCCGGCTAATTTTTGAATGTTTAGTGGAGACGGGGTTTCACTATGTTGGCCAGGCTGGTTTCAAACTCCTGACCTCAAATGATCTGCCAGCCTCAGCCTCCCAAAGTGCTGGGATTACAGGCGTGAGCCACTGCGCCCTGCCTACATAGACTTTTTATGGTAATAATTATATCTGTGTAATTTTAGTGAATATAAGGAAAAAATATAACCAACACCTTAATTCCGGGTTGAGATTTTCTCTATGCATTTATTCACTTAACAAATATATATTGACTGTTACTCCACCTGGCATTGTTCTAGCCCATTGGTATCCAGCAGTGAACAAACAGCTGAAAATCTCTGCCCTCATAGATTTTACATGAAATTCAGATCAATTATTTAAATGAAAAAAAAAATCCACATATATAAAGAAGTAGGAGAGTGCAGCAGGCAGGAGCCAGTTCTGCTGCTTACTTGATGGGTGGCTTCGGACCAGTTTCTTTTTTTTTTTTTTTTTTTGAGACAGAGTCTCGCTGTGTCGCCCAGGCCGGAGTGCAGAGGCGCAATCTCCGCTCACTGCAAGCTCCGCCTCCCGGGTTCACGTCGTTCTCCTGCCTCAGCCTCCCGAGTAGCTGGGACTACAGGCGCCCACCACCACACCCGGCTAATTTTTTGTATTTTTAGTAGAGACGGGGTTTCACCACGTTGGCCAGGATGGTCTCGATCTCCTGACCTCGTGATCTGCCCGCCTCGGCCTCCCGAAGTGCTGGGATTACAGGCGGGAGCCACCGCGCCCGGCGGGACCAGTTCCTTAACCTTTTGGTGCCCCTGTTTCCTTGTCTGCAGCACGGGGATGATAACGGTGTCTTCCTCACTAGGGTTGCTATGATCACTGCATGAGTGCCTGGAACACAGTAAGCTCCACATCAGTGTTTGTTAATTTTTTAAAAGTACAAGATAAAAATTGTGAAGATGAAGTAACGATTCAACGCTTGGAACCGTGGTCCAGGACATCTTCCCAAGCGCCTGGAGAACTTGTTGAGATGCATCTTCCCCAGGATCCACCCTAGAGATTCTGACATAGTAGATTTGGGGCAGGGCCCAGATTTTAACAACCTTCTCCTTCCCAGGCTTCCCTAAGAGTGAGACATCAAGGGCTGCTTTAGGGTTCAGATAAGGACTCCTCCAGGGCAGAGCCAGGATGGCTAAATGCCTCCCTCAAAACTGTGCCACTGGCAAATAGTTGGGTTCAGAGAGAGGTGTCAGGCAGAAGGAAAAGGTACAAAGAGGCAGGAGAGAATGGTTTGTTCATAAAACTGCGAGAAGTTTACCATGATTAGAGTGTCTGTTAGTTGCCTCTGATTTGGAGATATCTTGTGACTTGTTCCCTGACTGAAAATGCTGAATCAAGTTTAATGGAAATCTGCCAACAAGGAGGAGTATTTTGAAATTTTGAGGAGTTTTCATTTTAGACCTTAAGTTATTGCACTCAGAAACTCAAAGCAACTGCTATGAGAAAAACCAGTTCCAAGGGGATTTTGTATAAAAATCTGCAGGTTGTCAATGAGTTCCCTTTTAGCAGCAACCCTACTCCCACCCCAGTGATTTCAGAGGAGAAGGGAAGTGTAAAGAGTCTGTTAACCTTAACTCCTTAAAGAAAACAGCAGTTAGTACTCAATGGTCTTATGTGTTTTCAGGAAGCTTGGCTGGGAAGCCGTCTAAAGGAATAATGTTCCCAAGGGTTGCTTTCACAACCCTATACTGTGGTGGAGAGAATGCACTCTGGAATCTGATGAACGTAGGTTCGAATTCTGACTCCACCTTCAGTCAGCTGCATGACTTTTGACAAACCACCCTGTTGCTTAAGCCCTCAGTATTGTCCTCAGTACAATGAGAAACACATAAAGAATGGGCAAGATAATGTGTGTGAAGGGCTTGGCACACTGCTTGGCGCATAGTGTTCATGAAGTGACAACATATTGTTAATTTTTCACCAAAAAAGTGAACTGACATCCAGAAACTAAAAAGAGGAAGGCACAGGCAGTGCTAGCAATGAGGAACCTTTTCGCCTGGGACTTCAGGAGGAAAAAAATCGGAAGGGTATGTGGCTAAGAGAGGACATTTGACTAAGGGTTGAGAATTTAGTTCAACTTTCAGAGGAACCCTAATGGCCTTGCACCCTAAAAGCAGAGAATAATGACATGCTTGGATGGGTGAAGGTGCTCGAAGTGAGGAGGGGCTTCCTTGCTTCCAGAATGCATGCCCACGCACACACACATGCATACACATACGGCTTCCCCTAAACTGTCATTCAAGGCGGGAAAGTGGGAGGAAGAGAGAGAAGAGGCAGCAAGGGTGGGTGGGGAGCAGGAAGAGAAAGCCATGTCAAAAAAGGGAAGGAAATGGGCTTGGGAGCGGTTGGCTGTACAGAGGGCTGGAAGGAGAAAATAAAACTGGCTTCCAGTGAACGGAGCTCATTGCCCTCATTCAGATCCACCCCTGTGAATGGGTCTTACCTGGATTGTTGAGTGCCTGCTGTGTGTACTTGCTAGTTTAGCACTGGGAGTGGAGTTGATTTATGCTATAAATCCAGCCCTGGAGGTTCTTATCCACCTGTAGTGGACTGAATAGTGATCCTCCAAGTTCATGTCCACCAGGAACTTCAGAATGTGACCTTGTTTGGAAATAGAGTCTTTGCAAATGTAATTAGTTAGTTAAGATGAGATCATACTGAATTAGGGTGGACCTTAAATCCAATGACTGATTTAAATCCTTAAATCCAGGCTGGGCGAGGTGGCTCACGCCTTCAATTCCAGCACTTTGGGAGACTGAGGCAGGTGGATCGCTTGAGGTCAGGAGCTCGAGACCAGCCTGGCCAACGTAGTGAATCCCTGTCTGTACTGAAAATACAAAAATTAGCTGGGCATGGTAGCATGCATCTGTGGTCCCAGCTACTTGGGAGCCTGACACGTGAGAATTCCGCTTGAACCCGGGAGGTGGAGGTTGCAGTGAGCTGAAGTCACACCACTGCACTATAGCCCAGGTGACAGAGTGAGACTATGTCTCAAAAAAGAAAAAAAAAAATCAAGGACTTACCGAGATACATACATGCAGGGGAGGAGGCCATGTGAAGTCAGAGGCAGAGATTGTAGAGATGCATCTACATGCCAAGGAAAGCCAAGGAATGCCAACATCTACTAGAAGCTGGGAAAGGCAGGGAATGACTTTCCTCTAGAATCTTCAGAGGGAGCACAGCCCTGCTGACACCTTAATTTTAGATTTCTAGTCTCTAGAACCATGACAATAAAGTTTTATTGTTATAAGCCACACAATTCATCATAATCTGTTTTGGCAATCCTAGGAAACTAATATACCATCATAAGAGAAAAACAAGTGAGGTATGGCGGCTCACACCTGTAACCCCAGCAGTCTGAGGGGCCAATGCAGGAAGATTGCTTGAACCCAGGAGTTCGAGGCCAGCCTGAGCAACACAGGGAGACCCCCGTCTCTACAAAAAATTTAGAAAGTAGCCAGGTGTAGTAAGTAGCACTCGCCTGTAGTGATAGCTACTCTGGAGGCTGAGGTGGGAGGATTGCTTGAGCCTGGGAGGTCCAGGCTGCAGTGAGACGTGATTGTGCCACTGTACTCCAGCCTGGATGACAGAGTGAGACCTTGTCTCAAAATAAATAAATAAATAAATAAGAAAAAGAAAACCAGAAAACAGGCTCTCCTCACTTTGTAAGGCACTGTATTCATGGAAACTCATTTGTGTCAGAACCGTGTCCTCATTTTTCATGGTTCCACGGTAACCAAGGTGAGGTCTCAGTTAACATGAGATATACTATCACATTGAGAAAAAAAGAAAAAAAGATAGAACCATACAAAGCAAGGACTGCCTGTTTACACATGTGCACACACACATGAAAAACCACAGTCTATAATTCAACAGAAAATTCATCAAGTACAGTGCAAGGTGGCTGTCAGAAGACAAAGATGCAGAAGGAGCTGGAGTTAGTTGGGAAGGGCTTCCTGGCAGAAGCTAGTTTTGATCAGAGTTTTAAAGGGTTGGAAGAACTCGGGCTCTCAGAAAAGTCACAGGGGAATGTTGGGTGTTATTTTATTTCAGGATTCTGATACCTACTCTACCACTTGCTGGCTATGCCATCTTCACCTACTTGCACCTGTTTTCTCTTCTGTGGAAAGGTGATCATACATCCCAGTTTGCCTGGGAACACCTAGACCTAATCAACCGCAGGAGCCACTTGCACTCTCAAAGGTGGCCTGGTTTGTATTAAAAACACTGGGGGGCCGGGCGCAGTGGCTCACGCCTGTTATCCCGGCACTTTGGGAGGCTGAGGCGGGTGGATCATGAGGTCAGGAGTTCGAGACCAGCCTGGCCAACATAGTGAAACCCCGTCTCTACTAAAAATACAAAAATTAGCCAGGCATGGTGGCGGGCACCTGTAGTCCCAGCTACTCGGGAGGCTGAGGCAGGAGAATTGCTTGAAACCGGAAGGCGGAGGTTGCAGTGAGCTGAGATCGCGCCACTGCACTCCAGCCTGGGCGAAAGAGCGAAACTCCATCTTAAAAAAATAAATAAAAAATAAAAATAAAAATAAAAACATTGGGATTGTCTTTATGTTTTACTTTATTTATTTACTTTTTGAGACAGAGTCTTGCTCTGTCACCCAGGCTGGAGTGCAGTGGCATGATCGGCTCACTACAACCTCCACCTCCTGGGTTCAAGTGATTCTCGTGCCACAGCCACCCAAATAGCTGGGACTACAGGCATGTGCCATCACACCTGGCTAATTTTTTTGTACTTTTGATAGAGATAGGGTTTTGCCATGTTGGCCAGGCTGGTCTTGAACTCCTGACCTCAAGTGATCAGTCCGCCTTGGCCTCCAAAAGTGTTGGGACTACAGGTGTGAGCCACTGCTCCCAGCCTACTTTTCACTTTCCAAATATAAAATTAGAACATCATATTAAATATGCATTTCAAATGACAATTTCCCTGGAGATTCTGATACTCAACTATCTTATGGTGGGGCATTCTCTGAATAGAGAACCACCTGACTGGGGCACCACTGAGTCATTTCCAGGCAATTCAGCCTAAGGTTTTACAGCAAGGACTCTGGAATCAGATCGAGCTGGGATTATACCTAAAGACCACCACTGTGAGCTATGTGACCTTGACATTCATTTACAACTGCCCCTTTCCCAATTTGGAGAGCCAGTTTTCTCATTAATGCAATTAAGCTGATAGTAATGCACCATCTGTAGAATTGTAGAATTGTTCACATGATTAGATGGTATATAAAACCCTTAGCACAAAACCTTTCATAAAATAGTAATTTCTTAAATGACAGTTTTGGTCGGGCCTGGTCGCTCAGTGAGCCTGTAATTCCAGCACTTTCGGAGACCAAGGCGGGTGGATCATCTGAGGTCAGGAGTTGGAGACCAGCCTGGCCAACATGATGAAACCCCATCTCTAATAAAAATACAAAAATTAGCTGGGCATGGTGGTGGGCGCCTGTAATCCCAGCTACTTAGGAGGCTGAGGCAAGAGAATCGCTTGAACCCGGGAGGCGGAGGTTGCGGTGAGCCGAGATCGCGCCACTGCATTCCAACTTGGTGATAGAGCGAGACTCTGTCTCAAAAAAAAAAAAAAAGGCAGTTTTTAAAAAAATCTGAGAATTGTGTTTAAACTGCACAGAGTTTATTTGGGTTTGATACTTCGAGACAGTAAGAGTGGAGACACTATAGTGTGTAGACCACCCTATCAGCTGTGTTGCGAGTGGGGGCTGATCTCCAGTACAAACTATCCCCAAATTAGATAGTGAAAGAACAAAATATGCAGCCATTGACTGAAAAGATGCAACTACCCAGGGTTTGGTTGTGTGTATACCCTGTTATGACTTGCAGTGTTTCTGTCTCTGTGCCATTTTTTTTTTAAAGGTTGTTGCCTCAGAGCAAGACAGCATGAAATTGTGGGGAAAATTTAAAGCATGCTTCATCCTTCATGGCTTTTTAGTTGCAAGAAACAGAAACTCCTACTGGCTAATTTAAAGGAATTTTCTAGAAGGGTGTTGGAGAGCTCTAGAACTGATGGAGATAGGGAAGCCAGGGTAGAGACAGGTTTGACCCAGGCAACGCCAAGTGTTTAGAGAGCTGGATGACTCAGTCACTCCAGGGACAGGCACCAGAAGAGATGTGCTCTGTTCAGGGTCATTCCAGTTAAGTAAGAGTCAAAGTCTGGCCGGGTGCAGTGGTTCACGCCTGTAATCCCAGCACTTTAGGAGGCCAAGGCGGTCAGATCACACAGTCAAGAGATCGAGACCATCCTGGCCAACATGGTGAAACCCCGTCTCTACTAAAAATACAAAACTTAGCTGGGCATAGTGGCATGCACCTGTAGTCCCAGCTATTTGGGAGGCTGAGGCATGACAATCACTTGAACCTGGGAGGTGGAGGTTGCAATGAGCCGAGATTGTGCCACTGCACTCCAGCCTGGAGACAGGGCGAGACTCCATCTCAAAAAAACACAAAACAAAACAAAACAAAACAAAACTAAAAACCAAAAAAACAAAAAAAGATTCAAAGTTCTGAGAGAAAGAGTCTGTGCCATCTCTTCTGGACATCTCTGTGGCTAGAAGAGGGAAGGCACTTCCTTGGGCCTACAAAGACCACCCACAATGGGTAAGAGAAAATTCCAGGTTGGGCCTGGTGACATTTGCTTGTAATCCCAGCACTTTAGGAGGCCAAGGCAGGAGTATCACTTAAGTCCAGGAGTTCAAGACCAACCTGGGCCACATGGTGAGACCCTGACTCTACTGAAAAACTTTTTTAAAAATTTAAAAATAAAGTATATATATACACATACACACACACACACACATATATATATACACACACACACGTATATATATTTAAGACAAGGTCTCGCTGTGTCACCCAGACTAGAGTGCAGTGGCACAATCTCAGCCCACTGCAACCTCTGCCTCCTGGGTTCAAGTGATTCTTGTGCCTCAGCCTCCCGAGTAGCTGGGATTACAGGTGTGCACTAACACACCCAGCTAATTTTTGTATTTTTAGTAGTAGAGATGGGGTTTTGGCATGTTGGCCAGGCTGATCTCGAACTCCTGGCCTCAAATGATCCACCCATCTTGGCCTCCCAAAGTGCTGGGATTGCAAGTGTGAGCCACCATGCCTGGCCAAAAATAAATTTTTTAAAAGAGAGAAAATTCCAAAAAGAGATGGGATACTTTACCCAAAGAGGAGGAAAGAACATTGAGCAGTCCCAGTGCCATAAAGCTTCCCTGGAAATGAACTTGACCTGCTGTCTCAACCTATTCCTGCATGTCTGTGTCCTCTGCGTAACGTCTGTCTCCTGTCTGGACCTCAGCTTTTTCACCTGTAAAATGAGGCTGTCCACTCACGTGACATTAGTAGTCTTTCCATCCAGATTGTTCTCTGGACTCTGGTAACTCTCACGGCTCTGATCTTTGATTTCCTTGCATTTAGACTCCCAAACCTCTCGCCACCAAGGTCACACATGGAGACTGAGAAATCCAAGGCCAGTTTCTGAAGGGCAGATTACTGGCGGGAGGCCCTCTGGCAAAAGCCCATGGGAGTGTGGCAGGCATTCCACAACAGTGTTCACATTTATGCTGCAGAAGGCAGCAGTCTCGGTGCCTGGGAGGGAGATTATTTGCAAGGTGAGGGGAATGACAGCCTGGTTTGTTAGGGAGAGAGAGAGGGCCCTGCCAGGCTCCTGGAAAAACAACCTCAGGATCCCTGTCTGGCCTGAGTAGACCTGGTGAGGGTTCACGAGGCTGGGGCGCAAAGATGTGGTTTCTGTCCGCTCTGCGTTCATCATGCCACATTGCTATTAGATCTCGAGGAGGCCCCAGCACCTCGGGGAATGCTTCCTTAGTGCTTCATCTGGGAGCTGTCCAGAGTCACACAGGGCACCTCATCAAAAGTTCAAAGCAGCTGAAACAGCCTTAAAACATGTTAAACTGGCACAAGCCATCATGGATTTTTCAGGTTTTGAAACTTCCTAAAGTATCTTAGCAGTAAGAGATGGCAGATGAGTCAGGCTGGATGTCAGAGCAGACTTGGGCTTGAATCCCAGCTCTTTCACTTTTTTGCTGGGGGACCTTGCACTATTTACTTAATTCCTCAGTCTTTTTTCTCATCTGTCTGTCAAATGTGCATAATCATAGTTACCTCTTCATGTGGTTGTCATGAAGATTCAATGAGAAGTGTTTTGCACAATACTAGGTACACAGAAAACACGCTACAAATGCTAGCATTATTATTCTTTTTGTCTGCTTGTTATTTTGAGTCACGGTCTTACTGTATCACCCAGGCTGGAGTGCAGTGGTATGATCATAGCTCATTGTGGCCTTGACTGCCTGGGCTCAAGTAATCCTCCCACCTCAGCCTCCTGAGTAGCTGGAACTACAGGCACACCACCATGCATTGCTAATTTTTGTATTTTTTGTAGGGATAGGGTCTTGCTACGTTGCCCAGGTTGGCTTCAAACTCCTAGGATCAAGTGATAATCCTGCCTCAGCCTCCCAAAGTGCTGGGATTACAGGTGTGAGCCACTGCACTTGGCCTTACTATTCTTCATTGAAACTTTTTTTTTTTTTTTTTTAATGGAGTCTCACTCTGTCACCCAGGCAGGAGTGCAATGGCACAATCTCGGCTCACTGCAATTTCCACTTCCTGGGTTCAAGCAATTCTGCCTCAGCCTCCCAAGTAGCTGGGATTACAGGTGTGCGCCAGTCTAATTTTTGTATTTTTAGTAGAGACGGGTTTTCACCGTATTGGTCAGGCTGGTCTCGAACTCCTGAACTTGTGATCCGCCCACCTCAGCCTCCCAAAGTGCTGGGATTACAGGTGTGAGCCACTGCGCCCAGCCTACTATTCTTATTATTACTGTTTTGTCCCAGCTGGAAAGACCTTAACATTACCTGGTCTGGACTTACTGACCCATACTACAGGCAGGATACTGAGGCCTGGAGGGAGATAATGGCAGTGTAGAAAATCCAGTGTCCAGTCATACCTGTAATCTTAGCACTTTGGGGGGCTGAGGCAGGTGGATCACCTGAGGTCAGGAGTTTGAGACCAGCCCGACCAACATGACGAAACCCCATCTTTACTAAAATACAAAAATTAGCTGGGCGTGGTGGCAGGTGTCTGTAATCCCAGTTACTTGGGAGGCCGAGGCAGGAGAATCACTTGAACCCGGGAGGAGGAGGCTGCAGTGAGCCAAGATTGTGCCACTGCACTCTAGCATGGGCGACAGAGAGAGACTCCGACTCTGTCTCAAAAAAAAAAAAAAAAAGAAAATCCGGTGTCCTAACATTCAGCACCATGACTTTGCCCCCACCCCCACCCCCCTTTTTTTTTTAGATGGACTCTCGCTCTGTCACCCAGCAAGGAGTACAGTGGCTCAGTCTTGGCTCACTGCAACATCTGCCTCCTGGGTTCAAGCGATTCTCCTGCCTCAGCCCCCTGAGTAGCTGGGATTACAGGCCCACGCCACCACGCCCGGCTAATTTTTGTATTTTAGTAGAGACGAGGTTTCACCATGTTGGCCAGGATGGTCTCAAACTCCTGATATCAAGTGATCTGCCTTGGCCTCCCGAAGTGCTGGGATTATAGGTGTGAGCCACCATGCCTGACCTACTTTCCCCTTGACCATGAGGATGGTGCCACCTTGACCACAGGACCCAGATAGCCCTGGTGGGATCAGTGTGACCTTCCCCACTGTGGAGTTTGTGTTTAGATAACAGTCCAAACTGTTTCACCAGGGCCCTGGATGATCTGACTTGGGCCCACCCATGGGTCTCCCCCAGGGGTGGAAATTCTCTTGTCCTTGCTGCTCCTTCCATTCTGCTTTGCTCTCCATTTCCTGAGCATGTCTCCCCTCTCCCATAGCAGGGTCTCAGGATATTTGGCTTACCTAACTTCTACCCACCCTCCATGTCTTGGCTGAGAAACTTCCTGGAACTCCTAGGCTGTCAGATGCCCCCACATACTCTGTACTTCCTCACCCCACTACTTTGTGCCTTTGCATCTGTTTAGGTAATTATGTATGTAAACACTTGTATCATGCCACTCTTCTCTACTAGACTGTTGAATCTGTTTCTTCCACATGGGTGCCTCCTTTGTTTATTGGAGGTGCCCGATAAATATTTGTTGACTGGGCCAGTCTGGGTGTGGGGATAAGACCTGGCATGGACTTGGAAATGGGGTGAGTTTGAAAGCTTCATCTTAGTAGTAAGGCAAGTAAGCATCCTGCATCTCAGAAGACCTGAGGTCTTACTTTGCTTTGATATCAGTTAGGATTCAACCAGGGCCCTGAGGTCATAAGCTAATTCAGCCAAAAGCCAGTAGAGGGATCTCAGGAAGATTGCGTCTTCTCCAGGGGCTTCATCTGGAAAGCGAATGCTAAGGTTGTCTCCAGCTCTGAGTCATCATCCTATATTTTAATCCTCAAGCAACCAGGCAGGTACAAACTCCTCTGGGCATAAATCTATCACCAGTCTCTTTCTGGCCATGGATCTCAGCACCTGAGCACACTGACTGCATTTATTCAACCGTGTAATTGGGTCTGTTCTAGGTACCCAGTCTGTGCTAAGCATGGGCGATATCATGACATATAAGCAAGTAGTTCCAATTCTAATGGGGAAGCAGGAGGAGGAAATAGGCAATTTCAATATGGTGTGGTTGATGGGAAGTAGCAAAAAGTGGAGAAGGCTGGTGACAAGGAATCAGAAAGACCTAGGGTGAATCTTCGCACTGCATTGCTATGTGACCTTGAGAACGTTACCTGCTGACTCTAAATCTCAGTACCCTGAAGTGTAAAAGGAGGAAGTGTAATTTTAGAAGGGGGTGTTGTGAAAGAAAATGAAACATGAATAGCCTGGTGAATGAGAAGGGTACCACAGTGGTTAACGATTGCTGGCTATTGTGATCAAGATAACCATGGATAAGGGGAACCAGGAAAGTAGAGATCAGGGAGGGCTTCCATGAAGAAGTGACATTCAAAATGAGACATGGAGACTCGGGATGGGGGTTGCTGAACGAACATCTCTCAGGCAGAGGAAAGAGCAAGGGTAGAGATCCAAGGGGAGAATGTGCCTAGCATTTCAGAGACATTAGAAATTACCTCCATAAGGTTGTAGCCTAGATCGGAGCAGGTGATATGGCAGCAGATGAGGCAGGACAGGTAATCTGAGGGCAGATCTTGAACAGGTAGGAAGATGATTGTACTTTATACTCAGAGCAAGGAGAGTACTAAATTCCCATACGTTGGAGAGTGATCTGCTCTGTTAGCTTTTGAGGTAGCCTACTCCTGTGCCTTTGAGAAGCCTGCAGGGAGAAGATACTGCAGAGACCCCCAGGCACAGGGTGATGGTAGGCAGCAAGACAGCAGCAGCAGTGGGCCAGGGGATGTGTGGACAGAGCCTAGAGTGTTTCAGGGGCAGAATCTAAAGGACTTTGTGTTACCTTAGAAAGGGAGGGTGAGGCCGGGCACAGTGGCTCACACCTATCATCCCAACATTTTGGGAGGCTGAGGCAAGCAGATTGCTTGAGCCCAGAAATTTGAGATCAACCTGAGCAACATAGCAAAAACCCATCTCTACAAAAATTTTAAAATTAGCTAGGCATCTGTAGTCCTAGCTAGGGAGACTGAGGTGGGAGGATCATTTGAGCCTAGGAGGTTGAGGCTGCAGTGAACTGTGATCATGACATTGCACTCCAGCCTGGGTGGCAGAGTGAGACACTATCGGAAGGAAGGAAAGAAGGAAGGAAGGAAGGAAGGAAAGAAGGAAGGAAGGAAGGAAAGGGAAGGGAAGGAAGGAAAAAAGGAAGGAATGAAGGAAGAAAGAAGGGAAGGGAAGGAGAAGAGAGAAAAAGAGAGAGGGAGAAGGGAGGAAGGAAGGAAAGGGAAGGGGAGGGAAGGGAAGGGGAAGAGAGAAAGAGAGAGAGGGAGAAGGGAGGAAGGAAGGAAAGGGAAGGGGAGAGAAGGGAAGGGGAAGAGAGAAAGAGAGAGAGAGAGAAGGAAGGAAGGAAGCAAAGGAGAGAGAGAAAGAAAGAAGAAAGAAAGAAGAAAGAAATAATAAAGAAAGAAAGAATAAAGAAAGAAAGAAAGAATAAAGAAAGAGAAAGAAAGAGAGAGAGAGAAGGAAGGAAGGAAAGAAGGAAAGGAAGGAAGGATGAGGGAGGAGAAAGAGGGAAATAAATTCTCATTTACTAAACCTGTGCTGGACCATTTCTCATATCTTGTCTCATTTAATTCTCTCAAAAGCTCTGGCAGAGAGGTATGGCTCCCACACTCTTCTGGCCACTCCTTTATTTCTTTCCCTGCTGCAAATCAGGAAAGTCAGGCTCAGAACAGCAAAGTCTCCTCTAGGTCAGGCAGCTATCTGGGGGCACAGCCAGATTGAAACTCAAGTCTATGGGACTTTAGAAGCCACTTGCCATCTGCTCTGACATTCATTCCTCAACTTATTTGTTTCTCCCTTCCCCTGTGGAACTGTCTTTTTTTTTTTTTAGAGCTGGCGTTTCACTTTGTCACCCAGGCTGGAGTGCAGAGGTGCAATCATAGCTCTCTGCCTCTTCAAATTCCTGGACCCAAGGGGTCCTCTCATATAGCTGGGACTTCAGGCATGCATCACCCAGCTAATTTTTAATTTTTTGTAAAGACAGGGTCTCAGCATCTTGCCTGAGTTGGTCTTGAACTCCTGGGCTCAAGCAATTCTCCCACCCTGGCCTCTCAAAGTGCTGGGATTACAAGATCTAGCCACCACACCTGGCCTACTTATGGAGCTTTAAAAAAATATGAAATCCTAGGCGTCACTCTCTGAACATTCTGGTTTAGCAGTACTTAGGTGGACTTTCGAAATCTCTATTTCACAAAAGGTAATTCTGAAAACCAGCTTTTTAAAAACATCTGGGCTACATTCTATGTAGCTCTCAGGAGCTTAGCACTGCAATTGCCCAAAGAGTCAATGCAGAGAACATCTGTTCCTTTTTGCGTGCCCATCCTTTCCTTTTAGAACTTGTCTTTCCCCTTCCTGATGGTGCTACCAACTGAAGGGCCCCAAAGCTACCACAGGATGGGGGCTGGGATCCAGTTGATCCACTGGCCTCAGAGTGGGCACATGACTGCGGGAGACAACTGGAATCCTGTCTAAGGCTTTTGCCTTGGACGGAAAGAGGGGTTCTGTCTTTGAGAGGCTTGTGTAAGCCTCCAAAGGCTGCCAGCCACCTTTGCCCCAGGTGGAGATAGATCCTGACTGAGATGAAACTACAGAGATGGGCTATTGTGTAAGCCTCTAGATTGAATCATTCCTGCTTTTTCAGTTACATAAACTAATATACACTTTTTTTTTTTTTTTGCTTTTGCCCATTTGAGCTGAGTTTCTGTCATTTGTCACCAGGAGATCCTGACTAATAGATTCAGAGAAGCTATTGCTGAGGCTTTTGCTATCTGTAATGAAGTAGGTAGACATAAGGGAAGAGATTTGGCATGAGCTGAGGAGGCAGCATAGGACTGAGTGGGGTGAAAAAGACTGACAGTCCCAGGAAGTAGAAACTTAAACTATATGCACATACATCCATTTATTCATTCATTCATTTGTTTATATGCTCATTCATTTATTCAAAACAATTTTAGAGACTGGACATCATGCCTGGTCTTCAGGATATAGTTATGAAAGAGAAAGACATAGTCTTTGCCCACAAGGAATCTAGCAATAGAGAAAGAGAATTAAACAGGTTATTTACACACATGAGCACATGAACCTGTGCTGTGATAGAGGAAGAGGGGAGGGCTCTGGGAGTCCAGAGAAGGAGACCTGGCCTGGCCTTTGAAGTTCCTACCTGGAAGAATCACCACCTGGAGGTGAGGCTGTGTTCAGGAATGCATTCTTCCTCACCTCAGTTCCACACACAGCTGAGAGCTCCAGGCACTGAACAAAGATGGAAACTGCCCTGGAGATGCCTACATCTGGCTACATCATCCCCTTTGCTCCTGTATCTTCAGTTCTCCCTCTCTCAGCTCGGTCCCATCAGCATCTAAACTAATTATCTCTTCTATCTTTGATAACATAAAATACAATTTGGGCCGGGCACTGTGGCTCACGCCTGCAATCCCAGCACTTTGGGAGGCCGAGGTGGGTGGATCACGAGGTCAGGAGTTCAAGACCAGCCTGGCCAAGATGGTGAAACCCTGTTTCTACTAAAAATACAAAAAATTAGCTGGGTGTGGTGGCAGGTGCCTGCAATCCCAGCTACTTGGGAGTCTGAGGCAGAGAATTACTTGAACCTGGGAGGCGGAGGTTGCAGTGAGCCAAGATCATGACACTGCACTCCAGCCTGGGAGAAAGAGCAAGACTCTGTCTCAAAATAAATAAATAAATAAATAAAAAAGAAAAGAAAGATTGAGTCAATCAAATAAATCCAAATAAAAATGTTTGACTTCACTTGGTGTATTCATCTCTTTCCTTCTCTTCCCAGCTGAGTCTTGAAAGGTGGTTGAGAACTTTGCTCCTGCTTCCTCGGCTACTCATGCTCCAACATCCTTCACTCCATCAAAATGGGTCTTTATTCAGCCATTCATCAAAGGACTATTATTATTATTATTATTTGAGACAGAGTCTTGCTCTGTCACCCAGTCTGGAGTGCAGGGGCACAACCTCAGCTCACTGCAAACTCTGCCTCCTGGGTTCACATGATTTTCCTGCCTTAGCCTCCGAAGTAGCTAGGATTGCAGGTGCCTGCCACTGCGTCCTGCTAATTTTTGTATTTTTAGTAGAGACGGGGTTTCACCATTTTGACCAGGCTGGTCTTGATTCCTGACCTTGTGATCCACCCCCCTCGGCCTCTCAAAGTACTGGAATTACAGGAGTGAGCCACTGTGCCAAGCCCCATCAAAGGATTATTGAGTTGCTATTAGATGCTGGGCACTTACGTTGCCACTGATGATTCATTGTTAAACAAGACTGATAGTGGGTCCATTCCTCAAGGAGTTGATTTAAGAGGCAGGAAGAGCGATTTTCACAGAGGTGAGCAGTATTATCTCAGGCACTCCCATTCCCCTGTGGAAACTTGTCTGGAGGTCAGAGGATACTGGAAGGTGAGTCACAAAGGATGAAGAAGAGCATGGCAGGCTGGTGGGTAGCAGTGTCAGTGGATGGGTAGGTGGTGGGTGAATAGTGCTTTGAACAGAGGGGACAAAGCATCTGAAAAAGCTCACAGAACATGGACCACTGGGAAGAATGGCTTTGAACTTAATTCTGAAGATAGCAGGACCCCTCTGGATGGTTTTAAACAGAGACAGGCATTATTTTATCTGTGATTCATAAGTAGCACTGGGATTGTGGAAGAGGATCACTGGGAATGATGCAGAAGGCAGAGGGTCTCAAACTTCATCAAGCGCTCCAGGGCTTATTGAAACAGTTTTCTGGGTCCCATCTCCTGAGATTCTAATTCAGGCTGTGTACCCACATTTGCAGCAAAGACACAGGTGATGTGGATGCTGCTTGTCTGGAATCATGCTTTGGGAACTCTTGGAGAAGGTAGGGCAGGGTGCTGGGAGAACAGAAAGGCAGCCATTTCTGGAGATGGATTGAATGAAGGGAATGAAGGAGAGGATGCCGGTGGACGGAGCTGTCATCCCACTCATGAGGGGTGCAGCCAGGAAGCTGCCTTCATGTGATGAAATCCAACAGACCTTCCTCTGCTATTTTGCTGTGCTTCTTGCTGCCTTTGACACACCAGGGCTTCCTCCCTGACATTGGTTACACGCTTTCCTCCAAGCTTCTCCTTATCTCTCTGATGATGTCTTCTCCTTTGGCTCCTCTTCCAGAATTTCCTGGGCTCTTTCCTGGATTCCATTTTCTCTGGGGGGAGAAGGAATGCCTTTAGCAGCTCCTGGAGCTTGAACCTCCTCCTGCTACGTAGTAAGCTCCAAAGTGTTTGTAAAATAGAATCAAATTGCCTGTTTTCGGTGGGGCGCAGTGGCTTATGCCTGTAATCCCAGAACTTTGGGGGGCCAAGGCAGGTGGATCACCTGAGGTCAGGAGTTGGAGACCAGCCTGACCGACATGGTGAAAACCCATCTCTACTAAAAATACAAAATTAGCTGGGTGTGGTGGTGCGTGCCTGTGATTCCACAGGATTACTGGGAGGCTGAGGCAGGAGACTCGCTTGAACCCTGGAGGCAGAGGTTGCAGTGAGTCGAGACTGCGCCATTGCACTCCAGCCTGGGCAACAAGAGAGAAACTCCATGTCAAAGAAAAAAAAAAAAACGCATGTTTTCTTTGTTCTCCATTAATCCATAACCCCTCAGCACCAGGACCTTATCCATCCCATTTATCTTGGTATCTCTTCCTACCTCTAGCATGGTGCGGGCAAACAGCATGCTCAAATGTTGGTGAATGAATAAATAATTTTTGCTTTCACCATTTTGCCAGCTCTGTGAATGCAGGCAATTTACTTAATCCATCAAAGTTTCAGTCTTCTCATTTGGGAAATGGGCACTGGAGATAGAGTTCACCTCCTAACTGCTGCTTTGGGGATGAAGTCAGGTAACACATGTAAAAATGTTTAGCACACAGTAAATGTTAACTACTATGACAGGTTTTTGTTTGTTTGTTTTTGAAACAGAGTCTCATTCTGTTGCCCAGGCTGGAGTGCAGTGGTGCAATCATGGCTCACTGCAATCCCCGCCTGCCAGGTTCAAGGGATTCGCCTCCTACCTCAGCCTAAGCTGTGACTACAGGCTGTCACCACGGCCAGCTAATTTGTGTGTGTGTGTTTGTGTGTGTGTGTGTGTTTAGTAGAGACAGGATTTCGCCATGTTGATCAGGCTGGTCTCGAACTCCTGGGCTCAAGTGATCCACCCGCTTCGGCCTCCCAAAATGCTGGGATTACAAGCGTGAGCCACCACGCTCAGCCATATTACTGTTGTTTTGTTGTTGGTCCTTGTGTGACTTGGGGACAGCCATTTAACTTGCCTAAACCTCAGTATTGTCACATTCAACAACTGTTACATTCTTCCAGCTGGCTGTTGTCGGGTCTGGTGAGATGGAGTGTCTGGAAGAGTGTATGTATGTAATAAAGGTTCATTCTCTCTCTCTGAGCTCTCTCCTTTCCCACCTCCATAGACCTCAGATTGCACTGGACTATTTTATCCCTTAAAGCGCTGACGGGGATGACAATGGAAAGAAAGTGTTGGGGACTGTGGCTGAGCTCCCAGGGATTCTTTGAAAACAAAGAGCATTCTTTTCAACCTCAGAACATCTACGTCCCATGAACACTTGTTTCCCTCAACTCTGTCTTCCGAAAGAGCTTAGTATAAGCTAATAATGAATGAAATAAAATTAAAAACGAAATCAATTTACAGTCATTTACAGTCGTCTCCAACCAGTTTGGCAAAGCCAGCATTTCTGGGTGTTTTCCTCTAAATGGAGAGTTGGTGTAAGTTCTCTCCTGAAGGAGCTAGAAAAAAGACTTTTTGCTAAGGCTTTGGAGGTAGGTAGCAGAGTCTTTTTAGTTTTATTTTCAAAAATAAGTCCTTGCTCCCATCCTACTGGCTTTGTTTTTACTTTTTCTCCTTTATTTATTTATTTATTTATTTATTTATTTATTTATTTATTTTTGAGACGGAGTCTCGCTGTGTCATCCAGGCTGGAAATGCAGTGGCACAATCTCAGCTCACTGCAACCTCTGCCTCCCAGGTTCAAGCGATTCTCCTGCCTCAGCCTCCTGAGTAGCTGGGACTGCAGGCTGTGCCACCACGCCCGGCTAATTTTTTGTATTTTTAGTAGAGACAGGGTTTCACTGTTTTAGCCAGGATGGTCTCCATCTCCTGACCTCATGATCCGCCCACTTCGGCCTCCCAAAGTGCTGGGATTACAGGTGTGAGCTACCTCGACCGGCCTCTCTTCTCCTTTAATGTAGTCTTATAATATTCTATAAACTTGAGGAGGAGCCTTTTATAAAGTCATCTAGAAGTGCATTTATAGACAAGGGTGGAGAACATCCCTTGGCATTTTCTAGACTAAGGATTATTTATCGATGGGAAAAAATGCTACAGGGGCCGTTAGTGTGTATACTAAAAAATAATTATTGACTGAGCCAATTATAGTTATTGCAAACAAACCACAGAAAACCCCCTGATGCAACATTTTTGTCTTTTTTCCCAAGTTTTGTGTGAGAGTTTGTCTTAAAGACCAGCAGAGAACTCTTTACTTATGCATCCAAGCTGTGAGCTCTCTAAGTATTAGGCTGGGATTGTGAAAACTTTGTTCATTTTCAAATTTGATTGATTGTTTTCATACTGTTGATCTCCTTTGTTGCTTCCAAATGGCAGCATAAGATAACACTTCCTTCCTCTTCCTACATTCCATCCCTCAACAAAATCATTCCAGGAATCCTCTGGGAGAGTCATTAATTCCTGGATAGTGTCATGGATAAAGGGCATAGTCAGAATTAGCTTATTCCTTCTTATACATTCCTGACCAAGTTGCAAACTCCTCCCCTTCACGTCCAATTCTTGATTATTATCTACAAAATAGGTTGCACAATGGCAGAGACCCCTGGGACTCCCTGTATAGGCTCTAAGGGCCAATTTGTATTGTGGTCAAGATCAGCCTGACTTTTGGGAAGGAAGTTGGCATCTGTCCTGTTTTCAGAGCCATTCTCTGGCTCAGTAAAGGTAAGAGCGGCCTAATAGGCACTTGGAATGGTTCCTTTCTATTCCCATAGCCAAGCTCCACATCCCTAAAGTTCTTTCCTGATCATTTGGAATGGAGAGTTGTTTTCCTTGCTAGGAACACTCTCTCCTATTCTGAGGGCTTGCCTGGACTTAGTGATTCAGACTAACACCTTCCCGATTCCCAAATGAGTCACCCCAGAGCTGCACTCCAGCCCTAGGCCACAAAGGGGCAAAGACTGAGCTGTTTAAGAGCGCCTTGCTTTTGTAACCCTTTGAACTACTATACTTCTGTGGATTGCATCTCCCTTTGAAATTCACCTATATGATGTGCCAATTTGAAGCTGTAATGGTGGTACTTAGGACTCAAAAGAAGAATCAAGAAAAAGACATTAAGGTTTTGAATAGATTATTCTAGGAGTCAGAGTCAAAGAAAGTAATTATTTATTGATTTATGGGTGGTGGTAGATTAAAATCCCAAAGTACAGGGAGCTGAAGACCTACTTTGAGACTGAGACAATGAGGTAATTAGAACAGCAATAGCATCCTTCATTTACCTATATAATCAACATCATTTCTGGTTTGGGCCATAGGTTTTCAGAGGCTTATAATTAATACACATGTTCAAAAATACCTTTTCAAGGACTCAGGATGAGCATGTGTCATGAGTACGTAAAAAAGGATGGAAGCAAGGAGAGTTTGTAGTTTCTAAAATAATGACTCCCATGACAAAGAATAAATATGTTTTATTTTATGATCTGAACTGGCTTCTTCCCAGGAGCCGTCATGAGTCTGATTCAACAAATGGCTAAGGTAGGAGTCAAGATGGTGACCTTCTCATTGTAAAAGGAAAAATTAAACAATGAACAACAAAATAAAAACAAAATAAACCACAAAAAAAGGGGAACTGATGCCTGACCAGGCTTAGATGTTGAGACTTAAAAAACATAACCCACTGGACTGTAACTCCTGTACTCACAAGCAGCCAGCTGATTCCTACCGTCGTCTGAGAGGTGGCTTGGACAGGTTAGGAGTAAACAGCCTGGGTTCAAATCTCGCTTCCACTTTTCCCTATCAGTGAATCTTGGGCATGTGGATGAGTCTTTGTGTGCCTCAGCTTCCCTCTCTACTTCTAATATGGGGAAATCAACAGTATCTCCTTCATGGGGTTGATGTAGAGTTAGGGATAAAATGCTTAGGAGTGCTTGGGACACAAATAGAGCTTAGCATTGTTATGACTTGAGTCTGTCCATTAGGTCCTAAACCTTCTTGATCTCAGCACATTAGACCCAGATGAACCAAGGCATGATAGTGAAGGGTTAAGTGTTTTGAACAGAATGGGTCCAGATTGCTGCTTTGTATTATCTGTGTGGCTACAGATAAGTTACATAACCTCTTTGAGCTCTTCTATTTCCTTGTTTGTGAAATAGGGTTAATAGTAGCATTCCTCCCAGAGATCCTCTGGGGTTTGCGAGATAACCCATGGACAGGACTGGCGCCTGGTTGTGAAGGCAGCAGAAGCTGGTTCCCGCCCTGTCCCCATCAACTGTCTCACTGGGCAGAATTCCTGGGTTTGGAGTGAGCAGGGGACTGGCACTGGTTAACTAAAGTAACAGGAGTTTCTTCCTCACCTTCCTCCCAACTCCCCAGTCCTTATGCCTCTTTGTGTACTTAACTGCTATCTTTGACCTCTTGTATCTCCTTTGCCTACCTCTCACCTTCTCACCGGCCTTCTGCCATTCCTTCTAACTGTCAACTCTGGCTGTTATCATGGTCTCCAGGAAGCATCTTAGAACCTCCAAGAACTTAAAGACCTTAAGGCCCCCAGACCCATTTCAACAGAGGAAAACTCTTGCCTTTCTTAAGACCACCCTCTGAAGGGGCAATTGATGAAAACAAACAGGGATGGTGGTGGTTGGGAGGGGGAAGAAACGAAACAAAACATTCACAACTTAAGATTTGGCTCAATGATATATTTGCCAGTTATTTTATTTTTTCTAAAAACAATAGAAAAAAATCAACTTTAAAAAGCAAAATGTACTTAAATAAAAAAAATTAGGGTTTATAGCACCTATAATACTAGGTACTATATACTAGGATTGAAATTCTGTGTAACTGCTATAAACGTTTTATTAAAGTTATTTACATTTAATGGCAATATTTACAGAGAAACATTGTGTAGATCTTAAAATTTTTTAAAAACAATTCTTAAATACAAATCTGTTAAAGAAAAAAAAAAGATGGTAAGCATAAAAAAGTTCTTTTATGCCCAAAGTCCAATTTGAGGCAGTTTACATTATGGCTAAATCTTTCAGTCTCAAGACTCAGCCAAGGTTGTGAGGTTGCATTTGATCATGCATTTGAAACAAGTTCATAGGTGATTGCTCAGGACAGTTCTGTTAGAAGGAATCGTTTTCCTTACTTTTCCTTACGCACAAGAGTTCCGTAGCTGTTCAAGTTTGTGTTTCAACTGTTCTCGTCGTTTCCGCAACAAGTCCTCCTCAGAAATGAGCTTTTGCTCCTCTGCTTGGACGGACAGGATGTATGCTGTGGCTTTTTTAAGGATAACTACCTTGGGGGCCTTTTCATTGTTTTCCAACTCCGGGATCTGGTCACGCAGGGCAAAAAAGCTCCGTTTTAGCTCGTTCCTCCTCTGGCGCTCCAAGACGTTGTGTGTTCGCCTCTTGTCATTCTCCTCGGTGTCCGAGGACCTGGGGCTGGTGCATTTTCGGTTGTTGCTGATCTGTCTCAGGACTCTAACACTGTCCAACTTGACCCTCTTGGCAGCAGGATAGTCCTTCCGAGTGGAGGGAGGCGCTGCGTAGTTGTGCTGATGTGTGGAGACGTGGCACCTCTTGAGGACCAGTGGGCTGTGAGGAGGTTTGCTGTGGCCTCCAGCAGAAGGTGATCCAGACTCTGACCTTTTGCCAGGAGCCTGCCTCTTTTCCACAGAAACAACATCGATTTCTTCCTCATCTTCTTGTTCCTCCTCTTTAAGAAAGGAAATAGAAATCACTCCGTTAGCAAGGTTACATTAAAATAATCAATTACCAGATTAATGCTGTACAAATACAAGGCATTAATATGTTAGAAAGGTCTCTGGACAAAATTAGCTCCCCAAAGAGCCACATCTAAGCCTGGTGCCCTGGCTCACACCTGTAATCCCAGCACTTTGGGAGGCCGAGGTGGGCGGATCTTGAGGTCAGGAGAGACCATCCTGGCCAACATGGTGAAACCCCATCTCTACTAAAATTACAAAAATTAGCCTGGCATGGTGGTGTGCACCTGTAGTCCCAGCTACCTGGGAGGCTGAGGCAGGGGAATCTCTTGAACCAGGGGGTTGGAGGTTGATTGCGCCACTGCACTCCAGCCTAGTGACAGAGTGAGACTCCGTCTTAAAAAAGGAAAAAACAAAAAAAAGAACCAATCTAGCCAGCCACCCTTACTCCTCTCACCATGAAGGTAAGAGTCTCATAAAGGGAAGGACAGCTGGGTTATGGCATGGACAAGAAAAGTGCAACTTCCCAGGATAGGACATTGATGCCAATTCTTACCTAAGACTTAATGAGGCTTTGGACACACCCAAAGCAAAGCACATTCCCAAGCACCTCCTATTTTTGAGGGACTTTACCAAGAACACTTCAGGTGTTGCAAATGATAGCTGCAAATTGCTTGGTATGACTTTAGCAACTCCCTATTTTACTGGAAATGAAAAAGAAAAAAAAAATTGCAGTTTTGCCAAAAGTCCAAGAGGGCGGGGGAAGGAAAAAAAGAAAAAAAAAGTCCAACTTTGGCAAGGATTTGCTTTTCAGTGTTCAAAATAGGCTGAGAAGATCCCAGCTCCTCAGCCCACCCACTCTTGAGGCAGTTCACTGGCTCCCGCACTCAGGCAGGCCCTGCCTATCCTCTAAACACAGCCCCTCATTTTTGTAGATAGTTCATTAAATCCCACCACTTCTCGGAAGTTAAGAGGGAAGCAATTCATTCACTCTCTCAGAGATCAATCCTCTCTTATCCTCATTCATACACTCCCTGCCACCCCGCCCCAGGGCAATTAAAATGTTAACGGGAGGTAAGAAGTGGATTGAGTTGTAAGATAAGCCAGAAGGTTTAAAAACCTAAATGAAATTCCTGAGGGGTGGGAGACAAACGGGGAGGGGGGCTGCAAACGAGGGCGGTCTAAGGGGAAGGGATGGGAGGAAACGCTAAAGCCCAAGGTTTCAGAGGTGATGAGCTCCCAAATCTCTCCAGATCTGCTATCTCTCCTTCCTAATAAGAGTGGCCTGTTAAATAAGCTGCCAATGAAAATGGGAAAGATATCCAGCCGCCCACTTTTGACAGGCCTGGGCGGGCTTCGCTTACCAGAGTCGCTGCTGGTGGTGGGCGGTGTCTCCTCATGGAGCACCAGGGGCTCGGGGCTGCCCTGCGGGGAGGACTCCGTCGAGGAGAGCAGAGAATCCGAGGACGGAGAGAAGGCGCTGGAGTCTTGCGAGGGGCAGGACTTGGGCGAGCTGCCGTCGTTGAGAGGGTAGGGGAAGACCACCGAGGGGTCGATGCACTCTGAGGCGGCGGCGCTCAGATCCTGCAGGTACAAGCTGGAGGTGGAGCAGACGCTGTGGCCGCGGGCGGGGTTCGGGCTGCCGCTGTCTTTGCGCGCAGCCTGGTAGGAGGCCAGCTTCTCTGAGACGAGCTTGGCGGCGGCCGAGAAGCCGCTCCACATACAGTCCTGGATGATGATGTTTTTGATGAAGGTCTCGTCGTCCGGGTCGCAGATGAAACTCTGGTTCACCATGTCTCCTCCCAGCAGCTCGGTCACCATCTCCAGCTGGTCGGCCGTGGAGAAGCTCCCGCCACCGCCGTCGTTGTCTCCCCGAAGGGAGAAGGGCGTGACCGCAACGTAGGAGGGCGAGCAGAGCCCGGAGCGGCGGCTAGGGGACAGGGGCGGGGTGGGCAGCAGCTCGAATTTCTTCCAGATATCCTCGCTGGGCGCCGGGGGCTGCAGCTCGCTCTGCTGCTGCTGCTGGTAGAAGTTCTCCTCCTCGTCGCAGTAGAAATACGGCTGCACCGAGTCGTAGTCGAGGTCATAGTTCCTGTTGGTGAAGCTAACGTTGAGGGGCATCGTCGCGGGAGGCTGCTGGAGGGGGACACACAAAGCGGAAGGCAGTCTTGAGTTAAAGGGGTCTTGGTGCGGAAACCTGGCGCAGCGCGCAGTGCGCGCCACAGTCCCGAACCTCTCCCCTTGAAGAGCTATCCCCTAAAGCGGCTGGGTGGTCTTGGTGGGGGAATAAAGGGAGCACCCTTTCACCCCCTTTGGACAGTCCCCTACTATCTCGGAGACGCACTTAGTGAACCAGCGGCTTGGTGCCCGCCGAGCCCCCGCTCCCCCGGGAGCCCGGAGCGCAAAGCCCGGGAGTCGGCCCTGCAGCGGCAGAGGAATCGAAATCGGCCTTGGCGCCCTTAAGAAGCCGCGGGAGGTGGCGGTGAGGAATACAATTTGCCAAAATCCAAGGCACAAAGTTTTGCGCCACCTGAAGGAGAAGGCGAGAGGCGCCTGGGCGCTAGCGGCTGCGTGAACCCCGCTCCCGCGCCGGGGCCCCTCCGCTGCGGCTGTTCCCACTCGCGCCCTAGCCGCTCTCCTACCCCCGCCGGCACGGCAGCCCCTCCCAACCTCCCCTCTCCACCGCCCCCGTCCCCACCCCCAGTACCGCCCCCGCCCAACACTCCTTTTGCCGGCTTTTCTTCTTTCTCTCGCCGGCTGGAGTGGCGAGCTCAGCCGCGGGCTTTAACACCCCTCCATAAATACAAGGGGGGTGTCAAATAATAATAGGGGCACCTCCCTTCGCACTCAATACGGCGATGCAACTGCGCCAGAGACCCCGCTGCGATACCTCCCCCGGAGCCACCCCACCAAGGGTAGCAGCTGTTCTGGAACCGCCCAGAGCCCCGCTCCTCGCAGTTCCTCCGCATCTCGGGCGCGAGGACACCCGAGGGCGGCCGCGGCAGGGGAGTCAGGGCTGGGTGCGGAGATTCGCCCTGGTTTTTCCAAGTCAACGATTCCAGGAGAATCGGACACATCCTCGCCTCCCTTTTCCCCTGCCTGCGCCTACCCAACACCGCATCCTAACACCTCTAGAGACCCAGGTTTTAAATTGTATTATTGCTTTTTAAAAAGCCAAATGCCAACTTCTTAAAAGGATCAGGGCGGGTTGGAATCGCCGCGGGGACAGGCGGGCGGAACGCGCCGCAGTGTCCGTCTCCGGCTGTCAGAAATGCGGTGAGCCGAAATTTAAATGCCCTCGCGGAGACGGGGACAAGTCAGCGGCTGCGGAGCTCTCTGGCTCACACAGGCGATATGCGGTCCCTACTCCAAGGAGCTCAGGATGCAAGGGGCTTTCTGCCCACCGCAAAGCAACCCCCAGCCCCCCAAAACCCAGACAGCAATTAACACAATAAAGCAGGAATGTCCGACCGGCCGGGAGTCAGCGTGAATATATTCATAAGGCAGAAATCTCGAAAGGCTAGTCTTAAAAACCATTCCCGTTTTCCCTCTGCCTTCTCCTCTCCCATCTTGACAAGTCACTTTACCCCGATCCAGTTCTGGATTACCCCCTACCCCAGCCCCAGTTACCATAACTACTCTGAGAAAAGTGTCAATAGCGCAGGAATGGGAGAAAAGACACCCTATTTCGGCATTCGACTCATCTCAGCATTAAAGTGATAAAAAAATAAATTAAAAGGCAAGTGGACTTCGGTGCTTACCTGGTTTTCCACTATCCGAAAAAAATCCAGCGTCTAAGCAGCTGCAAGGAGAGCCTTTCAGAGAAGCGGGTCCTGGCAGCGGCGGGGAAGTGTCCCCAAATGGGCAGAATAGCCTCCCCGCGTCGGGAGAGTCGCGTCCTTGCTCGGGTGTTGTAAGTTCCAGTGCAAAGTGCCCGCCCGCTGCTATGGGCGAAGTTTCGTGGATGCGGCAAGGGTTGCGGACCGCTGGCTGGGGGATCAGCGGGAGGGCTGGGCCAGAGGCGAAGCCCCCTATTCGCTCCGGATCTCCCTTCCCAGGACGCCCGCAGCGCAGCTCTGCTCGCCCGGCTCTTCCACCCTAGCCGGCCGCCCGCTCGCTCCCTCTGCCTCTCGCTGGAATTACTACAGCGAGTTAGATAAAGCCCCGAAAACCGGCTTTTATACTCAGCGCGATCCCTCCCTCCGTTCTTTTTCCCGCCAAGCCTCTGAGAAGCCCTGCCCTTCTCGAGGCAGGAGGGGAGCCAGGGACGGCCGGGGCCCGGCGGTGGCGGCCGCGAGCAGCACAGCTCGGGGGTCCTCAGCCGCCCAGACCCTCGCATTATAAAGGGCCGGTGGGCGGAGATTAGCGAGAGAGGATCTTTTTTCTTTTCCCCCACGCCCTCTGCTTTGGGAACCCGGGAGGGGCGCTTATGGGGAGGGTGGGGAGGGTGGGGAAGGTGGGGAGGAGACTCAGCCGGGCAGCCGAGCACTCTAGCTCTAGGATGTAAACAGAGTAAGAGAGCCGCATGAATTAACTACGCGCGCCTACCATTTTCTTTTGCTCCCTCTCAAACCCTCTCCCTTTCTCTGCTGCTCCTCCGTAGCAGTACTGTTTGACAAACCGCATCCTTGTCCTGTGAGTGTAAATCATCGCAGGCGGAACAGCTGCCCTCCACACCGAGAACGCACTGCACGCCCACCGCCACGCCACGCGCGTACCAGGCTGCAGGGCGCCTCGCTAAGGCTGGGGAAAGGGCCGCGCTTTGATCAAGAGTCCCAGGGAGAGTGGAGGAAAGAAGGGTATTAATGGGCGCGCGTTCAGAGCGTGGGATGTTAGTGTAGATAGGGAGGAATGATAGAGGCATAAGGAGGAAAACGATGCCTAGAATGATTAAAATAACCCAGCAACGCATTGCCACGTATACTTGGAGAGCGCGTTATGAATAAACTCCCATTGCATTTGTTGGGGGGAGTCATGTATTATGCATTATGTATGCACAGCTATCTGGATTGGATACCTTCCACCCAGACTGAGTCCCCCAATTTGCTGCCAAAGCAGCAGATACCGCCCCTCCTGCCCCGCCTGCTCAGGCTTCCGTGGGGCCCCGTGCGGGAGGCGTCTGTTTAGCCCTGAGATGTGTCTGCCTGTTCCAGAGCTGGACTAGGGCGAGAGGGAGGTTGCCTGCTCTCTGCCAGTCTGTACCCCACCGTCCCACCCCCGCGCCTCTCACACGGAGTTCCCAATTTCTCAGCCAGGTTTCAGAAGAGACAAATCCCCTTTGCGCCCTGTGGCGCCGATTTGCAACAGTCTCGGGCTGCCGGGTTTGGGAGAAATCAAAGGTGCTAGACGGGAGAATATGGGAGGGGCAGGGGGTACCCGAACCGCGGGACCGGACTTCCTAAAAGGGGCAAGTGGAGAGCTTGTGGACCGAGCCGGGGGAGTCAGCAGAGACCCTTGTGAAAAAAACCGTTAACTCTTTCCTCCCCGGACAAACCGGACGTTTAATTCCTTTCCAGGTCCTCTTTCCCCTTTTATTATTGGAAATGCGGTCATGCACAAAAAATGCATCGATTCTGATCAAAGAAGAGGAGAGGAGTATTACTTCCGTGCCTTTTTTTGGGGGGGGGGTCTTGAGCTAATTAAAATTTGGCTGCCTTCCAGGCATTAATTTCCTAGTTCACTGACTCACAATTTTTTCTGAATACTAGTGAAAGTGCACTGTATGTAACCCGCAAACGTGTATTCACATTTTATTTACGCTTCGACTTAGCTAGTTGCCCAGCCCCACACATGATTTGTTTGCTCCCTGAAATGACCTATATTTAATATATAATGTATATTCCCTCGGGATTTTTTATTTTGTGTTATTCCACGGCATGAAAAACAAAAAACATTCTTCTCATCCTTGGTCCCTCACCCAAAGGCATTTTAAGTAAACTTTTCTCTCCCTCCACCACCTCCAAAAGAGAAAACAATTCGGGGGAAAGGGGTGCGTGTATAGCATGTACGCTGTTCAAGATGGGTTATTACCCGTTGAGTTTGCAGCTCAGCGTTCAAGTGTTAAGTGAATATAGTAGCTTCCAAATCCGATGCACTGCACAATTCAGCTTTAAGGATTGCAAATTACTCCTGCCTCCAGGCCTTTGCCGCAAACGCGGGGAGCAACCAATCGCTATGCTGGATTTTGCTGCAAAGCGTCTTTCCCTCCGCCCCCTCTCTGGGTTGCACCCGGGTTCAGTTTTGCGAAAGTAAAGTAAGTGTGCCCTCTACTGGCAGCAGAGATCACCGCGCCTGGATGTCAACGAGGGGGTCAGGTGGGGGCAGGAGCAGGAGCGTCCGAGGTGCAAGGTTTCCAGCGGGGGAAGGACAGGCGGTTCCTTAAAACAAGTTTCCAGCCACCTCCTTGTTATTCTTTCAGGTTGGCTGCAGAAGGTCCGAAGAAAGAGGAGTTACTGGAGGAAAAAGTGGTTCAGAGGTGACTATTCAACCGCATAAGAGATGGTGAAAATTAACCTATCACCACTGCTAATGAACATCACCCTATGGAGAACCGGTAATGGCAAACGTGAAATAATTCACAAGTACATAGACAAAAAAAAATTCCAACAAACCCTAAAACAGCCAAACAAGGTTTAGCCCCCACGTCTTAGAAACTCATCATCTTTTTTAACCACAAAATTTGAAAGCAAGACACTGGATTTATTGGGGAAAGGGAAGGCACAGCAGAAGGTGATGGGTATTTGGTTTGGCCTATTATTATTAATTATTCTTCTTATTATTTTTGAGACAGGGTCTCCTTCTGTCACCCAGGCTGGAGTGCAGTGGCACAATCAAAGCTCACTGCAGCCTCGATCTCCCGGGCTCAAAGCAAACCTCCTACCTCAGCCTGATACCCCAGCCCAGTAGCTGGGAGTGCAGTGCACCACCACACCCGGTTAATTTTTTAAACTTTTTGTAGAGAGGCAGTCTGGTCATGTTGCCCAGGCTGGTCTCAAACTCCTCGGTTAAAGCGATCCTTCGGCCTTTGCCTCTGAAACTGCTGGGAATACAAGTGCGAGTCACCGCTCCTGGCCTTGGCTTATTATTTTTACTTTTAAAATATTGGGCTGGTGAATAATAAGTGATTTTTTTTAATAGCAAGAAGGGGTATTTGAGATCTCATAGAAAAAAAGTGTGAAGGAATAGGAGCATTTTATTAAAGGTTTTAATACTAAAATGAGTATGCAATAAGGTTGAAGTAAATGTGAAGGAAATTTACCTGGCACGTGTCCCTAGTCAAGTAGGTTTTTAAGGGGCAAAGAATCCCTGACGGTGTCTGATCCCTGACGGTGTCTGATCCTTAGATGCCCTAAGGACTTCTGGCAGTGGAGGGTCCTTCCCGCAGGAGCCTTGTAGGCTGATTTCCCAGGAATCTGGCACTTTTGGCATTACTCTAATTGAAGCTAAATGAGTGCTCTCCACAGGGGCATGCACTCCCCGCCCCTCAAAGAAAACCCTCAACAACAAACAAACAACAATCACAAAACCAAAAGTAGGTCCAGCTTGACCTCATAGGGTAGTTTTTGAAAGTTGCTAAAGATGGCGGATATACCACATCTTCGGATCTGACTCTCAAATTATGCCAGTCCAGTGTAGGGCATGTGAACCCCAGGCAGATATAATGCCTGTGGGTTCAGAACTTAACCTCACTCTCCCTCAGGCTGGTGACATCACCTGAGGTGTTACTTTCAAGTAACAGCTTGGAGTTGTTTTGTGCCATCTCCATTTTTACATGAGAGAAAACAAAGCCAGACCTCAGCCAGGTTAAAGGACATAACTGATTTTCTTTTAGTAATTTTTGAGACATATTTGACTTAGAATAGACATTTGCTGGATTGAAAAATGGCTGAGATTACAACTAGTATCATATATAACTACCAAAGTGATACGTGTCCATTGGAAAAATCCATTGAGAAATAGAAAAAGAAAGGAAAAGGCCGTGTGTGGTGGCTTATGCTTGTAGTCCCAGCACTTTGGGAGGCTCAAGTGGGAGCATCGTTTGAGGCCAGGAGTTCGACAACAGCCTGGGCAATGTGGTGACGTGCCATCTCTAAAAAAAAAAAAAGAAAAAAAAAAAAAGAAAAGAAGAAGAAGAAAGAAAGAAAAGAAAAGAGAGTTTCTTCTTCTTTAATTTTTTTTTTAAGACAGGGTCTCACCCTGTAGTCTAGGCTGGAAGGCAGTGGAATAATCATGACTCACTGCAGCCTCGACCTCCCTGGACTCAGGTGATCCTCCTACCTGAGCCTCCTGAGTAGTTGGGTCTACAGGCACAAACACCACGCTTGGCTAATTTTTGAATTTTTTTTTTTGTAGAGATGGGGGTCTCACTATGTTGCCCAGGCTGGTCTCAAACTCCTAGACTCTGGTGATTCTCCTGCCTCAGCCTAAGTGATTCTCCTGCCTCAGCCTTCCAAAGTTCTGGGATTACAAAGGCATTAGC
Source organism: Pan paniscus (assembly GCF_029289425.2). Taxonomy (NCBI): domain Eukaryota; kingdom Metazoa; phylum Chordata; class Mammalia; order Primates; family Hominidae; genus Pan; species Pan paniscus. The sequence continues at coordinate 145,122,658 of NC_073256.2, read as the reverse complement.
CACCATACCCAGCCTCCTCTCCTTCTTCTTCTTCTTTTTTTTTTTTTAATAGAGGTACATTTTTGGTGGAGATGAGGTCTCACTGTGTTGCTCAGGCTTGGTCTCCAGCTCCTGGCCTCAAGCAATCCTCCGGCCTGAAGCAATTGTCCTGCCTCAGCCTCCGGAGTAGATGGAGTTACAGGCGTGAACCATGACACCTGGCCTGAAAGTGGTTCTTAATCCTGACCAGTCAGAGGTAGTTGATGAAGTTTATCTTTTAGGAAGACATTTTAGGGACATCTTTGGTCTTTCACCTCAATTTTTTTTTGGAAGACCATGGAAGTTGCCTTCTGACTAATTGCCCCTTGCTTGTTGCTCTAACAGCACTCTTTTTTGTTGGCTCCCCCTGTTATTTGGAGCTGCTGCTGAGTGGGTTGGGCTTCTAAGAACAGGCAGGTCTCCTGGAGGGCCGGGGTTGGGACTCTAGATCAACAGTCTGATGGGGCGGCCTCACAGAACAGAATAGTGTGTAGCTAGAGGAAACATTTTTTTTTTCACATAGGAAGGCACAAATAATCATTCATTCTTGGCCATGCGCGGTGGCTCGTGCCTGTAATCCTAGCACTTTGTGAGGCCGAGGTGGGAGGATCATGAGGTCAGGAGTTCGAGACCAGCCTGACCAACATGGTGAAACCCCGTCTCCACTAAAAATACGAAAATTAGCTGGGGGTGGTGGAGCGCACCTGTAGTCCCAGCTACTCAGGAGTCTGAGGCAGGAGAATTGCTTGAACCCGGGAGGCAGATGTTGCAGTGAGCCAAGATCGTGCCACTGCACTCCAGCCTGGGTGACAGTGCGAGACTCCGTCTCAAAAAAAAAAAAAAAAAAAAAAAAAGAATCGTTCATTCTCACAATCACATAGTCTCACAGTAGTAGTCATATATTTTTATACTTAGGAAAAAAGAAAGAAGTGCAGAAATAATGAGCAATTTGATCAAACTTTCTCCTTTCTCCCCAGAGACACAAAAGGGAAGATTCAGAATGTGTGACTTGTATAAAATAAAACCAGTTTCCCCCGACCCCAACACCTTCTTTGAACATCTCTTTCTCCACCTCTCAAAAAATTTCCTACTGAGTTGGTCCTCTAGTGAAAAGAGCAGTTAATAAGATGGAAAGCAACTGGACATGGTGAAGAAAAAGCCAGCGAACTTAGGGGTGAGACTGAAGCCCCTCAGGGTGGCTGAGCTGTTATTTTAAAAATTCCTTCAAGTCACGTGCGGCCTGTCAAGAGATGAGGTGAAGGAAGAGAATGATAAATATCTATCTCCAGTGGAAAGATCATTTTGAAAGAAGGGCTGTTAGATTAAAAACCAAGCTAGCCAGGGAATGTTAAAGGAAGAGAAGTTCTCACAAGCATTTTAATGCCAACCATGTGTTCCAATGAGAGGAACACAGGAAAGCTCTTCAGCGGATGAGAAAATGAAATTCGGCATCACTAATTCATAGGAATGATAACAAAAACGGCAGTGAAGAAAATCTGTGCATTTTAAAAAATGCATGTTTTTTGCTTAGTGTTGTCCCTTCCCCTCCTGGCTTTTAGTATACTGCATTCATTGAAGTAGCTGAGAAAAAAAATAGTAGATGCTTTTAATGTCAGGCCTGAGAGCTTCCATATCCTGTGTTGCATTGAGTTTTGGGTTTGTTTCCTTATTCACTGTCTTCTAGATCTCAGACCCTAGCAGAAGGTCTCAGAATGGACCTAGTAAACTCTGGTCATACCTCCAGCTTGGCCTTCTTTTATTTTTTTGTTCTTTGCTGCAACCCTGCCTTACTTTGTAGCTACTAGAGTGGACAAATGGTTCCTTTGTTGAACCCCTTCAAAGGCTTGGTTTATTGTTCTATAAGTGCCAAGCTCAAGCCAGTCTCAAAAGTTTCCACACTTTGGCTCACTAGCCTGTCTCTGCTATGGTCCTTTTGGACAACATATGTCCCCACAGTGGGCCCTTGCGTGGTTGGACATACAGGTCACTGCAAAGGAAACCCTTGGAGAGAAACTTTTGCTTTTTACAATTTGATCTTCATAGAAAGTCAGTAGAATAGGAATCTATTCTTTTAGGGATCTGCAGAGATCCCAAGCTATGGCTTCTGACTTTCTTTTCAAAGGCATACTTTCTGAGAGTAGCTCACCCTTGGTTGTTTTCACTTTTATATTGTTTGTTTCCTCTGTAACGTCTTCTACATGGACTTGATATTATAGAAGGTGCTTTCCTGAAGGTATCTCATGACCTCCAACCACCAAAGCCAATGGCCTTGTTCTCATTTTATTTTTGGACTTTGCTGTTTGCTGTCAGGCTTTTGGAAATGATTATTCTTTTGATTTCCATAAATCAGTGGGTCTCAACCAGAGGCAATTGGCAATGTCTGGAGACATTTTGGGTTGTCACTAAGGGATGGGGCCTTACTACTTGGCATTTTTAGTGGGTAGAGGCCAAGGATGCTGCCAAATGTCCTACATTGCACAGGACAGCTCCCACGACAGAGAGTGGGGCTCAAAATGTCACCAGTGCTGAGGCTGAGAATCTCTGGGTTCACTCCACATTCTCCTGATTATATTCCCACATATTCAACTTGTTCTTCTGTTTCCCTTATTGGCTCACTTTCCTCTTTTACCCACTACCTATGGCTGTTAGAATCATCTTGCAGTAGATTCCTAATAGCTCCTAGTCTCTGCCACTCCATTTAACCTTGCACACTGATTAATTTTCCTCTTCATTTAAAATTCTTCAGTTGACCCCCATGGTCCAAAATGAGGTTTTCCATTATGAGCTTGGAATTCCAAGCCCTCATGCATCTGGCCTCCTCCTTATCTTACCCTATTTCTTACCAACTCTGCACTTCAGAGAAACAGGTCTATTTACAGCCACTCTGAGTGACACACAAGTTTCCACCTCAGCACTTTGGTTCAGGCAGTTCCCCAGACTTACTGTCTCTTCTCTTCTTGATTTATCTAGGAACCACCTTTCCTCCCGGCCCAAGTTCAAGCCCCATTTTCTCTGTGGACTCTTCCTTTTCCCATGATCATCTTACAGAATCATAAAAGTATGGAGCCAGAAAAAGTTCTGGAAAACATCTAATTAAGCTGTTCTGAAACATAAACCTTTGTTCTCAGGGTGGATTCCAGGGTCTCCGGCTAAAATAGACTAACTGTGGTTTTCTAGCTATCAGAGAAAGGCCTCCTTTTTCTCTTCTTCATGAGATTATAAATGTCCCGGGGGTCTAGAGGAGGGGTAGCGTTAGAAGAAATATCTAATGTAGATGATGGGTTGATGGGTGCAGCAAACCACCATGGCACGTGTATACCTATGTAACAAACCTGCATGTTCTGCACATGTATCCCAGAGCTTAAAGTATAATTAAAAGAAAAGAGAGAGAAATAAATAAATAAATAAAATAGAATGTTATCAGCCCCTGCCAAAAAAAAAAAAAAAAAAAGTCCCAAGGCCAGGAATCAAGTCTGGCCCATAGTTAATGTGAATGAATGTATGCTGACTCTACACTGGGTAAGAGAATGAAGTCAATGGGCAGACTTTCTCAATAACTTTTTGGCTACACAAGAATCTAGAATATGAGGACAGGTTGCTGAATCAGCTTGGTTGGAGAACTACTCTGTCGTGATCACCTGATAAATCTGTCAAGTCACATGACCTCTCTGAATCTCACTTTTCTCATCTGTAAAATGGGATTACTATAATTGCAGCACCTATCTTATTGAAGGTGTTACAGGAATTAAGTGAGATAAGGCACTCAGCACAGAGCCTGCTGTCTGGTCCACACTCAGCAAATGTTAGCAATTGTTAATGTGAGTTCCAGATTTAGCAGAAAGTTATGTATTGAGCTGTTTTAAGTTAAATGTATCAATATTTCATGGTGTTTCATAGTGAGTTCCATGAAATTGATGTCCTTTATCACTTCATCAAGTGTGAAAAATTGTGGACTAATACAAGCTTGTCAAGTTGAGGTTTAGAATCACAAAGAGATTATCTAATGTTTGGAGACAATTCCAAACCCACCCCTTTCCTGTCTCCAACTCTTGCACGACTTACTATTCCAAGTGTATGCTGTTTTGCAGATCACTCTATTCAGAAAAAGCAAAATTCTGGAAGTTCAGGAAGGCAGAATTAGGCATTGTTCCTATTTAATACGAATCAACGCTTTATGTTAGGATTTCCCTCCTTTCACTGAATTCATATGATGCCCCAGGGCTAATCCCTGGGGTGTGGTCCTGGAAACCCAGGGCACTTTTATTGCTGGCTAGACAAGGCTGCTACTGAAATCTACAGCTTGCTTTTTTTTTTTTTTTTTTTTTGTCTTGGTGAGTGGATCTGGGCATTGGAAAAACTGTTTTCCTTCAAAGCATAAAGCGTAAATCAACACCCAGGTTTAGAAACTCTTTCTAACTTCTGATCTACATTTTCCGCTAACACATCAAGGGTTGCCAACTCAGATGCTTACAGAGGTTTGGCAGGAAATGTGAACGAAGACTACAATAGGGAGTGGTGGAGACTGGTAAACTGGAGAGCATTTGCCTGTGTAGGTCTGGTGGCTCCCATTTGGCACCTGCTCTGGTGGTTACCCTGAAATATGGGCCCATGGGTGGAAATGCTTCCAGTTTTTCAGGGAAGGTGGAAATCCAGGTTTTAAAATGTTAACAACTTATTGTGAGAATTATATGGAGATTTCAAGCCAGCAGCAGTGTGTTGGAAAAAAAAATGATATGGAGAAGCAAAGCATGTCTATGGGCAGAGGTGGCCCTCAGGCTGCCAGCCTGCCATCTCTGCTCATATGTCTTAGTAATCCAACTCAAGCATCTTCCTGTAGGAGCTTTTCATGATCCTTTCCCCTTCCCTTGAGAGTTTAAACCATCCCCTCATTCTTCTGTGTTAGAAAATACAAGTTTGGCCAGGCGTGGTGGCTCGTACCTGTAATCCCAGCATTTCGGGAGGCCAAGGCCGGCAGATCGCTTGAGCCCAGGAGTTTGAGACCAGCCTGAGCAACATAGTAAGACCCTGTCTCTACAAAAAAATTAAAAAAAAAAATTAGCTGGGTGCAGTGCCTCATGCTTGTAATCCTAGCTACTTGGAAAACTGAGGTGGAGGAGGAAGATTGCTTGAGCCATGGCTGTTGAGGCTGCAGTGAGCCAAGATTGTGTCACTGTGCTCCAGCCTGGATGACAGAGTGAGATCCTGTCTCAAAACAAACAAAATTCAAGTTTTGGCCAGAGATGCGGCGGCTCATGCCTGTAATCCCATCACTTTGGGAGCCTGAGGCGGGCAGATCACCTGAGGTCAGAAGTTCAAGACCAGTCTGGCCAAGATGGTGAAACCCTGTCTCTACTAAAAATGACAAAAATTAGCAGGGCATGGTGGCGCATGCCTGTGATCCCAGCTACTCGAGAGGCTGAGGCAGGAGAATTGCTCGAACCTGGGTGGTGGAGGTTGTCATGAGCCCAGATGGTGCCACAGCACTCCAGCCTGGGTGACAGAGCAAGACTCTGTCTCAAAAAAAAAAAAATCAACTTTATAGTTTTTGTGCTTTTTAATGTCTGATTCCTTGAGGAGAAGCTTCTGGGGTCAGTATGGATTGCGTTTTACTCGCATTCTCACCCATCAAGCCTCAAGGTGCCATTCACAGAGTAGGTGGTCTCCAGAGCCCAGCACAATGCCTGGCACGTGGTAGGCACTCTGTAAATGCTTAGTGAAGGAATGCTATTAGAGAGAGCTTCTGAGCTGAGGGCACACCTAGCCTAACCCAGTTTTAATCGCATATAGAGAGAAGAGTTGAGAACTCTTCCTTGCCCTTGCTTCGGTTCTATCGACGGGTAGGGCTCTGTTCAGGTGTCCTTGTTGATGAGCTGGGCCCCGACATTGTTGGAGCAAGGGTGACGAGGATGGGAGTCATTCCAGATGAATTGCCCTTATTGACTGAAAAGCAAATGCAACGAAATAAAAACCAAACCACACTTCAACAACAGTGTGGAACAGCACCCCCTGCAGGTGCTTTCCTCGCAACTTTATAATCCCTCTGGAGGAAAATCCTATCTGAATTGAAGAAGGAAGGGAAGAATGGGAAGATGGTAACAGGAACTGGGCTAGGGAGAAGCTCATACTGTCAGAGTTTTAAAATGGCAAATGATGACCCCTTAGTGGATCATGAAATCAATTTAACAATGTTCACTATTTGGATAATGAATACATTTAATGACCAGACTTGACGACTATGCAATGTATACATGAAAGAAATCCTCACTTGAGCCCCCTGCATGTATAAAAATTGAAAAATAGTAAATAAGAAATGAATTTAATGAATCATGATGAGCAATTTCACAAAATGGGCTGGCACAGAAAATATCAAAGTGTGTTGCAGATGAAGTATTCTTTTCTCTCTCTCTCTCTGTGTGTGTGTGTGTGTGTGTGTGTGTGTGTGTCTGCACTTGGACGATACGGGAAATGTATCTCAGTGAGTTAAAAAGGTTAGAAAGCCCCACTGCATTGCCTCCTTAAATCTCCATAGTAATCCTAGGAGGTGTAGGTTAAAATTCCATTTAACAGATGGGGAAAATTGAGGTGTTGCAGGAACTTGCTTAAACTCACACGGTGAATAGTAGTCATGAGATTCAGCACCAGAAACCTTTTGATATCATAACCTGGGCCGCCTCTGCCCTGTCACTGCCCCAGTCGAGCCAGGTGCCCGGCGCTTTCTATTTCTCTGCTGCTGGTGACCAGAGCAAATTTCCTTAGGGAAATAAGGAAGGAAGGAGAGGTTACCTCTTACTTTTGCCACTTTCCTGGGGCATAATGCCAAGGGGTAAAAGGCACCATGAGTATCGAGACAGTGGATACAGAAAAATGGACAAATCCTTGTCCTCCAAGGGGCTTGCTAAAACATATATTCTTTCTCTTTCTTCTGGAAAGTTTCGTAAGACAAGTTAGTAATATCTGTGCTTGTAAAGTAGACTTTGGTTTTGGGGAGAAAATGAGGGCAGAGCGGCTGGGCACGGTGGCTCACGCCTGCAATCACAGCACTTTGGGAGGCCGAGGCGGGTGGATCACCTGAGGTGGGGAATTCGAGACCAGCCTGACCAACATGGAGAAACCCCGTCTCTACTAAAAATACAAAATTAGCTGGGCGTGGTGGTGCATGTCTGTAATCCCAGCTACTCAGGAGGCTGAGGCAGGAGAATCTCTTGAACCCGGGAGGTGGAGGTTGCAGTGAGCCGAGATCGTGCCATTGCACTCCAGCCTGGGCAACAAAAGTGAAGCTCCATCTCAAAAAATAAAAAAAATAAATAAAAATAAGTAAAGAAAATGAGGGCAGAGAATGAGGCAATGATGGTGCACAGGAGAAGAAATGGGTTAGCGTAAGCCTTGGCAGTCCTGTGAATCTCTACAAGCCAGAGTTCGAATTCTGTCACTGCGCTTGACTGGGTGTGGTGCCTTAGAATTACGTCACTTAACTGAGCCTCAGTTTCTCAATCTGCAGAAAATGGCAACAACTATAGCTGTCTCCCAGAGCTGTCCTGAAGGTTAAATGACATTGCAGGCACTCGAAAATGGTAGCTGCCTGTTGATGTTAAGGTTAACAGTGTTCTGGCTGGGCATGGTGGTTCACACCTGTAATCCCTGCACTCTGGGAGGCTGAGGTGGGCAGATCGCTTGAGCTCAGGAGTTCAAGACCAGCCTGGGCAACATGGCGAAACGCCATCTCTACAAAAGATTAACCAGGCGTGGTGGCACATGCCTGTAGTCCTAACTATTCAGGAGGCTGAGGTGGGAAGATCGCTTGAACCTGGGAGGCAGAGGTTGCAGTGGGCTGAGATTGTGCCACTGTACACTCTATAGAGAGGGCTATAGAGAGAGACCCTGTTAAAAAAAAAAAAAAAAAGCAGTATTCTTTTTAAATTAAAAATTTTTAAATTTTTTTTAATTTTTCATCACAATAAGATCTAATCCAAAGCACCATTCTTTGAGACCAATCTGGGCAACAAAGTGAGACCTCATCTGTACAAAATAAATAAATAAATAAATAAAAAGCCAAAAAACACAAAAAAACCCAAAGCCCTTTTCTTTGTCTCAGAGTCTCTGGTTTCTTCATTTCATTTCCTCAAAGTGGAACATCATTGCCCACCTCAATCCTTGTTCAAGGATTCCATGAGAGAATGCACGGTACAGCCTAAGCCCCGTGCTGTGGTGGGCAACCTGGTGACGTCCACACGTGGCAAGCCTTATCACTGGGGATACAGCTGAGGCTGGGAGGTTCTGCTCCACGCTTTCTGCTTGTGGTCATTGCATCTGGATTCCCAGTCTGCAAAATAAAGCGGACTCCTTTCTGTGCACCTCCGTCCAAACGTATTTAGAACGTCGATGCTTTCGGAAACCCTTGCCTGTGGGCCATGTTGGAATTCTTACCCTCGCTGCAGCTCTGGAGGGTGGGATGTGAGGGAGGGAGCAGACATTGGAAACTGGCCAGGGGACTTCACAGACCCAACAAAGACTTGTTTTCAAGGGTTGATTTGGTAATAGGCAGAGGGGAATTCCAAGGATAAATAATAATTTATGCAAGGAATGCCATCTGCTTCTCTGGTGAAGCATTAGTGCATAATTGCAGGCGCAATTTCCTTCCAATCCTGTCCTTTACCATTCAGCAACTTAAGTCATTATATTGACACCTCCCGAGCTGGTTTTTTGGGTGAGTGGAGAGGCATGGGGTGTCCAGCTTGGATGTTGGCTGAAGACAGTTTGCCATAAAACTGAAATAATTAATTGGAATGCATTAGAAGATTAAACACTAAATAGGAACTCATTGAAGTTCTGGCCAGTATATCCAAATACTGTGCTGGAAATTAATAAAAGCTGACTTCATTGGAGATATAAAATTGTAAATTAAATTTGGTCTTTGAACAAAGAATCTGTTATAGGGCTCTCTAATTAGATTAGGAATCAAAAACTTTATATGCCCCACTCCCTCTCCATGCCACCCTAGCCTGACTTTGGCATCTTTGAGAATGTTTTGGGACTCTTTATTTATGTATGAATTCTTCTGTCTCTCTTCATAGCTTGGATAACTTCTTGCAGTGGTGGTGAGGGGTAAAGTGGGTTTAGGCAGGGCGAGGGGGAGGTGGGAGGTTTTGAAAGTCATGCTAAAGTACTCAAAGCAGAGGCAGCAAACTTGCTTGAGGACCAAGTCTTGCTTACTGGTAGGTTGGCTTGGATGACAGGTTTTGACCCTCTCAGCATTTATAACATTTAAAAATAGGTGCCAACACTTACAAGTCAATAGATTTCACATTAACAATCTGAATTTGTGCCTTTCCTTAAACAGGCAGATTTGGTAATTCTGGAACTGCATTCAGAAGTGGATGGAAGTTGAGGAGCAGCCGATTTCTTTTAAAAGGGCCAGGAGCTGTTCAGTTTGCCCCAGTCTCCACCGCTCCCATATGCTCAGCCCACTTAATTCATCCATAGTCCCTTTCTGGCTTGTGCCTGTCCTTCGTAGGCATTTGTTCCCTGATTTAAAAAGTTTCCTGGTATATTCATGGTTCTGATTATAAGGAAGAATTGCATTCTCAGAAAGAAGGTATTTTTTAAAAGTTTGTTTAATAATGGTGATACAATTTTAGCTAATATTAGACACATATGTGCTCATGCACCTGCCTCCCTTTTTAGCTTGGTAATGACAGCCTTATTGAGATAAAGTTCACATGCCATAAAATTCATGCACTTAAAGTGCATGGTTCAACAATTTTTAGTTTTTCACAGGGTTGTACAGCTATCACCACAATCTTATTTATTTGTTTTGAGAGAAGGGGTCTCGCTCTGTCACCCAAACTGGTGTGCAGTAACACAATCATAGCTTACCGTGGTCCCAAACTCCTGAACTCCAGAGATCCTCCCCACTTCTGGCTTCTGAGAATCTGGAACTGCAGGCATATGCACCTGGCTAATTTTAGAAAACCTTTTAGAGACAGGGTCTCACTATGTTGCCTAGGCTAGTCTTCAACTCCTGGGCTCAAGCCATCCTCGCACCTCAGCCTCCAGAGTAGCTGGGATTGTAGGTGTGAGCTGTAGTGCCTGGCCACAATCAATTTTACAACATTTTCGTCACCCTCCAAAGAAACCCTGTACTTATTAGCAGTTACTCCCCATTTCCCACAACATATTCAGCCCTTGGCAAACATCAACTTACTTTCTGTCTTTATGAGTTTGCTTATTTTAGCCATTTCATATTAATGGAATCATACAATGTGTGGTCATTTGTCCTGGCTGCTTTAATGTGGCATAATCACTTCAAAGTTCATCCGTGGTATAGTATTATCAGTACTTCACTTCCTTTTATTGATAAATAATATTTCATTGTATGGATATATCACATTTTATTTATCCACTCATCCATTGATGGGCATTTGGGTTGTTTCTACTTTTTGGGGATTGCGAATAATACTGCTATGACCATTTCTGTACAAATGTTTGTGTGAATATATGTGTTCTTTTATCTTGGGTCTATCTATCTATTGATGGATGGAAATGCTGGATCATATAGTTTTGCTTTTTTTTTTTTGAGATGGGGTCTCCCTCTGTTGCCCAGGCTGGAGTGCAGTGGCACAATCTCCGCTCACTGCAACCTTTGCCTCCTGGGCTCAAGCAGTCCTCCCACCTCAGCCTCCCGTGTAGCTGGGACCACAGGTGCATGCCACCACGTCCAACTGATTTTTGGCATTTTTGGTATTTTTGGTAGAGGCAGGGTTTCACCATGTTGCCCAGGCTGGTCTTGGAATCCTGAGCTCAAGCAATCCACCCACCTCGGCCTCCCAAAGTGCTGGGATTACAGGCATGAACCACCACACCCAGCCTTCATATAGTAATTCTATTCTGACCATATGAGGAAATGTTGAACTGTTTTTCAAAGTGGTTGCACCATTTTATTTATTTATTTATTTTTATTTTTTTTGAGATGGAATTTTCCTCTTGTTGCCCAGGCTGGAGTGCAATGGCACAATTTCGGCTCACTGCAACCTCTGCCTCCTGGGTTCAGGTGATTTTCCTGCCTCAGCCTCCCGAGTAGCTGTGATTACAGGTGCCTGCCACCACACCTAGCTAATTTTTTTTTTTTTTTTTTTGAGAAAGAGTCTTGTTCTGTTGCCCAGGCTAGAATGCAGTGGCATGATCTCGGCTCACTGCAACCTCTGCCTCCCAAGTTCAAGCGATTCTCCTGCCTCAGCCTCCTAAGTAGCTGGGATTACAGGTGCCCACTACCGCACCAGGCTAATTTTTGTATTTTTTAATAGAGACAGGGTTTCACCATCTTTGCCAGGCTGGTCTTGAACTCCTGATCTCATGATCCACCCACCTTGGCCTCCCAAAGTGCTGGGATTACAGGTGTGAGCCACCACGCCCAGCCACGCCTAGCTAATTTTTTGTATTTTTAGTAGAGACAGGGTTTCACTATGGCCAGGCTGGTCTTGAACTCCTGACCTCAGGTGATCCTTGGCCTCCCAAAGTGCTGGGATTAGAGGCGTGAGCCACCGTGCCCATCCAGCACCATTTTATATTCATGCCAGCGGTATATGAAGTTTCAATTTCTCCACATCTTTGTCAATACTTGTTGTTATCTTTCTTTCTCTATTTTTCATTATAGTCATGTCAGTGGGTGTGAAGTGGTATCTCACTGTGCTTTTTGACTTGCCTTTCTTTTTTGTTTTTTTTGTTTCTTTTGAAGCAGAGTCTTTTCTGTTCACCCAGGTTGGAGTGCAGTGGCACAGTCACGGCTCACTGCAGCCTTGAACTTGAGAGCTCAATTGATACTCCTATCCCAGCCTCCTGAGTAGCTGGGACAGCTGGGACTAGAGCCATATGCCACCATGCATGGCTAATTGTTGCATTTTTGCATAGAGAGTGTTTCACCATCTTGCCCAAGCTGGTTTGAACTCCTGGGCTCAAGCAATCTGCCCTGCCTCAGCCTCCCAAAGTGATGGGATTACAGGCATGAGCCACCATGTCCTGCCAACATGGAGCAACTTTCCATGTGCTTATTGGTCATTTGCCAGGCCTGTTGTAAGTGCTTAGGTCTAGCAATGCTTTACTCCATGACAGCCTTGGGGATAAGTACTATTGTTACTACCTTTTCCGATCACATGCCAGGCTCAGACTTTTAGTTGCAAGCTTTCTTGTCAACAAATAAAATGAATACTATTCAATGCAAGGACATTTTAGTTCCGACTCAACTGTCAATGTATAGTTAGCACTTAATAGTCAGTGCCTCAGTAATTCCTATTTATCCTGTTTTTCCTGACTCAGAAACTTTGTACATGCTATTTTTTTCCTTGATTAATTATTTCCTTGGTTAATTTAAAAATTTAATTTAAATTTTCCATTTAAATTTTTGTTCTGGCTATTTCTGCTTTAATTTTATTATTATTATTATTTGAGATGGAGTCTCAATTTGTCACCCAGGCTGGAGTGCAGTGACACAATCTTGGCTCACTGCAGCCTCCACCTCCCAAGTTTCAAGCGATTCTCCTGCCTTAGCCTCCTGAGTAGCTGGGACTACAGGCATGCACCACCACACCCAGCTATTTTTGTATTTTTAGTAGAGATGGGGTTTCACCATGTTGGCCAGGCTGGTCTCAAACTCCTGGCCTCAGGTGATCTGCCCATCTGAGTGCTGGGATTACAGGCGTCAACCACCACACCTGGCCTTTCCTGGCTATTTCCTTGTTTAATTTTTTCCTTGACTAATTTTTGTTTATCTTCTACATTTTCAGAGAGGCTTTCCTGACCTTCCTGTCTAAATTGGGACCCTTATTCTTTCTCACAGCCCTGTGGATTTACCATAATAACATTCATTTATTTTTGTGCCCTTATATTTTCTTATCTTTCTTTTAAATGAAAGTTTTTGTTTTATAAATTTGTAATCATGCTATAAATGTTCCTTTGTATCTGCCTTTTTTCCCATTTCACATTGTGTTACAAAAATTGTCAGCATAATTGAAAGCAAATGTTAAATGGCTGCAAAATAGTCTATTAGGTGATTATAAAATACCTCATTTAATCATTTCCTTTTTAAAATTTGAAGTGTGTCATTGATTTGCTATGGTAAATAACACTGATATGAACATCTTTGGGAATAAATCTGTTCTTAATTTTTAGGATACTTTTCTTAGTATAGAATCCAGAATTATTGAATCAGAGGCATTTGTAAAGTCCTTGATTCATATTATTAAAGCTTGAGGAAAAAAGGAGATGTTGTAATTTGCACTGCCTCAGGAATATATGAGAGTGCTATACTAACGAGACTCATGTCAGTACTGTTTATTATCATTTTAAAAACAGCTTTGCTGTAGTCTGCATTTCTTTGATTTACAGTGGAAGCACATCTAATAATTGCACAAATGACAGAAACACATCTTAATTGATACTCCAATTAAAAAAATAGATAGTACATTATTAGTGCATTTTCCTAAAGGAGCCCAAGAAAGACTGAATAGGAGCATTTGTAGGTGAGGATAAGAGAATGAAGTGACCTGAACAGGCTCGAGAAAATTGCTGATAATGGGATTTGCAGATAAGGCAGAAGGACACATGGCTGAACTATCAGTCCGCAGCTCATTTTTTATGCCTTATCAGAATAGAGGGCTGCTCCCCTGTAAATGATGGCTACACCTGGCAGTGTAATAAAAAGTGCTGTGGGTGGATGGGAAGAGCTGTGGAGATGGCTCCCGGTGCAGAAGACACAGAACTGAAGATGCTGACAGTTGCAATGAAAGGAGCCTTGGAGAACACTGAGAGGTTAGGAGTGTTCAGACATTTTATTGGATTTATTTTATTATTATTTTTTTTTCTTGAGACAAGACCTCCCTCACCTCTGTCACCTGGCTGAAGTGCAGTGGCATGATCGTGGCTCAATGCAGCCTCAACCTCCTGGGCTCAGGTGATCCTCCCACTTCAGCCTCCTGAGTAGCTGGAACTACAGGTGCACACCACCACACCTGGCTAATTTTTGCAGTTTTTTGTAGAGATGAGGTTTCACCATGTTGGCAAGGCTGGTCTCGAACTCCTGGACTCAAGCGATCCACCCATCTCGACCTCCCAAAGTGCTGGGATTATAGGCATGAGCCAGCACGCCCAGCCTTTATTTGGTTTACTTTACAAGTGGACTATGTTTTTTTCTCTGTAAAATCTCAACATGAAACCTGGGGTGGGGATGGACAGGGGAAAACAGAAGGGTGATTTGGTCCACTCTCTCACTCATCAAGGTCCTTGAGATATTGGCCATTGTCTCTGGGTGAGATTATTGTTGTTATTATTTTAAGATGAAGTTTCACTCTTGTTGCCCAGGGTGGAGTGCAGTGGCACGATCTCGGCTCACTGCAACTTCTGCCTCTCCAGGCGAGATCATTAATGCAGTCCCAGAGACATACTGAAAGGATGGAGAGATTTTCAGCCTTTGACTCTCCAATAAGCACTTACATGTATTCATCATTTAGTCCCCACAGCAACCCAATCAGATCAGTGCCCATTTTATTTACATTTTACAAAAGAGGTAACTGCAGTGTGGGAAAGTTAGCTTGCCTGGGATTCAAGAATAAATGGTACCAAGGTGGGCAGATCACTTGAGGCCAGGAGTTCAAGACCAGCCTGGGTAATGTGTCAAAAGCCAGTCTCTACTAAAAACACAAAAATTAGCTGGGTGTGGTGGTGCATGCCTTTAGTTCCAGGTACTCAGGAGGCTGAGGCACGAGAACTGCTTGAGCCCAGGAGGCGGAGGTTGCAATGAACCAAGATCATGCCACTGTACTCCAGCCTGGGCATCAGAGTGAGACTATCTCAAAAAGAAAAAAAAAAAAGTAAATGGTGGAACAGGGATTCAAATTCAGGCAGTGTGAAGAGGACAGGATGGAGATTTTGAAACTGGAGAGCATGAGCCAAGCTTAAGTGGGTTATCACTGGGAAAATGTGGTTCATTTTGGTTCATCTCTAAAGCTAAATTTTTATTGAAGTTGATATTAGCCAACCTTGGCTTCCTGAAAGATATCAATTAAATCAAGCAGTTGAAGTAAGCGGAAGAGATGGATGGCAGGGAAGGTCAGGAGACCCTCATTTATCCATTTGAGAGCAAGAGCCTGAAGAAATCAATAGGACATTCCTGTTAACTGTCCATTCACTTGTTCTTCCTCAGATTGGTAATTTCTGAACTAGGCAGTGTCGTGGTTAGAGAAGAGAGGACATCAAGTTCCAATGCTGTTGTCCCTACTCCATAAATCTGTACTACTCAAACTCTCTCAGCCTTCATCTTCTTATCTTTAAAATGGGGATAATAAATACCTCATGGAATTCTTGGGAGGAATAATTAAGATAATGCATATAATGCGCTTATAGTACTTGGCGCATATTATGTGTTCAATCAATGTAAACTTAATATTTAGTAATTTTTTTTCAACAAATGTTCACTTAGCTTTACTTGTGCATTATTGGGTTGGTGGAAATGTCTTGGATGACCCACTAATGGATAAGATAAACTTCTGAGGGTAAAGGTTTTAGGTGCAAAACCCTCTTATCATGAAATGTGTTTAAAGGTAAGTTTGGAGGGATAGGACTGTATAACTTACCTATGATACAGATAGCTCAGGAGAAAGAGAATGGCCACAAAGTCCACTGAGAAAACAGAGTAAGCAAGGTCTTCTTGACATGGATTGTGAATTATGTGTCTTTCATTTTTATTTCTTTTGAGACAGGATCTCTCACTCTCACCCAGGTTGGAGTGCAGTGGTGTGATCACGACTCACTGCAGTCTTGAACTTGCCAGGCTCAAGCAATCCTCCTACCTCAGCCTTCTGAGTAGCTGAGACCACAGGGATGTGAAGAGACAGGGTCTCACTATATTGCCCCGGCTAATCTCGAACTCCTGGACTCAAGCAATCTGCCCGCCTCAGCCTGCCAAAATGCTGGGATTACAGGTATGAGCCAAGGCGGCCTATGTGCCATTTAGCTGTCTAAGATGAACAAAAGGAAACAACCAAAACACTAACACTTCTTTGTTACTTAAAGTCAAAATGAGGACCTCTGTCAGAAAGCTACATTTACCCTGTCTCTGAGAAAGCAGAGTTGAATGAACTGGAAAGAATTTGGGCCATAAAACAAGGTCCCTGAATTAGCAGATCACCTTCTGTGAATAAATCATCTAAATATTACATCAGAGCTCAAGCAAAATTTTGTGTCTCTGAAGTGACACTTTGAATCACTTTTCCTGTGATTAAAAAAAAAATGGCCAGGCGCAGTAGCTCACGCTTTTAATCCCAGCACTTTGGGAGGCCGAGGCAGGCATATTCCGAGTCCAGGAGTTCGAGACCAGCTTGGCCAACATGGCAAAACCCTGTCTCTACAGAAAAATACAAAAATTAGCCAGGCATGATGGCACATGCCTGTAGTCCCAGCTAATCAGGAGGCTGAGGTTTGGGAGGATCGCCTGAGTCCGGGGAGGTCGAGGATGCAGTGAGCTGAGATTGTGCCACTGCACTCCAGTCTGGGGGGTCAGAATGAGACTCCATCTCACTATATTGGAAGGCAGTGGCTGATCACAGCTCACTGCAGCCTCGACCTCCCAGACTCAAGTGATCCTCCCATCTATCTCAGCCTCCCTGGTATCTGGGATTACAGACTTGTGCTACCACACCTGGCTATTTTTTTCTGTTAAGAGATGGGGTCTCACCATATGGCCCAGGCTGGCCTCAAACTCCTGGGCCCAAGGGACCCTCCTCCCTTGGCTTCTCAAAGTGCTGGAATTACAGGCGTGAGCCACCATGCCTGATCCTATTAAGTAATGCTTTTAAAAAATATTGGATTTGGCTGGGTGTGGTGGCTCATGCCTGTAGTCCCAGCACCTTGGGAGGCTAAGGTGGGTTAATTGCTTGAGGCCAGGAGTTCAAGACCAGCCTGGCCAACATAGAAAAGCCCCGTCTCTACTAAAAATGCAAAAATTAGCCAGGTGTGGTGTTGCATGATCCTGATCCTATTAAGTAATATTTTTAAAAAATATTGGATTTGGCTGGGTGTGGTGGCTCACGCCTGTAATCCCAGCACCTTGGGAGGCTAAGGTGGGTTAACTGCTTGAGGCCAGGAGTTCAAGACCAGCCTGGCCAACATAGAAAAGCCCCATCTCTACTAAAAATGCAAAAATTAGCCAGGTGTGGTGTTGCATGATCCTGATCCTATTAAGTAATATTGTTTAAAAATATTGGATTTGGCTGGGTGTAGTGGCTCACGCCTGTAATCCCAGCACCTTGGGAGGCTAAGGTGGGTTAATTGCTTGAGGCCAGGAGTCAAGACCAGCCTAGCCAACATAGAAAAGCCCTGTCTCTACTAAAAATGCAAGAATTAGCCAGGTGTGGTGTTGCATGATCCTGATCCTATTAAGTAATATTTTTTAAAAATATTGGATTTGGCTGGGTGTGGTGGCTCACGCCTGTAATCCCAGCACCTTGGGAGGCTAAGGTGGGTTAATTGCTTGAGGCCAGGAGTTCAAGACCAGCCTGGCCAACATAGAAAACCCCGTCTCTACTAAAAATGCAAAAATTAACCAAGTGTGGTGGTGCATGCCTGTAGTCCCAGCTACTTGGGAGGCTGAGGCATGAGAATTGCTTGAATCTGGGAGGTGGAGGTTGCAGTGAGCCAAGATCATTCTCCTGCACTCCAGCCTGGGTGACAGAAAGAGATCCTGTCTCAAAAAAAAAAAAAAAAAAAAATCAGATTTTGTACAAAAATCATCATGTAAACAGCTACCAATTTTGCAGCGTGTGTCACATGCTAATTCTAAACCTAGAGCTTGATGCATCATTATTTCATTTTAATCACTCAGCACTCAGAATCATCCTGATTCTAATTTTATAGATGAGAAAACTGAGGTTAGAGAAGTCATGATTTACCTGAAGACACAGAGTTAAGAATTAGAATCAGTCCTGGTGCGGTGGCTCATGCCTGTAATCTCAGCACATTGGCAGGCTAAGTCGGGTGGATTGCCTGAGGTCAGGAGTTTGAAACCAGTCTGGCCAACATGGTGAAATCTCATCTCTACTGAAAAAAATACAAAAATTAGCTGGGTATGGTGGTGGGCACCTGTAGTCTCAGCTACTTGGGAGGCTGAGGCAGGAGAATTGCTTGAACCTGGGAGGTGGAGGATGCAGTAAGCCGAGATTGTGCCACTGGACTCCAGCCTGGGTGACAGAGCAGACTTCATTTAAAAAAAAAAAATACAGAATCGGAATCAGCCTAGACAAGTCTTGTGTGATGCTCTAGGAGTAGGAAGGTGGTTCTAGTCTCAGTGTTGCTCCACACACTCTGGATGCCCTGCATTGGCTAACTCAGCCTGTCTTCTCTAAAGTAAATGTATGTGCTCTGCTGCTCCACAATGTTCTTGTCAGGATCAAATCCAATACTGGACAGAAAAACCCTTTCGACTTCTCACATTTCTGGTTAGCTCTGTGGACAAATCCCTTTCTCTCCAGGCTTCATTTTTGCATCTGTGCATTGGGACTAGCTGCGTTAAACTCCCTTCCAGCTCTGAAAGTGTGGAATTTTGCATCTTCACACTTCTCCCAGTTCCTCAGTGGTGAATTGGAGACATTGGTTGTCACCAGGAGAGGAAGGGAAGCTGTGAATGCTTCCATCTGAGCTTTGGGTTTGAGTAATGTTGGTAATTTCAAAGCCTCATTCTCTTGCTCCCTAATGTTCTGCTTCTAGATAACTGTAGTTTTAGGAGAGGGGAGCTTGAATAACAATGCTGGAAATAGTTCCGCTGGGGAAGGTGAAGGGTATTTGGAGTTTTTAATTTAGCACATAGTGGCCAAATGCTGCTCAGAGTTTGTCCCTGGAGCACCAAAGTCCCCATCAAGAACTATGCAGTGTTTTGGAATTGAGCCTATTATTAAGTGGGCACTGAGTGGCAGAGGATAATATAGCAAAGAGTGGGGGAATACACAGTAGTTACCAGCTTGGGCTTGGGGGTCCAACAGCTTGATTCTAATCCCTGTTCTCTTACTCCACAGCTTTGTGATCTTAAGTTCTCCAGGGCTAGTTCTCCATGTGGCTAAAATGGTAATGTCTTCCTGAGTGTCTTAAGAAAGGAAACAAGATGTTAAGCTTGAAGGCTGGTGCCTAGTTAACTGTTATCCAATTCAGGCTCTTCAGAGGGTGGTCTAGTCCTTCAGGAGGCCAGGTGGGCTTGGAAGCTGCTCTGAGTTGACCTTTCCAGCAGAGCTGTGATGTCTCACTGAGCTAGAAACTTCTCGGGCAAGAGTTGCACCACAGTGTTTTTCTTTTCCTACAGGCAAATCTAGGCTGGGCAAGGGGAGGGGGCTGCCAGGTATGGCCTTATATACGTTTCATCCTGATAACACCGTAACGTTGTTACTCTTATCCCCATTTTATGAAAGAGGAAATTGAGGTGCAAATAGGTAAAACTTGGCAAAGATTACAGAGCTAATAAATGGAGGAGCTGGGTTTCAGAACTATGGCAAGTCATTGTTTCATAGATAACAGATTCCTAATGAAAATCACTGATGAAAAAAAAAAGAGAATCACTGATGCTAGACCTCTGCACCCCCAAGCTTCTACCCTGCCAGTGGCTGCAAATAAATGACAAGAAGCAGTTTAACTGAACTGCTCTTGACCATTCAGAATTGCTCTAAGGTTCAAGGAGAAAGAAACTAAATAATATGACATGAAAGACTGATTGTAGATATGGCAGAAATTCATGCACCCTACAACATGCCTGTGTGGCTGTGCTGTCAAAAGGTGATAGCTGTTTCCTTCCCCTGGATCTGGGTTGGCCTTGTGACTTGCTTTGGACACAAAAATGAGATGGAGTTGATGATGTACCAGTTCCAAGCTTAGGCTTCAAGAAGCTTTGTACACTTGTGTTCATTTCTACTTCTTCTTTCTTGGAAATTTGCCCAGGCACTGTGGAAACAAACCAGGCTAGATTTTTGGGGAACAAAAGATCATGCATATCAAAGCAAAGATGCTCCAGCAAAAGCCAGCCAGTCTATAGAGGCAGAACTGCCTTGTTGAGCTGACCGTAGCCCAGCCAAGACTAGAAGTACCACTCAACTGAGCCCAGTCAAAATTATCCACCTGTACAATTGTAAGCTAAATAAATGCATGTTATTTTAAAACATTACTTTTAAAAATTTAGGGATAATTTAAAATTTGTGGGAAAGTTGAAAAGATAATATAGCTGTCACCTGGTTTCAATTACTCCTAATTTATCATCACATTGTTTATGACAACTAAGAAACCAGCATTTGTATGTCACTACTAATTAAGCTGCAGATAATTTTTTCTTTTTTTTTTTTTTTTGAGACGGAGTCTTTGCTTTGTCACCCAGGCTGGAGTGCAGTGGCATGATCTCGGCTCACTGCAGGCTCTGCCTCCTGGATTCATGCCATTCTCCTGCCTCAGCCTCCCGAGTAGCTGGGACTACAGGCGCTCACCACCATGCCTGGCTAATTTTTTGTATTTTTTAGTAGAGGCGGGGTTTCACCGTGTTAGCCAGGATGGTCTCGATCTCCTGACCTCGTGATCCGCCCGCCTCAGCCTCCCAAAGTGCTGGGATTACAGGCGTGAGCCACCGCGCCTGGCTAATTTTTTCAATTTTACCAGTTTTTTGCTAATACGCTTTTCACTATTCCAGGATCCAATCTAAGATACCACCATGCGTTTAGTGTCATGTTTTATTAGTTCCCTTTTATCTGTAACAGTTTCTCAGTCTTTCTTGCTTTCATGACGGTTTTCTTTCTTTGCTTTCTTTGACAGTTTTGAGGAGTACTAGTTAAGTATTTTGTAAAGTATCCTTCAATTTGTGTTTGGCTGGTTTTTTTTTTTTATAATTAGACCAGGGTTTTGGGTTTTTGGGAAAAAAAATACTACAGATGTGAAGTGCCCTTTTCATCACATCAGGGGGTACATGATATCCAGTTGACATCAATGGTGATGGATATCAGCTTTGAACACTTGCTTAGAGAAGTGTTTGCCAGATTATTCCACTGTAAAGTTACTATTTTTCAAAGGGATTACATGCTGGGGTGGGTTATTACGACAATTCCTCCTGTTCGTGCCTTTCTAAATCTCATTTTTCCTATTTTTTGGACTGTTTCCCAACTTTAATCTCTTGCTTTGACAATCCATTGTAATACTGCTTTCAGATTGACAGTGCTAAAGCAAAGTTCTACATTAAAAGTTTTGCTTTTTTTTTTTTTTTTTTTTGAGACAGAGTTTCAGTCTTGTTGCCCACCACTGAGCCTGGCTAATTTTTGTGTTTTTAGTAGAGACTGGGTTTCATCATGTTGGCCAGGCTGGTCTCAAACTCCTGGCCTCAGGTGATCCACCCGTCTTGGCCTCCCAAAGTGTTGGGATTACAGGCGTGAGCCACTGCACCCAGCCCGCTTTTTAAATTCTAAGAATCTTCCTAGGTTCTGCTCAAATGCCCCTATCTTCATAAGCTTTCCCTGGCTCACTCTGTAAACTCTTATGGTATTCATTCACTCATTCATCAATTTTAGTGAGCACTACGTAGGCCCTGGGCCACAAAGATGAACCAGACAAAATTCCTAGTCTCATGAAACTTGCCCTTAGAAAGATACACAATAAATCCAGGAGTCAAATAATTTAAAAATAAATATGTAACATTTGTCTTCTCTGATAACCATGTTCTTGTTGTAGAAGTGGTAGGTTCTAATCTCCCATGCATCTCAGTTAACTAATCAGCTGAGAACGAATTAGTAAATATATATCATGCATGTACCATGAACCAGGAATTGTGGTCGATGTCTACAATAGAATTTCTGACATTGCTGTTGGAGTCACTGAAAGCAAATGTTGTATCATCCAACCCATTCTATCATTAAATCGTATAACAGGGACAGGGGAAGGGCTGCTTATCAGTAACAGAGCTGGGACAATGATCTATGTTCATATACTTCTAGCTTGGGGTTCTTTCCAATTTGTCCATTGTTCTCTTGGCTAATGAAAAGGAATGGCTGTCAGACTTGAAAGGCAAAAGGAAATGTACTATCTCAGTTATGGGGATGAGAGATTGGGATGACATTTGCCCAGAGACTGACCATTCTCTAGGGTCAGATTATGAGGCCAATTGGTATCCCCTGAATTGAGACTTCCCTGGAATTAAAGCAGTAATCACCAAACTTCCCCATCTGACCTAAGACTAGGCATCTTATCTATTTATTTGTTTTACATTTCCCTTACTGGAATATAAACTCCACAATGGCAGAGTCTTTGTGTGTCTTCACTTCTATATCCTAAGCACCTAGAACAGGGCTTGTTATTTAGTAGGAGTTTAATACGTAGGTATGTATGAACACTGACTTGGGAAAGACAGAGAAACCAAGGTCAGTGACATTTTTTTATAGGACAACTTCACTGTGTCTTTAGCATATTTATTGGCTGGGGCTCTTTCAGTTGTATACAATAGAAACTAGTATCTAATAAGCCTAAGCAAACAAAATATTATACAACACATTTTTAAAATCTTAAATTTATTGCTTACCCAACTGCATGTTTCCTTCAGGTACAGTTGGATCAAGGGTTTTGGTCAACTCCTAAAAACTCTGCCCTCTCCTCCTGGCCCTGCTTTCCTCTGGGCTGGCTTCATTCTCAAGCAGGCTTTCTCTATATGGTAGTGGTTGGTTACAGGAGCCAAAACATTCCCTATTTTGCTTGAAGCCAGTGGGAGTTGGGTTTCTGTCACTTGCAAAAAACAAAACGCATTGACTAATACTCTTTTACCTAATCAGAGCCTGGCATGATGCAGGTATATGAAATGAATGCAGCTGAGGCTGCACTTGAGGAACCTGAATTCCTATGTTACCTTGGATCCAGCTCACAGATCATCTCTGCCTAAGCTCAAGTCCAATGGCTTATGAATGAGATTCTACCCTGGGCATATTTCGCTTAACAATATAAGCTTATGTGATGGTTCCTCCTGTGGGAATCAAAAGGCCTATGTGTTAAACACTCAGTTTGTTTGAAAGCCGCTGAAATTAGAATATTTCTTTTGTTCTGAAGATAACCCATCATAAACCAGTCGAAAAGGTGGGTGTTCTCAGTTTTTCTTAAATGTGGAGGTGGGAGGATCTCCTGCAGTTTTTTTTGAAACCATCATATGAGGGCTGCAGCAGTAACCTCCAGATTTTTCAGGAATACCTAGAGCTTCTAAAGATCCCCATCATGACTCAAATTTCAGATGCTACTACTTTGTTGAAGAAAGCATTCTGCAATTGCTTTAACCTGTTGCTACTCCCAAAAAGCCTATACTAAGGTTCAATAGTGTTCATTTTTTACACAGATATTAAAAACTCAAGAACGAGGCCAAGGAGGCTGGCTATGGTGGCTCATGCCTGTAATCCCAGCACTTTGGGAGGCTAAGGTGGGTAGATCACTTGAGGCCAGGAGTTCGAGACCAGCCTGGCCAATGTGGTGGAACCCCATCTCTACTAAAAATACAAAAATTAGCCAGGCATGGTGATGTACACCTGTAGTCCCAGCTATTTAGGAGGCTGAGGCACGAGAATAGCTTGAACCTGGGAGGCAGAGGTTGCAGTGAGACGAGATCGTGACACTGCACTCCAGCCTGGGTGACAGAGTGAGAATCTGTCGCAAAAAAAAAAAAAAAATGAGGCCAAGGAAAGTTGGGGAGTGTTGCACAATTGTACTTAGCACTCACCAAATACCCAAGGGGCTGCCTATGTCTCCTGGCTTCCCTTGCAGGAAGACTGGTGCCAGTGATTAGTTCTGGCCATGGGCTGTGAGTGGCAATGATGCGTGTTATTTCACAGCCAAAGTCATTGGGAGCTTTGTGTCTCCTCTTTTTTTCTTTTCTTCTTTGGGGTGACCATAGAATTGTTCTATTGGGATCATAGAACCACAGGATGAAAGAAGTCTGAATACTGGAAGTACCAAAGAAAGCTGCACTGCAGAGTTGCTTGACCAGCAGTGGACTTGTGTGAATAAGAATCAAATGTTTTTTCTTTCTTTCTTCTTCTTTTGTTTTTTATAAGCCACTGAAATTTCAGGCTCTATTTATTATTGCAGCATAGCTTAGCCTATCCTGAGCAATAAAAGCCTGCACTTCTCCTCCAGTAGATTCTTTGGATGGCTGCTGGCTGAGATTTATTTAAACTAGGAAAAGATCATCTCACAGTATATATTCATTCACCTTCCAGTTCCTGCTTTTCAGCTTTTGCCTTGAAATTACTTTGGAGCAACACACCTGGCTTGAATCACAGCTCTTCTACTGATTTGCTGGTTAACCTTGAGCAAATTGCTTTACATCTCTGAACCTTAGTTACTTCATAAGTAAAAAGTTGAAAATAGTTTGGCTTATTGAGATATTCTACCATTCATTGCTTTTCCCCAAGCTTCTTATCTTTCTCCACTTCAATTTCTTCATCTGTTAAAAGAGAAAAAACTGTTTCTTACCTCTCTAAGTTGTCTTAAGGATGAAATGAGAAAATACAGAGAACCCAGCCATTGTGCACACTTAGTGTCCTTTGTTGCTACCTTTTCAATCCATTGAGACCTCCTAATTTTTCCTATCACTCTCTGTTTTATTCCTTTCTTTCCCCCTTTCTCAATTCAGACTTAATATATAAAATCTTCTCCTTTTTAAGGAATCCTTGACTCTTTTGAGGTTGGTGTCACTGGTAAAGAATACACTTTCCAAAATAACTCTGAGCAAGTGTGTGTGTGTGTGTGTGTGTGTGTGTGTGTGTGTTTAAACTACACCCAAGTTATGAAAGGAAACGGTTGCCGGGAGTGGAGGGCAAAGTTAAGTCCACACCTGAAGAACATACTTAATATACTGATAAAGACCGAAGGATCTAATCATTTGTCTTGAAGAAAACTGAAACAGTTACCCTGATAAACAGACCAATTGAGAACAATTAAAATCTCAGCCACTTATCTGAAGCCAAACAAGAATAACCTCAGTGAGTTTGAAGGTGAGAAGTCACTTAAGCAGAAACTCAGGGAGCAGGATTCCTTGAGAAGGAGGAAATTTACAGCAATGCTTTTCTTCCATGGTCCTCCATATGTACCAGCAAGGCGTGTACAAGATAGAGAGTAATGGGCAGGAGTGGGCAGGAGTGATCTGTGTGCCAGGTAGGAGTCAGAAGACAAGAATGGCCAAAAACAACGCCAGATAATGACAACCTGGGTTTGCATACAGATTTTCTTTCTTTCTTTCCTTTTTCATTATTTTTGCTTGCACTTTGTGGTTATCCTTGGAAAGATTGGCGCCCTAGAAGGAAGAGTAGAAAGAACCAATTGACTGTTCTCAAAACAAAACAAAACAAATCTCAACAAAGGCCCTTTCTTCCTCAAAGACTATTCCCATGGAAAGTAACCAGTGAGCCCACTTGGAATTACCTGACTGCAAAACAATGCCACTTTTCTTAAAGGGAGTTAGTTTTCCACTCGCCCAATTTAAACATGGCTCCACAGAAATTGCTGAAGTCTTCCAAAAGGATGCTGTCCTCAGACTAGAGACCCAGGTAGAGAAGTTGAAGGCTGACAGGAGCACTCTTTTTGAGTGAGCCAAAAATACAGGTTAAGAGGGAGCCTCTCTTCTCAAATTAATAGTCGGATACATTGTTCAGATCTCCACTGTTGAGCCATGAGAGCTTGTTCAACAGCATTTTCTCCAGCGCTCTGAAAGGGGTGTGTTGCTTTGGTTCTGAGAACATTTGAAACCAGCCCAACCTTTTTAAAAAGCACATTTAAATTTTTTGGGGGGTTCTGCATAGTATATATACTTAATAAAATGTATGTGTGATCGTTAAAAAGTCAGGAAACAACAGGTGCTGTAGAGGATGTGGAGAAATAGGAACACTTTTACACTGTTGGTGGGACTGTAAACTAGTTCAAGCATTGTGGAAGTCAGTGTGGCGATTCCTCAGGGATCTAGAAAAAAAAAAGCACATTTATATTTTTTGGGGGGTTCTGCATAGTATATATACTTAATAAAATGTTATGTGTGTTGAGATGGGCATGTTTGCCATCTTACCCTCTGAAAAATACACATCGCCTTTGCACTCAAGGCAAGGAAAGAAACCATAGAGGCATCGTGGAGAAGAACCCCATCCCAGCTGAGGGAGGAGAGCAAGGGATTTGTTTTTTTCTCTAAAATCAAATGTGAGTGATCATTATAGCTTTTTGCTAGTTCTTTCATTCCATATCTCAGGAATCCTTCAAATATAGTAACCCAAGAGAGGTATGGAAGGCTTATCCCACAGAGCTACAGTGAAATACAGACTTTTTTTTTCCCCCACAGAAGCTAAATCTGAAAATGTGACTAGAGAGCTGTGTTAGGAGCTGCTTGATTATCATGAATTGAATTCTTGACCAAACAGTGCACTTTGTTTTTTTGTTTGTTTGTTTTTTTGAGACAGAGTCTTGCTCTGTCACCCAGGCTGGAGTGCAGTGGCACAATCTTGGTTCACTTCAACATTCCCCTCCCAGGTTCAAGTGATTCTCCTGCCTCAGCCTCCTGAGTAGCTGGGACTACAGGCATGCGCCACCACACCTGGCTAATTTTTGTATTTTTAGTAGGGATGGAGTTTTGCCATGTTGGCTAGGCTGGTCTCGAATGCCTGAACTCAGGTGATCTGCCCACCTTGGCCTCCAAATGTGCTGGGATTACAGATGTGAACCTGAATCTTAAAGAAAATAATAATAATAATTAACAAAGCCATCAACCAAGGGTTCTCCTAACTCCAGCCTTTGCAGAAAAGTGATTCATTGCCATTGAATCTTTTTAAAGATGAGTGAGATTTCTTCAAATCTTAGTGTATTTTATTTTGTAAAAAAAGAAAAAGAAAAGGCTGAGAGTGGTGGCTCACACCTGTAATCGCAGTACTTTGGGTGGCCTGGAGTTTGAGACCAGCCAGGGCAACAGAGTAAGATTCCATGCCTACAAAATTTAAAAATTATCCAGGCACGGTTGCTCACACCTGTAATCCTAGCACTTTGGGAGTCTGAGGCAGGCAGATCACAAGGTCAGGAGTTTGAGACCAGCCTGCCCAATATGGTGAAACCCCGTCTCGACTAAAAATACAAAAATTAGCTGGACTTGGTGGTGGGCGCGTGTAGTCCCAGCTACTAGGGAGGCTGAGGCAGGAGAATTGCTTGAACCTGGGAGGTGGAGGTTGCAGTGAGCCGAGATCATGCCACTGCACTCCAGCCTGGGCGACAGAGGAAGACTCCGTCGCAAAAAAAAAAAAAAAAAAAAAAAAAAGGAATTGCCTGTAGAGAAGATGTTAGCCAGGTGAAGTGGCTCACGCCTGTAATCCCAGCTCTTCGGGAGGCTGAGGCAGGTGGATCACTTGAGGCTAGGAGTCTGTCTGTACTAAAAATACCAGAATTAGTCGGGTGTGGTGGCACATGGTAATCCCAGCTACTTGAGAGGCTTAGGCACGAGAATCGCTTGACCTCTGGAGGCGGAGTAAGACTGTCTCAAAAAAAAAAAAAAAAAAAAAAAAAAATTAACCAGGCACAGTGGCACATGCTAATTTTTTACTCAGGAGGCTGAGGTGGCAGGATTGCTTGAGCCTAGGAGGTCAAGGCTGCAGGGAGCTGTGATCACACCACTGCACTCCAGCCTAGGCAACGGAGTGAGACCCTGTCTCAAAAACAAAACAAAAATAAAAAAGAACACTATCTATTGCACTTCTAAGTCAAAATTTACATCAAGACTTATCACGCTGCTCCTCCAACCAAAGAGGCCCATCTAAGTGAAATTCAGAGATGGCTGAAATTGTAAGATGAATTCTTAGAAGAAAAGGGGCTGGGCTCGGTGGCTCATGCTTGTAATCCCAGCACTTTGGGAGGCCGAGGTCAGGAGTTCGAGACTAGCCTGGCCAACTTGGTGCACATGCTGTGCAGATATGGCTACGAGAAATAAGGAACCAACATGGGCGTTGATGACAAGTTTTGAGACATTTTGTAATCTCTGATCTCTGTACTATACATTTTGATTCTTTCACTCAGAGGTTGACTGGAAGATTCCGTGCCACCTTGCTTCTTGCAGCTTAGAGGCTGGCTGATCTCATTTGTGCATGATTTAGTTTCTCAAGAGCTCCAGACGA
The DNA here is from genome assembly GCF_029289425.2 of Pan paniscus. NCBI lineage: Eukaryota > Metazoa > Chordata > Mammalia > Primates > Hominidae > Pan > Pan paniscus. The sequence goes on along the minus strand of NC_073256.2, from coordinate 145,094,474 downwards.
AATGGCATCTGATCATTTGTCTCCTGCTTTCTATGTTGCCTTGCATTAATTAAAAGCATTAATCTGTAATTCTCTCATTTATGCAGAAAATATGTTACGGTATACATACCAACCCAAATGTTTGGCAGTGGTGGCACGGACATAAACAAGACATGGCTTTTAGCCCTCAAAACACTGTGTCTATAAAAAATAATTTTAAAAAATTAATGGGGCATTGCGACACACACCTATGTTCCCAGGTATTCAGGAGGCTGAGGTGGGAGGATCATTAAAGCCTGGGAAGTTGAGGTTGCAGTGAGCCGTGATTGCAACCCTGCACTCCAGAATTGGCAACAGAGTGAGACCCTATCTCAAAAATTAAATAAATAATAAAAAATAAAGGGAGAAAGATCCATGTAGAAATGATTGCAACGAGAAATGGTGAGTGCAATGAAGGGGATTAAAGCCATAGTGCATGGTGGCCCGAAGGTGTCTGCAGTCAGCCTGGGGCTTGGTGATTCTCTCCTGTTTGTCATGTCTGTGTCACAGATTGAGGGACATTATAAGAAGTGCCTGGGCCAGGTGCAGTGGCTCACTCCTGCAATCCCAGCACTTTGGGAGACTGAGGCGGGCAGATCACAAGGTCAGGAGTTTGAGACCAGCCTGGCCAATATGGTGAAACCCCGTCTTGACTAAAAATACAAAAATTAGCCGGGTGTGGTGGCGGGTGCCTGTAGTCCCAGCTACTTGCGAGGTTGAGACAGGAGAATTGCTTGAACCCAGGAGGTGGAGGTTGCAGTGAGCCGAGATCGTGCCACTGCACTCCAACCTGGGTGACAGTGAGACTCCATCTCAAAAAAAAAAAAAAAATTGCCTGTAGAAAAGATGTTAGGCAGGCGAGGTGGCTCATGCCTGTAATCCCAGCACTTTGGGACGCTGAGGCGGGTGGATCACTTGAGGCCAGGAGTCTGTCTCTATTAAAAATACCAAAATTAGCCGGGCATGGTAGCACATGGTAATCCCAGCCACTTGAGAGGCTTAGGCACAAGAATCGTTTGAACCCTGGAGGCGGAGGTTGCAGTGAGCCACGATTGCGCCACTGCACTCCAGTCTGGGCGACAGAGCGAGACTCTGTCTCAAAAAATAAATAAGTAAAATAAATAAATAAATAAATAAATAAATAAATAAATAAATAAATAAAACAAATAAATAGAAAAGATATTGTGGAGCATGTTGTTCAATTTTTGTACATTGTATGTCTCTTTAGGAGATCCCCAGAGGCAACTGTCCACCTGACTTCAGAATCAGAAGTACCTCTGCTTTTCCTGAGAAGTGGTGCGGGTTTTGCCTTATGGATGCTAACTGAGACTGGAACATGTTCCCTTTTTTGTGTCAGCTGCTGGTACAAAATTGAGAGTTGAGAGCCAAAACTGTACCCTTATCACCTGTCAGTAACTTAAGGTATGTGTAGAACCACAGACAGGGTCTCGCTCTGTACTCTGTTGTAATTTCCTGCACTTGGCTTTTATTTTTTATCTTTCATTTTCCATGCCTTTTAATTTGTGTCATTTTTTCTCTATTTAAAAAAAAGCCTCCATAAATATTTCTAGTATAAGGCAGACTATATATATGATAATACTATATAGTGATAATAACAAAACCCTCCCTGTCTCAGGAGGGGACAAATGATAGGGGAGGTGAATCGGATGGTGGAGCAGGATATTTCAGGCAGAATGAACACCATCTCAAAAAGCAAAGACATGTGAAATGGATGTGAGTTCTGGCTTCCATTTTTGTGTCATGAAAGGAATTCAAATAACAACACATTCCCCCTCACCCCCTTAACATTTTCTTCTTGTTCTATCAAGTGCATTCTGGATATTTCTAATGTCTTCGATTAGGGTGAACAAGCTTGGAGGAGGTAATCACAAAGCAGCTTTCTCCAGCTTACACCATCCAACCCCTTTTAAGTCCACTCTGGGGGCTTGTTAATCCCCATGGCCCTAGAAGAAAACTCAGGCAGGCCCCAGGACTTTCCTAGGCTCTTTTCACTTTATCATAAAGAAATGTCTCAAATGGAGGAATTAAACTACCCGTTCCCATGTAATTCCAAATTGATTACAGTTGAGGCTTTTGCCTTCTTGCTCAAGAGGGAAGCCTCAACTGGGGAAGGGCTAGAGATGGTTTCTTCTATCTTTGCTAGTTTTTCCCTCCCCCATCTCCCCAGGGATGGAGCTCAGGGAAGGAGTGAGTAGAGGAGCAAGAAAGTTATTCCTTGGCTGACTTTGGCATGGAGATTGTAGTGCCATGGGAGCCCCTCGCATCCACTTTTTCACTCCGTCTCTTGCTTCAGCGACCAGCTGTAATGGGATTCGCTTGGAAACATAGTGTATTCTTTGCTTTCTGCTCTAGGGCCTCTTTGCTTCCACCCTGCAGCATCCCAAAGGAACCCACTCAGCCTTTCTGATGCATGCATGAGAGCATTGTAAACCCATAGAGCAATTTGACCATCAGGGTGGCAATTGGAGGACAAATGCTTCCTCTTTCTTTGTCTCAGAAGGTCAATCTTGCAAAGCATCCTACAAAGCTCCTTAGCGAGCCCTCTGATGAGATTGAGCCCCAGTTGCTCACAGAGCAATGAGTTCAATGATGCAACCTTGGACCAGCTCTTTCTCCTCCCCTTTTACTCTTTCTAACTCCCATTTTTTATTTTAGCGGTCATTTCCCAAAACAAACTACCTGCATGCAAACCCTTGTCTTAAGCTCTGCTTTTTGGAGGAACTCAGGCTATTGGAGAAATCTAGCAATTAGATATCTGTTTAGTTTTTGCAGCAGTTTAGAACTTACTTTCTTATAGATGCTTTTATGAGTTCATTAGAAAACCCTATCCCTGGGGATTTCTCATCCATGGTTTCTTGACAGAGCAATCACCTCTTTATTTCCATGGATCATTATTTTCACCCTTGGCTACTAAGGTAGGAATGGCTACATAATTTGTGGGGCCCAGTGCAAAGTGAAAATGTCAGGATCCTTGTTCAGAAAGTATTCAGAATTTCGAGAAGGCAATAGCAGTGCATTACACTGAAGTGTGGGGTCCTTCTTAGTGGAGGACTCTGTGTGGCTGTACAGGCTTCATATTCATGAATCTATCCCTGCCTCTGGCCTTTATACCCATGTTTCCAATTAGGTAACTCCACATCAGGTCTCTCCCAGAGAGCTTCACATTTGGCCCATGAAATGCCGCATCCTTTGCCCAGCACTCTGTTGACACTACTGCATTTGCCAGCCTTTTCTAGATTTCTCACTGTAAGTCATATGCAATGCATGAGTTATTATTATTATTATTTTAGAAGTGCGGGCCTCACTATGCTGCCCAGGCTGGTCCCGAGCTGCTGGGCTCAAGTGATCCTCCTGCCTCAGGCTTCCAAAGTGCTGGCATTACAGATGTGAGCTACTGTGCCCAGCCTGCATCCGTATTTGTGCTAGCCAGACCTCTAAAAGGTCCCCAATGATCCTTGCCTCTTGATTTTTATGACCTCCCATAAAAATTTAGCCCTGACCTCTGTGACCAATAGAATATGGCAGAAATAACAAGGCATTACCTCTGAGGGTAGGTCCTAAAAGGTGTTGTAGCATTTTGGCTTTGTTTTCCTGATTTGCCTACTCAGGAGGAGGCCAGCTACCATGCCTCCAGGACACTCAAGTAACCCCATGGAGATGACATTGCAGAGAAGAACTGGTTGAAAGCCAGTACCTACTTTGCCATCTGTGTGAACAATCTACCTTTGAGCGGGTCCTCCAGCCCACATCAAGCCTTCATATAACAGCAGTCCTGAAGGACATTTTATTGTAACCTCGTGAAAATCGAAGTAGGAACTCACCAGCCAAGTTGCTCCTGAATTCTGCAGGCATAGAACCGTGAGAAATTACAGATCATTATGGTTGTTTTGAGTCACTGAGCTTTGGGATGATATGTTACGCAGCAAAGGATAACTAATACGGTATTAGAAAGCAAGCCTGCCTTTAGGTAGGAAACAGCTCTTTTCAAATAAATCTTCAGGCATCCTGTCTCTCAATTTCCATGCTTCCCATGGACCAGACATGGCTGGTCATCTCTGAGAGACATTTCAAGGGTCATGTTAGATCCTGATGAAGCAGGCTGCCTGGAGGGACCATCTAACCCCAGCAGAGAAAAGCTGCAGTTGTCTGGATAGCATTGATCCTGTTTCTACACTCAACTCAGTGTGAGAGATTTTAAAAATTTAGTATGAGAGATTTATATAGATATCTTTGCCACTTATTTTTATTTTTTATTTTTCTATCTTGTTCTAAGGTTTCATTTTAGAATATGCCTCAGCTTTCATTTTCATCACCAGTTATATTTTCTTACCCAACTTGAAAATCAATGGAACCAATGTCTTGGGATATTTTCCTCCTCCATATCCTCAGTGATACCATCTCTGTGAATTGGTTTCGGGAAAACTTCTGCGTTGCAGAGCTTAACGGATTTAGAGTAACGACATTCTTATGACAGCCAAATTGGGTAGCCATGGCCTTGGAAAACTGAGAAGTCAAAAATAGTAGGAATATTCATTATAAAACGGAAGTCTGGAAAGCTGCCCATGTTCTGAGAAAAACCTTTTAGCCAAAGAACTCAAATTCCCATTCAGATTTTCATGGGTAAAATTCCAAAAAAAGTCTTTTTTTAGCAGACAGAGAGACAGAGAGAGAGAGAGAGAACCACTTTTGTAGCTGTGACCTAATTCTGCTAATAAGGAATTTATTACTGAGGACTAGACAATTTATTTAGTATCTAATCACACACTTATTTTCATGGAACAAGGACCTGGGATTTCTTAGTGCCTTCAGGGAACTACAGTACTAGTTACTGCTCTTCCTAACAACCTGTGTGACCTGTCTGCATCTCGTTCTTTTTCTCTGCAGGAGTCTGAGAATATCTGTTGACCAGAGATAAACTATCGGGAGGCTTTGAAGTGCTGTAAATGCTTTACCTATTTGAGGTTTCATTATTATTTTGTCTTTTACATTTAGTCATTTTCTGCAAGAGGGGAGCAAAACGGCTTATGTGACATTATAAAAATATGAAAAGTCAAATAAAAAACAAGCCAATGCATGATGACTGTTAAGCAAGTTTCTGTTAATTGAATCATATTTCTCCATTGATTTGCATAAATAATGATGATTGGTTTCCATGGGGGCAGGTGGCTTGCAACGAAGCAAAATCACATTCAAAATTGCAGGAAATCTGTAAGCAGTCATTTAAAATACTAAAATAGGTTATGGATATATGAGTGTAATGTGACAGTGAACATGTATGATTCTTTGAAGGAAGGTCTTTAAAGAAAGGGGGATTTCTTTGATCCCAGGACTTTCCCTTGAGTCTGGAGAAAGTAGGTTTTTCTGCTTTTTATAGAAATAAGATATTCCTGGGTAAATGTGGAAATTAGATGTGTATCTCAGGGTTTGATTGGAAAGCAGAAGGTGCACTAGATTCCAGGGAGTAAGGGCTTTATTCAAAGGACTTAGGACTATAAAAGACATTTGGATCTCCACCATGGCTGATCTTATCCTGAAGTGCCATAACAGAAGTTCTCATGAGCTCTAATGCCCAAGAATGTGTGGAAATGCCAATCTAATGTTCTTAGACTATGGTGGGAAAGCTGGTGGTTCTCAGGAACCCTGTGGGAAGCTGCTGTGAACCACAGAGGCCCGGCTGCAACTACCTCCAAGGCTAATGACCCCACCTCCTCTGTGCCTTCTGGGTCTAGCCGAGTCCTCTCATTGGCAAACTCTTGCTGGGAACCACATGGGAAGGGGATTCTTGGAAATGAGCCCTTAGAATGGGAACTTAGAAGGGAGAGGGGATGATGCCGAATCCATGGAGGTCTGTGTTCGCTCCACTGGCATCACTTGGGTCATCTCAGTGACCTCACCAGCAATGTTAGGAAGGTGGTATCATTCATCTCTTAATTTTCTTTTGAAAAAGATGATAAAAGTGAGGCTCAGAGTAGTGAAATAATCAGCCTAGGTCATATAACTAGTGTTTAGCCACTAGAATTCAAACTTGGGTCTATGTGAGGGAAAATCCCTAGCTCCTTTGGTATTTTATGCATATACACTAGTGGTTCAAACTTTAGCTGTATTAGCATCACCTGGAAGAATCATCCACCCCCAGAGTTTCTGAGTCAGCAGGTCTGGGGGTGGAGTGGGAGGGGAGTGACCTGAGATTTGCATTTCTAACAAGTTCCCAGGTGATGCTATTGCTGCTGGTTCAGGGACCACACTTTGAGAACTCTAGAGTAGGAAGATGATGCTATTCCTTATCTCGATCTACAGGGGTGCTCAGGGCCAGGCAGATTCTACAAAATACCCAATTTGCTCTGAATATTTCTATTGCATTTGAATATGGTTCCTATCAAGTAGCATAGATGCTGTGGTGCTTGGCTTTGTGTGTGTATGAGTGACGGGTGTGTGTGTGTGTGTGCTTGTATTTTAGCTACATAGCCTTCGCAGGTAATTGTACAGCTGTATGAAAATGAATGGGCTCATATTTCTGACTGCTACCTTATTTGGAAACCGAGGAGGGTACCTGGTGCTGTGCTTATTTTCCTGATTGAGCCGGAATACCAAATTAAACTTTTGACTTGATGATTTATTTATTATTTCATTGTGAGTTTTTTTTAAAATCAGCATTTGATAAGTAAATGGTCCAAGTCTTACTTTGGCATTCATGGGAGTAAGATTAGTCTTGACGAATTATTTGCTTATTCATTGAGGTGTAATTTAATTCTATAGAAATTGCATGGCAATTTAGCACACATTAATGAGCAGATACTGTCTCATAGCTTAATGGATCTGTCATCCTTTTAAGGTGGGGGAAAAAACATTTAAGGAATCAACAGTTAACTAGAAGGCCGGACATGGTGGCTCACACCTGTAATCTCAACACTTTGGGAGGCTGAGGTGGGAGGACTGCTTGAGCCCAGGAGTTTAAGAGCAGCCTGAGCAACATAGCGAGACCCCATCTCACTAAAAAAAATTAAACAAACAAACAACTCCCACAAAAAAATCCCAGTCAACTATAGGAGGAAGTTTATTCAGAAGTTTATTGGACTCAACCAACTTTATGGACCTCTTGGGCACACATATGCAGATTTTAAATGCCTGGTCAATGTGAAGGGGTAACTGCTTTCCCTCTCTGGAGAGTCAGAAAGGCCGAGGCCCTGCTTCCTAGTAGCTAGAGAAAGATAGGCTGTCATGTAACCTTTGGGCGCCCTTACCTGTCAGATGGGGGGATGAGTTCTAATATGGATTTTATAGGATTGTAGTGGAGGTTAAATGATATAATGAATGACTGTAAAGGTTCTGAAATGTAGTTGATTCTCAACAAATTATTGATTGTTATAATATTACAATGCTACTATTTACCTTAGTGACGATTTTCCCCTTTTCTTTATTTCCTTTCATTCTTCCTTTCCTCTTCCTCCTTCCTTATTTCCTTTCCTTTCTTCTACTTCTTTTCTCTCTGTGTGTTTTGAGACAAGGTGTCACTCTGTTGCCCAGGCTGGAGTGCAATGGTGCGATCATGGCTCACCGCAGCCTCAACCTCCTGGACTCAAGTGATCCCACCTCAACCTCCCGAGTAGCTGGGACTACAGGCACATGCCACCATATCCTGCTAATTTGTATTTTTTTTGGTAGAAACAGGGCTTCACTATGTTGCCCAGGCTGGTCTCGAATTCCTGAGCTCAAGCAATCTGCCCGCTTTAGCCTCCCAAAGTGCCGAGATTACAGCTGTAAGCCTCTGTGCCCGGCTCCTCCACTTTCCTTTTTTGTTGCTTACCTGTTTATTATACCCTTATTATAAAGGGTACAACTCATAAACAGCCAAATGGAAGAAACATGGGTGGTGTGGAGCTTCTGTGTCCTCTCCAGGTATGCTGTGCTCTCAATATGCCCATGTGTTCACCAACCTGGAAGCTCCTCAGTGAATATTTCTTTCAGGAATCTGAGATGAGCCATTTTCTGGCCCAGAAAGTCTGGCCATTCCAAATCACTCTCCCCTTCCCCAGCCATGTAGCCTGTCCCTTTTCCCACCCATATGCACATTGCACTTCTCTCCATTGTCCTTTTGTGCCAAATTCCTCCTCAACCTTCAAGACAAAGCTGGAGCGTCACCTTCTCTGTGAAGCCTGCCGTGATCACCTCCACCTATAGCAGAGATCAGAGGTGTTGCCGGCATACCCTTCCTTCTCACTGCCTTCCATCTGATGCTGAGATAGTCTGCATTCATGTCTGTATTCTCCAAATGCCGGCAGCTCCTTGAGGAAATGACCAAATGTGGTTTCCATATTCGTGACCATAATACCTGGCCCAGAATAAGCAGTTGGTGAATAAATTAATGCTGCTTTGGGTGCACATAATGACTATCAATCTGATGACTTGGGGCATCACGGTTGACACTAGGTCGAAATGAGTGAGGTACCTAAGGCACACCTTTTTTTATTTTATTTTATTTATTTTATTTTATTTTTTCTAAGACGGAGTCTCACTCTGTCACACATGTTGGAGTGCAGTGGTGCCATCTTGGCTCACTGCCACCTCCACCTCCTGAATTCAAGCAATTCTCCTGCCTCAGCCTCCCAAATAGCTGGGATTACAGTCATGCACCACCACGCCTGGGTAATTTTTGTATTTTTAGTAGAGACGAGGTTTCACCACATCAGTCAGGCTGCTCTCAAACTCCTGACCTCAAGTGAAATCCACCTGCCTTGGCCTCTCAAAGTGCTGGGATTATAGGTGTGAGCCATCACGCCCAGCCTAAAACACAACATTTAAGGAGGTGCGTCAGGACACTCATGATGGACACTCTGAGTTACTGAAAACATCAGACTCTTCATCTACAATCATTGCACAAGACAATTTTTACTGGCATCTGGGCTTTAAAACTTGAATATTAATTTTTGTCCATGTATTTCCAAGAACTGACATTATATTACCCCGTGTCTTGGCATGTGTGAGATAAGGGCATCCTTCAGTCTCTGGTCAGGTTGGCTGAGAGCCGGTCACATGCCAAGCCCTGTGCTACTTACTGGGGTACAGTGCAGGCATGATGGACAGCCCCATCTTCAGCACCATCTCAGCTCTCAAGGGCTCAGAGGGATGAGCATGGAGCAAGGAGAATACTCATCAAGAATTGTACGTGAATGGCTATAACACAGTATTAAGCAAAGTTCAGTTCAGTAGGCATGGTAGAGAGAAAATGTTATGGGCATGTGAAGATGACTTCTAGCTGAGAGGATGGACAGAACTTGTGAAAGAGGTGGCATTTGATGACTCACACTAACCTAGTCAATGTTGTTCATGCCTCACTCGGTTCCCCTTCACTGGGTCCACCTGCCAGGGTGGTTGGTTTCTAAGGCCAACAGTGGCGCCTTTCTCTGAAGAATTTCCCTCTGCTAATAAAAGCCCCCACTCCCCATCCCCATGAGTGGCTGTGTTCTCGCCACATGGATGGCTCCCAGATAATGACTTATTCATGCCTCAACTCAAAGTACGGCAGCTCTGTGGTGCCATTCACATTCTAGAGCTCAGGCTGAACCCAGATTTCAGCTGAAGTCACCACGTGGCTTAGCTCCTTGGCCTTTCTCCCCTCTCTTTTCCCTTATGTTTCTCTCCAGACAGTGTCCCAATATACCACTTACACAGGAGTCCCCATCTTGGGCTATGCTTCTAGGGATTCAGGCTTAAGACAAAAACCAACAAGGACAACAACAATAGTACTACTACTCATAACTTGATATTTGCAGCATTGTACATGTTCACTGATTTAATTTTTATAACACCTTGTGAATTGTTATTCCTGGTTTGCAGACGACGAAGCTGAAACTCAGAGAGGTTAGAGTTCCTTTGCCCAAGTTCCCACAGCTGCTAAGCTGGGAGTCAAACCTAGGAAATCTGGCTTTTGGTTCCCTGATAGCAAGTGCTCCATGGCAACTTCAACTCTATACACCCCAGGGCTCGAGAGCTGGGGCATGAGGAGCTCTGCATGAGGGTGCAGGACTCTGGGGTGCTCCTGAGTTTGGAGGCAGGGACTCCCGTGAGAAGAGTGCAGGATGTGGAGTCAGGCAGCCTGAATTTTAGATCTGGGCTGTGTCTCAGGACAGTGCCACAGCTCCTCCTTGGGCCTCAGACTTTTTACCTGTGGAATGGGCTGCATAGCCACTTTACAGAGCTGTTATAGACCTGCTGTGAGGATGTGCAGTCCTCATCCTGATGCCTGGCATGTGGCAGGCAGTCATTTCATGTCGCAGTCAGCCTGCCTGGGCCCATCTGGTGGCAGAGGCAGACCAGCTGGCCCTCAGCATCCAAGGTGTCTGGAGCACCAGTGAGCGAGGACACCAGCTCTGGTCCTGAGACAGAGGCTGCTTCGAGATGGATGGAACTTCTTTTGTTCTCCCTGCTGTGAGAAGGAGATGAAGGTGACTTAGCTCTCATCAAAATACAGCTGCCCACGGTGTGGTGTGGCATGGTGGCTCTATCCTGATACTTTACAATCCTCAACATGCGGTTTTCCTGTTCAGTCCAAGGTGGTTGCTTAGGGGCCAGCAGGAGGGTGGAGAGATGGGCTGTCTCATCCATGGGATGGTGCCTGGAAGTTACCTCACTTCCATTTATATCCCTTTGGACAAACCTGAGTTTGTATTTACACCTTGCTGCCAGGAAGGCTGGAAAATTGGGATTTTATTATTGGAAGAAGGGGGACAAGTAGCAGCTTCTGCCTCAGTGGACAGTCTGGTGCAAAGATAGCGGTCATAACCTGGAAGTCTTCATGGGCACTCACTGTGTGCCAACCACATGTATTACAGAACTGCTTTTATTATAATATTTTCACAGTCACCCTAAGAGATGGGCACTATTAGCGGCGTGCCCATTGTACTGATGAGGAGGCCCGAGGGCAGAGCCTGGATTTGACCCCTGGCAAGCCAGCTTTAGAGGCTACACAGCTAACCACCACCATGCTGTATGGAGGGTTCCAGAATGGATAAACACAGTTTTCACTAATGGATTTGCTATTTACTATCCCTGTGGCTTTGGGTAAGCTATTTTTCCTCACAAGTTCTTAGTGTTCCCATGACAGAGGGGTGTATGTATCAAATGAAATAAAAACATGGGATGGCTGTTTGTCAACTGGAAAAAGTTAGAAGGAAGACTGACTATGATTTCTTTCAGTGACCATGGGACTCTGATTTCCAATGGCAGTGGAGAGAGAGAAGCTGTGACTACCTGACTGCCAGCCTCCACAAGACAACGTCGTGTGCGTGAAATGCTCTTTTTTACAGTGACCCTCGGGACTCAGCCTACAGCCCACAGCCCCCATTCTTTCACTGCCTCCTATTTCTGTGAGGTTATAACCACGCCTGTAGTATCACTTTGCCTTTCTATATTACTCAGCTGGAATAATACGGCAGATGAGGGCAACAGAAAGGAAAAAAAGATATGGAAGTTTGCTAAATAGAGAAGATCTGCTACTTCACTAGGAAAAGCTGGATCCTGAAGAAGATTAAGGTAGAATTTCTCACTAAATCTTGCTGCATGACGGTGAGCCACTTCTCTCCCTCTCTTCTCTCTCTCTTTATTTTTTATTTATTTATTTATTTTTTGAGATGGAATTTCACTCTGTCACCTAGGCTGGAGTGCAGTGGTGTGGTCTTGGCTCACTGCAGGCTCTGCCTCCCAGGTTCAAGCAATTCTCATGCCTCAGCCTCCAGAGTAGCTGGGATTACAGGCATGCGCCACAAAGCCCATCTAATTTTTGTATTGTTGGTAGAGACAGGGTTTCATCGTGTTGGCCAGGCTGGTCTTGAACTCCTCGGCTCCCACCTTGGCCTCCTAAAGTGCTGGCGTGAGCCATTGCACCAGGCCAGCCACTTCTCTTAGGAATGACTAAAAAGCCTTTGTTATTCTTCGTCCGTAACAGATGCAGGACTCAAGTCCACCAGTGCTAGACTGAAGTGGGTGTCTCAAAGCATGGTGCAGGAATGTCTCTGAGTCCAGTGCCTGGAGCACTGGGGGCTCAAGGAGTAATTGCAGTGAATGAACGAGCAGCTTTTGGCTTGTGTGGCCAAAAGGTTTTTCTACAGCAGCTGCTAAAGTGGTTGTGCATGGAGCCGTCTCTGCAAACTGGGTCAACAGGTCAATTGGGCCTTTTATATGCCAACCAGGCTGCCTGTATTTACGTTGACGGTCAGATGTAGGGCAGAAAACGATGCCGGCAGAGGAAATCCATTTAGAACTTTTCTCTGCTGATGCTGACTACATGGAGAAGCTGTTCATTATTTATAGACCACACAATTGTGTTTTGTACAGTAACCTTATTTGGGCATATAAATAAGCCAAGGATAAGAGAGGAGAACAAAAAGGCATTGATTTTTTTTTCTTCTTATATGAAAGGTAGATGAAGTGATTTTATATTTGAGGTTTCCTGGCTGGCATATTACCCAGACAGCAGGAATTAGAACAGATTTAATCTTCCAATCCATACTAATGGGGGCATTAAAAATGCTGTTTATTAAATTTATCTTCTTGACACTTTTAATATATTCCATTGCAGGCTTGCAGCATAAGTGCTGGATAATGATAATGTTCAGCATTTATGGAATGCTTGTCATGATTGTGCCAGACACCGTGGTAAGTAACACACATTGTCTCATTCTATCCCTACCACACAAGTGTGAAGAGACACCTATTTCAATTCCCATTTTACCGATGAGACACTTGAGGCAAAAAAAAGTGCAACAATTTGCTGAAATCCATTTAGCTCATAAGTAAGGAAGCTTCTTGGGGATTGAGGTCAAGTTTCTTCTGTGAGTTTCTGCACTTGATGGTCACACGCTATTGAATGATGGGGATACCTGCAGCTGTGGGGCAGGGAAGTTCTTTCATGTTCTGGAAGTGGCAGGTGACAGAAGCAAAGGGAGCTAATCCCCGAAGTTTGCTCACTGCATGCTGAGCAAAGGGCTCAATCTTTTTCCTACAGAGTCTCATATTAAATTCAGAACAAGGTTCACCTACTTCTGGGCATCCCCAGAACCTTCTGTCTAAACCAAAAGAGAATCTTGAATTTTCTTAATTTACACTTTTAAATAATTTGGCAGTTTCCTGACATCTATTCTCAAGGGGTGGGGCACCAGTGAATTAGTTGGTTCATTCATTCATTTACATCAACGCTTTTTTTTTTTTTTTTTTTTTTTAGACAGAGTCTTGCTCTGTCGCCCAGGCTGGAGCTGGAGTGCAGTGGTGCGGTGATGTCAGTTCACCGCAACCTCTGCCTCACCGGTTGGAGGGATTCTTCTGTTTTAGCCTCCCAAGTAGCTGGGATTATAGGCACCCATCACCATGCCCAGTTAATTTTTTGTATTTTTTTTAGTGGAGACAGGATTTCACCATGTTGGCCAGGCTGGTCTCGAACTCCCGACCTCGGGTGATCCACTTGCCTCGGCCTCCCAAAGTGCTGGGATTATAGGCCTGAGCTTCTGTGCCTGGCCAAGATCAACTTTTTTTTTTTCTTTTTTTTGGACCGAGTCTCACCTTGTTGCCCAGGCTGGAGTGCAGTGGTGTGATCTTGGCTCACTGCCAGCTCTGCCTCCTGGATTCGAGCGATTCTCCTGCTTCAGCTGGGATTACAGGCGCACACTACCACTCCCAGCTAATTTTTTTGTATCTTTAGTAGAGATGGGGTTTCACCATGTTGGCCAGGCTGGTCTCAAACTCTTGACCTCATGATCCACCTGCTTCGGCCTCCCAGAGTGCTGGGATTACAGGCGTGAGCCACTGTGCCCGGCCCACCAACACATTTTTTTGAGCATCTACCATGATCTAGTTGCTACAACTTTATCAGCAAACAAGATAGACAAAGACTTCTCCCCTCAGAGAGGTTATGTCTTGGAGTGAGGAGACAGAAAATAAGCAATAAACATGACAACTAAATAAATGATGTAGTGACAAGTGCTATATGAAAAATTTGAAGAGGGTTAAGGGAATCAGAAGTGCTGTTAGTGAGGATGCCTCGGTATAGGTCTCTCTGAATGTGATATTTGGGCAATATTTGAAGAAAGTGATGGGATAAATCCTAGGGATACCCGTCAAGAAGAGGGAGCAGTCCGTCAAAAGATCTTAGAGAGGAGATTGCCTGGAGTGATCGAGGAACCACAGGCTTCAGCTCCAGGTGACAGGGCAGAGTGAACACGGAGAAAAACACAAGAGCAAGGCAGAGAGGTGATGCGGCCAGGCAGTGTGGGGCCTTCTAGACGGTTCAAAGGACCTTGGCTTTCACTCAGTGAAATAGAAAGATACTGGAGGGTTTGGAGAAAAGGAGTGACATGGTATGCTTTTTTTTTTTTTTTTTGAGACAGAGTCTTGCTCTGTCCCCCAAGCTGGAGTGCAGTGGTGCTCACTGCACTCTTGGCTCACTGCAACCTCTGCCTCCCAGGTTCAGGTGATCCTCCTTCCTCAGCCTCTCGGGTAGCTGAGATCACAGGCATGTGACACCACACCTGGATAATTTTTTGTATTTTTAGTAGAGACACGGTTTCACCATGTTGGCCAGGCTGGCCTCGAACTCCGGACCTCAAGTGAGCTGCCTGCCTCAGCCTCCCAAAGTGCTGGGATTACAGGCATGAACCACTGCGCCCAGTCTGTACACTTTTATTGAGCAGCTACTATTTGTCAGTGTTGGGAATATCAGGATTAAAGAAACAATCTCTTAGTAAGTCACAGTTTTACTAAGAGAGAAATATAGGGCAACATCTACAGTCCACATGAAAAGTGCTGTGACGGAGGTGAGAGGCCACCAACATTCAGTGTGGTAGCCAATCCCAAGACTGCGCCCAACGGTCCTTGCCACCTTGTGCGTCTCCTTATGCAGTCAGTCACCTCCCACCTTGTAAACTGTGTAGCAAATAGGGTATTGCAGAAATGAAGGCGTGGGACTTACAAGGTGGGTCATATAGGACTTTGCAGCTTCTGACTCTTTTTCTTGTATCTCTTCCTCTAGGAGAAGTCAGGCACCATGTTATGAGGACACTCAAGCAACCCTGTAGAAAGTTCCATGTGGTGAGGAACTGATACCTCCAATCCATGGCCAGTACCAATTTACTTAGCATGTGAGTGCATCCTGGAAGTAGATCCTCTTGTCTCAGCCATGCCTGAAGCTGACTGCCATCTCATGGGAGGCCTCAAGCCAGAACTGTCCAGGCAAGCTGCTCCCATATTCTTGATCCACAGAAACTGTGAAATAATTAATGTTTATGGTTGTTTCAAGTCACTTACATTTTAAGTTCATTTGTTATGCAGCAGTAGATAATGGAAACTCTGTAAACAGGAGCCCAGTCTGGGGAGGATGGAGATAATAATCAGGAGAGGCTTCCTGGAGGAGGTGTTAGCTGAGCTATGTCTTGTAGAATGAGGAGTTCTGAGTAGGAGTTAGTGAGGCAGAGAGTGTTGGGGTGCTAAGGCTTTCCGGGCAGGAGGAACAATATGTATAAAGGACCACTTCAGGCCCCATCTTCTCTGCAAAGTCTTCCCTAACCATTCACTGCCTGAGTCATTCATTTACTTACTCATTCATTCGACAAAGCTTTGATGAGAGCCTCCTATGTCCTGGGCTCCTTGCAGAGTACTGGGGTTGCTGTAAGTTGCATATTCTGAGACTGCTCAGTTAGGCATAGAAAACTCAAATGCCCACAAGGGCTAGGCAAGTAATGCAAGCCAGGGAAGCTGAGTGGTGCACTGGGAGTCAGGGGTGAGGCCAGAGAGAAGTGGAGAGCCCACTTCCCAAGAAAGGCCCATCATTTCTCAGCTCCAGTTGTCAGCTGGAAGCCCAAGTCGGCTGTCAGAATGTAAGCCCAAATCTGGCCAGATCTTCCAATTTATCAAGATAATCTAGAAATTGTATTTTAGTATAAAGTCTCCTCATTTTCAAAAGGCAGCCAGCCCAAACTTGTGGTCAAATTTCTCTCTTTCCAGCCTTCTGTTCAGGAGCTCCATGAGTTGGCTGGTGGAGACTTCAGCTTCTCTCCTGCACTGACCGCAAAGCTTTGTCCTCTGCCTTCTGGTTAGCTTGAGTCCTGTGTGACTGGTGCAATGACTAATTGTCTCAATAGTTTTCTAAGTGGTGGCATGTAACACCTGAGCTCCACTGATCTCCCAGGAAGGGAAAGAAAGTTGGTGTTTATTCACATGCAGACTTCCATAGCTCCTCAGCAAAGCCCTCTGTAGCCCAACACCATTATGGTAAAGGTGTCGAAGCAAAATTACAGAATGTAAGGTAGTTTAATCTGGTGGACAGTGAGCACTTTGTGCATTTCTGAAGCCACGATACCTACTGACAGCATCCAGGGTTGGCCACCTAGTGACTTTTCAAGACACTGGTATGTGGCTGTGGGAGTGTCCATATCTTAGAAAGAGGACAGTGAGTTTATGGAAGCCTTCCTGTGTGCAAGCACGGGGCTTCCTGTGTGCAAGCATGGGGCTGTGCATACAGAAGCTTATTTAATCCTCCCAACAGCCCTGGAAGATTGGTGTTATCATTGTTCTCATTTGCAGATGAGAAAACAGAGTCCCAGGGAAGCTTACTGATTTGTCCAGGGTCTTGCAGCCAATAAGAGGCAGGGCAGGCATCTCTTTTGGGACTGTTAAAAGTCTATGTTCTTATCTACTCTGCTGTAATTTTTCTCCCTGGCACTGAAAAAAAGAAAGCACTGGGGTTTCTGAGTTCTTATTGGAGAGGAACAGAGCAATGACAATCTGATTGGAAGAGGGTCAGGCTGTGGGGCATGTAAAGCAGTGCCTATAGAGCAGGCACAGCTTATTGTTTTGTTTTGTTTTTCTCTCTTAGAATGAGGTGCTTTCCCTTCTTCTCCTCCTACCCCCAAGTAAGCCCTTGGTGATGCCACTGAGAGGGACCTAGTTATGAAAGGAATTTCAAGGACAACCCGTATGTCAGATTTAGTGACATAGTTTGTACTGAGCTTGTGAGTTATTAGTCAGGTGAGTCTTTTTCTCTATTGTATCATGTACCTTGATCTGTGGCGGGAAGCGGCACAAAGGAGAGGAAATGCCATAGGCTTTGGAGCCTGGGAAATGTAAGTTTCAACCCAGATTCACTCACTAACTAGGTGTGTGACCTTGGACGCGTTGTAACCTGTCTGAGCTCCAGTCTTCCCTTCCGGCACACGAGGTCAAGAATACGCAATTTACAGCAACCTCAGGGCTCTTCGTGGAGCCTGGGACAGAGGAGGCTCTCACCAAAGCCTTGTAGAATGAATAAGTAAATGAATGAATCAGTCAATGAATGGTTAGGGAAGACTTTGCAGAGCAGATGGGGCTTGAAGCGGTCCTGGAGGATTTAATACGTGGAAAAGAGGAGGGAGAGAATTGAAGAGAGGGAATTGTAGGCAGGGAAATGACATAACCAGCGGCTTGGTGGAGAGAATTCCAGGCTTAGAGGATAATGAAAGGCCAATATGGCTTCTGGTGGAGGAGAGGATGGCCTAGGAGGGGCCTGCACCGACTTCCCCATCCTGATTAAATTTCCTCAGTGGCCAAAGAGCGCTAGGTGCTGACACTAATAGTTCCTTTAACAGGGCCTTTCATCTCCTATTCAAAGTGCTTTGCAAGTGTTAATTAAATCTCCAAACACCTCATGAGGTAAATATTATTTATCCACCTTTTGTAGATGAAGACATTTAGGCACAAAGAGCGGTGATTTTCCCAGGGCAATGTCTAGATGGGTGTCCATTCCCACCTTCATTCCAGAATTGCCAAAACATGTCTTTAGAAGAAAGCAGAAAAAACAAATCAGATCTTTTTTGCCATCCCCCCTCCTATATCCTCATACATATAAAAGACAGAAATTAGGACAAAAAAAAGATGTTATTTCAGATATTTCTTAGTTATTTTAAAGTCCCCCCAATGCATTCTCAAATGTATACCTCCCTTCCCAATTTTTTAGAACTTACAGGTTACAAGGTTGAGAAAATTGTTCAGTTGAATGATTCACAGGTATATTCAGGCCTAAAAATCGGTGCTTTATATTTCTCATCTGTAACACGGGACCCCTCTTTCAGAGTTGTTGTGAGGATTGAAGGAGTAAATTTATACAAAAGCACTTATTTCAGGGCCAGACCCATATCATCATTTGATAGAGGGGGTGATGATGATGATTTTAGGGGAGCCAGAAGAATGTCCACCTTCATCTTCCAAAGGACTCCTGACATTTCCTCTTGAGTGCCCTTCTATCACCTTGATTCATTTGACCAGTATATATTATCCTCCAGCACTGTGCTAGGTTGTGGGAATACAACAATGCACAAGGAGGCCAGAGCTCTATTCTCTGGTTCCACCTTGGCTTACAGTCCAGTTAAGGAGTCAGACATTTAAAAAAATACAGTTATGTACTATTCCTGCCAAGGTGAGCCCTAGAAAACAGAGGTTCACGATGCTCTGAGCTAGCTAAGAGAAGGGGCTCTTCTAAGTCAGGGAGGTCAGCAAGGGCTCCTAGCGGGGACGGGTGCTTTAGCTGGGATCTGAAGGATGATACAAGGTAAGTGGGTGAAGAAGAGAGGGAAAAGGACACCAAACAGAGGGGACAACATGTACAGAAAACCCCAAACTAAAGAGATAAAAAGTGTCATTCAGCAACCATTTCCAAGTTCCTTGTTTAAAAAGAATGTCGGGCACTAGAAGAGCAAGACACAACATGAGAAATTAGCCCCAGAGGAGTGGGAGTCAGATGATATAAATTGGTACTGACCCTGGAGTCCAGTTTGATAAGAAACATAGAGAAGGAGCTGGAATTGTTCAGAGGCCTTGGCTAATGGCTCTGCCCAGGGAAGTTGAAGCAGGCTTTCTGGAGGTGGCACCAGAGCTGAGCTTTCTTTTATTCACTTGTTAGCAAGAATGATTGAATATCTATCTACATGGTGTCAAGCAGTAGGCTCTGCCCCATGGTAAAGGAGGGACCAGGAGAAGGTTCCTGCCCTGAAGGAAGCCACAGGGGAACAGAGGAGGCAAAGGTTCTGATGCTGACCGAGGAGGAAGGAAGGAGCGTGGTCTCGTTCTCATGTCTGTCTTGGGAGTGCAGTGGAGGAGGGGCATGGTGAGGAGTCAGATGGATCTGTGAACGCTGGTGTAGTTGAATACATAAGACTTAATAATGATATCGAACTAGCTTATAATAGCACCTTGTATTGGTTTAGCACTTAACAGTTTAGGAGGTACACGCATGAGCCCATTGGCTATGACAGCAGCTTGGCAAGGAAGTAGAACAGGTATGATTTCCCGCATTTTCAAGACAATGAGATTGAAGCTCAGGAAAAATAAATTAAGTGAATGATTTGATTTTTAGGAATTACAATGCCCTTTGTCAGTAAGACATTGGAGGACCTTGGTTTTGGATCCGTGCATTTTGATTTTGGCTTTTGTAGTTGTTTTCCCTGAATCTCCATCTGCATTAGTGTTTCTGAGTGTTCACAGCTGAAGATTAGATATATTCAGGGGCACACAATGGACCCGCCACATGAGCTGCTAGCCCACCTGGAGCAAATGGCATTGGCTGCTAGCCCCACTTATGATCTGAAGAACAGCAAAGCTGCATTTCTTTACAAAATGTGCTCTAAGTAGGGTGAGCATCATAGACCATACAACTTGGGACACTTCCAAGAGTAAAAGGGTGTGGGAATCATAATTACTTTAGGATGGCAGGCTTACATGGAGACTAACCCTGACCAATTGGGTCATATGGTCACCCTACCTACGAGTCATCCTTCTCACTAATTGAATTCTTCCTTTGGTCCTCACTTTTTTCTGAATTGTTTACTCATCCAATTATTGGACAATTATTTACCGGTCCCCTCTATTCGAGGTTCTGGGCTACCAGGGATGCATAATCCAGGATTTCTCCTCCAAAGAAAGAAGGATTCTTCCTCCAGAGATGAAATCAGTGAACTTTGAGTAACTCTCCTGGATAAGTGAGCAGGCACAGAGCCTCTTGTAGGTTTCACTCTCCATCTTCTCATGTTAATGAGCCATCAAAGGAGATGTTCCTGGAGGGTAGAGATCATGTCTGCTCTGTCCTCTGCAACACATGGGGTTATGGGAGGCAGGGCCTTTCGAAGAGCGAGGCAAACCGGTCCCTTCTGTAAAATAGCAGTGCTCAGCTAATGAGTCCCTGTGGGGCCCCCTACTCCTCACATGCCTTTCTTTTTGTCCTCTCCCTTTGTTTCTTGGGTTGTGTAACACTCATCACATTAGTAATTAATTATTTGTGAGCACCAGTTTAATGCTTGTTGGACAAGAAGCTGGGTTGTCCCTGGTACCTAGCAGGGGCCCTGGTTTGTGGAAGTCTTCAATAAATATTTACTTGCTGACTCATTGACTTAAGGCCCAAGGCCAGGGGCTGCCTCTGATGAGAACCTAGGAGAAATAAATTTCCTGAGAGAAAAATGGAGTGCAGGCAGGGATAGAGGGGAGCTTACAGGTCTGAGTCTGACAGATAGAAGGTGCTTACTTGAGCAGGATATTCAAAAGAACAGGCTGGGTGCAGTGACTCACACCTGTAATCCCAGCACTTTGGGAGGCCAAGGCAGGTGGATCACTTGAGGCCAGGAGTTCAAGACCAGCCTGGCCAACATGGCAAAACTCCACCTCTACTAAAAAAATACAAAAAATTAGGCGGGCGTGGTGGCAGGCGCCTGTAGTCCTAGCTACTCGAGAGGCTGAGGCAGGAGAATGGCGTGAACCTGGGAGGTGGAGCTTGCAGTGAACCAAGATCATGCCACTGCACTCCAGCCTGGGCAACAGAGCAAGACTCCGTCTCAAAAAAAAAAAAAAAAAAAAGCCTAAAATAAATAAATATAAAAATAAATAAATAAACATCAGCTGGGCATGGTGGTGCATGCCAGTAATTTCAGCTACTTGGGAGGCTGAAGCATGAGAATTGCTTGAACCTGGGGGTGGAGGTTGCAGTGGACTGACATTGCACTAACGCACTCCAGCCTGGGTGACAGTGAGACTCTGTCTCAAACTAACAAACAAACAAACAAACAAAATGAGCAGCCTGCCTAAGGAGAAAGAATAATGCTGCCTGTGTCTCGATATCATTCTTGAGCCCCTCAGGTAGGAGTGGTGGCTTTGTGCCTGCCCAGCCTTTCTGCCATCTGCCTTATCCAGCAGTAGGTCTTGGCCTGACACCCAGCTGAGCGGAGCAATGGAACAAGGAGTAGAATTTCCTGCCTGGATTAAAATGTGGTCCCATTTCCAGGATTCCAGATGTTCCAGTGAAAGTGCCAGGGGAAGCTCATGGCCAGGTATGTAGAGCTCAGCCAAGCTGGCACGAAGTGGTATTCCCATCATACTCTCTCATCAGGCACCCCCAAATATGGTATTGCCCAATTTTTTTCACTCCGGGATAGGTATTGGCTATTACATTTGCTGCAGGACTGTACCTGTGGAGCGACCTGGATGGAGCTTCTATCAGGGAGGACTTTGAAGAGGACTCTTGTCTTTGGCCATGGTGGGGTGGGGGGAAATGAGAAGGGCTGGGCCCACCCCTGAGCCAGAGGAGAGAAGCTGGGGCTGCAGTGATGGTCTGGCAGTTGGTGGGTGTCAAGTAGACCATTTATGGGCTATATCTGCTATGTCATTCAACCTGAATGGCCGCTGTAGCCTAATTGCTGGTATTCAAGTCCCATCTCCACCTCCTGTTGGCCATGTGGCTGACAGCAAATTATTTATCTTTCCTTTTTCAGTTTCATCTTCTTGAAAATGAGGATGATAATAGTAGCCACCACAGTGGGTTCTTATGACAAGTAAATGATTTAATATATGTAAACTCTAGGTCTGGCACAGTGGCTCACATCTATAATCCTAGCACTTCGAGAAACCTAGGCAGGTGGATTGCTTGAGGCCAAGAGTTCAAGACCAGCCTGGGCAACATGGCAAAACCCCATTTCCACTAAAAACACAAAAATTAGCCAGGCATAGGGGTGCATGCCTGTAGTCCCAGCTACTTGGAAGGCTGCGGCATGAGAATCGCTTGAACCTGGAAGGCAGAGGTTGCCATGAGCCGAGATAGCACCACCACACTCCAGCCTGGGTGACAGAGCAAGACTATCTCAAAAAAAGAAAAAAGTCTTCAGAGCAGTTTCTGGCATAAAGTGTTAGCTAAAAGCAAAATAAACAAATAAAAACCTGCACTCATATCATTCCCCAACATGTTCTATGCCCTCGCACGCTTTCACTCTTGCCTTTTCCCAGTATCCACCTGCCTTAAACTTACCTCTCCTTCTAGTCATATCCTTATCACCTCATTCATTCATTTATTCAACAAACCTTATTGGGTATCTAAGACTTGCCAAATGTTGGTCAGATCATACTATAACAAATAGGCAAAATCTCTAACCTGAAGAAACCTATAGTTCAATGGGATAAAATAGGGAGAAACATAATTTAAATAAAATAAAATTAATATATTTTCCAAGAGACAGATGAAGATAAACAGAAGGGGTAAGTACTTTTAGCAGGAGAGAACTTGGGAGAATCTCTGCAAGAGACACCATTTAACTGGGTCAGAAAAGTTGGGTAATATAACACTATAATTATTATTATTTTATAACAATAATAATAGCTTCCATTTTTGGAGCATTTGCTATGTCCTCTGAACTATGTGCTTGTCAGGGATTAGCTCTTGCAACAAACCCTAGGAAGTAGGTACTATCGTTATCCACCTTCCCTCTGACAGACGAAGACACTGAAACTTTGAGTGGATAATTAGCTCATCTAAGGTTTTATAGCTATCAAGTAAAGAATTGGGATTTAACCCTAGGCTACCTGGATCTGGGGCCTGTGCACCACTAAGCCCCACTGAGAAAGCACTGACCTCTTTATGCTGGAAGCCTCCCCATGCTGAGATGCTGGGATTCCTCATTCCAAAGCTGCTGAACCCCTGGAATGCATCGGGCACAGTGCTTTGTATGGACCCTATCTATGTCAATCATCCTAGTTCTAGCTGGTTTTCAATACATATTTGTTAGTTAAATTGCAATTGGCAATGTTTACGAAGGGCTTATCAGACATGAGGCGCTATTCTAAGAGCTTTCCACGTATTAATCCATTTATTCCCCACAACAGTACTAAAACGGAGTATACATTATCCTTGTTGTACAGATGAGAAAACATCTGTAACAGAGAGGTTAAACTACTTGCCCAAGATCATTCAGCTAGGGAGGGGAAGTCCTGCCTAGGAGACATCCCAGGTCTTTCCAGTTCTGAATATCTAATTCTTATATCTTTCTGGTTCTGTTTTTGCCGTGTCCCTTTCTGTTACGGTGGGGTGATTCAGGCTGGGATGGGGGTACCCACAGATGGCCAAACAATTTTGAAGCAAGCCAATTGTTATATTTCAGGGGTTGAGATAGAGACCTGCGACGCCCTTTCCTGGATTTGAAACACACTGGGCTACCTGGTCCTTCAAAGAATTTTGGATGTATCTATATTTTGCTGCTGCTGACTCAGGGAATTAGGCTGGTTGACACTGGGAAGCTTGCTTGAGTCTATATGTGCCTACGGGAACGACCCCACTAAAACTTCCTAGGAGACAGGCTTACAGAGGCCCCCTGTAAGAAGACCCCAGATTTAGAGAAGACTGTGGCGTAAACTCTCCTGAGCATGTATCTGCCTTTCTCACTAGACTCTAGGCTGCTCTGAAGGCAAGCACCAGATCGCTGTCATCTTTGCAGGCTTCTGTCCCCCTCAAGCACCTGGTTAGGTGCTCTGCACATAGTAGGTGATGTCAACACATTGATGGAGTAAAGAATGTGGAATCTTCAGAACAGAATGTGGTTCCTGCAGGCATCTCTGTGTGGTTTGTGGCAGAAATGATCCATTGCCTGCTTGTGTGAACTTGGCTATTTACTTTGCCTTTCTGGACCTCAGTTTTCTCATCTGTCAACTGGGTTAAAACATTCTCGGCTGCTGTGAGGATTAAATGAGATAATACAGAACTTAGAACAGTGTTTGGCACATGGAAAGTGCTCCATGAATATGAATTATTCCTAATATTGTTACCATAGTCAGTATCATCAAACATCTGCCAGGTATAGCGTGAGTTCTGAAGCCAAAGAGACCTGGATTTGAATCCTGGTTCCTTTGCTTTTTCTCAGGTGAGGTATTACAGCTCTGTATGCCTTGATTTCCACGTCTGTGAAGTGGGGATAAAGCTCGTTCTATAGGGTGCTGGAGATATGCAAGTAAAGCCTTAGTGTAGGGGGGACATTTAGTGACTGCTCAGGGAATGAGGGTGGCCTTGATGATGTCCATGCCACAATCTTGATTTTGTACATGAGAAATAGAGGCAGCAAGGAGACTTGGTGGTTAGTTTCAGGGCTTTGCCCTCCAGGACAGCCAGACCTCCTTACTGTCTTGAGCTGCCTAAAAACACTTTGTGAAAAGAACTTGCAGTGGGCCAGCCTTCCCCTTTCTCCCTTCCCCACCCTGAGTCCTCTTGGACCCTTGGAAAGGGGGCTTTTGTCCTCTTCCAGGGTCCTGTGGCATTTAGACATGTTGGTGCTGCAAAGGCTACCCCGTCTGAATTGCAAAGCATCACCCCGCTGCATTTTCAGAGGAGCTTTGAGGCTGCACCGGGCCACCAGCAGTGAGCCTTTCATTTCAGGACTGGTCTCTATTGTCCTATTGAGGTTTCTGTCCAAACTTCCCCTTCAGGAAAACATAAACCCGAGAGGAAGGGCTGACCCGGGATGCTTCATTTTTATTCTTTTGGTGGTAACGTCTGGTGCAATAAAACCCAGGCCAAAGGGATGAAAAATGGCTTTCTCTGTCTCTGTCTCTCTCTCTCTCCCCTTCTCTTTCCTGCCTTCCCCAAACCATCCAAGCTGCGGAGCCCAGCCCTGGACCATTTGCAGGGCCAGCCTCAGCGCAAGCCCTCCCTGGGTTTGAATAAAAAACCACAAGCCATAATACACATAAAATCCTAATGTGCCTTCAAAATTACCTCATCTTTTATTTAGAGGTTATTCCGCCCTTGTCTTTCTTTATCGCTCTTTATATGACTGAAGTGGTTGAGCAGCACCAAATGAGGCCATCGTGGTCGCTGAGCGGAGGGAGTGTTTATAGCCTAACTTTGGCGAGGCAACAAGCCCCCAGGAGTGCCTTCATTTCAGCACCCCCGGCCCTCCCCAAAGCCAGCTCGTTCTATTTGGAGACTGTTGCTGCCTTACCAGGTCTGTTTTTTTAAAAATCTTTTTCTTCCATACATGAATTTTATTGTATTTCTAAGTGAAAGGGAGGTGGCTTTCCGAGAAGCTATGATTTTTGAGTAGGCTGCAAATGCCTGGCAGAGACTGGGGTCCCAACACTCCCAGGGCCAAAGCCTCAGCCCTGCATTTCCAGCTGAGGTCCTTGTTCTCTGAGCTCAGGATCCTTGACATTTAAAGGGCAAGAGGAGCCGTGATTTATACTGAAGCTCAATTTGGAGAAAGTGGTGGGGAGATTGGACAAATTGCTTTTTGCAGGCTAAAGCTTTGGTTCTCAGACTTCAGTATCCTGTGTATAAAAATCTCCTGGAGGGATCATTGAAATAAAGTGCTGAGCCCCATCCCCAGAAGTTCTGATTCCATTGGTCTGGTTGGGGACAGTGGGGTAGATGGGTTGGGGCTGATAGTCTACATTTCTTTCCTTTTTTTTTTGGAGTCGGAATCTCACTCTGTTGCCCAGACTGGCATGTAGGGGTGTGATCTCGGCTCACTGCAACCTCCACCTCCTGGGTTCAAGCGATTCTCCTGCTTCAGCCTCGAGTAGCTGGGACTCACCAGCACGCACCAGCACACCCAGGGCTAATTTTTGAATTTTTTAGTGGAGACGCGGTTACACCATATTGGACAGGCTGGTGTCAAACTCCTGACCTCGTGATCTGCCCGCCTCAGCCTCCCAAAGTGCTGGAATTACAAGCGTGAGCCACCACAGATGGCAAATAGTCTGCAGTTCTGAAGAATTTCCAGGTGTTGCGCTGAAGGTCAGGATCTAGACCGCACTGAGAAGCGCTGGGCTAGAGGTGTAAGTAAATGAAGGTGAGCTGGTGTGTGTGTGTGTGTGTGAGAGATACCGAGGTACACACACACCCAGGCAAGCAATGACTTTACTTTCCGAAGGGAAGCTTGCTACCCAGGGTGAAGGTGGGCTTCAATGATAATGAATTGGATTCTAGATTTTAGCACCGTGAGATCCTACAACCTACGATGAATGCAGCCCAGTTTCCTTCAACAGAGATTTCAAAGAGACAGCAATTATCAGACTTTGGAAATGCCTTTACCCTGGTCCTGCTGAGAAGCAGACCGTGTCCTTTATATTTCACAAGTCTTTGAAATTGAAGAAATCTCTAAGGACCTAAGAGCCACGTCTCTAAGCAGTATAGCACAGTGATTATGAACGCAGAGTCCAGGGTCAGAGCAATGGCCTTTGTCTTAGTGATCTTGGGCAAGTTAGAAAACCTCTCTGAGCTTCAGTTTCTTTAACTGTAGAAAGAGATAAAATTAGAATCAACCTCAGGGGGTGTTGTAAGGATTGAATGAAATGAGGCATGTAAAATGTCTTAGCATAGTGCTTCGGACTTGGTTAGTCCCAATAAAGTATTACTGTTATTATTGTAAGCATGTGCCTGCTCTTCTGAATGTTTTTAAGTTAGTACTTCTTTAGATTCAATGAGCACCTAATAAATACGTACTATGTGCCAAGCTCTTTTATACTCATTATATTGTGTAATCATCTGAATTTGTTGAAATGGGTGCTTCATCCGATTCTACCGATGAGAAAACTGGTTCTCAGAAAGGTTAAGAAATTTGCCTGGGTTATTTACAAGTTACAAAGCTTATAAGTGGTACACCTGAGATTAAACCGAGACAGACTGGTTCTCATCCCTCCACAACCCAGATGGAGCTAGAATTTGCTCCTAGCTCTGCCACTGGGGAGCTCTGTAATATTAGGCAACATGCTTACCTTCTCTGGTCCTCATCATGTGGAAAGTGAAAAGATTGGATTATTCATGGTGAAGTAGAAGGTTCCTTGAGGGGCGCCAATAATAACAGCTAGGGGCCTGGCAGGTATTTCACAAGTATTTTTACTGGACCTAATCAGGTTTCATTCAAGTCATCCTTAATTCAATAATTTAACAAGTATCTGTTGAACATCTACTATGTATCCAGCACTATTTTAATTACTAGAAATGATGCAGTGACTAAAACAGAGCAGGCCAGGTGAGGTGCCTCACGCTTGTAATCCCAGCACTTCGGGAGGCTGAGGCAGGTGGATCACCTGAGCTCAGGAGTTTGAGACCAGCCTGGCCAAAATAATGAAACCCCGTCTCTACTAAAAATACAAAAATTAGCTGGGTGTGGTGGTGTGTGCCTGTAGTCCCAGCTACTTGGGAGGATGAGGCAGGAGAATTGCTTGAGCCTTGGAGGTGGAGGTTGCAGTGAGCCAAGATCACCCCGTTGCACTCTAGCCAGGGTGACAGAGTGAGACCTTATCTTATAAAAAGGAAAAAGAAAAAATAAAAGAAAAAACCCAGAGCAAAGTCACTTTCCTTTCTGTGTTTATATTCCACTTGGAGGGGCTGGTGGTAGAGTGTTGGCTATAAACAGATAACATATAAACATAAGCAAATATCTCAGGAACAGGAAATCAGGGAGGAAAGCTGCTCAGTTGAAGGCATGCTTAGAATGTTCCAGGAACATCCAGGAAACCAAGATGGCTAGAGTGTAGTGAACGTGAGGAAGAACGATAGGAGGGCAGAGTGTGCAGGGCCTCATGGATCACGGCACAGACTCTGGCCTTTGCCCTGGAAGGGGAAGCCATTTGTTTGGGTGGAGGTTCACCCAGAGGAATATCCTGAGACAAGAATTTGAGTGCAAGTAGTTTATGTGGAAAGTGATTCCAGGAAGCACCAGAATAGGTGTGGAGAGGTAAGACAGGAAAGAAAAAGAACCCAGTAAAAGGGGTAATATCAAGCTGGTTGCGATTGTAAGCAACTGCAACTCGGTCTTGCAAGGGAACACTGGGAGACAGTGTAGAGAATGCTTGCATGTCATCACAACCCAGGCCGAAGGACCTGGGAAATTGATCCACCGGCTCTCTGACCATTGGTGGTTGAAGGCCATGTCCAAAGGTGTTAACTATCTGGCACATTCTGTTTGCCCTGGACTTGATTATGTGTGCTTCTCCAGCCAGGAAAAGGGCCCTGAGGCAGAGGGTTGCAGAGCCTAATTGACTTGCACAGCTGAATGCAGAATGGATATGGCCAGGGCATCAATGCCTCTGTGACTCCATTGGGAGTTTTTGAGCAGGGGAATGATGTGATCAGATATATTTAAATGGGTCACTTTGAATGATGTGTTGAGAATAGGTAGGGTGGAGGGCAAAGGAAGAAGGAAAGGGAAATAGCTGAAAAATTATCACAATAATTCATGTAATGGTAACTTGGATCAGATGACTGCAGCCCCAGGTAGTGGAGGTAATATGTTTTGCTCACTTTTTTAGAAAACACATTTTTGTTTCAATAGCTTTTGGAGTACAAGTGGTTTTTGGTCACATGGGTGAATTGTTTAGTGGTGAAGTCTGAAATTTTAGTCTAGCTTATCTTTTGAATGGATTCTGTAAGCTCAATCAAAACTCATTGTTTTTAAGCATCAACGACTGTGTCCACCATAGGGCTAGATGAATTCTTACTTAACTTCTTTTCTTCTTCTTACATGCTTAGAATTGCAGCCTTGACTTCAATATGATGTATATTCAAACACCAGGCAAATTAGCTTATTTGTGCATTGACTACAGAAAACTCTGTTAGTCTTACTTTGTAGGAGTAAACATTAAATGCTTCTGACAGCGACACTCAAATGACATGCTAAGATTACATCTTCAGAAGTTTAAGAATATAAAGAAACATCTTGAATTAGAAAACAGTACCTTTTTGTTTATATAAGTAATGAGTTTAGGGATCTACAACAACTCAGTAGTTAGTTGTGAATTGCCGTTGGCTTCAAGGACATAATACCAAGCAGTAGGTATATAATACATATTTGTGGAACTGAATTGAATTGGCTTATAAGAAAGACATAATATTTAAATCCTTAGCTGTGAAGAACTTACCAGGGCTGCCTATTATTTTTAGAAGATTTCCTTGTCTGATCCTGCTCTGAAGTAGCTAACATTGGCTACATGTCTGCTATGTTCCAGGGACTTTACAAGCAGTATTTACATTAAGTCCTGTGGTAGCCAGTCTTGAAGAAGGCCCCGGTGATCCTGCCTCCCTCCTGGTGTTCACACTTTTGTGTAGTCCCCTCCCACATTGTACCAGGGTGGGTCTATATGGCAGAATTGGTGGTTTCTCACTTTTTTTTTTTTTTAAAGGGCAGGGTCTCGCTTTTTCATCCAGGCTGGAGTGCAGTGACATAATTACGGCTCACTGCAGCTTCGACCTCTGGGCTCAAGCAATCCTCCCACCTCAGCTTCCTGAGTAGCTGCAACTACAGGTGCATGCCACCATACTTGGTTAGTTCTCTTTTTCGCAGAGACGAGGTCTCACTCTATTGCCAGGGCTAGTCTCGAAGTCCTGGACTCAAGCAAACCTCCCGTCTTGACTTGCCAAAGTGCTGGGATTACAGGCATGAGCCACGGCACCAGGCTGCGTTCTCACTTTTGAGATTAGAAATATTTGCAGCTTCCATTGTGTTCCCTCTTTTTCTCTCTTGGATCATTCACATGTCATGAGAAGCCCCAAGGTGAAGCCTACATGGTGAGAAACTGAGGCCTCCAGCCAGCAGCCAGGTTAATGGGTTTGAAAGCAAATCCTCCAGCCCAATCCAGCCTTCAGATGACTGCAGCCCTAGGTGACAATGTGACAGAAGACTCATGAGGAACCCTAAGCCAGAACCACCTTCTCATCCACGCTTAGACTCCTGATCCTTGGAACATATGTGAGTTAAAAATGTGCTTGTTGTTTTAAGCCATTAAATTTGGGGGTAGTTTGTGTTACACAGCAAAGATAACTAATAGAATTCCCATAATAGTTCTTTGGAAATGGATATTGTTTTCTATATTTTTACAGTAGAGAAAAGCAAAGCTCACAGGGTAAAGGATAGAAGGACCATATAACTTACTGTTTAAACTGGGACATTTTGAGCATTAAGGGGATGTTGTTATTAATTACACTGAAACAGCAGGTGTAAACTCGGACAGTCCCTGAGTCCTGGCAGAGTATGAGGGAACATCACTTTACTTACGTAATTTAACTGGGGTCTTCAGCCACCAAGTATCAGAGTTGGGACTGGTCTGAAGTGTGTCAGTTTCCAGAGTGTACACCTTCCACTGTCTCAAGCTGCTTCCCTGGCTATGTCCTAAGCACATATCCAGCAATAGTAGAACTCCAGACATGAGAAGTGATATACATGCACAGTGTAAATGTATTTTGATAACTACATTTTTTTTTTTTTTTTAGACAGAGACTCATTCTGTCACCCAGGCTGGAGTGCAGTGGTGTGATCTTACCTCACTGCAAGCTCCGCCTCCCGGGTTCACACCATTCTCCTGCCTCAGCCTCCGGATTAGCTGGGACTACAGGTGCCCGCCACCATGCCCGGCTAAATTCTTTTTTTTTTTTTTTTGTATTTTTATTAGAGACCGGGTTTCACTGTGTTAGCCAGGATGGTCTCCATCTCCTGACCTCATGATCCACCCGCCTTGGCCTCCCAAAGTGCTGGGATTACAGGCGTGAACCATTGCGCCTAGCTTGATAACCACATATACATGTATATAAGTACAGGAAACAAACACGGATTAACACTTGGTTGTTTTTTTCATTGTGTCTTTGTGTGTATTCTACAATTATAAAGAAATGCATTCTTTTTAAGGCTGGGCACGGTGCCTCAGGCCTGTAATCCCCGCACTTTGGGAGGCTGAGGCTGGAGGATCACGAGGTCAAGAGATCAAGACCAACCTTGCCAACATGGTGAAACCCCGTCTCTACTAAAAATACAAAAATTAGCTGGGCAGGGTGGTGCATGTCTGTAGTCCCAGCTACTTGGGAGGCTGAGGCAGGAAAATCGCTTGAACCCAGGAGGCAGAGGTTGCAGTGAGCCGAGATTGCGCCACTGCACTCCAGCCTGGTGACAGAGCGAGATCCATTTCAAAAAAAAAAAAAAAAAGAAATGCATTCTTTTTAAAAACAAAAATCTCTTTAAAATATTA
Source organism: Pan paniscus (assembly GCF_029289425.2). Taxonomy (NCBI): domain Eukaryota; kingdom Metazoa; phylum Chordata; class Mammalia; order Primates; family Hominidae; genus Pan; species Pan paniscus. Next base: position 145,063,160 of record NC_073256.2, on the reverse strand, counting down.
AGTGAAGAGCTCTTGGCCAAAGGTTTGGAGGAGCTGCATGCATGCAGGTATCCCAGGTAGCAAGCTGAAGTTTAGAATTTGCCAGTGTGAGTCACAAACTAATGACCAAGCATCCTTGTAAAACATTCATGTTTTCATCTCTGGGTGGGTCTGTGTTGGCAAAAAAAAGAAGCTGAAGGCAGAGAAATTTCCCAGGAAATCTAGGATAGGTAGTTCCAGGATGAAAAATTCTATTAGGTTGGTGCAAAAGTAATTGCGGTTTTGCCTTTAATTATAACAGTAAATACAGCAATTACTTTTGCCCCAACCTAATACTGTCTAAGCCCACAACACACACAATTGTCTGAGGACTTTAGGCAAATAAGGGCTGGTTTTTCTTTGTATTTCTGTCTCCCTACTGTATCTGTTTCTTTCTTGCTTCCTTCTTCTCTTTCTTTTTTTCTCTCTCCCCTTTTGCCTCTCTTCTTTTCTCCTTCCCTTCTGTCTTTTTTTCTTCCTTTCTTCTCTCCTTCTCCACCTGACTTCTTTCATTCATTATTCCCAATTACTTACTGGATGTCTACTATGAACCAGGAAATATGCTAGATGCTAGAGATACTATTCATTCCTTCAAAAAATATTCAGTCCTTCTTATGTTCCAGGCACTATTCAAAGCATTGAGTCTCTAATAACGAGCTAAACAGACAAAAATTCCTGCCCCTCTGAAGCTGTAGTGAGGCAATATGGACAATAACCAAAATAGATACATAAAACACATAGCATGTTGGATGGTGATGAAGTCTATAGAGAAAAGCAAGGTGGAGAAGGGACATAGGAAATGACGATGTGCTTAGAGTGTGGTGGGCTTTGGTTTTAAGTGGGCTGGTTAGGGAAGATCTCACTGCAGGGATAGGAGGAGGTGAGGGAGATGGTCACATAAATAACTGAGGGACAGGGTGTTCCAGAAGCAAGGACAGCAGTGCATAGGCCCTGAGGTGGGCACGCGCCTCAAGTGTTCAAATAACAGGGAGGAGGCTGGTGTAGCTGGAGAAGAGCCAATGAGGAGGCAGGTCCCAGGAGGTAGAGGCAGAGCTGACGGGTGGACAGGAGAGTCAGGATAAAGATTGTGTAGGTTCTCGTAGGTAAGAAGAAGGACTTTGACTTTGAGTCTGAGTGAGGTGGGAGCCACTGGGGGCTTTTTGAGCAAGGGAGTGACACCAACTGATTTGCATTTTACAATTTTTCTCATTTTTCTCTGGCCTTTTAGTGCTGGTGAATAAAGGTTCAGCTTTCTCTCTCTGTTTTTTTTTTTTTTTTTTTCTGTCGCCCAGGCTGGAGTGCAGTGGCATGATCTTGGCTCACTGCAACCTCCGCCTCCCGGGTTCAAGGGATCCTCCTGCCTCAGCCTCCCAAGTAGCTGGGATTACAAGGGTGTACCATCATGCATGGCTAATTTTTGTATTTTTAGTAGAGAATGAGTTTCGCCATGTTGGCCGGGCTGGTCTCAAACTCCTGACCTCAAGTGATCCACCTGCCTCGGCCTCCCAAAGTGCTGGGATTACAGGTGTGAGCCACCATGCCTGGCCAAAGGTTCAGCTCTCTAAGAGCTCATAGCCCTAGTTGGGGAGAAAGCCCTGGAAACATTTATGAAAGTGAAATAAAATGCTACCGATATATGATAGAATTTGTCCCAGGGATGGGAGCATGAAGGAGAGCACTTGGCCTGGACTGGAACCCACTCGAAGGAGGTGTCAGGAAATACTTCATAGAGGTGGTGTCATTTGAGCTGAGGCTGGAAAGATGAATGTAACTTATTAATCAAAGGAGACGGGAAAGGGCAGTCCAGGAGGAAGGATCTGCATAAGCAGAGGTGTGGAGGCTTTAGAGGGTATGGCATGCTGGGAGAATGACCACAAGCAGTTTATTACAGGACTGGAGCAAGGAGAGTCCGGATAGAGAGAGTCAGGAAAGGACTGGAAAGATCCTGTAGCCCCTGGAAACTCCAGGAAAGAGGAATTGGAGGTTCTCGAGTAAGGTCTAGTAGAGAAGAATTGTGACCAGACTATTGTCATGGCTGGAGTGCAGACAAGGGTTAACCTACATAGTTGTCACCTTTCAAGTTGCCCCATATATTGCCAGGAAATGGTTTGAGGAGTGTGATTTAGCCAAGGCAGGATGCTTTCTGGCTTTGCAGCTCCTCCTCCGCGAGCAGTCCTGGATGCTGATACAGGGCTCAGGAACGAGCCTCTCATCAGGTACTAGGCGTGCCATGTGCAGGCTCTTGCAGCCCAGCTGTTGCCCTGGCAGCTCCATGACCACACCTCTGTGCCCAGACATGGATCAGAACTGGGAGAAAAAGAGAAGGTGGTACCTTCTATCCCCTTCACCCTGGGTCTTTCAGGATCTGCCCCAAGGAGCAGAAAACGGGTGCGCCCAGAGCAGCTTACTCAGGAGACGCTTGCTGTATGTATGGCCTGGGACAACTGTAAGAGCCCTGAGGGCACAGAGTATGGGCAACAGGTGATAGCAAATCAAGGAGCATATTTAGCAATGCCTGTGCTACCTAGCAATGAGAAATCTATGAAAATAGCAACACCACAGGGATAGGGACTGCAGAGTGGGAAGAAATGAGGGGTGACCATGTTGAAGAAACTGTGTTTCGGCAGAGGAGAGAGCAGGGCAATGGGGTGAGGTGGGAATGCTTTTGGGTGGGCTTCAGAAGCAGTGAGGTCAGTGTGGCTGTCGTGAGGTGTGGAGAGTTGGGGAAGAGGAAAGGGGGTACCTGAGTTACCTGGGGCCACGTCACGTAGGGCCTGGTGGGCTGTGGTAGGGACTTGGGATGTTTCTCTAAGTGCAGAAGATTTTGAGCTGGGGAGATGTGATTGGATTTATGTTGTAGGGGCAATAGAGACTAGGGAATTGAACAGGAAGCAGGGAGGCCAGGAGGTGGCAGCTGTAGAGGTCTGGAGGCTTGGATGTAACCAGGAGGGTTGGACAGAGCTACAGGTCAGACTGGGTCCACATTTCGAAGGGGATCTTAAAGGCTGTGAGAGGGACTATTACATGCCACCAATATTGATTGTGCTCCTACCATCAGGATACAGAGATGAGACAGTGATTCCTGTCCTCAAGGAGGTTACATTCGCATGGGGAGAGACACATAGCAAAAGAGACCACCAAGGCAAGTCCGCCGAGAGATGATGAGAGCCCAGAGGGCATATCACTAAGAGAAGGCCAGGAATGATCTCACGGAGCAAATGGCAATTGGCTTGAGTTTTGAGGAAGTAGAAGTTTGGTCAACAGGTAGGAAGCTGAGTAGGAAGGGAATTTCTGGCAAAGGCACAGTTGCTGGTTCAGTGGCATCGTTCCCTCTGGGGAATCTGGGAAGACTGTGCCTGACTGTGGTTCCTGTTGGGATTGCCGGTAACTGGCTCCAGAAAGATTATTTGGTGGATAAAAAAAAAATGCAGGATATATTTGGAAAACTACAAGTTAGCCTCTAAGCTGGCAATGTGATGAGGGCATGGCAGGGTGCCTCTAGGTTCTCTACAGTGATGGGGCTCTGAAGAGAAATTGAGGGGACTGTGAAGCTGTGTTTGCACAGTTCTCTGCATAAGATTTGGAAACAGCTGACAATGCGCATTAAAGAATGAGGGTGCTGCTAATGGAGGTCATGAGAGTCACCACTCCCTAAACTTGCTCCTTGGCCCCCTCTTTGAGCTTGGAGGTAAATCTGTGGAGGCTAAGGTTGGGTGGGGCAGTGTATGTCCTGTTAATGAGTTAGGACCACAACAAACAGGGAGCTCTTGATGGGGTTCCTGAAGGTGAGTGAGAAGCTCAGGTGAGTCCTCTAGGGAGTTCACTCTGGAGTGTTGAGGGAGACAGAGTAGACAGGACAAGACAGCAGCTGAGGAAGAGGATGGCTAGAAGGCTGTTGCAAAATTCCACTATGATCTTCCCTTTGTAAAACCTTCTTTGGAACACACCCCAGAATACACTGGAAAATTCAGAAAGGTGGACAATGGAGAAAGGACAGGAAGCAAGTCCCAGAATCCACAGCAGCACCCCGGGCAAGCACTACCTCCCTGCCAAGGTTCAAGTGGGGCTCTCTTGGCAGCCTCCATAGGAACTGGCCCGGGGCGAGTTCCCGGGGTAAAAGGTGCAACCTGGGTGTGGGCCGGTTTCCTTGTGAAGGCTGTGGCTTCCCCTCAGGCTCACCCTTGCTGATGCTGAGTAATCTGCAGGCTGCAATCTGCCCGTGAAAGAACTCTTGCAACACATTGTGTGAGGATCCCAGGTAAACAGCCAATGTGTGTGCCCAGAGCTGCACTTACGTCTGTCTTCTAGGGAAGCCTCCCTCCCCGCTGGCCTTCAGGCTGTGCCTCCACCCTGCCTCTGTCTTGTTCTCTTAGGCTGCCCTGTTCTTCCCTGGGAATCAGGTCAAGAGCCCTGCTGGCAGGTGTCCTAGAGCATGAATCAGGCCCCTGGCAAGGAGAAGGCGGGAGATCTTGGCTGAGATCAGGTAGGAAGGTTTATTGGATGATGTGTCTGGTCAATAGCCAATCTATTAAACTCCCCTGAGAGAATTAGGAACCCTCATATGATGGGTCATCTCTTTGTGGGAGAAGTTTAGATAACTGGAAACCACATTTTGGTCAAGAATGACTCAGTTAATTTTTCCATGCCTTTAGTGAGGATTTAATTTTGCACAGGTAGGTGACTTCAGAGTGGTTGGTGAAAGCTGGCTGGCTGTCATTTTGTCTGGCAGTGCAGAGTGGCAATTTATCCCTTTAGGTGGCCCAAGATTTGGCTGGCTGGACTTTCCAAGGCAATTTAATTTGATTTATTTGTTTATGCTGAGCCTTGGGTTAATGCTTTCAAATGGTTTATTTCAGAGGCCTGATAACCTGCGGACTGACTTTCTCCCTCTAGACTTGTGTTGATTTGATTCAACAGACCCTCGTGACTCATGAAGCACCTATATGTACCAGTCATTGTGATAAATCTGGGGATTAGACAGGGGCAAAACTCAGTCCTTGTTGAGTTAGCTCATGGTGCAATACTGGACTCAGACATAAACGAACACACAGAAATGATAGGTTTGTGTGGCATGCTGAAGGCCCAGGTAAGAAGGAATTCATTCTGTTGGATAAGGCGGGGACTCAAGGAGGCTTCCTGGAGGAAGCGAAATCCTAGATGAGTCTGAAAGGGTAAATAGGAATGAATGCTCTCCAACTCTGATGGAGTTGATGATCTCAGGGTTGGCCTCTTTTCATACTGGTTTTGAGTATAAATGATTAATTCGTTTGTAATAATTAATAAAAAGAAGAATGCATTCACAAGCATCACAAGTGAATCCATCCCCGACTTCTTAGTAATTTCCCCTTTTACACCCTGCTAATATGATCCCTGTTTTTTGCCCTTTATGAAGTGGTTCACAGTGTGAAAAATTTGAAAGGCCCCAAAGAATGAATAGTTCTTCAGTAAACGAATTGGAACAGCGTATTGGGCATGGAGTCAAGATGTTGACCTATATAATTCTTTTGACTTTTTTATTTTAAAATTACTATGATTCCTTCAGGGCAAGCACTGCTTTAATAATTCATCTTTCTGTCTTCAAAAGTCAGCCCAGTGACTGTCCCTTATTCCACAGATGTGGAACCAATTCAGGATTGTCCTTGTGATTCTTTTTCCTAAGTGGAATACTGAGCCTCCAGCTTGTGTGTCATATGTGTGGACTTTTCAGCATATTCTTCTCTGGCCCAGAAGTCTGGATTCTTCTTGTCTGTTGCAATAATATAAAGGTTGGAATTTTCAAAGTCTTTCCAGACCAATCTTTCTAATTATTTGGCTAGGCCCCTTGGAACGGTTCTCTAACTTGCTTTACTTTCCTTGTTTTTCATTGAAGTTATTCAGAGCTGTACATGAAGAGAAGTCCCACAGGGACCCTGGGATCAGAAGAACTCTGGGAAATGCCTGGCCCAGCCAGTGCTGTTCTAAAGATCCTCATCCTCATGGAGATAACCACTTTTAAGGAAGAAAAGAGGATCTGGACCCTACCCATCTCAGTCTCCATCAGATCTTATGGATGCTCCAGGAATTGGCCATGATTCTCCTCTTTTCTACCATCTTGTATGTTGGGCTTTGTAGAGGATAGATGTTTTCTAGAAGAATGGCAGATCAGGCAAGGTCTGCAGCTTGCCATTGATAGTGTCTTTATCAAAAGATCTGTGTGGAATTGTGCAGCTGAGAGGGGAGAAGAGAAATCAGAGAGTGGATGGACTGCCACAGTTCAACATATAATGGTGCTTTCAATATAGAATCCACAAGGCAACCTGCATGCTGGGCTCTGTGCTAGGCACTAGGGGTATATCTATGAGATGCCACCCCAGCTCCCGCAGTCTTACAATCTAATGGGGAAGAGAGATATGTCAATAGACAAATGCAGCAGATGGCAAGTGCTGGGATATGAAACAGTAAGCAGAAGCCACGGTGTTCTCTGGGACTTCTGAGCTGAGTCCCAAAGTAATTAGATTAATCCATCATGGGAGGTGGAGTGGGTAGGGGGAGCTCCCAGAAGCATGATCAAAAGTGGAGAGCTAAGGCGAGGGAGAAGAAAGAAATGAGATTCAGCAAAGAGGAGGAGAGCAATGAAGAGCCATGTATGACCAGGCGAAGGCAAATTGTTCGGACCAAACATGACAGTAGGGCGGGTTTTTGTTGGGTATCCACTGCACTTACAGAGGCAAGATTCTCTATGGTGACCTTTCAGTGAGGGTGGGCAAATACACTACTTTTTGAGTCAGCCATTTTTCACTACTGAGCACCTCTGGCCTTAGCAAGTTCTGAGCATGAATACTTTCTTCTGTTTCTAAGCCATTCAACAAATATCGAAGTGCTTTCCCATGTATTGGTCATCTTAGGCAAACTGGGTGGACATGTAGAGCAAGACGTAATGAGGTAAGCACTCACTAGAGCTAGGTCATTTTAGAAAAGTCACTTAGCTTCACTGAGCCTCAGTCTTCTTATCTGTGAAATGGGGATAATGACCCTTATGTCACCTGGTGGGCGAGGTCTAAATAAAATCATTGTAGTTAGATCCATAGTAGGTTCTTTCTGACCTACCACTGTGCACCTCATGCTGTTGCTATTCCAGTGGGATATATCCAGTGGGGTTATGGGTATGGCATTTCGTAACCCCACCATCACTTGTATCAGCAGGTCTGTCCTAGGTTCCCCAACTAAGCTTCCTGGATGAGGCACCTAGTGGCATCCCCTAGTTTGAGTGTGGGGGGTTTGGTAAACTAGTCCTTATGGATGCCTGTCAGATGGAGGGTACTGTCTTTAAGATGGGCTCATAGCTGAATCTGGAAGGTAAGTGCTCCAGGCCAGTATTATGTTTTCTGCAGGATTCAAAGTTCCCTTGCTATTTCTGCTGACTTTGCTTCCCCTCTCGTGTTCTGTATCCCAAACCTATTATCTTCACCAGCGTTAATTTGCCTCCACAACTCTGTTTTTGCATTTTGAAATGGAATTTCCCTTAACCTATATTCCTCTGGTTCCCAAACTCCACCTGCTTCAGTTTTTTTTTCAATATCATCTACATTTCCTTCACTAGATTATAGCCTTAGTCATTTGTACCCTTAGAATGAATATTTTTTTCTGTCATATCTTTGTTTGAACCTTTTCACATTTGACTTCAGACATTACCCATCTCCTTCATCTGACCACTTTCTTCACTTTTCTCATCTTTCCATTTTGGTTGTATGTCTACTGAGCAAGGGGCTCTGTGCAGAGCATTCAAAGATGACTGAGATATAGTCTTGTGGGTAGAGAGAGACAATTAGAATGCACCGTGGAGAGTGTTAGGTTGAGGGAAGCAGAGATTACAGGAGTCCAAATGTCTTATCCGAGGATATGGGATAGGCTTGAGAGAGGATGCTGAGCTCATGTAGGTGAGGTATTGTCCTACGTGAAGGAAAAGAGGCAGGAGATGGCAGCTTGGAGGCTGTATTACTTTCTCTGGGGCTGCCATACCAAAGTACCACAAACTGGGTGGCTTAAAACATCAAAAATGTATTTTCTCACAGTTCTAGAAGGTAGAAGCCCAAAATCAAGATGTTGGCCCTAGAGCTGTGCTCCTTCTGAAGGCTGTGGGCTGAATGTGTTTAATGCCCTTTTCTTAGCTTCTGCCCTTTTCTTTTCTGGCCTTCACAGAAGGCCAAAGAGCAATCCTTGGCCTTCCTTGGCTTGTGGATGCATCGTTTCAGTCTCTGCCTCTGTTTTCACATGGCCCTCTTCCCTGTGTATCTGTCTCTACGCTGCTTCTCATCTTATAAGGACACAAGTCAGATTGGAATAAAGCCTATTCTAATTCAGTATAATCACATCTTAACTTGATTATGTATGCAAAGACCATATTTCCAAATAAGGTCACATTTTCAGGTCCTCGGGGTTAGAGCTTTCACATGTCTTTTTGGGGGACATAGTTCAACTCATAATAGAAACCTTGCAGATAAATCATTTTGGCCGGTGCACAGAGTTAAGTGGTGGATTATCAAGAATATGGAATTTTAGAATTTTAGCTTCTTGGTTGATTTTTGGGAATTAACATACAGGAGAGCAGGTTTAGAAGTAACAATAACACTTTGAGAGGCCGAGGTGGGCAGATCATGAGGTCAGGAGATCGAGACCATCCTGGCTAACATGGTGAAACCCCGTCTCCACTAAAAATACAAAAATTAGCCGGGCATGGTGGCAGGTGCCTGTAGTCCCAGCTACTCAGAAGGCTGAGGCAGGAGAATGGCATGAACCCGGGAGGCGGAGGTTGCAGTGAGCCGAGATCGTGCCACTGCACTCCAGCTGGGGTGACAGAGTGAGACTCTGTCTCATAAAAAAAAGAAGTGACAATAACAATAACAGAGGCTGGTCTTCTGGGAATGATGCGATACTCTTCAGCCAGCCTTTCTGTTTTGAGCGAAGCCCCAACCTGGAGTTCAAAGAGAGTGAGGGCGCTTCCTGTCTTCTTGTCTTTCTCCTCTCTCCTGCTACTTGTTATGAAATTCAGAGCAATTAGAGATTTTCTGTCTCATCCCTGGAATGGTGTTTCTCCTGCTGGCCCTATCAGGCTGGTGTGTTGATGTTATCTGGGAGAGGCTGTAGTTACTAGGATGAAGAAGGCAAGAGAGAAATGGAATTCACACAGATCAAACATGTGTAATTAGAAGACATTACTGAGGCTTGATGATGCTGTTCAGGGTGTATTTCCCTTGAAACGCTTCTTAAAAGACAGCAGCTTAAACAAATGGGCAAGATGAGATTCACAGAGGTAACATTTCAGAGAGAATGTAGGTACAGCTAAGCAGAGCTAAGCAGTGACAGAAGGAGAAAGTGTGTCTTAAGAAAAATCTTCACTACAGATTTGAAAGAAAAAAAAACCATCAAATCCCTCTGCCTTGTGGGTCTCACAGGAGACAAACTTTCTTTACAAACTGTGTGTTTGTGTTTTGAGTGACTAAGAGTTCAGGGACAAGTTCAAACACACCTAAGTTCAATTTAAAAGTAAATGAGATGACATTGGAGGAAATTTATAATAAAATGTCACTCTTTACCTAACACCATTTTCTCTGGAATTCAAAATATCCATTGTTTAAAAGTGACACAGTAACTACCATCTAGTTTGCTGAATGACCTTCTTTATAGCGTCATAGTATTAGAAATGGCTTCAGAAGGGATCACTCAACTGCATTTATCTGGCAGGAGAAAAATGCAGGTAGTATTTATTTTGGGGTGTGGTAGGGGATGTCCCCTAGCAAGGATCCTAGAAGTCAGTGTCAGCTATGAGAACAAGAAACATTCATTTATTGCATGCATACTCATTGAGTCCCTACTATGTATTGGTATTATGTGGCAGTATGAATATTCTCATTTGTTAAATAAAGATACTTGAGTCTGCTTTCAGTGTTGTGGGTTTTGTTATTAAGGGTAATACAGTCATGTGTTGCTTGATCATGGGGACTTATTCTGAGAAATGTGTTGTCAGGCAATTTTGTCTTTGTGGGAACCTCGTAGAGAGTAGTGTACTTAAAAAAACCTAGATGGGATAGCTTAATACGCACCTAGGCTATAGGGTAAAGCCCACTGCTCCCAGGCTACAAACCTGTAGAGCATGTTACTGACTGAATACTGTAGGCAGTTGTAACAAATCACTAGGCAACAGAAACTTTTCAGCTCTGTTATTATCTTATGGCACCACTGTTGTGTATGCAGTCTGTTGACCAAAACATCATGTGGTTCATGATTGTACTTATAGTACTAAGCGCCAGGCGTTGAACTGTGCCAAGCGTCAGGGCTGAATGAGCTCATTCAATTTTTCTAATAAGTCTATGAGGTAGTTACTGATATTGCCCCTGCTTTACAGATGAGGAAACTGAGGCACAGAGATAAGGAATTTGGATAAATTTTTATAACAGGTAGGAGATAAGTGATGAAGAGACACTGAATGATTGAAAACTCACTTGGTTTGATTTGCTTATGTGAAAAATGGATTTAAGGAAGACAGCGGATGCAAGCACGGAGGCAGGGAAACTGGTTGATGTGTGGATTGAGTGAGTTAATGTGTGTCAAATGCCTAGAATGGTCACTACACAAGTATTTGCTATTGTTCTTATTTTTGTTGTAATCAGTTAGAATGGTCTAAGTCAGTGGTCAGCAAACTTTTTTTATGCAGAGCCAGATAGAAAATAATTTAGGCTTTTTATGCTCTTAGGTCTCTCTTGCAATTACTCAATTCTGCCCTTGTAGCATGCAGGCAACCATAGTCAATGTGTAAATAGGAATGAGCATGGTTGCATTCCATTGCCTATAGTTTATAAAACTATAGCCCATAGACTATACTTTCCCAATTCTTGGTCTAGACTATGCTGTAGTTATAATTCCCAAACCCTATTGGTTTATAAGGGTTTACTATTATTTCTACAACTATCAGTCAGAATGAGCTAGACTATGCCATATTAACGAACAACCCCCAAACCTTAGTGATTTACAAAAATAAGGATTTTATTCTTGGCTCACATTACATGTCCAGTGTGGGTTGGCAGGGGAACTCCAGTTCCTGCTTCACGACTCTGAGACCCAGGCTGATAAAGCAGCCACCACCTCAAAGATTTCTGATTCGTAAGAGAGAGGGAGAGAGACAGAGAAAACTTTTGATGTGATCCTGTCCAGAAGTGCACAGGTCACATCTGCTCACAACCCTAGTGACTGGCAGGCACTAGGCACATAGACTGAACTATTCACAAAGGGCCCAGGCAGGACAATCCTACCAGGTTCCTAGAAGGCAGGGAGCTGGGCACATTTGGCAAGCATTACCAATGGTTATTGTTACCTACTACTAAGCGTCCAAGTCATGTGTTACAGCTATGGCCACATGGAGAAAGAAACACTCAGTGTAATTTCAAATTGCAGAGGAAAAGAATCTGATTGGTTCATTCTCAGTCAGAGATCCATTGTTGGTTTAATTAACTGAAGAGGGTTGGGGTATCATATTGTACGAATGTAGTCGCTGGGAGCCAGCCCATCCTTTGGATGGGGGGAGGAGGAATCGTGAAGAAAGTTAGGGGAGTTATTTTAAGTTGGTGAAGTTACTTCAATATTAATATACCTTAATAAAGAGCCAGATAACAGCAGTTCAACTTTCTGAAAAGTCAGTGGATAGAAAGACAGCCCTATATATAAATGAAAGCGAAGGAGAGCTGGCATGGGCAAGTTGAGGCATGAGTACTGGTTGCATGACTAACCGGGTATGTGGCTTGGGATAAGTCATTTCAGAATGTATTGGCATCTTGGGTTTTTGTCTGTGAAATGAATACTTAGTAAAATGGCAGACAAAAGAAGTACAACTTGCCGAGAAAAGAGAGATGTGTCAGGACGTTTTGGAGTCAAATGAGATAATGGATATGAAGATGCTTTGCAAATCATATTCTGGTTTTCTTAATTGGGCAGCCTTGGCCACATTGCTTATCATTTCTCAGCCTGGCCTCCTTCTTTAACTTGGAGATAAAAAGATCTGCACTTCAGAGTAGTGAAGATTAGAGGCAAAGAAAACTGAGCACTACAGCATTAGGTCTGGCAAGACACCCAATTAACGATGGTTCTTATTACTACTGGTGTTTACTTGCGGCATTTGAATTCGTGTCTCATTGGATTCCATGATTGACTCAGCAGATCCGACTGGTTGAGTGTGTTTATTTTCTCTTCTTTCTTGCTGCCATTGACATCCATGGCTCATGAATATGCACTCTTTCATGAGCACATACGGCATGAGTAAGGCTGATCCTTCAAGCAGGTGAGCTTCTGTGAGATGTAATTAGCGGGATAGTATCCTAAATTACACCCTTCACCCACTGGTCTGTCTGGGATTCTCATTTTTTGGGTCATGTATTGTGTATTAATCAGGGTGTTGTTTCTATAGGAAACTCATGAAAACAAACATGTAATCCATCACTAGATAGAAGCAGATGAGAAATCTGACCTTCTGCTGTGGGATTAGTCTTTGAAGGAAAAGGGCACAGGACAAATGTGACTGCATATTGGAAAGTTGGAATTGCCCAAGGAATTAAAACTAAATGCATGGGACTTAACCTGCAGAAATTCTGATTTCATTTCTCTGTAGTGTGGCCTGGTTTTGGAGATGTTATACAGCTCCCCAGGGCCAGACATGGTGGCTCACTCCTGTAATCCCAGCACTTTGGGAGGCTGAGGCAGGCAGATCACGAGGTCAGGAGATCCAGACCAGCCTGGCCAGTGTAGTGAAACCCCGTCTCTACTAAAGATACAAAGAGCTAGCCAGATGTGGTGGCGCATGCCTGTAATCCCAGCTACTCAGGAGGCTAAGGCAAGAGAATCGCTTGAACCCAGAGGCAGAGTTTGTAGTGAGCTGAGACCGCGCCATTGCACTCCAGCCTGGGTGACAGGGTGAGACTCCATCTCAAAAACAAAAGACAAAAACAAAAACTTAAAAGAACTAACTTTTTATTAAGTACCAATCATGCCTAGAGTTGCCCTGGACCTTTTGAATAGACCACATTCTACTTCATGTAAGGCACAATAGATTGTGTGATGCTTCTTTATGTATCAATAAGAGAATTTTTTAAATGCTACCAATTATAGTTGTAGGAAACTATGAATTGCAAGTGGCATTCCAGTGTCAGAGATGTTAAAATGTGAGGAATGAGCATCTTAGAATAATTGCACCACCTCACTCCAGCCTGGCAACAGAGCAAGACTCCATCTCAAAAATAAAAAAAAAAGCTCCCCCCAGATGATTCTCATGTGCAGCCAAAGTTGGAAGCCACTAGTTTAGAGCACAGGATACTGTTAGAGAGGACAGATCTATTTGGGAATCTGTGATGAGCAAACAAGAGGAGGGGGCAGATGAGGTGCCAGGGTTTCTTCAAAGAGGAAATATGAGAGGGTAGGAGAGGGAGAAGGAGGAGAAGGCAATTTCACTCATGCTTAATCTAAGCCTGAGAACTGTTGTGAAATTTGTTAGGAAGAAGTGGTGAGAAGGGAGAAGATGAGGGCTAGTCTCAGAGCACCCCGTGACTGTTAATTTTATGTGTTCAATTTGACTAGGCCGTGAGACCTGGATATTTGGTGAAACATTATTCTACACCTCTCTCATTTAGATGAGGTAGACATTTAAATCAGTGGAGTTTGTGTAAAGTGGATAACCCTCAATAACATGGGTGGGTCTCATTCAATCAGTTGAAGGCCTTTATAGAAAAAGACTGATTTCCCTGAAGGAAGAAGGAATTCTGCCATCAGACAGCTTTTGGACTGGAACTGTGATTCTTCTCTGGGTCTTCAGCCAGCCCACCTACCCTACAGATTTTGGACTTCTCAGCCTCCACAATTGTGTGGGACAGTTTCTTAAAACTTTCTCTTTGTGTGCATGTGTGCACGCGTGTGTGCATGCACACACACACACACATGCCCTATGGGTTCTATTTCTCCAGAGAACCCTGACTTAACAACCCTAATGAGGTGGTATTATTAGTTGCCTCATTTTACAGTTAAAGAAAGTGAGATGCTTAATAACGTGCCCAAAGTTGCACTTTCAGGAGTAGGGGAAACACAAGACACAGGATGTAAGACCAGGGAGTCTGGCTCTAGCATCGCCTGAGCTGACTCTCAGAGTCTTTTCAAAGAGGGTGTTGCTGCGGTACACAGTCATGAAAAGCTAGATTTTTTTTTTTGAAGACCACCTTAACCCTCAAACCTTAAGTTTCTTTGTTTTCAAAACAAGGGGGACTTTTTAGATGTCATATTAATTTTAGGATTTTTTTTCTATTTCTGTGAAGAATGATGATGTTATTTTGATAGGAATTGCATTGAATTTGTAGATTGCTTTGGGCAGTATGATCATCTTCACAATATTGATTCTACCCATCCATGAACATGGGATGTGTTTCCATTTGTGTTATCTATGATTTCTTTCAGCAGTGTTTTGCAGTTTTCCTTGTAGCAGTCTTTCACCTCCTTGGTTAACTATATTCCTAAGTATTTTATTTTATTTGTTGCACCTATTATAAAGGGAATTGAGTTCTTTATTTGATTCTCAGCTTGATCATTGTTCATGTAGAGAAGTGCTACTTATTTGTGTACATTGATTTTATATCCTGAGACTTTAGTGAACTCGTTTGTCACACCTAGACAATAGATATTGGCACGGATGTGGTAAGAAGGGAACACTTTTATGCTGCGGGTGGAGATGTAAACCAGTACAACCACTATGGTAAACAGCATGGAGACTCCTTAAAGAGCTAAAAGTAGAACTACCATTTGATCCAGCAATCCCACTACTGCGTATCTATCCAAAGGAAAAGAAGTCATTATATTAAAAAGACACATGTACATGCATGTTTATAGCAGCATAGTTTGCATTTGCAAAAATATGGTACCAATCTAAATGCCCACTAACCAATGAGTGGATAAAGAAAATGTGGCATATCTACACTGTGTAATACTACTCAGCCATAAAAAGGAATGAAATAATGTCTTTTGCAGCAACTTGGATGAAGCTGGAGGCCCTTATTCTAAGTGAAGTAACTCAGGAATGGAAAACCAAGTATCATATGTTCTCACTTATAAGTGAGAGCTAAGCTATGAGAATGCAAAGGCATTACAATGATATAATGGACTTTGGGGACTCAGTAGAAGGGAAGTTGGAAGGGGGATGAAGGATAAAAGACTACACATTGGGTATAGTGTACACTGCTCGGGTGATGGGCATACCAAAATCTCAGAAATCACCACTAAAGAACTTATTCATGTAATCCCAAACCACTTATACCCCAAAAACTATTGAAATAAAAATTTAAAAAATGAGGGGAACACCAGGTGAACCCTTTCAGACCTGTTGATCTGTAACAACTAAGAGCAGACATTAGAAGCTGATGCCTGCCTATTGGCAATTGTTGCTGTCAAGAGTTTCAGCCTTGCCGCTAGGTAGTGAAATTAACACCTGCTTTGCCTTCTTCCCTGCCTTCCCTCTGCTGGGTCTCATCTCCCCTCATTCTCAAGGGCTGATCCCTTAACTCACTGGTACCTGTTTGGTTTCTCAAATTGCATTTGAATCTTCCTCAGTGGAACTCTTCCTGCTGCCTCTGTCTGATGTATTAGCAATGTCAGAAGCTCAGAATGACTGTTTCCAGCCAAACATTGGGTTGGTTTTAAATGTATTCATCTCTTGTCATACCAGTTACTGGCACTGTTTTTAAGCTCGTGTGTGTGTGTGTGTGTGTGTGTGTATTGTGTGTTATTTTCTAAGTAAGTAATTAAATTTTTAGAATCATACAGCTCTCTGTGTAGAACAGCTTTGTGCAAATACTTTGAATTTTATTCCAGGTTATAGCACATCAGTTTTCAGCATTTTCTCAGTCTACTTTCCATCTGCCTGAACTCTGGTAGACTGAAGTCCAGTTTTGGGTGATAAAGTGATTAGCAGCATTTCTCTGCTCTTAGGGCACTTGGGATTCAAGTCTCCCCTATATCTCTTCTTCTGTATCTCATTGCTTTTGTTTTTTTTTCCCCCATCTTGACACTTTTTCAGTATACCAGGCATCTTTCTTCATATATATATGTTTTTTAAGACAGAGTTTCACTCTTGTTGCCCAGGCTGGAGTGCAATGGCGTGATCTCGGCCCACCACAACCTCCACCTCCCAGGTTCAAGCAATTCTCCTGCCTCAGCCTCCCGAGTAGCTGGGATTACAGGCACCCACCACCACTCTCGGCTGATTTTGCATTTTTAGTAGAGACGGGGTTTCTCCATGTTGGTCAGGCTGGTGTTGAACTCCCTACCTCAGGTGATCTGCCCACCTCGGCCTCCCAAAGTGCTGGGATTACAGTGTTGAGCCACCATGCCCGACCACATCTTTCTTTTTAAATCAACTTTACTGAGGTATAATGGACACACAGTAAGCTGATGTATTGAAAGTATACGATTTGGTGTTTTTACATATGTATACATCCACAAATCCATCCCCACAATCAAGATAATGAACATATCTATCACCCCCAAAAGCATCCTGTGTCCCTTTGCAGTGACTTCTGTTGTTGCACCCTTTCCCCACCATATGTTAGTTTACATTATGTAAAATCTTATATAAATGGAAGCATGCAGAGTGAACTCTTTTTGTCTGGCTCTTTTACTTATTTCTGAGTTGGTATTTCATTGTACGGATATACCACAATACATTTATTCATTCGCCCAGGGATAGACATGTGGTTGCTTTTAGCTTTTGAATATGACAAATAAAGTGTCTATAAGCATTCACGTAGAAGTCTTTCCATGGACATATGTTTCCTTTTATAAAAAATTATTTATTTATTTATTTTTTAAGATGGAGTCTTACTCTTGTCACCCAGGCTGAAGTGCAGTGGCACGATCTCAGCTTACTGCAACCTCTGCCTCCAGGGGTTTCAGTGACTTTCCTGTCTCAGCCTCTTGAGTAGCTGAGATTACTGATGTGCACCACCATGCCCAGCTAATTTTTGTATTTTTAGTAGAGACGGGGTTTCATCATGTTAGCCACGGTGGTCTCAAACTCCTGACAGGTGATCCACCTGCCTAGGCCTCCCAAAGTGCTGGGATTACAGGTATGAGCCACCATGTCTGGCCCTGTTTTCAGTTTTTTTTTTGTTTGTAAATATCTAGAAGAATGGCGGGATGATGAGGTAGGTATGTATTTAACTTTTAAAGAAGCTGCCAAACTGTTTTCCAAAGTGATGGTGCCGTTTTAACATTCCCAGCAGCAGCATATGAAAGGTCTAATTGCTTCACATCTTTGCCAACACTTTGTGTGGTCAGACTTTTTAATTTTAGCTTTCCTAATACATGTGTAGCGGCATCTCACTGTGTTAGCGTACATTTCCTAATGATTAATGATGTTGATCTTTTTTTTTTTTTTTTTTTTTTTCTGAGACAGTCTTACTCTGTCATGAGGCTGGAGTGCAGTGGTACAATCTTGACTCACTGTGACCTTGACCTCCCAGGCTCAGGAGATACTGCTACCTTAACCTCTTGTGTAGCTGAGACTACAGGCACGTGCCATCATGCCTAGCTAATTTTTTGTATTTTTCGTAGAGATGAGGTTTTGTCATGTTGCCCAAGCTAGTCTCAAACTCCTGAGCTTAAGCAATTTGCCCACCTTGGCCTCCCAAAGTGCTGAGATTACAGGTGTGAGCCACTGCACCTGGTCTAGCATATTTTATGTGCTTACGTGCCATCCACATATCTTCTTTGTTGGAGTATCTGTTTAAATCTTGTTTAAATCTTTTGCCAATTTCTTATTGAGTTTTTAATTTTCTTATTGTTGAGTTTTGAGGATTCTTCATATATTCTAGATATAAATTCTTTTTCAGATATGTCACTTATAAGGACTTTCTTTCAGTCTGTGCCTGTATCTTTTGATAAGTGGATTTTTTTTTCTTCAGACAGAATATTGCTGTGTTGCCCAGGCTGGAGTGCAGTGGTTTGATCTCAGCTCACTGCAACCTCCGCCTCCTGGGTCCAAGTGATTCTTGTGCCTCAGCCTCCTGACTAGCTGAGACTACAGGCATGCATAGGCATACCCAGCTAATGTTTGCATTTTTAGTAGAGACAGAGTTTTGCCATGTTGGCCAGGCTGGTCTTAAACTCCTGGTCTGAAGTGATCCACATGACTGGCCTCATAAAGTGCTGGGATTACAGGCCTGAGCCACTGTGCCCAGCAGAAGTGCTAATTTTGATGAAGTCCCGTTTATCATTGTATTTTTTTTATGCTTTTGCATCACATGTAAGAAATCTTTGCAAAGCCCAAGGTCATGAAGATTTTCTCCTGTTTTCTTCTATAGGTTTTAGAGTTTAAGGTTTCATGTTTAGGTTTATAATCTATCTTAAGGTAATTTCTGTTTGTGATATGAAGTATGGATCCAAGTTTCCTTTTTTTTTTGCATATCAAGATCCAATTGTTATAGCATCATTTGTTGCAAAGTCAATCTTTTTTTCCGCTGCACCTTTGTAAAAGTTCACTGTCAATATTCATGAGTTTATTGCTAGACCCTGTATTCTCTTCCATCGATCTATTTGTCTGTCTTTATACAAATACCACAGTGTTTTGATTCTGAAGCTTTATAATAATTCTCAGGATCAGGTAATATTAGTCCTTCAACTTTGTTCTGTTTTTACAGAGTGTTTTTTTTTTTTGTTTGTTTGTTTGTTTGACTATCCTAGGGTTTTCACATTTTTATATGGGGAAATGAAAGATGGTCTCTGTTAATGTGGCTTTATTTTCTCCACTTATCAAGAGGTCCCTGAGGGGGTCACTTACATGCTTCACGTCTACTGCACTGCCTTTTGAGAAGAAAAGTGTCAGGCTTGACTAATTTCTCCAAATTTGGAGAAGGGCTAAATTCTGAAACTCATGACCTTTCAGAGCCTCCTGGCTGATAGCATTTTCTCCTCCCCTTATAACCTGCCTCCTTAAGTGATCACCTTCAAGACTGGTTTGAGATGCAGTGGGACTTTTAAGTGAGACTAAACTCCCTGAGAGTGAGAAGTTGGTCTGTGTTCCTCACTTGCCTCCCTAGAAACAAGCACATTGTCTAGTGCCTAGTAATTGCCCAATGACTATTCTTACAGCCAAATCTGTTGCCAAGTGAAGCTTGCTCTGGGAGTTAAAGTCTTGCCTTGTATTGCTCTGCTTTCTGGTTTCAGGGAGGATTAAGGTGAAAGGAGGGCCTCTGGTGGCTCTGGAGCTCCCACTGTGTGCAAGGCATCATGGCAGGAATCCACACATAGGCTATCCCACTTACTCTTCACCATTACTCTACAACAAGGAAATATTATTCCCATCTATTACTAATGAGGAAATGGAAGCTCAGAGGGTGTATTAGTCAGGGTTCTCTAGAGGGACAGAACTAATGGAATAGCTATATATAAGGGGAGTTTATTAAGTATTAACTCACACGATCACAAGGTCCCATAATAGGCTGTCTGCAGGCTATGGAGCAAGGAGAGCCAGTCTGAGTCCCAAGGCAAAAGGACTTGGAGTCTGATGTTCGAGGGCAGGAAGCATCCAGCACGGCAGAAAGATGTAGGCTGGGAGGCTAGGCCAGTCTCTCTTTTCACATTTTTCTGCCTGGTTATATTCTAGCTGTGCTGGCAGCTGATTAGATTGTGCCCAGATTAAGGGTGGGTCTGCCTTTCCCAACCCACTGACTCAAATGTTAATCTCCTTTGGCAACACCCTCACAGACACACTCAGGATCAATACTCTGTATCTTTCAATCCAATCAAGCTGACACTCAGTATTAACCATTCCAGAGGGGTTAGGGAACTTGTTAGCACACAGCAGAATTGAAATTTGGACTCCTACTTTTCTTCCGTAAGTATCTAAGATATGCCAAAGTCATTTACTTAGAAAACATATAGCTAAAACGCATTAAGCACTTACTGCGTGGCAGGCACTAGGGACTTGGTGAACAATGAGTGGTTTGTGGTAGAGGCTACAAGGGAGGCAGGGATGGGGGACATTGATGAGGAGAAGAAAAAGGCACTGGCTTTGAAGGGTGTTAACTACCAGCCTAAAGAACATGGGCTCTATCCAGTAGGTGTTGCGGAATAGTGGAAGGGTTTTATTCAAATGCAGAACAGGATTGGCTTATATTTAGGAAGAGCATCCAGCAGCAGTGTGGAGGGCAGACAGCTGTGGGCGACGAAGGAGTCAGGAACAGTAGTTATGACACCACCGAAAGAGAGAATAAAGATGATGGTGATGAGGCGGCTGAAGGAAATGAACACGTATGTATAGCAGACACTGTGCTTAGTGTATTCCATGTGCTTGCTCATTTAATATTCAGAACAACTGCATGAAGCCAATACTACTATGATCACCATTTTCCAGATGAGGAAATTAAGCCACAGAAGAGTTAAGTAATAATCATTCCAATCATAATAGAATAAGCCCTGAAACGATGTTCCCTGTTCACATCTGTAAGATTCTCTTACAATTTTCAGCCAGTAAATTGCAGAACCAGGATGGGAGCCTATATATCCTAGACGCCAAGCTGTATTTGTTTTGTCGCTTACCAAATCACCTCGCATCACAGACACCCAAGGAGGGGAGAGAGAAATCTTTGTGATCACAAAGGCCACCTTGCTGCCCCTCCCAGCCCCATCCAGACGTGTGAATCTCTCCTGTGCCATCTGCTTAATCATCTCCAGTGATGAGGGCCTCCCTCTCTGTCCAGGCATCCTGGACCACATTTTGACACCAGCATTATGAAAACTTGATCCTTGTTGAGCCCTGGTGAACTTGGCTTGCTGCTTCCAGGGCTTTCTCTGAGCCTCTGCTGGCTTTTTTTTCTACTTAATAAGCACCTGAGGGTGTGAACTGTGGCTACTGGTACAATCTGGGACAAAGTCCACCAGGGATTTTAAGGAGTGTTCTTTGCATGCAAAATATCACAAGGTGGCTGAGGCCATGCTAATTGGCTACATTTGAACTACAACAACATTCTAAACCCAGCAAGACAATTAAAGCTGAAAATGATCAGCTGGGATTAAAAGGATCCAAAGGGTAATTGCTTCATAACAAGCTACATTGCTCCAAGTAGCAGGAAGGATTGACGAAACTGGAATTAATTATTATATTGGAATACTTGTTTATTTTTATAGCGTGTTTTAAAATCATTTGGATTTGGCCAACTTGTGCCTTTTCCCAAATACTCCTGGGTTTGGTTAACTGCCTTGGATTTATCTGCCAACTGCAATTACTCCTGTTCTTGGAAACTATTGAGGCACAGAAACATACTCACCATTTATCAGTGTGATAAATACTTTTATTGCCTTGGTAATAATGATGCCTACATTTGTATAGTGCTTGTAACGTTTTCAAAATGACTTACGTCTGTTATCTCAGTTTGAGAACAACCCGATGGTATGGTTAAGGGTTGGGGTTCCGATTTGGAGACGATAAAGGCAGGGAGAAGTGAGCCGCGCAGCAGATTAACATTAGTGCTCACACGAGAATCCCGTGTGCCTGCTCTCACCTGGGGTATTCTAAGAAGGAAGCATCTTGTTCAGCAGGGCTGAACCCCGCCAACACAAAGTGAAAAAGTAATTGTTGGGGATTAAGAGGAAGGTGAAACTCGTTGATAAATTAGCTGTTTGAACTTTACAATGTGAAAGAGATCAATCGTCGGTCAGATAGGAAAGGTGCTTTCAGAAATAAAGTTGCTGCAATAAAACCTAAGGTATGAACTTTGGTTTGGAGTTGGTAGTCTTGGGCTTACATTCTGCCTCTTCCTTTTTGTGGTTCTGTATCTGTTAGTTGACTAGTCTTCTGGATCTTAGTTTCCTCTTTTGTATGATGGGTCTAACAAGGACATTTCACCGGTGTTACGGTTAAGGTCAAATGAAACCGTGTATGTGCTGGAGCTAGACAAATATGGGGTACTTTGGTCACTGGCATTTTTCTGTCTGATGTTCCTACTTTAACTGTGATAAGATATTCAGAAGACCAGCCACCTTTGCAGCTTGTTTCTTGAGAGACTTCATTCCCTACATTTTAAGGTGTGTTTAAAGGGATGTTTTCCTTATTATAATAGAACGAGTTACTAGGGTTTCACAATTTAGGAACAGGCAGAAGTCTTTTCTAGATACACACAAAGTGAATCAACCACCTTAAACCAAGCAGCATCTAAGAGATGTGCCTTCTAGTTTTGAAACGGATACAATTTCCAGCTTTTGTGACAACCCTGCCAGTTTAGCCTGCTCTAATATTTGTTCTGGGTGTGAGATTTTCTTTCTTTCTTCTCTCTTTTCTTTTTTCTTTCTCTCTCTCTCTGTTTCTCTCTCTCACTCTTTCTTTCATTCTTCTGAGACAGAGTCTGGTTCTGTCAACCAGGGTGGAGTGCAGTGGCATGATCTTGGCTCACTGAAACCTCTGTCTCCTGGGCTCAAGCCATCCTCCCACCTCAGCCTCCCAAGTAACTGGGACTACAGGCATGTGCCACCATGCCCAGCTAATTTTTGTATTTTTTTTTTTGTAGAGACGGGGATCTTGCCAGTATGCCCAGGCTGGTCTCAAACTTTTGAGCTCAAGTGATCTGCCCGCCTTGGCCTCCCAAAGTGCTGGGATTACAGGTATGAGCCACCGTGCCTAGCAGGGGCTGAGGTTTTAAAACAACACCAGTTTCTCAATGTAAAGCCTTAGGGTATAGAAAGGATTCTTTCAGATTTTGCAGTCTAGTAAAGACTGTTTTTGTGCAGTGCACTCTGGACTAACCCTTACAGATAGAAAGTATTGTTCTAGGCATTGTAGGGCATGCAAAATAAATAGAAGTTAGTGTGTCTCCAAACATGAACTTAGAATCTAGTTGGAGGAAAAAAACAAATACACATAAAGTACTTATATTTAGCTCTCACCAAGCTTTTGTTTGGTGCCAGGAACCAGGTGGAGCCCGCTGTCTATATCATCTTATTCCCACCAGGTAAGTACTATTTCTTTTATCCTTAGTTCACAGCATAGAAATTGAGGTTCAGGGAGTTTAAGGGCCTTTCCAAAGACAACTCTGTCCACCTGTCTCTAAAGGCCACACTCTAACCACCTGCTAATCAGTACTTCCAAACCCAATGAGTGGGTCTTCCCAGCCAGCTCTGAATCTGGGTTCATGGTTCAAAATATCAGGAATTAAAGTGCCAATGAACAGATTGCTTACAAAAGCGGTCACTTTAAGTAAAGGCAGTGAAGCCACAGGGGAGAAAAGTGACTTCTGGGATCCAACTGGCCTGGGTTTGAAACCTGGATCTGTCAGTTATAGCCTGCAAATAGTTCAGCCTCCCTGGAACTCGATCTCCACATCTCTATTAAGGAGGGAGAAGAATGCTTTCACTTTAACTGAGATAACCTGTAGAAAGCACCTAGCACAGAGCATAGCACAAAGGCTGGCCAATACGTGGCTCCTTCACCCTGCTTCCCATTCAATGGCTGCTCAACAGCTTCCTCTGACCAAGAGACCCCCACTTCCCATCTTTCCATCATGCCCCCCACAAGCTGCCTTATCCACTCTCTCTTCATAGATGCCAGCGAAAGGTGGCCTGCTCATCTGCTTTGAATCTTGCTGGTCTCTGGCTTATCTCTTCCAATCCCCGGTGCATTCTTGGCTTCACAGGGATTCAGCATGCCCACATTCTTGTGCGGTCACTGATTGAGCCCAGTTCCCTGTCTTGACAGTGGCCTTTAGAACATGAAAGTGTGTTTACACTCCACAAATGTGTTTGAATTTCCTAGAGCTGGCATCAGAGGAACTAGAGCCTCAGCTTAACCTCCCGCAGCCTGGTTCCAGTTGAGTGCTTTGTGGGATGCCATTTCTGTCAGAAAGTTTGTTCTTAAACTAAGCTGCAACCTGGCAGAATGGTTCTGAAATGAAGAACTCAGACCTGGCATCCAATTGCCTTGATTTAGAACCACCTGAGAATAGATAGTGAGCTTGTTTCCACGTGTTTTACTGTTATACATAAAACTCCATGCACATCCTCGTGCACACTTGTGAGAGTGTCTCTGGGAGTACACCTCTCAGAGAGAAATTGCTGGCTTAAAGGTATGCACACCTTTAGGTTCACTAGGTACTGCCAAATGGCTCCCCAACTTGTTGCAATAATTCACACTACCATTAGAATCTATGAAAATTCCAGTTCTTCCCTATCCATTCACTTTTGATATTGTCTGACTTTAAAATTTTTGCAAATCTGATGATGTGAAATGACATTATTATTTTTAATTTGTATTTCTCAGATGGTTAGTAAGGATGAACATCTTTATATGTGATTTTTGACTAATTGCGTTTCCTTTTTTGTGAATTGTCTTTCTCTATTTTTTGCTTACTTTTTTATTGGGTTGTATATTGTTTTCTTATTGATTGCCGAAGAATTCTTTATATTATTCTGGATATATATATGTATATGCATATATATGTGCGTGTATATATATGTGATTATATATTCTGTATTATACATATTCTGTTATATGCTTTGAAATATTGTTTTCTAGTTTATGTGTTACCTTTTCATGTAGTTTATGATGTCTTTGTAAGAAATTATATTTAGTAGTCAAATCTGTCATCTTTTTTTTCATAGTTTGAACTTTTTGTGTAATTCTTACCACCAAAGACCATGCACCTCTAATAACCAGGAAATAGAGTCAGTAATGGGGGCAGGAATAAGTAGAAGCTGACACCATTGAGAATTCTGGCAGAAGTTATCTTGGAAGGGTTAGTTGTGAGGTTGTTGGGGTTTTTTTTCAACTTTCAATTTTTTTTTTTTTTTTTTTTTGAGACAGAGTCTCACTTTGTTGCCCAGGCTGGGGTGCAGTGGCGCGATCTTGGCTTACTGCAACCTCCACCTCCTGGGTTTAAGAGATTCTCCTGCCTCAGCCTACAGAGTAGCTGGGATTACAGGTGTGCGCCACCATGCCTGGCTAATTTTTGTATTTTTAGTAGAGACGGGGTTTCATCATGTTGCCCAGGCTCATCTCGAACTCCTGATCTCAGGTGATCTGCCCACCTCGGTCTCACAAAGTGCTGGGATTACAGGTGTGAGCCACTGAGCCTGGCCTCAACTTTTAACTTTGAAATAATTATATCCTCATAGCAAGTTGCAAACTAATGTGCAAGGTGGTCCCAAGGACACAACACCAGCTCCCCCCAGTAGTAACATCTTGCACAGCTATAGAACAATATCATCACAGTCAGGAAATTCACATTGGTTCAAGCCACAGGGTTTGTGTATGCGCGCGTGCGCGCACCTGTGTTCTATGCAGTTTTTTCATAAATGTAGATTTGATCAGCCAGCACCACTGTCGAGCTACAGAGCTGCTTTGTCACCACAAGCTTTCTCGTCCTATCTGTTTATAGCCTGTGATTTTGTTTTGAAACATGTTAAAGATACTACAGCTAAACTCATTTTCTGTTTCTCTGGATGACTTCCAAAGAGTAAACTTAAATGCACAGTTTATTTTTAATTTTTAAATTTTTTTTCTTTTTAACCCCTGTCAGCTTCATTAGCACAGTTTTTAAATATAAATATACAATATGCAAAGCAGAATGATCACAGGCTCTGGAATCTGGTGCACCTGGATTTGCGACACAGCACAGTTATTCACCAGCTGGGCAACCTTGAGTCACCTTTCTGAGCCTCACTGATAAGAGGGTGGGGGGACACAGTACTTGCAATAATATGCAACATTGCTGTACAGTGGCCAATAAGTGCCTCATGAGTGGTAGTTACTGTAATTGAGGTTTCTCCTCTGACACCAACCTCATTACCCTGATTTTCTTCCACATGAGTAGAAATCATGGCTGTTCTGGCCTCTGCTTGTCATCTCAGCTGATGACGCATCTTTTTTTAAAAAAAAAATTATAAATTGACAATTTATAATTGTGTAAATTTATGGAGCACAAAGTGATGTTATAATTTACGAATACAGTGTGGAATAATTAAATCAACTAGTTAACATATCCATCACCTCAAGAACTTAACATTATTTTGTAATGAGAACGTTTGAAATTTACTCTGTGAATACTTTAGAAATGCGCAATACTATACACAAACTACCAACTACAGACAGTTCTTGACTACTTAGGTGAGACAAACAATTTTTTTGACTTCCTCATGATGCAAAAGCTGTACACACTCAGTAGAAACCATATTTTGAGTACCCATTCTATTTTTACTGCCAGTACAGTATATAATAAATTGTGTGAGATATTTAATACAATATTTTATTATAAAATAGGCCTTGTATTAGATGACTGTGCTCAACTATAGGCTAATGGAAGTGTTCTGAGTGCATTTCAGGTAGGTGAGGTGAAGTTATAATGTTCTGTAGGTTAAGTGTATTAAATGCATTTCGACTTAGGATATTTCCAACTTTCCATGTTTATTAGGACATAACCCTATCGTACATTTAGGAATATCTGTATATTTACCTTGCTGGGCTTTAGGACTTAAAACAAAACAAAACAATGATTTTCCTTCTGTCTAACTGGATTTTTGTACCTTTTAACCATCACACCTATCTCCCCATCCCTCGAAAAGCTCTTACTGCTTTTATTTCATTTTTGTCTTCCTCTTCCACTGTGCTCGCCAGCAGGACAGATAACTGTGGCAGAGGCCTCCTGAGCTCGTTAGCTGGGCTCTCACATCTCTCTGGTCTTTTTGTCTCACACGTTTTCTGTTTCATCTGTGGCTTGCCTTTGCTGTCTGGCTGGGCAAATCCTCCTCATGCCAGTGCTGACGTCGCAGTGCCCTTTTAAGAGGAGCACCCCGCTGGGTGCCAATGGCTCCTGATCTAAGCAGAGAGGGCTGAGCTGGGGGGAGCCAAGAGCTCCTTCCTGGGGCTGGGGGGAGCAGCTATTCTGGGAAACAAACGCTCCAGGCATCTCATTAGCATAATCTCAGGAATTAATGGCTTGATTGATGTTTCACGTTTCCCTGCAGTTTTCTATAAATGATAATGCATTAAAAGGAGATGGAGGAAAGAAAACATGACACGACATATATTATTTAGGTGTTTGCAGAGAGGCTGACACACAAACACACACAATTTATCAACAGTCACTTTTTGCATGGTGTTCTGAGCCCCAAGCCTCCAAGATGTGGAATTAATTTCATAGCAGGTGATTTTAGACTATTTCACATGGGCCATCTGTCGCTTCTTCATTTAACTCTCTGCTGTTACAATAATTAATCATTTCAGGGACTGGCTTGGCCCAAGCCAGTCCACTCTGGCTGAGAGCTCTACAAAAGGGGGTAACGTTGGATTACTTGCTTTAAAGTGGTGTGCTCCTTTGAAGCAGGTATGTTCAATTTTTTTTCTTGTTCTCTTGTATCTGCTAACACCATTGGCTCAAGAGCTGGTGACTGCTCCAGAGTATTAGATTTTTGTTGCTTAATCTGTTCATCTTCTACATTTGCAATTGAAAAAAACAAGTTGAGAGAGGTTGCTTGAATTGTCTAGGCTCACACAGCCAACCTGAGGGAGCTGAGACCAGAACCCCTGGTCAATTTTTCATACCTTGGTCTTGCTGTCTTTTGTCTGAACGGGTTCTTCAGAGAAAGAAGAAAACTCACCAGGAATAAGAAGAGGGGAACCCTAGAAACCCTAGGGGTATCTCAGCGTAGGGTATTTGGGACATACTCAAATTAAATGCTACATGTCAACGATTTAATCATTTCAGAAATCAAAATGTAACCAGCTCTAAGATGGAATTAGTGCCAGAGGAAACGAAGAGACATGAGGCATTGGTCTATCGTGCTTGATGAAACTGTGGAAGAGAAAAAACACCATGCTGCTTTTTAAATTGAGACGCATTCAACTGCCATCATTTATTGATGGACTTACTAATGACACAAATATTCTTTCATTGATTATTCAGTTCATGCCAACACTGGGCTGGATGCTAGAGGTACAGTGAAGTCCATGCACTCATGGGACGGATAATTTAGTCGAGGGACATAAAATGAAGAGTTAAACAAACAAATACAAATTGGCGTAAATGCTACCAAAGAAACAAACAAGGAGTGAAGATGGGGAAGGACTGGTGGCTGTTCCTCCACGTGTGTGTGGGTGAATATAGACCGGATGGTCACAGAAAGCCTCTTGAAGGGAACTGCACTTGAAATTGGACCCTGAAGGATAGGAGCTGACATGTGACGACAGGAGGAGGGCAATCCCAGGAGCTGGTGCTGCATCCACAATGGCCCTGAGGTGGGAAGGAAGATCAGCACCACAGAAATGGAGTCAGGGGCTCAAGAACCAGTAACGAAGAGGTAGAAGAGTAAGTGGGGCCACTGTAATCCTACAGGGGATTACACCTGTAATCCCAGCATTTTGGGAGGCCGAGGTGGGCGGATCGTCTGAGGTCAGGAGGTCGAGACCAGCCTGGCCAACATGGTGAAACCCCATCTCTACTAAAAATACAAAAATCAGCCCAACACGGTGGTGTGTGCCTGTAGTCCCAGCTACTCGGGAGGCTGAGGCAGGAGAATCACTTGAACCTGGGAAGTGGAGGTTGCAGTGAGCCAAGATCACGCCACTGCACTCCAGCCTGGACGACAGAGTGAGACTCCGTCTCAAAACAAAAAAAAGAAGAGGTAAGTGGGAGGAAGATCACTGAAGGCCTCTCCAGGTCATGGTGAAAAGTCTGGATATGACTCATGGGAACCACGGGATGGATTTTACTGGGAAAACAGAGCCTGGTGTATACTTCATTTTCTCCTTTTTACAGATGAAGACACTGAGGTGCAGAGAAACTTGCTGAAGACGACATGATGATAGGTGGAGTAGCTGGATTTCGAATTTCTAACCTAGCCCTCTTCAGTTTCAGAGTTCAATGCTCTAAACCAGGGGTCAACAAACTGTGGCCTATAGACCAAGTCCAGACTACTGCCTATTTTTGTATAAACAAAGTGTCATTGGAGCACAGCCATTTCCATCCATTTGTGTCATGTCAGTGGCTGCTTTCCCACTACAAAGGCAGAATTGAGGAGCTGCAACAGACACTGTGTTAGGCAGAGCCCAAAATATTTACTATCTGGCCCTTTAGAGAGAAAGTTTATTGACCCCTGCACTAGCCTGTAGGCCTCAGGCAGGGAGGAATCATGTCTGCTTTGTGTTTATTGACCCCTGCACTAGCCTGTGGGCCTCAAGCAGGGAGGAATCATGTCTGCTTTGCTCCTGGTGTTTCCCCTGAGTCACTCAGTGATTGGTATTTAGCTAGTATCCCCTCAGCATCTGCTGAATAAATGAAGAATGGGAGGTGAGTGCACAGAATTGAGAAATTAAAGAGTCAGAGATTGGGTGGCCAGGATTGGCAGGAGATAAGAAACACAGGCCGATGGGCATAGGCTCTGCTTGGAGTGCAGCAGGTAGACCCCTGCTTGGCTAGAAAACAGCATGCAGAGGGGAGGGGCAGGGTGTCAGGTTAGAGAGACCACCTGGGGGTTGATTGAGAAGAGCCTTGAATGCTATCATCATGAAGTGCCCAAGACCTTTAAGTGGCTGAGTTAGCACTCACAGAGGGGATGGAGGAGACCTGCTTTCCCAAGATGAAGATTGTAATTGGTTATTGATGTCCTATTTGTATGCTAATGCTGCTTAATAAAATGGCTAAGCCATAATTAACGCTCCAGGTTTCTCTCTTCCTCAAAAAAAAGAGCCATGGAAAGGTCAATGGATTTCGTATAATAAATTATTAAATAATGGGAAACACAAGAAATCAGTTTCCGAGCTATAATCTTTTCAGGTTTTATTAACTATCATTTGTTACAAGCACTGATGATGTTTACATTTTGCTTCTGCCATCTTCTTGCCAGTTCCAGGAATTTTTGGAATCGGAATCAGTGTTGAGTGCAAAAATATATTGTTTGCCAGAGTTTATCTATTTGAAAATCAAGACAGGTTACCTCTGTGATCTGACTTCTCTCTTTGTGTCAATGTTTAGGCCAATGGTATGGCAGCACATTGGCAGATGTTATGGTAGATGGAAACCGTGATGAACAACACTATGATGCCAGTTACATTTAGTTGGTAATAATGAAAATATGCCAGGACCCTCTGTAGTTAAAATTCTTACTCCTGTCATGCAAATTCTGCCAGAGGGAAGACTAGCAAAAATTCAGCATGACATAGGGGTACCCATGAGCTTGGGCTCCGGGGTCAGACACTCTGCATTTGAATCACAGTCTCACTTTTCAGTAGCTGTGAATTTTGTCCTTGCTTCTTCCATGCCTCATTTTATTAAACTAGGAAACAAGGATATCAGCAATGCTTACTGCATGGAGTTATGAAGACTAAATAAGAAAATGCATGTAAAGTGCATGTCAGAATGTTGGGCACACAGTAAATGTTCAATGAGTGTTGAAAGTGCTCAAGGACAATGGCCCATAAGAAGCCAAAGGTATCAGTAAATTTGTTAGCTTTAAAGAGAACAACAGACACTGGGGTCTACTTGAGGGTGAAGGATGGGAGGAGGAAGAGGAGAAGGAAAGATAAATATTGAGTACTGGGCTTAATGCCTGGGGGATGAAATAATCTGTACAACAAACCCCCATGACATGAGTTTACCTATGTAACAAACCTTCACATGTACTTCTGCACGTAAAATAAAAGTTAAAACTATTGTTAGCTTTAAATTTTCTCTTCAACTGTCAATCAATTCATTGGTAGTGTACCTAGTCCTGTGCTATGTGTGTTGGGAAGATGCTAAAAGAATATTGGCCAAAGTCATCCTGGCTGCCAAATAATTTACAATTCTTGCTGTGAAATCACGTCAAAGGTCTCTGAAGCAATCAGAGGACAACCCAATGGAGTAGAACTCAAATGTTCATTTATTGGGTATCTACTAAGTATTAGGGACTAGGCTGGGTGGTGATAAAGAAATGAATCAGAAGAATGCAGCTTACAGTCTAGTGGTGTCTGTAGACAAAAACTTCAATAAAGGGCGATGGAGTCAACATTAGAAGTGTTTCCTCAAACAGAAAAAATAAGGACCTAGTTCTACTAATGATAGGACTTCATCAAATTTCTGGCCTTAATTTCCTCATTTCAGGTTTCAACCAAAGACATAAAAGATATTTACCTGGCCTAAGGACTCACTCCCTAAGAATGTGTAATACTTGCACAGAATTCTTGTTCCACAGTCAAATGATCAAGGATACACTTCCAAAAAATACATTTACATAACAGAAGTCATAATCCCAGCATTTTAACATCACTCTAATTCTTTGAATTCTTTTTTTCACCATCATATTTTCAAGTACAATTTTAAATGTAATTCCTATCAAATTTCACATATCGTTAGGACCGCAGTTGTACAGAATAAGATACTAGCAGTAATACCCAATTCAGAACATACTCTCATCATTTTGTGCCTATGGATTTTTGTGTCCTGGGTTTTCCATTTTGTATTCAGCAATACACAAGCATTTTGATGTTGCTGCTTAGTTTTAATGGATATTTTTGGTATCATCATTGTTGTTGAATATATGCGTTGTCTGGTTTCACACCTTGTCACATACTTTACATTACGGCTTATATTAAACTATGTATGTTTTCCCAAGCGTAAAGGTACTGTGGGAGTAGGCAGAGTCCCTGTAGGGAAAATATCAGATGTCACTGAGCTCTTCTCTTGGCCTTGGCCGTGCAAAGAACATGTCAGAGTGGTGAGGCTGGGTATTCCCCTCCTAGGATCCATGGCACCACTCTGCACGCTCTGATAAGCTTGACCAACCTTTTTTCATAATTATCAATGTTTTGCAAGTATTATCTATCCTTCTGTTTTTTGCTTCAATATTATCAAGTATATTCTAGGCATCGTATTTACATGATCTGTAGTGGCTGCCTAGTGTTATGCATCACACTGAGTGGATTTTGCTCATAAAACGTTTCCATTGTTAGGTAACAAATAATTTCACAGTGGACATCTTTAAGTCTGAAGCTTGTTGGTGTTTGATAAGGGCTAAGACATGAAACCTTTCTCTTTCTCTCACAAGATCTGATACAAATGAATGAGAGATGTTAAGGCCAGTTAGATACAGAATAAGGTATCAGGTATACCAATTTCCTAAAATTTTTTTTCTGAATTGAATTTCACATCTCTTATTGTTCAGTGCAGACCAAACTGTCTCCCCAGATGGAGCATGGAGAAGAAAATTAGCCCAACATATGTATGAGCATTCTTCTGTGGCTCCTTCTCCCAAATCCACTCATCAGCCAAATTCCTCCCTTCCCTCTGGGACTGCAGAGAAAAAGAGAGTATCTTCTGGGATGTGGAATTTCCCCTCATCAAAAGAAAACAGACGCTGGGAGATAAATGATACCCCTTGTAAAGCTTTTGGATTCATCCCCAGGAGGGTGATTCCTGAGTTAAAGGGGAAATACATTTTTATCGCATAGTGCCAAATTATTTTTCAAAAGAGCTATACCTATGTTGGCTTTTAAGCTGCCCAAATTTTAAATTATCCAACGTGCATAAATACCTGGGGAAGTGTATTTAGCATAATTGTATTTCAATAAGCATATGAAGTAGAAATTGTTGACTGTTCTCTAGTAGAGATTGCCAAAACTCAACTAACCAACCTGGATATTAGCACCCTTAAACAGAGTAGGGGCCATCTGAGCTGAATCAGGCACCAGTTGGAAAGCATGAAATTACTGACTTTGTTTAAATCTAACTGTAATTTATCTGTTGGAGAAGCATTGAAAGGTGACATTTGTCTTGGTGCATTTCCCTTTCATTTCCGGAGCCGGAGTTCATCAGTCATGCAGCTCAAGTGCATGATACATGCAGATGAATATTTATTATAGATGATGGAGTATCCTTCTGGCAACATAATACACTTCATTCACTGGGAAGGGAATTCAGGCAGATTCATGATAGACTACTTGTGTGACTGGAGGAGGCTTTCATCTCCCTTCAGGAGAAATCCATGGAGAATCTGCCATTTTGGTGCAAGGAGAATCCACTTGGGTAGTGTCCATGTAAAAATTGATTTTAAAACATCATGGCTCGAATTTAGTTAAGTAACTTTTATTTGGAAAAGACTTGCTATTTCAAAAATAATTCATTAGTGGTGATGAAAAAAACCAGCTTTAGCCTGAATTCAGCCAATAGTTTTGAAGCACGTTGGTTGTGGAATGCAATCTGTTTGAATCATGTTAAGTTCACTTGTGAAGATACAGAGTTTCCATGTGTTAGAAAAGGATCTTAAAATAAAGCGTGCATTTCCAACATTGATCTGATACTAGAGGTTAAGTGCTTCTTTCTTAGGAAATGCAAGATCAAAGACAATGAAATGACAGGAAAAAAAAATACTAGAGCATGATTTTCTTTTTTTTAATTTAGAAGCCACTCCTTTTCCCAGGAGAGCTGAGCAGAGAAATCACTAGAAGAATAGCTTCCTTGTGCCCATTAAGCTACCTTTTGCTTTCTTTTGATGACTGATGGGAATCTTGTTCATTAAAATTGTATGGATGCCTTCTCCTTTCCTCCCACTGTTTATTTACACATAAAAAATAGATGATTTCCAGGATCCAAACATCATGCCTGCTAAGGCTGCTGAAAACCTCCATGTAAAGAGTCCTTTCTGCAGAAACATTGTGAGTTTCCTAAAATATACTACAGCGTATTCAAGTGGGTAAATTTGTGGAAGTGTAGACAAGGCTGACTATCTGAGGAAAACCAGTGTTACAATGGGCCTTTTTTGTTTTAACAAAGCAGAACCACCGTGCCTTCCCAGTCTCTAGACACATGCCTCTCTCATTGCATGCTGAATGGAAGTTACAGGAGGTGCAGTGAGTATGAGAGACTGAAACCAAAAGTACAGCCATCGAGGAAGATTAAACTCAACTTGACCTCCAAGGCTGATGGACGAATGATGATTAGAAAGAGGATATGCCTATCTAAATTGCACTCTATCTCTATTACAGTCTAACGACATTACTAAAATTGCTCTTTGATAATTCCTCAACGCGAAATGTGTCCACTTATCTCTGACTATACAAACAATCATTGATTCAGCCTCTCAGTGTGAGTCTCACCAAATTATTATGGGCAGATGGTCAGACCATTGAATTAGGGTTTGAATCTAAATCACCTCTGTGTTTTTTTTTTTCTTTTTCTCTCTCTCTCTCCATTTCTCCTTTTCTCTTCCTGTCTCTCCAACAAATATTTAACACAGTTTAATACTGTGTTAAAGTGGTCCCGTTATTTAACACAGTTTCATTTCTGGCTGTACCACTTGCTCACTGGTGATCTTGACCAAGTCACTTAAAATTTTGGAATCTTGGTTTCTCCTACATAAAAGGAGAATGATATCTGCCTTGCTTGATTCACAGACTTTTTGAGAAGCACAAAAGTCAAAGTATTTCATAGGGAGTCAAATGCTGTAGACACATGAAGATCTCCACTTGGGCTATAGTGTTCATTTATGAATTCATTGAGTACTCACTGTGTGCTAGGCACTGAGCTGGGTTCAGGGGATATGAAGATGAATAAAATGTATTCCCTGTGCTTCACATTTGTTGAGTTGAGGAGGGGTGACAGATGTATAAAGAAGTGTAGACAAGGACAGGTGTTGTGGGGAAGACCATTTCATACAGAAAAAAGAGCATGTCAAGATCCAGATGTAGGATGGTGAATGACAACTACAGGGTCATCTTTCACCCTGCGAGCCATGAGCATTGCTGTGTTTGTTTGTCTGGACTCCCCCTGCACATCCCCAGAGGCTAAGCACCTCTATTCCTTATAACCTGGACCAGCCCAGGTTGGGCCTGCCTACATTATCTTACTGGATGCTGTTGCCCTTATAATTATGACATCATTGTGTAGCTGCTGCTGAGGGTAGAGGTGGAACAGAGAAAAAGAAAAGCAGTATGGACATGAGAAAGGCTTGGGAGGGTGCTAACACTCCTCTACTTGTGCCTTTTCCTCTTTTTTTTTTTTTTGAGACGGAGTCTCACTCTTTCGCCCAGGCTGAACTGCAGTGGCGCTATCTTGGCTCACTGCAAGCTCCGCCTCCCGGGTTCACGCCATTCTCCTGCCTCAACCTCCCGAGTAGCTGGGACTACAGGCGCCCGCTACCACGCCCGGCTAATTTTTTTTTGTATTTTTAGTAGAGACGGGGTTTCACCGTATTAGCCAGGATGGTCTCGACCTCCTGACCTCGTGATCCACCCACCTCGGCCTCCCAAAGTGTTGGGATTACAGGCGTGAGCCACTGCGCCCGGCCTACTTGTGCCTTTTCCTAGTGATCTGGTGCTCTTGTGATGAATTGGATGTACCATGTGACATGATCACTTCAGATGGTAGACTTACTAGAATCCTAGGAAAAAGAGGCACCTGCAGTAGCTTCTCAGGCTTCAAAGCTGGAGCTCTCCTTGGCCCCTGGACACAGGTCCTTGTAGCATAACAAGCAGAAGTGGAGTCAAACAAACCTGCTTGGAAGCGTAACTTGCACACTTACCATCTGTGTGATCTAGAGCAAGTTAGTTAAATACTTTAAGGCTCGACTTTCTTGTTTAGAAAATAGGAGTGATCATCACAGCAGTAATCTCCTGGGGTTGCTGGGTGAAAAATAGACATGAATTGCTCAGCACTGGCCTCCATACATAATAAGCACTTAGTACGTGGTTCTGTTTTAGAGATTGCTCGACTTCTGGATTTTGAGAGAATTAGCAGGGGAAAGAAAGAAAAATGGCTTCATCTTCCCCCATGGGTACCACTTGCTTTTTTCAGAGGGAGAAATGTTTTTTGTAGCAAGGCTGTAGTGAAGAGAGAGACCTGCTCCAGCTGTCATGCCAGCTGCTGCAAATGAAAATTTCCTGTAGATGTTTATGTGCATCTTCCCAGCAGGTGTTTCCCAGGTATATTTCCTGGCTGGTGTGGTCTATAGGACTCTCTTTCCAGCTTGGCAGTCTGTGCTGTGTTTCAGTAACAACCCCAATCTCAGTGATTTAGATCCACAAAGGTTTATTTATTGCTTGTGCTATCTGTCCCTTGGAGGCTGGCAGGACTACTCAGATCATTTTGGTCACTCAAAGACCCAAGTGATAGAAGCTCTATCATGATGCATGGTTCCATGAATTTCAAGGCAGGAAAAGGAATATGGTAAAGCTTGCATTGGCTCTTTCTTTTTAAAAAGTTATTATTATTAAATTAATATTTTTTTAATCAACAAATCATAACCATCTGCATTTGGGGGTATAATGTGATGTTTGAGATATGTATAGAATGTGGAATGATTAAATCAAACTAATTAACATAGCCATAACCTTGTTTAACTATCATTTTTTATAGTGAAACATTTAAAATGTACTCTTAGGTATTTTGAAATATACAATACATTATTACCATCTACATTCAATAATGTGCCAAGTCCTGTACATTACCTTGCTAATCCTCACCCAAACCCTATTTGATAGGGAACTTTATCCTTATTTTATTGATGAGAAATCAAATGCAGATTTTCCCAGGATGACGCAGGTAATAAATAGTAATGCTGAGACTTGACCTCAGGCCTCTCAGACTTCCCAGTGCAGTGAGATTATGATTCTGTAACAATCACTTTATTTGCCTGTCTCTTCTACCAGCTGGGGGATGCCCTGAGGGCTTAGTCTGCATTTTATTCTTCATTTACTCCCAATGCATAGCATCGTGTCTGGCACAGAGGAGGTGCCCAAGAGGGATTTGTTGAATGACTGAATGGTTAGTTGTGGCCAAAAATGGGGGGAACAAAAGGCATCAGGGGAATTAGGCAAAGGAGGCAGTGGTGCAGTGGTGAACTCTTTAGCATTGCTTTAAGATTAATGGAAACCTTGACATAGAGAGGCTGACACCATAGAAGGCATTTGATCATCTCATTTAACAGGGGATGTAGACATTAATAGACTGAAGGGTTCAGAGCTGAAAAATCTTTCTGCTTTAGGTCAGCACCTCTCTCTTACTGCAAGTATCATGTCCGATGGTCACCTCCTGAAAAGTCAAGATTCTTGGCTCACAGAGATATCTAGAAAGAGGCCACCTTCAGAGATGTAGATATGGTTCCTTTGTTCCATACCATCTGGACAGCATTGCCAACCCTGTGTGAACCATCAGCAATAACATCTCCTTGTGTGATAGCTTATTTTTCAGTAACTGAAAGTAAACAAACTGCAGCCGTATTTGGGGACACTACCTAGTCCTGTGACTTTGGGCAAACTAACTAATCTCTTTGGACCTCAGATTATTTTTCTGTTAAATAGGAGTATTGGTCTTCATAGTTACTTCCCAATATTGTTTTTGCCCACATTTTCTGATGGGACATGCAGACTGCATTTCCCAGTTTCTCTTGTAACTAGCGACTGTGTGGCCAACTTCAGGCCAGTGGTCTCTCAGAAGAGTCACATGGCAGTTCTAGGAGCCCTCCTGAGACTCAACGCCCATGCATCCTTCATTCCTCCTCCATCCTGAGCCAGGAATGTGGATGCTGCCATCTTGGGCCATGATTTTGAGGCCAAAGACGGTGGATGACATGGAGCCTGTGTTCCTGACACCAGGAAGTGCCCTATCAGCCCTGGACCAATGGCCAGCATAATTTAGGAGAGAAATACCATTATCTTGTTTAGTTAACTGTTGTTTTAGAGATTCCTGTTACTCACAGCTGAATCTCATTCTAACTAGTATGCTACGTCAATGTTAAATGTTTTCTAAACTGGCCCAATCATAAGCGCAGCATGAAATATTTATTCAAAACAGATTCCCAGGCTCCTCCGTGGAAGATTCCAAGTAAGTAGGTTGAGGGTGGGGCCCAGGAACCTATATTTTTAACAAATGACCTAAAATCATTCTTATGATTAAACAAGTTTGAAAAACACTGACGCAGATAATATCTAACATCCCTTACCTTTTCTAAGCAGGAAAATGATATGTTTGTTTATTTATATATGTATATATGGATATATGGTTTATTTTTAATGTCTCCCTACAGCTATATGGAAAGTGTTTTAGAGGATCCAGGATATGGGGATGGAGAGAGTAGTAAGTGCAGCTGCCTGTTGAGGTCCAGAAGAGAGGAGATAAGGTCTGAAAATCAGGTCAGAAGAGCTAGGAAAGTGAAGAGTAATCTCACATGTCAGTCGGACTGGGTGACTAACTAGGTTAGGGATGGAAAGGAAAACTCTGGTTAACTCCCACGTCTCTGGATTGGGTGACTGGGCAGAGTGATGCCCTTACCAAGACAGCAATGCAGGTGGAGAGGCAGGTTTGGGGAAGAAAATGAAGAGGCAGGTTTGGGATGCACCCAGTTTGAGGGTCCAATGGGTGGAGCTGTCCAGCACAGTCTAAGATTACACATATCCCTTTCCTGGGCAGAGCTTGAGTGATGGTGGTAGTAATACTTACAGAAAGTTAATGAGCTGGACGGTAAGGTTGTCATCCATCCACACCTCCTGATTCCAGCCGGGTCACTGGGTCTAATGTCCACTTTGAATCTAAACATTTCCCACCTTTAATAATGGACATTGGAGATAACAAAAGGTGGAAAGGTTGGAGGAGAGTGAGGGTTGAAAAATTACCTATTGGGAACAATGTTCAATATTTGCATGAGGGTTACACGAAAAGCCCAAACTTCACCCATATGCAATATGTGCATGTAAGAAACCTGCACTTGTACCCCCTAAATTTAAAAAAATTTAAACATAATTTTAAAAATTAAAAAATTAAAATGCAAAATTTCCACTTGTTTTTGTGGTCACTTTTTTTCTTCCCAACATAGAAATGAAAGAATCAAGTTATTCAATGGGCAGATACATTCATTCATTTGATCATTCATTTGTTCATCAAGGAATAGCGTCTAATATGTACTTAGAACTGAGAATAAAATGTTGAAAAAGTTAGGCATGGCTCCTGCCTTCATGGAGCTTAGACTGATGGGTGAGTCTGACAAAAAAATAAAAATTAGCTGGATATGGTGCCATGTGCCTGTAGTTCCAGCTACTTGGGAGGCTGAGGTGAGAGGATTGCTTCAGTCCAGGATTTCAAGGCTACAGTGAGCTATGACTGCACCACTGCACTCCAGGTTGGGCCACAGAGTGAGATCCTATGCCAAAAAAAAAAATGTAAAAATAAATAAAAATCTGAACTATGAGAAGTTCTACAAAGGAACCAAATTTTGTTGGGAAGCACATAGCGTAGTAGGATGAGTACAATGTTTGGAAACAAAAGCATGCGCAGGAGGCTTGTGCTCTCATTCTCCACCTTTGCAGTGTCTGCAAATTACAGCTGCAGTTTCTCATCTGTGAAATGGGGTGGTTATCAATTTCCATACCTCACAGTTGTTGTATAGTTTAGGCTAAGTGATGCTGTCCTAACAAACCACATCCACATCTCAGCGGTTTATAAGAACCACATTTATTTCTTATTCATGTTACTTGTTGGTTGGAGGCCAGCTATGACTCTGCTCCATGGTCTCATCTCTTTGGAAGGAGCAGGTGGCATCTGGGCACGGGTATTCATGTGTCAGAAGAAAGCGAGAAATGGCAGAACTATGTGCCTCTTATTGGTTCTGCTTGGATGTGAAGCAGAGTTCTGCTTGCCATCCACTAACCAAAGACATTCCCATGATTCAGTTCAGGGTCACTGGTGAGGAGGGGGTGAAACTCTTTTCTTCCATTGAGAGGGCACCAGGAGAAGCACAATAGGACATGGCAACTTGTATTTTAGAAAACTTTCTACTGACATATAATAAACCTACAGAAAGGATATAAGAAACCTAAGATGGTAGCAAATGTTTCTAAACAATAATATAACAGTCCAGGCGCGGTGGCTCATGCCTGTAATCCAAGCACTTTGGGAGGCTGAGGCGGGTGGATCACGAGGTCAGGAGTTCGAGACCAGCCTGGCCAATATGGTGAAACCCCATCTCTACTAAAAATACAAAAATTAGCTGGGTGTGGTGGCATGTGCCTGTAGTCCCAGCTACTTGGAAGGCTGAGGCAGAAGAATCGCTTGAACCCAGGAGGCAGAGACTGCAGTGAGCTGAGATCGTGCCACTGCACTCCAGCCTGGGTGATAGAGGAAGACACCGTCTCAAAAAAAAAAAAAAAAAAAAGGCCAGGAACGGTGGCTCATGCCTGTAATCCCAGAACTTTGGGAGGCCAAGGTGGGCGGGTCACCTGAAGTTGGGAATTTGAGATCAGCCTGACCAACATGCAGAAACCCTGTCTCAACTAAAAATACAAGAAATTAGCTGGACATGTTGGTGCATGCCTGTAATTCCAGCTACTCAGGAGGCTGAGGCAAGAGAATTGCCTGAATTCGGGAGGCAGAGGTTGTGGTGAGCCAAGATTGTGCCATTGCACTCCAGCCTGGGCAACAAGAGTGAAACTCCATCTCAAAAAAAAAATGCAATAATATAACAATCCACAGATGTGACAATCAGTTTGGGTAAATACGTTAATAAGCTTATGTAATATAAGGCTCACATGCAAACATCAAGAAGTAATTCTCTGATAATCTGCAGTTCCATTTAAAGAAACTACCCCAGGTAAAGACTCAATGTAGTGAATGATCTATCAGTCATTTG
Source organism: Pan paniscus (assembly GCF_029289425.2). Lineage (NCBI taxonomy): Eukaryota > Metazoa > Chordata > Mammalia > Primates > Hominidae > Pan > Pan paniscus. Next base: position 145,022,513 of record NC_073256.2, on the reverse strand, counting down.
TCTGAAATGAGAGGGTGATCATGAGATTTGTGACAATGGCTGAAGGACGAAAAGGGAAAAAATAACTTATATTAACATCCCCATTTTTACTGATGGGGAAATCAAAACTCAAATATGTTATACAACTTCCTCAAGGTCACACAGATAGGATTTGAGCCAGGTTGGCTAACAAGAATCTGTATTCACAACCATCAGTCTCTGTAACAGCTGCAAGGCTGGAGTAAGGCTGCCTTAGAATTCAGCTCCTTCTTATGGCAGACATTCTAGAGAGAAGCAGGAGAGCTACTCTAAGACCCAAGCTCTCTCTCTCTCTGAGAGAACAGGGGAGGAGTTCCAGGGCTCCCTGAAACCCTTCTTATCCGGCTTCCTAGGTACCAAGGAACTGCTATCCCAGAGATCCAATGGGTAATTACTGAAGATGGTGAGGTTACCTCTATCGTTGCTAATGACTTGATGCAGTTTGCAGAGGGCATGAGGTCATGTTGCTGAAACTAGTCCCCCTTATCAAAGAGGAAGGCAGCACACATGGCCTGGGCCTCTTTGGGTGAGAACTCATGGGAACAGGGCTGCTTTTCCTCCTACAGTAGAGAAGGTGAGAATTGCCTGTCCTCCCAGTAACTCAGGCTGCTTGTGGAGACCCTGTAGCCTCCTACACTGATCCTCTGCCTGGAGACCTTCACCTACTCACTTTTTTGACTCCTGGATGAATTGTATTCTTTTTCCAAAGCCAGATTTAGATATCAGGAGTCTAAGGTATATTTACTTGTTCCAGGCACATCATTTTCATGTGTCACCAGAGTTGACTTGTCCATGATTGAGAAGCTTCCAAAGGAACAGCTTGTCGAAACTGTCAGCTCTTACCATTTTCTTTGTTTTTCTTCCTCCACTTCACTGTGGACCCAGTGGCATTTTCCAGGTTGAGAGAGGCTGTCTTACCGAGGGAAGGTCTGAATGGCACCAGGAGTGGTGAGAATCATAGGTGCTCATGAGATCTAGTTTGAAGACCACCGATTTGAATGCAAAGAAAACTCTGGCATTATTTATTATTATTATTATTTTTTGAGATGAAGTTTCACTCTTTTTGCCCAGGCTGGAGTGCAATGGTGCAATCTCAGCTCACTGCAACCTCTGCCTCCCGGGTTCAAGCGATTCTTCTGCCTCAGCCTCCTGAGTAGCTGGGATTACAGGTATGTGCCACCATGCCTGGCTAATTTCACATCTTTAGTAGAGACGGGGTTTCTCCATGTTGGTCAGGCTGGTCTCGAACCCCCAACCTCAGGTGATCCACCCGCCTCGGCCTTCCAAAGTGCTGGGATTATAGGCATGAGCCACCGCACCCGGCCTCCCTCTGGTATTATTATATTTGTCATTCACTGAATATTTTATTATATAAGGCTCTGTGCTAAGAACTTAAGCTTTATCTCATTAAATCTTCACTGCGGCCTTGTAAAGTAGATACTGATGTTCCCATTTTATAGACGAAGGGACTGAGGATTATAATGTTTTTCTAATATCCCCAAGGCCACTCAGCTAATAACTAGCAGGCCTGGATTCAAATTCAGACGGGTGTGACATCAGAGCCCATTGTCATAACCCCATACAAGGCTGTTCTTCCTTTCCCCAGGTCATTGTGTTGTCCACAATTACTCACTTCCTGCCCCTTCCTTTTAAGAGGACTACACGTGACCCCTTTCCCTGTAATGTCATGTGACTTGCAGTGTCTCCCATAGGAGGGAGGAGGATACAACTCCTGACTCACAGATGGACTTGGGGTTTGACCATGTGACTTGTGTTGGCCAGTGGACTGTGAGTAGATGAAACATACCCCGTGCCCGAGCAGAAGCCTTTAAGAGTCTTCATGAGTTTCTGCCTGCTTTCTTGCTCTTTCTGCCAAGAGAGTGCCACATTCCACAGAGGGGTGTTCCTCCAGGCTGGATCTCAGCATAAGACAGGTGGTGCAGATTCTATAGCTGCTGAGCTGCAGCCATCCACATGCAACATGAGCTAAAAAGAAATTGTTTTTTTAAGCCACTGGGATTTTGGCACTCTTTGTTATTGCATCTAAATCGGGCTAATACATCAAAGGATATTTGGAAACATATGGTTCATGTAGATACTAATAATCTCAGGAAGATAGTCCTGAACTTGATTCTCATTTGTGTCACCATGGATGGGTTGATGACCATACCTGTGGAGATCAACTTAAGTAATTAGCTACAAAAACACTCAAGTCAACCATGATGTTTTATGTTAGTAGTTATTACCCCAGTGAGCACTGTTCTTGGTGATACGGAATTTAGTTCCACTACTTTATAAAGTCCATGGAGGTAGGGACCGTGTTATTTTTTGCTCACAACTATGTAGTGCATGCCACATAGTGGATACTCAATAATTATGTAATGAATGAATTATGTTGGGAGGGGTTTTGCAATGAAAAAGTGTTTCGTGAGTGATTTTCTTTTTAATTTTTTTTTAGACAGAGTTTCGCTCTTGTTGCCCAGGCTGGAGTGCAACAGCACGATCTTGGCTCACTGCAACCTCTGCCACCCGGGTTCAAGCAATTCTCCTGCCTCAGCCTCCCAAAGTAGCTGAGATTACAAGCGCCCACCACCACACCCAGCTATCTTTTTTTGTATTTTTAATAGAGACGGGGTTTCACTATGTTGGCCAGGCAGGTCTTGAACTCCTGACTTCAGGTGATCCACCCACCTTGGCCTTCCAAAGTGCTGAGATTACAAGTGTGAGCCACCACATCCAGCCTTGTGAGTGATTAAAATTTTAACCAGCTGAAATAAACCACTTACATACTTTAGGACTCCTCAGAGACTTCAGTGCATTGAAGCAAATTGTGACTCTCCGAGAGAGGGCAGGGCTAATAGGTAGTATTTCACAAAATTATCTGACCATGGAACTCTTTTCTTCCCAGGAACATCTCATAGAAACACATTCTGGAAAATGCTGGTTTGGGGAATGGAGAACACAGGCACTAGTGTTTTGCCTCATTTGCTACCTTGTCCCATGGAATAGATCTCTAGTGGGGTCATGGTCTGCAGCTGACTGGAATGAGAATTAGGCTTAGAGTTGGCTGTTTACATTTCTGACCATTTCTTTCTGAGGTGAGCTTCTGTGTTAGCAGGAATATCACATTGCTAATTCATAACTCAATATCATTTTCTGTACAAAAGGAACATCTTCTCTGCCTATCTCATATTTTGGAAGAAAAAACAAATGAGATTGAGCAATAACAGAGGCACTTGAGGATAGGATCTGTGGCTTATTTGCTATATCCCTAGCACCTACTTGATGGGCTGGTAGGTGATAGAAATCAACATGCTTCCATGAGTGAATGAATGAATTCACAGCACTAGCCCACGGTGAGCAGAAGGATCTAGGTGGTATTGGGTCTGCATAGAGAAAGGCCAGCTACAGATGACCTGGTAACTCCTCCAAAAATCCAGCCAGTTTTTACCTAGATCTACCGTAAGCAACAATTCCATTGTGCTACTTAGGAGAAGAGTGAGTCTGGCAAGTAAAAAGTCACAAGGGAATTGGAGCTGTCACTGGGTTGTCAACTTCATTCATTCCTCACTCTTTTCCTTTGTGAAGAAAGCTCTGATTTTGTTCACTCTCCACCGAAGCCTTGTGTTTCTGGAGGAAAGAAATAATTGGTCTCAGCCATCAAGGTGGTCTCATTCTCTTTGCTCAAGACTACTTTATGTATGGACATATGACACACTTCTGGCTCATAGGTATGAGGGGAAGTGAGCTTGAATGACCAAGAAAGTGTTTTTCATCTCTAAAAGAGACATCAGAGAGGGGACGTGTCCCTATTCTCCTCATGTTCCCTTTGCTGCTGTTGTGTCTACATGTGATGCCTGAAACTGTGGCTACCATCTTGGAAACATAAGAAAAAATATTGCTAATGGGGAGGACAGAGTGGGACAATGAAAAGTGCAGGTTCTTTGAAGTGTTCATGGAGGTTCCAAATGAAGCCTCCACATCCCAAAGTTTCTTTTTCTGTGAGATAATGGTCTTTGCTGTTTAAACTATTAGTTGGGTTTTCTATTACTTGGTGTTGAAGTTTCCTAACAAATACAAGATGACACAAAAATGAGCAACTTGTGGAGTCTACCCTCAAAGATCTCACAGCCTAGTTGCAACGGCAGCATGAAAATAATGCCAGCATGGTTTGATATGTACCTAAATCCAGGTATAAGCCAGGTGCTTCATGATGGCACAGGAGAATGATCTTGGTCTGCAATGGAGGGTTGGGGAAGGCTTCTCCGAGGAGGTGGCTTTTTGGGTGGAACTTTCAATGAGATGGGCTTTGCCATCCAGGTGGGGTGGGTTCAAAGGATCTGATAGGGCATTGCTTGATTAAGGCTTGTTTGGTTTGGCACATGTCTGGGTTGTAAAGGAGACAGATGAGACAGTGAGAACAAAGCAGGAGGAAATAGCCTGATGTAAAGGACACTGTGAAGGACATGTAGGAGGCACCATAAGGGAGGCTTGGGTGCATCAGGATTCAGGAGTAGGCTGATCTGACTCTCACCTCATGGATTCATGCAGTCAATGTCATATCGATTGAATGTTTGTGGTGTGCCAGGCACTCAGCTAGAAGCTGAGGTTACAGGGTTGAGTGCTGGCCTGTAAGCTCCTGAGAGCCTGAAGCTGTTGTGGTCACCACTGAGACTCCTAGAAGCTGGCCTAGAGCTTAACACCCTGGGGACTCACGTGTTTGTTGACCAAATACGTAACACAAATAGCATCCTTGCGCTCTTGGCTGTTGTGGATGGAGGAGGAGAGATAGGCATTTAACAAAAAGAGAAAGGTATCAATAAACACAATTTCGATGAAAACCAAATTCCATGGATACTCAACCAAGTCAGAAAAGATAATCCTGAAAAAGGGGCCAGTGAGGATTTTTTGTTGTTAACCTCTCTGGGCCTCAGTTTCCTTATTTGTAAGCTGGGGATAATAATTCTTATTTCCAGGGGATGTTGAGAGGTCAGAAATAATATATGTAAAGTTTCTAGCATGTAGTACATTCAATATTTTTTAATGCAGCTCAGGCAAATCCTCGGGAAAAGTCACTTATGTGGGGCCACACCTCATCTTGGTGTTCTCTTGCATATTAGTTTGCCTGGACCAAAACCTACAGCTACTGCTTTTAATTTGTGTTGGCTGTTCACAACTCATTTCTTGACAATACAGGAAATATAAAGTATTATTATATTTCACGATGAAAAAAAAAAACCCTTCGTGAATTTGATTGATGTCAGAATCACTCCCTCCCTTTGCCCCTGGCGAAAAATGAGCCAACAACTAAGTATTTCTGTCACACACAGTCAAGAAGTGGATTAATGGATCAAAATGACCATTTAACAAGGATAAAGAAAACTCAATTTCAGAGAAGCAAATGCAGACGTGGGTGGGAAAGGTGGGTGGCTTGGGTTGCCTCTTTTTCCATTAAGATGTGGTTGGCTTTTATCATACCCACACATCTGGAGGCTCCTCAAGGGGCCAATCTGAGGGGCTGCAGAGTGGTGAGGCTACCTCATGCCAAGACCTTCTGGCAACTTTTCCCTCCTAGACTCAGCTCAAGGCCACTTCTCTGTGTCCTCAAACCCAAACCACAAGGACCAACACTGGTGTGAAGCTCTAGGTGTAACTGCAGGGTTCTGTGATGAATGAGCTTGCTTCCAGAAAACAGTGGCTTGAAGCCCCCTGGGCTAAGTGCTAGCTACCTTGAAGGCTAAGGGCTATAGAGTTGAAAGAAAGAGAAAACATGTACTGCTGTTCTGGCTATTTATATGACATATGCTTTGTCATCCCATGTAGCAACTCTTCCGTATCTACAGAGTTCCCATGTCCAGATGACCAAACTGAGGCTTAGAGAGGGTAATCACATTATTCAAGGTGATAAATCTATAAAGTGGCAAAGCTGAGATTTTTAACTTGCTATTTTTCTTTTGCCCTAGAAATCTGAGTGAAGAGATGAATTGTGGGCATCTTTCTCAAAATTTAATTTGAAAGCATGTCTAAAATATGTAGACCTGTGTTGGGTTATTTCTATGAATCCAACTGTCTGTGTTCTCCATGTGGATGAATGGTGGATTGCATCTGGGCTGCCTCCAGCTCTATCCCCAGTATCTTGTGCTGCACCCAACACAGAGGAGATTCTCAATCTAATGTATTGACTGAAGAATAAATGTGCTTCTTAGCTTTTGATTTCAAGAAGTAACTTATTAAAAAAAAAAAAAAGAAGAAAGACAAGCTATCCAGAAGGGAAACCTGTAGAATTAGACACCGAGAATTGCAAAGACCTGGGAGGACATCTAAGGCAAACCCTCATCCGTGACATGAAGCTTCCAGTGACTCATTTTAGGCCTTCATTTCACAGAGAACACAGGGCAGGAAGTGACAGATGTTCCAGACATCTGGGCCACAAGTAATTATGCAGATTTTATAGAAAGTATTTGGCCGAACTGTAATAAGCTTCTTGAGCAAATTGATCAGTTGATCTTTCAGTGAAGGTACTGAGTCACAGAGGAAAGGGAGCATTAAGAAGACACCTCCCATGACTGAACAGGGAACGGCCAGGGCAGGGGCTTGCCTGACCTGTCTGGTGGGTAAATGGCAGCCGGGGAGGGGCTGGCCAACTGAGGCCTCTGATAGACACTCCTGGCCGAAAGAGTCCGGAACTGGAGACCATGAGAAATAGAAGGGACTACATTGCCCACCAAAAACGTATTGTCCATCATTCAACTGCTTGACCATCAATAAGTAAAAGTGCCATAGTAACTGACAAGAGGCCTTTTCCCAATGCTGGACTTATTCAATTATTATTAGTAATAGCAGCAGCTGTCATTTACTGAGTACCTACAATGTGAGGATAATAACATCCATTTCCCTGAGTTATTGGGACAACTGAAAGCATGCAAATTGCTTTGTACAGCCAGTTCTGCTATAGTACTTCACATGTGTTCCTAAAAGTCACACAAAAGCCACGGGGCTTATGGAGAGAATGGGGTAAGGGGAAAATACTCAAAAATGTCACAAGTTATATATATATATATATATATATATTTAATCACACACTTTTTAATTAATTTGGTGCATATATATACCTCAAATATATATATATATATATACCCCAAATAAAATGGTAGCACAGTTTTCCACATTAGTTTAAAAATACATAAATATTCAAAAATATTGTACTTTATCTTACTAGGAATAATTCAAAGTTTACTTGTATAAGTGAGTGTCAGAAGGGTTGTACCTTGTGAGTTATTGAGAAGTTGTGATAGAAGAGTTATTTGAAATCAGATGGAAAGTTGTTATACCAGATGTGGATGGGTGTGGTTCATAACACACACCTTTGTGTATTATGCTGAATATACAACATCCCAGCTGAGGTGACTGGGAGATGTTTGAGGTGTGTTTTGTGTACTCCTACATAATTCGGTTCAGCTGGGTGCACCTAGTTTTTCTCACAGATGAAATCTTGCATAAGCAAACATGAAATGTATGTTGTGCTCAAATTGTTTCCTATTGTATCAATTGTGCTGGAACAATTTCACGTTTTCAAAAGAAGCAGCATAACAGAAGTGACTTTATAGGATTCATAGCAAATGCTCAATAAATGATAGTTGTAATTGTTCTGTAGAGAATCTGACATCCATACATTAAACCTATTAGGTACATGTAAATAATCTCATTTTACAGATGAGTAAAACTGAGGCTCAAAGAGGGAAAATCACTCACTGAGGGGCATAGAGCTATGAATGCTGGAGCTCTATTCACCCCTTTATGTGTCTCTCCCTGGAGTAAGTTTCCTTTTACACCTTATTATGGCATAGTATGCTAGTGGCAGAGGAAGCCACAGGATGACGGCATGCTTCTATTTGCTTGTTTATTTATTTATTTACTTATTGAAACGGAGTCTCACTCTGTCACCCAGGTTGAAGTGCAGTTGCACAAACTTGGCTCACTGCAACCTCCGTCTCCCAAGTTCAAGCAATTCTCCTGCCTCAGCCTCCAGAGTAGCTGGGATTACAGGCACACACCACCACGTCCGGCTAATTTTTTTTGTATTTTTAGTAGAGATGGGGTTTCATCATGTTGGCCATGCTGGTCTCGATCTTCTGACCTCAGGTGATTCACTCACCTTGGCCTCCCAAAGTGCTGGGATTACAGGCATGAGCCACTGCCCCTGACCGACTGCATACTTCTAGAACATCATCTTTACCAGCTTAAAGTATTATTGCCTAGAATGCAAATTCATATAATTTTTAAAGACTAGACAAATTTCTGAGACTTTTCCAGTCTGTGCTGCTACCTCAGGTGACATATTTATCCTCCTTCTCTGCTCTTCGGGATAATGGAGTGAAAAATGTTGAAGAGTACTGTGATATCTCATGCTACTTCCTGATGTGGCACAAATCCCTGTATTTAGCCAAAAGTTGCCTCCCTGGAATGCTCACCACTGTGTCCTTAACTAAGTCTTCTTTTCTCTCTGCTGAACTTGGCAGTAAATAGTTTATAGTTTGACAATGTCTTCTATAAATTCTGGGGTTGAGAATTGAGCACACTATTCCAGACATTCCTTAGCAAACCTAAACACAGAGGATCCTGTTGTGCTCTTGGCCTAAGGTGGGATTAACTTTTGTAGTAGATACCCCACTTTACTAGTTCATGCAGATCTCAGGGCCAACTAAATCCCAGATCATTTTTGTGTAAATTCTTGACACCTGGTATCCCTTCTTCATTCTGAGCCCAAACATAGGATTTACATATATGCCCATTAAAATATCTTCTACTTGGTTTTAGTCCACCGAAAGTCCATTTTCTCCCTACTTTTTATCATGGTATGCTTCCAACTTACTCAAAAGCAGAGAGAATAGTGATATAATGAATCTGCATAAACCCATCACCTTCATGAAATTCATCAATTTTCAGCTCATGGACGACCTTGTTTTGTGAAGACTCTTGTTCACTTATGACGCGGCATCTCTCCTGCCCTGAATGTTTTCAATTAAGCAAGTCCTAGACCTCATACCACTTCACTTGTATTGCAGTATGTATCTCTAAAAGATAAGGATTCTTTTAAAACATACTTATAAGATCATTATCACACCAAAATAAATTAACAATACTTTTTTTCTTTTTCCTTTTTTTTTTTTTTTTGAGACAGGGTCTCCCTTTGTTGTCCAGGTTGGAGTGCAGTGGCATGATCTCGGCTCACTGCAACCTTCTCCTCCCAGGCTCAAGTGATCGTTCAGCCTCAGACTCCCAAGTAGCTGGGACTACAAGCAGGAGCCACTATGCCCAGCTAATTTTTGCATTTTTTATAGAGACAGGGTTTCACCATATTGCCCAGGTTGCTCTCGAACTCCTGAGCTCAAACTATCTGCCCACCTTGGCCCCCCAAAGTGCTAGGAATATAGGTGTGAGCCACTGCACCCAGCCAACAATACTTTCTTAATATTGTCAAATATCTAGTGTTCAAAGTATCTCAATTGTTTTTGTTTAAATTAGGATTCATTATGGATATGTCTTTTAAGTCCCTATTAATTAGGGTTTCTCCTTCATCTCTCCTTTTTTTCTCTTGAGTTTTTGTTATTAAAAAAAAAAGTTTCCTTGTTGTTGGTTAAGTTTCTTAAATCATAAACTTTACTGATTGTATCCCCAGTAGTGTCATCTAACATGTTACTCTGTCTCCTTTTTTTCCCTATAAATTGGCAGTAGAATTCAGAGGCTTGATCAGATTCGGTTTCAATTTTTTAATATACCTTTTTTTTACTATGACAAAATATATGTAACACACAATTTACCATCTAAACTGTTTTAAGTGTATATTTCACTGGCATTAAGTATATTTGCAATGTACAACAATCACCACCATCTACTTTCAGAACTCGTTGATCTTGTTGATCATCCCAAACAGAAACCCTGCATCCAGTAAACAACAACTCCCATTCTCTGTTCCCCCAGCCCCTGGCACCCACCAGTCTACTTTCTGTCTCTACGAATTTGACTATTCTAGGTGTCTCCTTTAAGTGGAATCATACAGTATTTGTCCTTTTGTGTTCAGCATATTTCACTCGGCGTAATATTTTCAGGATTCATCCATGTCGTGGCAGGTATCAGAATTTCATTGTGTGACTGACATATTTTGCTTATCCATTCATTGGTGGATGGGACAATTGGGTTGTGATTTTGATTTTTTGACAAAAACACTTTTATAAAAATCACATAATGTCTGTACATCTCTCATTAAAGTCTCTGAAATATTGATTTTATTTTATTTTTATTATTTTATTTATTTATTTGAAATGGAGTCTTACTCTGTCACCCAGGCTGGAGTGCAGTGGCTTGATCTCAGCTCACTGTAACCTCCGCCTTCCGGGTTTAAGCGATTCTCCTGCATCAGCCTCCTGAGTAGCTGGGAATATAGGTGCCTGCCACCATACCCAGCTAATTTTTGATTTTTAAGCGAGAGAGGGTTTCACCATGTTGGTCAGGCTGGTCTTGAACTCCTGACCTCAGGTGATCTGCCTGTCTTGGCCTCCCAAAGTGCTGGGATTACAGGTGTGAGCCACCACACCAGACCTTCAATCTTGATTTTATCATTGAATCCCCAAATATAGGTTTTCTGGACCTCTGTGTGTTTGGTGCACTCCTCATTTTCCTCTGCCTTCTGCTTTTGCTGCTCTGCCTTTCTCACAAACCTTTCACCTGTGCTCACTATTCCATATAACCGGCTGCTTGAAACATCCTCCTCCCACCTTAGGGAGCAGCCAGCACTCTTTCCTGAGACCTGCTCCTTCTGGCCCATCTTCCTCGTCTGTCTCCCTCGCTCTCTCACAGCTCCACTTGCTCCAGGCTGTGGGTGGATTCCAGGGCTGACTGGCTCCCTCACAGCTCCTCATTGCAGCTTTTGATCTTTTGTTGCTTTTTTCCGACTTGTTGCTCCTTTTCCCTATGGTGCTGCCTTCTCCTCTGAGGCTTGTGCCATCCAGTAAACGCCTCTGCCTTTCCCAGCTGTGGTTGTTCCTTCCCCAGCATTCCCTGGCGACTTGGGTCCTGGCTCGGTATCTTTCTCTTACCTCACTTTTTTTTTTTTTTTGTCATCATGACTGACCTCAGTGTCCCTGAGAACATTGACTGTACACAGTAGCATCATTGCTTTTTCATTCCTCACCTTGCCAACTCTGGTGACCTTCATCCCCGCTCCACCTCAGCCACCCTATCCTGTAGCCATACTCTGGCGAATGTCAGCACTGCCTGGTTTCATCTCTGAAGACTTCGCATTCAATATCCCTTGCTTTGACACCAGTTTCCTCCTGTCTGCCTCCTTCCTGCTTTCCCCTCCATCTTCTCCCCATTAGTCAGTGGCTACTGGATTCACAGCTTCCCTTTTAACTTAGGCCACTTGGTTGATCACCAAAATAATTCTCTTATTGATGCTCCTGCTTCTGTGGAGCTCTGACCCTCCTGCCAGAAGCATTCAGCCAAACCCCAAATGTGGTCACTGCTACAGCCCTCTCCTCCAGCACTCCGACTTCTGAGCACTATTGGAGGATGCCACACGACTGTGCAGATTGGGGTTACCCTAGTATCACAGCACCTCTACTCAGCCCGAATCCCTGTGCCCCCTGAGACTCCTCCTGTAAACCGCTGACCAGCTCTTGCTCTTATTCCACTCGGCAATTCTTCCTCAGTTTCCTCCTCCTCCACATCCTGTATTGTTACTTTTGGGAGAAAATAGAGTTTCTGCCCCTAGCGTGATTCCCCTGTGGTTCTTGCACCCTTGTGTACAATTTTCCTCCATCTGTACCCACCTGTACCCCCTTCCTTCATGTTAGGGGCCACAAGACCCTCATTATTTGGAGGCCATAGTGGCTCCCAGCATCTCGGACTAAACAGAATGGCCAAATGGCAAGGCAGGCAGGGCTGAGAGAGGGTAAGGGGAGGAAGGAGAGGGAAGGGAGAAACAGAAAGCCAGTATGAATGTTGGAGAAGTGGCGGCAGAGAGAATAAAAGTGGGAGAAGTACATAGCCCCTCTCTCAAATATTCTGAGGGTTTTTTGTGGGTTTGCCTCTGAGTGCTCTCTCTGTGACCTTATCTTTCCTCTCTTCCCTCCAAGCACTGGGGACAGATTGCTCTACCCACGTGCCTTGTAAATAAGTCATGAAGGTAATGTTTACAAAAGGCTTCACACTCTGTCCTGCAAATGCCCACACAGAAACCCTGGCCCATGGGTCCTGGGGGGGGAAAGTAGACCTGTGCTGCCAGGGGTGGTGGTGAGATCTGGCCCATGGTTCCTGGTGGGGAAGGTAGACCTGTGCTCCCAGGTGTGGTGGTGAGATCTGGCCCGTGGGTCCTGGTGGGGAAGGTAGACCTATGCTCCCAGGGGTGGTGGGGGGATCTGGCATTCACACTGTGGTCTACTAAATGAGGGATATGCAGACTCTTCCATCTTCAAGCTCTTGATACTTTGTAGTCATGAAGAATCCACAGAGGAAGGGAACCCTATGGAAGTCGGCTGATAACATTTTATCTCTTTATGGAAGTCTGCTGATACGTTTTATCTCTTTCTTGGCATAGTTAGAGAGCCTCAGCAAGAAACTTCTGCAATGTATGTGTTTTGTAAATGGATTTGTTTTCTCTCCTCTTTTTTCATCAAATGATTGTTTACATTTACGAGTTTTTATCTTTCCATTCATGTGCTGATAAATAGACCTTGGGAGTCCTGAGATACAAAGTATATAGCCATACCGGAGAGTCACCGTTTCTACAACCTTCTGCCTAGGGAAAATCTTCCCTCCACGGCTACCGCCCCTCACCCCAAACACACACAGAATTATCCTCTAGCTGGCCAGTGGCTCATGCCTGTAATCCCAGCACTTTGGGAAGCTGAGACAGGCAAATCACTGGAGCCCAAGAGTTCAAGACCAGCCTCTGCCACATAGTGAGATTCCGTCTCTAAAAAGAAGAAAACAAAGCAAAACAACAAAAAAACACAATTATTCTCTAGCATCCAGCTGTACCTTTCAGCTTTTATTTGTGTCCTTCCATAGTGAGGAGTCCACTGCCTGAGGAGAAAGTCTATTTCACTGCTGGGCAGTACTGCTTATCGTTAGAAAGTTCTTCTGAGGTTATCTAGTTGTACTATCTTGGGTGAGTCACTTCCCCTATCTGGGCTATAGTTTCCCATATGAAAATGAAGCAGTTGAACCAGACCTGACCTCCTAATTCTAAGCTTCTCTGTCCTTTGAATCAATACAAGTTTATTCTCCTGGTTTTCTTCCTTGGTCATTAATTACTCCTTCTTTTTCTCCTTCTCTTCTACCCAGCTTTTAAATATTGGTTTTCCTCAGGCTTGCTCTACTTCTCATTTTATATTTACCACTTTTCTGTCCTCCACTTTAAGCCATGGTAATTTTATACATTCCCACAGCTTTAAATGGTACCCCATGTGAAGAATTCTCCAAGTCAGGTCTCATCCAGGCACTCCACTGCGATATCGCTCAAGCCTTTCCACCTTGAAATTCCCCAACTAGATTCTTGATCTTCTCTCCACCTGCTTCTGATCTCGGCTTTAAAGTCTCAGGGAGTGGCTCAAGCCAGAAGCCTGAGTTTCATATTGTTCTTTTCCTTAACCTGCCACACCAATCTGTCAGCGTGGTCTACTGGCTGCACTGAACACATATTTCCCCAGACTGTCCACTCTACAACATCTCACCTGCCTCAGCCTGGGACCAAGCCACAGCTTCTCTTGCCTGGGCATTAGCTATGATCGCCTTCTGGATTCCCTACCTGTCCCCCTCCTCCAGGCCATTCTTGGCAACACCACCAAGATGAAATTGGAATCACATCCTTCCTCTGTGTAAAACACTTTAAAAGCTTTCCATTGTGCCTAGAACAAAATCCAAAGTCCTTAATGCAGTCCATAATCCCTGCGTGCTCTGAGCTCACCTCGGCCCCCGAGCTCATCCTAGATGCTCAGGCCACTGCGGCCTTCTCTCCACCCTGCCTCATGCCATTCATATGGGCTGTTTCACCTGGAATTCTCCTCCTTGTGTGCTTGCTTTAGCTGTGTCCTTCTTACCTTTTGGGTTTAAGCTACAACCATTTTTTTTTTTTTTAAGACAGAGTTTCACTCTTGTTGCCCAGGCTGCAGTGCAATGGCACGATCTTGGCTCACTGCAAACTCTGCCTCTCTGGTTCAAGCGATTCTCCTGCCTCAGCCTCCCAAGTGTCTGGGATTACAGGCATGCACCACCCCACCTGGCTAATTTTGTATTTTTAGTAGAGATGGGTTTTCTCCATGTTGGTTAGGCTGGTCTTGAACTCGTGACCTCAGGTGATCTACCTGCCTCAGCCTCTCAAAGTGCTGGGATTACAGGCATGGGCCACTGCGCCCGGCCTTACAAACATTGTTAAGAGAGGCCTCATGTGGTTCGCTGATTAACTCTACTAACCCTATGACTTTAGAGAAGTGATTTTACCACTCAAAGCTTCTGTTCTTTTAATCTATAAAATGAAGATGACAATATTTATCTGGCAATATTGTCAGGATTAAATAAATTTGTTCATTCATCCCTGTATACATACATACATACAACCAATAAGTATTTATTGACTGCTTCCAAGGTGCTGTACCTGGAGTGGAGGGTACAGAGATGCAGGTACATATGTAGAGTGCTAGTGCAGGGCTTGGTACAAAGCAGGTGTCTAAGGAATGTCTGTTCCCTTAGGGACGATCTAACACTCAGCTGGTCTCTGAAAACACTTTGCACTTCCTCCTGGAGAGTTTACATTTACAGTTTTCCAACCAGCTCCAATCATCACATAGTAGTATTTATAGAGTGCTCATTATGGGCTAGGAGTTCTGTATGTATCACCTAAGGTGGTGATGACAGCCCCATAAGGGTGGCATTACCATTGCCCCCACCTTACTGATGAAGATGAAGCTTTCAGAGCTCACAGATCTGTCAGAGTTCTTCTAGCTAGTGACAGACAGGTGAGCCGTGGGCCCCACCGATTTGAAACCCGCCCTACTCTCTACAAAGCTGTGCTACCTCCTGAATGCTTCATTGCCTATTCTCATGACTGGGCTTTTCTGAAATTAAAGGAAACAAATGCTCACCATAAATGGTGAACACTTAAGAACAACAACAAAAACCTGAACCTTACCTCATTCTTATAACCTAACGCTTATCACCTCACATTCATTTCCCATAAGGACAGCCGTTTGGGGACCCAAACAGCTTCCTCGTCTGGCGATTGTCAATGGATAGCATGGAAGAGTGGCCTGGATGGCCATAGAGGTGCTGACCCTCCTTGCTGGTCACGCAGCCCTGTGACTCAGGTTTTTCATCTAGAAATTGAGGCCCTGGGTTCTTACCTTCAACCTGTTTCTCAAGGACATTGTGAGGATAGGGTTTGCAAAGTGTTTTATCTTGTTCTGGGTCCCTCAGTCACATAAACGGAGCCCTCTGGCTTCCATCCCAAGTCAGAGTGATATTGTCTTATTGTGGTTAAAACTGAGTTAGACCAAATTATCTCTGAGGTTCCTCTCAAGTCTGAGCCCCTATAGTTCACCCATGTAATTATCGACTGTCTCTATAAGTTTTCTGTGGATGTCTGGAGATCAAAAGGAAGAGATTACCTTACTTGTATTTTTGGACCATTCTGAAGAATAATAATAAGAGTAGTGGATATTGTTAGTTGCTTACTGAGTTCCAGGAACCATGTTTGATACTTAAGAATCACCTCATTTAAGGTTTGTAACAATTCATATTATATTGATGGGGGAACTGAGACCCAGAGAGATTAGGTCACACAGCTAGTAAGTCATAGTCCTGGGATTTAAACCCAGGCGATCTGATGTCCCTAACATCTATGCTATGCAGGGTATGTATTGAAAAGAAGATGGCACAGAGAAGGAGATGAAGAACTTTGCTATAGAAACGATGGTGGTGAAGCAAGGGAATCAGAGAAGGCTTCACAGAGGAGGTGATGATTAGGCTGAGTCTTGCAGGTTGAACAGGAGTGCTACAGATGATGGGGTGGGCTAGGGGAGGGGAAGGACATTGGAGACACAGGGAGCAGCATGCAGAAAGGCATTGGGGGTTAACGTTGTACCATTATTGGGAAACTGCACATGTTTAAAGGAAGAAGGCCAAGGCAAGATGGGAGAGGTAGGAAGGGGTGGGTCTTGTGGACCACTGTGTGCCATGCTGACAGAAATGACTAAGCAGAGGACTAACAAAGTCAAATTTACTATTTTTTTCTTTTTTAAAGAAGAACATATACCAAAGTCTTTTAATAGTCTTGGAAGGCCCAAATAAAGAGATAGTCACCATTATCTTTTCATTTTCTATATTTTCCTCCTTTGAGAAGGTGATATGGATTCTGTTAATTCAACATGATCTGATTAGAATTTTGCAGTGAGTGCCTCACCCCATTGAATGATAAATTAGTTCTGGGAAGACCACCCGGAAGGCTCACATAGTTCTAAATATGGGGGCCCTTGGGCCACGTACTTAGGGGAAAGGGTCATCATTACCATTATCATTCACCACCATCCCCATCATATTTACAATATCCAGAATTTATTATGCAACTATGCTGGGTGATTTGCATGCATAATCTCATCTAAACCCTCTTTTACCACAACTCCTTGATGAGCCATGCTCACGACCTTCATTTTACAGATAAGAAAACTGAAAGTTACAGACCTTAAACTTGCTTAAGATTCTAATTGATGAGGAAGAGCAGGGCTGAAAATCAGCCCCAGGCTGTGTGGCTCAAGGCCCCTTAACCCCCTTCTCATGTTGACGGTCTTCAAGTTTTGGTGTGCATAGCAGGCACCTTGCTCAATCTGTTCAAAAAACTGATTCTCAATTCCTCCCACCCTTCCCATGCCTGGCTGTTGACTCACTAAGTCTAGGGCATGGCCTGAGATTTGGAATCTTTAGGACGTGCTCTAGGTGGTTCTGAAACTGGCATTTTGAGGATGAACTTTCCAGGACCGCTGCTGAGTGAAGGGCTCACCACCTTTGGGAATTCATCACCAGGAGGGAAATGAGAATATTAAACAATAATGCAAGATTTAAGTAACTCTCCCGGGATGGTGGTGACTTCACAGTTATTATGGATTAAGGACCATGTAGTGGTTTCAGGGAGGGGTCTTTATGAGCTAGATTAGCCAGCAGCCTGATGACCCATGAGTTACAAAGCTCCACAAGATGTACTACTAAAGGATTCAATGTTGAGGCCATGATAATTCTGCATATATAAGTATTAAATGGTATAAATAATGCTTATATTATAAGCATTACTTTTAATGGCAAAAACTGCAATTACTTTTGCACCGACTTAATCTTTTATTAATTTCCTATGGGTACTATAACATATTTTCACAAACTGGCTTTAAACAACAGAAATTTATTTCTTTCACAGCTCTGAAGACCAGAAGTGCAAAATCAGGGTGTTAGCAAAGCTGTGCTCCCTCCAGAGGCTCCAAAGGGAGATTCCATTCCTTGGGTCTTCCAGCTTCTGGTGGCTCCACTGTTCCTTGGTTTGTGGCTGCATCACTTCAGTCTCTGCCTCGATCTTCACATTGTCTTTTTCTCTGTGTCTGTTTGTCTCTCTCTCTGTGTCTCTCTCTCTCTCTTTTTTTTTTTTTTTTTTTTTTTGAGATGGAGTCTTATTTTGTTGCTCAGGCTGGAGTGCAGTGACATGATCCCTGCTCATTGCAACCTCTGCCTCTTGGGTTCAAGTGATTCTTGTGCCTCAGCCACCCTGTAGCTGGGATTACAGACACACACTACCATGCCCAGCTTATTTTTGTATTTTTAGTAGAGACAGGGTTTCACCATGTTGGCCGGGCTGGTCTTGAACTCCTGACCTCAAGTGATCCACCCTCCTTGGCCTCCCAAAGTGTTGGGATTATAGGTGTGAGCCACTGCGCCAGGCCCCTCTGTTTGTCTCTTATGTGGACACTTGCCATTGGGTTTAAGACCCACCTAATCTCCTCTACAAAGACCTTTTTTCCAAATAAGTTCACATTCTCAGGTTCCAGGAATTTGGACATGGACATATCTTTTTGGGGACCACCATTTTGACCAGTACATTTTTGTATCACCTCATTCCTTACAAATTGCTTCTTTAGACACACACTTGTTTGAAACAAGCCCTACACCAGCCGTTGAGGCAGCCGAGGTAGATATTGGTGCCCCCATTCAGCAGTTAAGGGAAGTGAGGTGAGGCACAAGGTTGGGCAGCCAGTTAGTGGCAGACTCCTGACCCAAGCCAGTGTCGAGAGATGGAGTCTCTGGTTAGGGGGCCCATCTTGAGGCTATGAAAGTGGGAGGGACACAGAGATAAACAGCCATGAGCCACAGACCCTCTGGGGAGAGACAAACAGTACACAGTTTAGGAGTTTGTAAGTCAGTGGCTCCAAGGCCAATTAGGAAGTGCAAATGAGATTTGTTTGTTCTTCACTATTTTGGGACTTTTTTTTTTATTTTAATAGTTGCTAACATTGAAAAATCAGAAGACAATCTGGATTTTTCCATTTCTTTTGAAAAAAAGTAGAATATTTAGCTAACCTGAGTGCTTATTTCCATGGGGAAACAGTTGGCAGGAGCTAGGAAGTAATTGCTCCTTTAGATAAGGCATGATTTGGTGCCTACAGCAGTGATGCAAACTACCCCAAAGCTTAGTGGAAAAAAACAGTTATCTTATTATGCTCACAGATTTCATGGGGCAGGAACTTGAATAGGACACAGAGGGGATGGCTTGTCTCTGCTCTGCAATGTCTGGGGCCTGAGCCAGGAAGACTCTTAGGAGGTACTCTGACAGCTTGGGGCTGGCAGAGCTGTGGCTGAGAGGCCCACTCGCAGCATGCCTTCTTCATCGGTATGTTCAGCTCCTGAGCTGGGATGAATTGAAGGCAGGGCTCAGTTGGGACTGTTGACCTGAATACCTCCATGTCCTCTCTCCAGGGGCCATGGCAAATGAGTATGAGAGGAACAATTCTGGGGGGAAAAATTCCTTTTATGGCCCAGCTTCTGATATCATGCAGCATTACTTGGATTGCTTTGGTGGAAGAAGTGTCAAAGAATTTGAGGCTCTTCTTTCTCTCCAAAATCTCCAAACAGCATAGGTGAGCATGTTTTTTTTTAAACTTGACAACTCAGATGGTTGAGTTAATAAAACTCTTCAGCCAATTACACAGTGTTATCCTAACACCATCGGTCCCTGCAATTTATCTTAGATAAATTTATCTTAGATAATTTATCATTAGATAAATGATCCCGTCTCATTTATCTTTGCTTCTATTTATTTCTCTTTTAATGCCCATCTTCCTCTTCCTATAGGCAAGATTCTAATGTATTGACATTTATCTTTCTGTTTGTAGGTGTTCTGGTAAGATCCATAGTGCTTTGTATGTGTAGGGTTTAATTTACAAAATGATGTTATCTCAGATATCTCATTCTGTTTCTTATTTTCTGGACTCAGCCTGGTACTTGAAGATCTGTCCTGTTGTTGTGTATACATATGGCTTCTAACTGCTGTTGGCTACTCCGTTCGTGTCCATTGCATAGTCCTATTCCCTCCTCCAAAGACGGTCACGTGGATGGATGCTTCCCTACTCTGCCACCGTCTGTGAGAAACAAAGCAACTCATGCTCCCCTGAGGGAGCTACTGGGGAGGCTTCCTTATGGAACACATCTAGGAGTGGGAGCTGGGTTGTGTGGCGCATTCATAACTGATTTTTCATTTCAGCATTTTCACCCCCACCAGAAGCATGTAGATGTTCCCAAATCTGCAAGTCCAACCAACTCTTGGTGTTTTCCAGCTTTATGTCTGTCTCATGTTATATTTATTTTTTCTAATGACTAATGAGTTTGAGCACTCTTCACATGTCTACTGGGCTTCGGGTGGTTACCTTCTTTAGTAAATTACCTTCCATATCCTTCACCCATCTTTCTGTGGTGGTTCCTATCTCTTTCTTGGTGCTTTGCAGCGACATATGCCCTTTGGTTTGTACCAGTCTCTACTCATTTCACAAATTGATGTTATTTGCTGGTTCTTGGAAGTGGACGAGTTTGCATCCACTGGTAGAACAGTTCTGCTGGAAGGAAACACAAGTTGCAGCTGGGACTCCCTAGCCAAGGCTTGGAGGAAAAGGTAGTTAGAACAGGCTTTCTAGAGGAGGCATGCTAGTTTCCTGTGGTGGCTATAACAAATTTGCACAAACATGGTGGTTTGAAAAGACAGAAATTTATTCTTTCACAGTTCTGGAGGCCAGAATTTCAAAGTCAGTTTCAATGAGCTAACATCAACGTATTTTTATAGTTGTGCCTTTTTTGGAGGCTCAAGGGGCGGATTCTTCCTTTGCCTCTTCTAGCTTCTGAGGGCTACTGACATATTTTTTTTTTTGACTGGGGCCACATCCCTCCAGTCTCTGCCTCTGTGTGTCTATTGTCTCTCTGCCCTTCTCTTACAAGGATACTTCTAGTGGCTTCCAGTGCCCACCCAGAGAATCCAGAATAATCTGTTCCTCTCAAAATATTTAATCCCATCTGCAAAAACTTTACCATATAAAGTAACATGCACATGTCCAGGGCTTAGGATATCATATCTTTGGGGGGTACCATTCAGCCCCCACTTCACGAGGCCATGCTTAATTTGAGGATGACAAGAAAGAGTGGAGGGAAAGACATTTCAGGAAAGGTCTGCAAGTAAAATAACTGCAAGGAGTTTGGGACAACTGGGGCCTTGGGCCAGAGGAGAAGACAGTAGGGGCTGGGGCTGGATGCAGGGGAGGGAAGAGAGATTGGGGTCTCAGCAAATGAGCAACCTGAGCAGGTGAAGATGGGCAACCTGAGCAGCCTCCTGGAAAGGCTAAAATGGGTTTAGCAAAGACATTTATTTCTTTTGGTGGCTTTTATTTTTACTATATCACTAGTAAAAATGTACAAATACCAAATATGTGGCCTCCCAGTGTTGTGAGAGCAAAAGCTACCTAATGCCTCCTCGAGACAAATCCAATAATCTGTAGAGATAGAGTTGAAAGTATGTATAGGGATTATAATTTTTACCTTGAAGGTTTGTAGTTGAGCAGATCTTAATTTTGGAAGGTTGATCTCAGGCCAGGCATTGTGGCTCATGCTTGTAATCTCAGCATGAGATTACCTTTGAGAGGCTGGGGCAGGAGGAATCCTTGAGCTCAGGAGTTTGAGACCAGCCTGGGTAACACAAGGAGACACCTCTACAAAAAAAAAAAAAAAAAAAAAAAAGTGAAAAAATAGCTGAGCATGGTGGCACATGCCTGTAGTCTCAGCTACTTGGGAGGCTGAGGATGGCTTGAGCCCTGGAGGTTGAGGCTTTTTAATTTTTATTTTTTTGAGACAGGATCTTGCTCTGTCACCAAGGCTGGAATACAGTGGTACAATTAATCATGGCTCACTGCAGCCTCAACCTCTGGGGCTGTCTTGGGAATTATAGTTTTTTTCTCAATATTTGATATTAGTCTAAATAAAAAGAAAATATATTTTTTATTTGACAATTTTCTTTTGAAGTATAGATTACATGCCAAGCATTGTCCCAGAGGATAGGGACATAACAGTGAATGAACTGAAGTCGTGGTCTTCACAAAACTTCCATTGTAGAGGGGGAGATTGATGACCAAGAAGTAATCAGTGCTATAGAGAAAAGAAAGCAGTGTAACCAGGATAAGTATTGTAGGGGAGAAGAGTGGGAGAGCCATTATATCAAGGGTGGTCAGGAGGGAGAAGGGTACAGTGGTTAAGAAACCAGACTTCACCTTTGCCACCTACCTGTATGGCATGGGCAAGTTACTTAACCACCTTGTTATTAATAATTGTGTTTATTTTAACACCTTATGTGAATTTTCTTCCCTCTGCCAGATGGGGTGTGGTAGTTTTAAAACATGGCTGGGAGTCTTTGACACTATTACTTTTGAGAGGTGGGCTCTGGGTCCCCTTCCTTTGAATTTAAGTGGAATTCTGACTGCTTTGACCAAGAGTGTATACCAAAAATGAAACTGGGACTTCTGAAGTGAGGTCATAAAAAGCCATGCAACTTCTGTTTCTGTTGCTGGAACACTTGTTCTTGGAACCCTGAGGTGCATATAGAAAGGGCGACTACCCTGAGCATCCAGGAGAGGCCTTTGATCAACAGCCTTTAGGTCATCCCAGCACAGAAGCCAGACATATGAGTGAATGAGCCTGCAGATGGTTCCAGCACCCTGCTCTGCAAGTTGCTGCCGGTCATTTATGCCTTCTCTCCTGAGGCACTGACATTGTGTAGCAGAGATGCACCTTTCCACACTGTGCCCTGAGTGTCCTATCCCGTAGATTCCATGAGCATAATGAAATAGTTGTCTTGACCCTCCTACATTTGGGGCTGTTTGTTGCATAGCAGTAGACAAAGGGCAACAGGAATCCGCATCACTGCTGGGTTATTATGTGGCTTATATGAGTTAATGATTGAAAATTTAAATGTTTTTAAACTCAATGATTCCAACCATTTTCCAGGTTAGGAATGGAGATTGCTAAGTAGAAGAATTTTTTTTTTTTTTTTTTTTTTTAACTAATGATTTGGTCAAATTTCTAGCAATTTAATTTTTATGTTTTCCCTGTACTATGTATTTGCTCCATTAAAAAATTGGAAGGCTCCTGGCTTCCTCTTTAGGAATATTGTAGATAATTGGTGTTATGCCCACCTCAGCATGGGGTGCTTTCAACATGGATGGCCTCTTTGGTCTTTGTAACTGTGGGCAGTCGAGTGTGTCACATCTAGGGAAGTGTCTCATTAGTATAGACTCCTGGATAATTAAATAGTCAGCATGGATCAATCAATAGATCATTTCTGGTTTTCAGAAATTAATGTTTCTTCTCTACAACTATTGTCTTTGAAAAATGAAAAACTGAAGTTTGTCCTTGACCTGAGATGCCCACCAGCAACCATTCCATCTCTCTACAAAGTTTACAGAAAAGTTTATAGAACAAATTTTGCAGAAAAGTTCTCAAAAGAATTGTCTGGACTTGTCACCATTTACTCTCTTCCCGTTCTCTATCAACTCATTTTAAGCAGAACTTGGTCTACACTGTTCTACTGAAACCAGCTTCTTTTATTTATTTATTTATTTTTGAGATAGAGTTTCGTTCTTGTTGCCCAAGCTGGAGTGCAATGGCATAATCTCAGCTCACTGCAACCTCCACCTCCTGGGTTCAAGCGATTCTCCTGCCTCAGCCTCCCGAGTAGCTGGGATTACAGGCATTCGTCACCACATCCAGCTAATTTTTGTTATTATTATTTTTTTTTAGTAGAGATGGAGTTTTGCTATGTTGGCCAAGCTGGTCTTGAACTCCTGACCTCAGGTGATCCGCCCACCTCAGCCTCCCAAAGTGCTGGGATTACAGGTGTGAGCTACCAAGCCCAGCCTAAAACCACCTTCTATTCAGATCACCAGTGGCCTTCATGTGGCTATATCCAGCCATTGATTTGACATCCTCAGCTCCATCCTCCATCTTCAAGTGGCCTCACTTGACTATCTGACCCAGTTGGTCATCCTTTCCTGGTAGAATCATTTCTTCACTTGGCAGCAAGAACCTCACTCTCTGTTGCCCTCCTCCACCTCACTAGCATCTCTTCATCTATTCGATGAGTCTTCCATTTACATGCTAACGACTCCTCAATTGTTCTCTCAAACCTGAATCTTTCCTCTATACTCCAGACTCTTACATTCAACTACCGGCTTAGTAGGCATCTCAAGCTTAACATGTTCAAAACGGAACTCCTGGTATCTCCCAAGATTACTCCTACCCCAATCTTTCTTTCTTAAAAAATGACTACTGCTTTCTTCCAAGTGAGCAACCTGAAAGTCTAGAGGCATCCCTGACTCCTGTCCTCTCCTGTCCTGATGGATCTACCTTCAAAATACATTAACAAGCTGTCTACTTCTCACCACTTCCACTGCCACCATGCTGTTCTAAGCTACTTCATCTCCCACCTCATCTATTGCAGTGGACTCTTCTTTCTGCTTCCATTTGTGTCCCTTTGTGGCCTCTTCTCCTGGTGATATTTTAAAATCATACGCTAGGTTAGATTATTTCACTCCTTAGCTCCAAACCTCTCAGTGGCTTTTCATCTCACTCAGAGTAAAAACTAAATTTCTAGACCAGGTGCAGTCGCTCATGTATGTAATCAACCCTAGTACTTTGGGAGGCCAAGGCGGGCAGAGGTCAGGAGTTTGAGACCAGCCTGGCCAACATGGTGAAGCATCTCTACCAAAAAATACAAAAATTACCCAGGCATGGTGTTGGTGCACGCCTGTAGTCCCAGCTACTTGGGAAGCTGAGGCAGAAGAATCGCTTGAACCTGGGAGGCAGAGGTTGCAATGAGCCGAGATCGTGCCGCTACACCCCAGCCTGGGCAACAGAGTGAGACCCTGTCTCAAATAAATAAATAAATAAATAAATAAATAAATAAATAAATAAATAAATAAATAAATGAAGTTCTCATAGTGGTCTGTAAATTTGACATAGACCTCTGATTCTCCTTTAAAAAAAAAAAATTAAACAACAACTCAAAGCGGAGGTCTCTGATTGTCAGCTGCACTTCTGACCAGCTCCCTCAGCGTCTGCCCTGCTCTCACTCTGCTCCAGCCACAGGGCTCCAGGGCTCCACTGCCATTCCTCAGGGTCTTGCATTTACTGTTTCCTCTGCCTGGAATGCTCTTTCCCTCGGTGGCTTATTTCGAACTTTGTTCGTATTTCTGTTCACATGTCCCTCTCTGAGAAAGACTTCCTGTGAACTCCCAACTGAAAGATCCTTCTCTTTTCCTGCTGCTTTGCTTTTTTTTTTTTTCTTGGAGGTTAACACAGCCTGACATATGTATTTATTATATACCTTTAGTTCCTGTATTATAAACCCTATTATGCAGGAACTGCATTTTTAATTTATATTTATATGTATTTTTTTGGAGGCAACCCTTCCTGCCTCAGGTGAGAGCACCCTAGGATCCTCAGCCTCTCCTTTGGTCCTATACCCCCTTGGGGACCTCCCCAAGGAGGAGGAGCCAGGGGCAGTGGTAGAGGATAATTTATATTTTTAAACAGTTGTATCCTCTGCACCTGGAACAGTGACTGGGACATAATAGGCATGTAAAAGGAATCTGTTAAATGAGTAAATAAACAAGCAAATCAAAGAAAAGATTCCTCTTTGCATTAGGCCAAGTTTGCAGAGTGCTGTTTCAGATGATGTATATGAAAGAGAAAAGTAAACTAGCAAAAGCCTTGCAAATTTCAGTACTTATTGTTGCTGCCTTTTGGGAAAAGCTCATGTCACCATGGCAAAGAAAGATGGGGTCTGGGATTTGAATTTTTTCTGTGAGGCCACCTAGTGCAACTCTCTCTGATGGCTGTATATATCCAGAAATATCTCATTTAATCACAGCCAAGGAGCCCATCCCCTAGCCTTTTTCTTTTCTTTTTAAACAGTTACTTCATGCTTGATATGTATTGACATGGAAAGGGCTTTTAAGAAAAGGAAGGGGTTTCGTGCTCCTTCCCCCACACCTTGTCCTATGCATCGCTGCATCTGACATGAAATGACTTTGAAATCTGAAATACCCATGATATCTTGGGTGATGTCAGAAAAATGCTCTAATGGGGATGCAAGTGCCCAGAGTATTTCCTAATAAAATAGAAATGGTTTATACAAGATCATGCAACTAGGGGAATGCAAGGAGGAGATACTCACAAGCACAAAGCCTCGTTTCTCCCAGGACTGGCTCTGGAACTGTGGGAGGTGCTGCCAGATTCTATCAACACTTGGACAGTACAGTATGAACAGCTCCTGACTGACCAACAAGGAGCTGCGTGGTTTACAGATGGCAGCTCCAAGGTGAATGGACAGCATCCTGTTTGGAAGGCTGTTATTTTGATCAAAGAAGGCAGATCAGCTCAGTGGGCTGAATTGCATGCTGTTTTCCTAAAAGTCATGGAAGAATTAAACAATAGTAGAAGCCTCTGTATTTTTTTTTTTTTTTTTTTTTTTTTTTTGAGATGAAGTCTCACTCTGTTGCCCAGGCTGGAGTACAGTGGCACGATCTCAGGTCACTGCAACCTCCGCCTCCCGAGTTCAAGTAGTTCTCCTGCCTCAGCCTCCTGAGTAGCTGGAATTATAGGCAGGCACCACCATGACCAGCTAATTTTTGTATTTTTAGTAGAGATGGGGTTTCACCGTGTTGGCCAGGCTGCTCTCGAACTCCTGACCTCAAGTGATCCACCCACCTCGACCTCCCAGTGTTGGGATTACAGGTGTGAGCCACAGCACCTGGCCTGTATTTGGGTTTTTATTGACTTACTAGCAGTGAGCAATGACCCGGCTCCATGGTCAGGGAAAAGGTCAATGGAAACCTGTCCAATTAAAGAGATGCCCATATGGAGCATGGCCCTATGGAAATCTGAGAGGGGCATTAACGTAGAACAAGTCAGTGCCCATCAGAAGAACCCCTTTCCAAGTTCAGAAGGTGACAAGAATCAACAAGCAGATATTCCCGCGTGCTTCTTTGAGGTGGCCACCTGGGTCCATAAGATGAATGGATATGTGGGCAGTGCAGAGATAGACTGAATCTAGACACAGTCCTCTTGCACCTCTCAGGCACAAAATGCCAGCAAAAGCTGTTCTGTATGCCAAGAAAAGAGATAGAGATTGCTAATGGCTATTGGGCAGATTCTCTGGTGGGAAGACCCTGAACATAGCTGGCAAGTGAGACTTATGCTAGCAGCCCTGGGGGTGACAAATAGGCCTTGTCAGGCACAGACACTGACTGTGGAGTGGGCTTTGCTTACCTGGTGGAAGATGTAAATGCTCAGGGTACCATAAAAAACAGAGAGAAGTGTAGCATGGCTTTGGACAACTTGGACAGCTGACCATCATTTCTTCAGACCAAGGAGCACACCGTACAGCCCATAATGTCCAACAATGGGCAGAGAGATATCCTCCTGAGAGTAATCGTTTAATAGAGAAGTAGCATGGGCAATGGAAACATTGGTTGTCTAAAACAGGGGGAGATAAAAGCATGAAGGGCTGGGGATGCTGGAGATAAAAGCGCGAGTGGGACTAGAATGTCCCCACTAGATTTTTTTCTGTTTTTCTGGTTGAAGAAGAGCTGGGGAGGATAATGGTATGGCTATACAGTTTTTGTCAAGAGAGTATGCTGGTATAACGACTATAGTTTTTTCTTTTCTTTTCTTTTCTTTTTTTGAGACAGAGTCTCGCTCTGTCACCCAGGCTGGAGTGCAATGATGCAATGACGTGATCTCAGCTCACTGCAACCACTGCCTCCCGAATTCAAGGGATTCTTGTGCCCCAGCCTCCCAAGTAGCTGGGATTACCGTCATGCACCATCACGCCGGGCTAATTTTTGTATTTTTAGTAGAGATGGGGTTTCACCATGTTGGCCAAGCTGGTCTCAAACTCCTGACCTCAGGTGATTCACCCACCTTGGCATCCCAAAGTGCTGGGATTACAGGTGTGAGCCACTGCACCTGGCTATAATTTTTTTCTTCTCCAAATCATCCAAAAATTGTGTTTTCTCTCTTACCTGACACAGTGCTGCTAGGACCAGGGCTGCAACTACAAGTACCAGAAGCAGGGATGACTTCTAAATAAGAAAGTGTAACAATGACAATGTCTTTTTTTTTTTTTTTTTTGATGGAATCTCACTTTGTAGCCCAAGCTGGAGTGCAGTGGCACAATCTCAGCTCACTGCAACCTCCAATTCCCAGGCTCAAGCGATTCCCATGCAATAGCCTTCCGAGCAGCTGGGACTACAGGTGCGCGCCACCATGCCCGGCTAATTTTTTACATTTTTGTAGAGATGGGGCTTGATCATGTTTCCCAGGGTGGTCTCAAACTCCTGAGTTCAGGCAATCTGTCCGCCTCAGCCTCTCAAAGTGTTGGGATTACAGGCATGAGCCACCAGGCCCGGCGTATGTTTTTAAACCTTATATCAGAATTCCAAAGGGCCTGATGGGCGTGTGCCTTCATCTAGCAAAACTGGTCTAAGAATAAATGCAGCTATTGTGCCTGGTGGTAAAAATAGTTCACTAATTCTGCACCTATGTAACCTCATCCTATTGGAATGGAAGTGGACTGAGAAGGAGGTACTTGGTAGACTTGTATTGCTGCCTATAATCTAGATCAGCACAGTGACCATTCTAATGTCCCTTCCAAAGGTGAAAAAGTTTGGGTATTCATGGAGAGAAGAAGAAATGGTAACTGAGAATAAAGAAATGAAACCATGGGTTCTTAATTGAGGGAAATTCAATATTATGTTAACTACTCAAAAGAATTTCAGAGCAAGAGATGACACTGTCTCTTAGCTCAGTGATTCAAGGTGCCTGAGAGGGTGAAGCTGTGTATTTACCCAGGCTGCTCCTGCTTGTAGAACCTGACAAGATCAAAAGGAAGCCTGCAAACCTGAGTGGCCTCACCCTGGGAAGATACTCATGCAATATGATGGAGTGGACTAATTATTACTGATTATGTATATTCTTTTGATGTAAGGGATCCATGTCGAAAACCAGGGAGTGGACTGTGGTGTTATGATATATTGGTTTCCATCCACGGTTCCTGGCTCAGATCTCTTAAAATCCCTGGGTTCTCCACACTGCTATCTTTTGTGTGTCTTTTGTCTGATAGTTTCAGGGTGAGGTTGGTCACCCAAAAGACCAAGGCAAGATTAGAGGGTGGGGACTTTCAGCTCACTCCCCAACCTCTGGGGAGGAAAGAGGGGCTGAAGGTCAAGTTGATCATCAATGTCCAGTGGTTTAATCAATCATGCTTAAGTAATGAAACCTCTATAAAAACCCAAGAGAAGAAGATTCAGAGAACTTCTGGATAGCTGAATGCATGGAGGTTCCCAGAGGGTGGCTTGCCCAGGGAGGCCATGGAAACTCCACACCCCTTCCCCAGTATCCCACCATATGAATCTCTTCATCTTTGTAATATCCTTTAAAATAAACCAATAAATGTGGAAAAAAAATCACAGGAGACCTTAATTGCTTTGTTGACATCACCATCTGTTATGCCTAGAACATTCCCAGTTTGAATCCCTATTAAGAAAGGGAAATCCATGTATTTGCCAAGCCTTGCTGTGGGTAAACCAATGTTAGTTTCTTCCAGTTCACTGTAGCTTCTTGAAGAAGCTCCTAGGGAAACCATCTGGTCTTGGCAGTCAGGAAGATAGTTTCAAACACACAGCCTAGCCCACCCACACTTCAGAGTAATTGTAGCTAAAATGGCACTTCTTACATGCCAGACACTGTTCTAAGTGCTTTGAGAGTTATTACCTCATCACATCCTTACGACAACCATAGAAGGTAGCTGCTATTAATACCCCCATTTTATAGATGAAAAAACTGAGGACATGCATAACTTACTCAAGGAATACAGCTAATAAGAAATAGAGGTGGGGCACTCCACTTTCGGAGCCCAGTATCTGTTTCCTTTTTTGCTTGCTGCTCACACCTTTCCATTCTCTGTTTATATCTTCATCTTGGCCTCCAGTTTAGCTCTCAACCTCCTAATATGTTTAAGATACCATAATTATCATGAACATTGATTTAGAAATTGCATAGACCTGAATTCAAATTCAAATTTTACCAAGGGGGCTGTGTGGTCTTGAGTAAGTCACCACATCCTTCTGCGTCTCGTTTTCCACATTTTTGTTATGCTGGTGATTCAAATATCTACTCTATAGGGTTGTCTTAGGGGTTAAGTTGGGTCATGCGTAGAAAATGCTCTGTACAGTGCCTAGCACACTCTGAGTGCACCTACACAGCAGATATTATTGCTGTTATTGTCTTTGTTCTTACTGAAGTATGATATGGGTCTATTTAAAGTTCTGAGGCTCCAGTGGAGGTATTTGAGGTGTTCCCCTGCCCCACTGGCTCCACAGGACCTTGGGAAACTCTCCTTCTAGGCTGCCCCAAAGGTGTCCCAGCCCTGCATTTGCCCATCCATCAGACCTCATGAATTTGACCTGGATGGCTTGATGCTCACCATTTATATTCCTAGGTGTACACAATCTACTTGTTAATAATGTGTCCTGGAATCTTCTTAGGGTTGAATATTCAGGTCACATTTGCTTTGGTCCCAGTGTCAGACAAAACAAGCCCCGAATCACCCTAAAGTCTACCCCAGGCCTTCTCTGTCTTTCCAAGAGTGATGGTCATTCCTTTGGGATTTGGGCCTTTCAAAGTTGGTGAGGTGCATTCCCACAGTATTCTCACCTCTCTTGACTCTTCATTGTCTCTGCATCATTCTTGTTCTTTTAGTGGGAGGAAGACCTTGGTGGGGAGAGATGGATTCAAGCATTCAAGAGAGTAATCATGCTCTCCCAAGTCCTCTGAAAACCTACTGCCATCCTTTATTTAAGAACTTTCTAGGTTTCCAAGCGTTTTCACACATTCTCTCAGCTGACCCTCACTGTGGGTCACTATCCACAGTGTGTACTCCAATCATACTAACATTTTTTATTTCCTGAGAAATTTCCAGCAAATATTTTATTCTTCAAATCACAGATTTGATTTTAATTAAGAAAAGAAAATTATAATTGCTTTTAGCGTGAGACTGAAGCATGTTGCTCCTTGATATCTGCTACCATTTCTTTCCTAGAGTCTCTTAATGCCAGCTACACAATGATCCTTCATTAAAGATGCATGAGATGTCAGGGTAACATACAGCAGACTCTGTAGGAAGAGAGATGTGAGTCCAGATCCCAGGTTTGCCTGTCACCAGCTCTGTGACTTTGAGCATGGCATTTAACTTTAATTCTTTGTGCTAAAATCAGGCTAACTTGCTCCCTGTCTCATTGGCTTGGTGTAAAAATTAAATAAAATAATTAAATAAAACATTTAACACAGTCCCTGACCCACAAGATGTACTCAAATATGATTTAAAGTCATTATTACCCTCTGTCAGCCACCCACTGTGTGATAAGCCCTATTCCAGGTGCTTTACATACACTGTCTCAATTAAACTTTATATCAATCTTATGAGATAGCATTGATGATATTTATTTTACAGTGAGAATGCTGAGTGCCAGAGAGGTTAAGAACCTTGCTCCTGGCCCAGAGTCAACTTTAATGGCAGAGCTGAGTGTTCACCTGGATCCATCTGTACCTGAAACCTATCTTTTTTTCCACTCTGCTTCATGGTCCATAAAGTTTTTTCTGCCTCTATTATCTAAGCCCTTCCTTCCTATTTAGATCTTGATCCTTCCCTAAACAAACTCTCTTCTCCAGTCAAGCTGATATCTTTAATTTTGAGGACCCTGCTTTATATAATCCTACAGTATATATTAGTTTATTCATTCATTCAAGCAATGACTCTTGAATACTGTGTCTGAGGCTGGACTATAAAAGTGAAAAAAACAAAAAAACCAGGTATTTCACTCTTGGGAAAGTTGCAGAGTAGTAAAGAATTATATGAAAGGAAGTTAACATGGATGTTTTGGCTGAGATCCTATGACAACAGATTATCACACACCAAAATGTGTTGTGAGATTGACCACCCAGAAGAACTTGTGAAAAGTCGGTGGTCAAGAGTAGTTAGCTCCCTCTTAAGTGCCTCACCTACACCAGGATAGGAAAGTGTCAGGAGGCAAGATGATTTAGAAGAAAGAGGACTTCCTGGTAGAGGTTGCTTCTCCACTGAGCTCAGTGGGTAGGGGCAGGGAACATGTCCCTCATTGGAGTCTACCTAGAAGGGTTTCAGCAAGACCACTCAGAGAGCAGAGTGTATATCTCTTGAAGTTGCAGGTTGCAGTGGACTTAAGCCTGACTCCCACCCGAGACATTTGAGGGATAAGAGATGTCCTGGTCAGCTGCTGATGCAAGATCCAAAGGAGAGATGGCTACACTGTGCAGCTTGTCCTCTGAGAGCTTTTCAGGGATAAAAATACAACACTCTTTCCATGTTCTATATGCAAGAGAGTCAGAGTGGGATTGTAGTCTGTCCGTTCCGTACAGTTGCCTAGAGTGGAGCCCAGATCTCAGCTGGAGCTTTGGCCACATTCCTGGGAGATGTGGAAGGAATAAACCATCAGCCGAAACAGAAGTGTGCACCCTCTGCATCAAGGGAGTTGTAGGTCAGAGCAATTTTGGAGGGACCCCCAAAAAACCCACAAAAATGTCTCTTAAGATAAAGAGGCATTTTTGAATATCTGCTGTGCTCAAAGAATATAGAGCCAGCTTACAAGAATACCAGGCAAGCAAATATTTTCATGTGCCCCTTGCCTTAATTTCTACCCTTCTCCAACTCCATAGTGGCAGAAACCACTTAGTAACTCAATGAAGGAGAAGTCTGAGCTCCAGGCTTCTCAGCTAGCATGGGCCTTACCCAGGGAACAGGAGAAGATTGACCTTGGAATCAAGTTTGGATTGCAGATTATTGTATGAAGAGGCATTCCAATATCATGAATACTTCATGATATAAAGGAACACTGACTTTTATTAATTACCAGTGAGTAGAAAATTCATTGGATTGTACAAGTTTTCATTTGAGGCCAGAGGATGACCTTTCCCAACTGAATACATTTTAAAGGGATAATGGGAGCCCAGTGATGTTGCTTTCTTCTCACACCCCACGAGCCCAGCTTGTTCAACACTCTGGCTTTAGTTACAAGTGAGATCTAGGAGGGAAATGTTCCATGAGTGAGGGGGTACTGCATAGCACCATGGGGGTGCTTGAGCAGCACTATTTCTGCCACCTAAAATTTTATCTTTCTATTCTCTGCATTCCTAAGATGAACTCAGCTTTCAAGGTCCAGGCTAATTTTCATTTCCTCCATCCCTGATCACATCCAACCTTCTCTCCTTGGAACTACCATAACATTCACCCAGCCCTTCTTTTTTTTGTTTTTTTAAAATTATACTTTAAATTCTTGGGTAAATGTGCAGAACATGCAGATTTGTTACATAGGTATACATGTGCCATGTTGGTTTGCTGCACCCATCAACTTGTCATTTACATTTGGTATTTCTCCTAATGCTATTCCTCCCCCAGCCCCCCACTGCCCTGTGTCCATGTGTTCTCGTTGTTCAACTCCCACCTATGAGTGAGGACATGCGGTGTTTGGTTTTCTGTCCTTGTGATTGTTTGCTTAGAATCATGCTTCATCCATGCCCCTGCAAAGGACATGAACTCATCCTTTTTATGGCTGCATAGTATTCTATGGTGTATATGTGCCACATTTTCTTAATCCAGTCTATCATTGTACATGTGCCACATTTTCTTAAGCCAGTCTATCATTGATGGACATTTGGGTTGGTTCCAAGTCTTTGCTATTGTGAATAGTGCTGCAATAAAAACACGTGTGCATGTGTCTTTATAGTAGCATGATTTATAATCCTTTGGGTATATACCCAGTAATGGGATCGCTGGGTCAAATGGTATTTCTAGTTCTAGATCCTTGAGGAATCACCACACTGTCTTCAACAATGGTTGAACTAGTTTTCACTCCCACCAACAGTGTAAAAGCATTCCTATTTCTCCACATCATCTCCAGCATCTGTTGTTTCCTGACTTTTTAATGATTGCCATTCTAACTGTCACGAGATGGTATCTCATTGTGGTTTTGATTTGCATTTCTCTGATGACCAGTGATGAAGAACATTTTTTCATATGTCTATTGGCTGCATAAATGTCTTCTTTTGAGAAGTGTCTGTTCATATCCTTTGCCCACTTTTTGATGGAGTTTTTTTTTTCTTGTTAATTTGTGTAAGTTCTTTGTAGATTCTGGATATTAGCCCTTTGTCAGATGGGTAGATTGTAAAAATTTTCTCCTGTTCTGTAGGTTGCCTGTTCACTCTGATGGTAGTTTATTTGCTGTGCAGAAGCTCTTTAGTTTAATTAGATCCCATTTGTCAATTTTGGCTTTTGTTGAAATTGCTTTTGGTGTTTTAGTCATGAAGTCTTTGCCCATGCCTATGTCCTGAATGGTATTGCCTAGGTTTTCTTCTAGCACTTAGCCCTTCTTTTATATTTGTTACGTGTCCTTTCACTCACTCAAAGGCCCAGATTATAAAATTTAATAAATATATCATTTTTTGATATCCAGAGTGCTGAACAAGCTGGATTCATGGGGTGTGAACAGAAAGCAACATCACTGTTTTCCCATTGTCCCTTGATGCAATATTCCCCTTGATGCTGCCTCTATAGCATCATAGAGTATTTGTTTGCTAGGGCCAGTAGAATAAAGTACTGCAAACTCGGTGGCTTGGACAAGAGAGATTTATTTTCTTCCCATTCTGGAGGACAGAAGTCCAAGAGCAAGATGTTGAATGGCTATGCTTCCTCTAAAATTGAGGATGAACCTATTCCATGCCCCCTGCCTAGCTTCTGCTGGTTTGCTGGCAGTCACTGGCATGCTGTGGCTTGTAGACTCATCACCCCAACCTCTGCCTTCATCTTCATAAGCCGGTCTTTCTGTGTGCGTGGCTGTGTCCAAATTTCCTCTTTTGTAAAGACACCAGTCATGTTGAATTAGGGGTCTATTATACTCCAGTATGACCTCATCTTAGATTAACTAATTATATCTGCAATATGCTTATTTCCAGGTAAGTTCACATTCTGGAGTACTGGGGGTTAAGACTTCAGCATATACATTTTGAGGGGACACAATTCAACCTATAACAGTCAACTATGAGTTTTCCTTCTCACTCTTCTGGAAAGTTCTTGCTCCTGCCTCTTTAAGCCAAGCCAATCCACAGACACACTACACACCCACTAATCTGTGATGATGACCCAGGTACTCCCTCTAGGGTCTGGGCCAATTTTGCTTAGACCCTTTCCCATAGCCCCTCTTGAACTGCTCTTATTTTATTCATCCAATTCTTTACTTCTTTTTTTCTTTTTTTTAAAAAACTTTCTGGCTTTGCAACTCAACTTTGATTTCTGCCTCTGGTCTCTCTGGTCTTTTGGGGATTCAAATTTCAGTTTTCTCTATCCAGTAGCCTTTGGCTTGGCTTTTCCTCTGGCTCCTGGGGCCTAAATTGCTCTTGTTCCAGGCATATGAAATCCAACCTTGATGTCGATCTACTCTTTGGAAGCCTGGGGGGGCCAGCCTGGCCTCCCCTCAAGGCTGCTCGGTGTGTTTGGCAGGCTCCCCTGAACCTCTCTGAAATTCAAGGACCCCGTGTGGAACAGACTGTTGTAGCAGAACCTGCAATGTGCTCATAAAAATGCACACAGTTAGGTTTCCTGTCCGAGTCTCCAGGCAATTAGGTGTGGCCAGGTGCCTGTTTCTGGCCAATGGAATGTAAGCACAATGGAATCACAGGCCTAGCCCAGAAAAACCCTCCAAGCAATCCTCTTCATTCTCTTTGTCCCCATCTGCAGTCTGAGTGCAGAGGGTTCAAAGATCCTTGTGAAGGATGAGGGTTATAGAGCCCTAAGGTGGAAATAATTTAGCCTGGGCCCCTGAATCACACACAGATCACATACAGTACAGATAGCTGCCCACTGAATCCTTGCATTTTTTTTTTTTTTTTTTTGAGGTGCTCTGTCACCAGGCTGGAGTGCAGTGGCACTATCTCAGCTAACTGCAACCTCCAACTCCCTGGTTCAAGCCATTCTCCTGCCTCAGCCTGCTGAGTACCTGGGATTACAGGCACGCACCTCCACGCCCAGCTAATTTTTGTATTTTTAGTAGAGATGGGGTTTCACCATGTTGGCCAGGAGGGTCTCGATCTCCTGACATTGTGATCCGCCTATCTCGGCCTCCCAGAGTGTTGGGATTACAGGCTTGAGCCACCACGCCCTGCCCCTTGCATTGTTTTATTGGAGAAAAAAATAAACTTCTATTGTGCTGAGCCACTGAGATTTGGGAAGTGTTTGTTAAGCAGCTAGGTATGATGACCCAAACTGAGATGTCTTTGAGGATGAAAAGAAAAACACCTAAGTTTGTTTCTATCATTATTGCATTTTTCCCTCATTCCTTCCCAAATATTTACCCCCCACCTCCAGGCTGTTTTGAAGAATGGAGAAAGAGAATTGCTTCCCAACTTTCCCAGTCTGTTGACTATTGAAGGCTCCTTCTCATGTGTGTTGGAGTTGACTTTCAAGTCAGGAAGTCAGGGGGTCGAGCTTATGATTTACAGTTGATGACATATGCACTCTGACTTTGGGATTTGCCCTCTCTCGCTCTGTATGTATGTATGTGTATATACATATATGTATGTATATATATATGCTGTGTGTGTGTAACATCCCCTCTGAGCCTTGTTTATTAGGCTTTTGTAAGCTGAAGTTTGGTTTATGGTTAGGGAAAAGACAATACAAAGTAAAATTGACAGAATAAGTGAAAATTCTCTCAGGAGAGGACAGAAAGGGATGATGATCTGAGGAAGATCATTCTCCTGCATACTCTGTCTGATGAATATTTAATGAGTCAAACATGGACAGCAGATGAATGCAAAGAGGGACACAGCATCTCAGCATAGAATAAGGGAAGCTCAAGACTTTAATTAGCAGAAACTTTCAAAAGTGTATAAAGTGATTAAAGGAGCCTCGCAGAGTGTGTTTTTAGTATGTCCTAAGGATGGAAGAGGCAGGGGTGGCATAATACCAGGAGCCCATGCTTCAACCAAGATTCAGGAAGCAGACTCTTGCTCTAGCCCCAATTCTGCCTTTTTCTATCACATGAGTCCTAAAATCCAGTTAATCTCTCTCGGCCTCTGTTTCTTTCTCTAACAAATAATTATAAGACCCATCTTACAAGGTTGGAATTTGTAACTTACCTGAACATTCAGAACTGTAAAATATGAAGGTTTTACTTCAAACTTGGCTTCCCCACTTTGGGTGCTATAATCTTGTCCCTAAACTTTTGCCATCACAAGTTGTTCCCTACATTGGGGTCAGACTCTGAAAGATTTCAAAAGCCAGGCTGAAGAATTTGGACCTGACCCTGTAGGTGAAGGAGAAACTTCAAAGACAATGAAGGCCACTAGACTCTTGAAGACTGGGTTTGTTAATAACTTCCCTGGAGCATTTTCTGGCTTCTATCTTTCCTCTCCCGGGGTTAGGAAGCCGTGAACTTCTGTAATTCCATACTTATCTCCAAAGCTTCAACTCACTGTCCTCCTTAAACTTTCCTCTTCACATGTGCTGAGAGTGTCCTTCAACCTTCTCTGAACACAGAGATTTGTTCTTGTTCTCCTGGGGTCTGTGACCTCATTTTGTACAGAACCAAACTGTCAGCTGCCATTAAGATGCTTGCCCTCTTAAGACCACCTAGTAGGGCCTCTTCAGTGGCTTTCTAAGGACCATTGACCAGGTGTTAGCTATGCCTTAAGCCATTGGCCAGACTATTGCTGAAAATCTTCAGGTGAAAGTCAAGCCAATAATTTCAGGGGACCTTAGTACCACGATAAAGGAAGCCCAGAGGATTTATGAGGGCCTCATTGATTCTTCATGACCTTCATAACCACTTAGAATACACAAAACAAGACTTCTCTATGGGTACAAGAATCTCAAGCAGAAAGGGGGGCAGCCTTCATCTGATGAACAAGCTATTGAGTGCTCCATTAGCCTAGGCCTTGGGAGACCCACTGCTCAATTAATAGAAGGAGGGTTTTTTTTGTGTTTTTTCCCAATGTCTTGGAAAACTGAATTTGAAACGCAAACAATTGCAAAGGTCAAAGGTGTAGCAGCTTCAGGCAAAATCTTAGTCCCTTTGTAGGTCTGCCTGTAAATGTTGAAGCTGAGAGGCTGACCTAGGGGGAGTCAAGGACTCTGAGCTGCAATTAAGGAGGCTCAGGTGTCCTGACCACTGTAACCATGTTAGAGACAAGTGGAGTTCCAATGGACAGGTGGCACTCGCAATTAAGGAATATTTAATAAACAAAGGAAGGGTCAGCTGGCTTCTAGGAAAAAGATTTATTTTGATTTTTTCCTTGAGGCCATTGCATAGAGGTTGGGAGAAGGAAGGGCATGTACTGGTGGATAAGCACCTAAATGAAGAAAAGGCACCTGCTTTCAATCTTGTTGTTATTTAATGGTAGAGGTCAGGCAAAAGATCCACTTGTCCCAGAGTTTTAACATAAATCTCTATCTGGACAGCCCCAGGGCTCTGCCTTAGCCTGGCGACATCAGTAGGTAACTTGTACTGCATGCTCGCCATGTCCCAGGCAGCTGACTGAGAGATGTGCAGATGTTGTCTCAGTTCTGTTATAGGGTAGTTTTTAAAATAAAAATCTCATTTTGCAAATGAAGAAACTAACACTCAGAGACGTTGAATGATATTTCAAGGCCACTTGACCAGTAAGTGGCAGCCAGGAGATCAGGGGTCATAAGTCACCCTACTCACTCCTGTAACCCTGCTCCTAGAATGATGTCTGGCATAAGTAGACATTCCAAAATATTTGTTAAGCAAAGGATTGAATCTGACTTCAGGGTCTGTGTCATCATGCTTCACTGCCTCAGGTCTAGCAAAGTCCTTCTGGGACTTAACTGTTTGGAAAAGTTGTGTGACTCTTCTTCAACTCCACTGAATAGTATGACATAGAAACAGTTGTACTGATGGGTACTTCTGGGTGGATGTGACATGCCCCTAATCTAGAGAAGGACATTGAGATTTAGATAACGGTATCTGAAAGCAGCAGAGGTAGAAGCCAGCAGGCAGGTGGGGACCCAGGGCTATCGTCTTGAACCTGTCAGTAAAGAACTCTGGGTGTTTGAGAAGTCATCTTCCTTCTTGAAGCTTGGTTTGCATGATCTGCTACATGATGTGTTTCTCTAGCTATCACTTTTTAAGAGCCAAGAGTCCAAGGAGCCTGCAGAATCTCTCCAGGAAACTAATCCATCTGTTTCTCTTCTGAACATTGTCCAGAGACCACAACACACGTTGCCTCCCATGTCCATGGCCATTTCTCAGCATATAGATGAAAACTTACATCCACACAAAAACTTGAACACAGATGTTTATAGCAGCTTTATTCACAATTTCCAAAACTTGGAAGATGTCCTTAAGTAGGTGAATGGATACATAAACTGTGGTCCATCCAGAAAATGCAATATTATTCAGCACTAAACATAAATGAACTACAAACCATAAAAAGTCATGGAAGAACCTTCAGTGCACATTACCAAGTGAAACAATCCAATCTGAAAAGTCTACAAACTATATGATTCCAAACATATGACATTCTGGAAAAGGCAAAACTTATGGAGACAGTAAAAAATCAATGGTGTGCAGGGGTCAGGAGGGAGGGAGGTAGAGCACAGAAGATGTTTAGGGCAGTGAAACTTCTCTGTAGGATACTATAATGATGGATACATGTCAATATACATTTGTCCAAACCCATAAAATGTACAATACCAAGAGTGAACCCTAATGGGTTCTCGGTGATAATGGGCTCTGGGTGATAATGATGTGTCAATGTAGGTTCAATTGTAACACATGAAACAATCTGCTGGGGGATGCTGATAATGGGGGAAGCTGGGAATTTGTGGGGGCTGGGGGTATACGGGAAATCTCTGTACTTTCAGCCCAATTTTGCTGTGAACCTAAAACTGCTCTAAAAATGTCTATTAAAAGAAAAAAAAGTACATAAACACCATTTGAGAAGACTAAAACACATTCACTTACACTTTATAGAGCTTCTTAAATTATTGCCATTATGTGTTTTCTCAATAAACTGATCCTATTAAAAAACA
This sequence comes from Pan paniscus, assembly GCF_029289425.2. Classification (NCBI taxonomy): domain Eukaryota; kingdom Metazoa; phylum Chordata; class Mammalia; order Primates; family Hominidae; genus Pan; species Pan paniscus. Next base: position 144,982,729 of record NC_073256.2, on the reverse strand, counting down.
GTATAATTTTGAGGGAATTATCCTGGAAAGGGGTTTTCCTACCAGGAAATGTGTTGAATCACTCAAGTAGATGGTCCTGGTGCTTTCTCCCAGTTCTCCCCTTCTGAAGTATCACTGAAGGCCTAAGGTTTCCGTAACTAAGGAAGCTGTCAGGTGGTCTAACTAGGGTTGGGTCCCAGTAGAGTAAGCTTCATCTGCTCACCTCAGTTTTCTTAAGGGTGAAGGAGCCGGCATTTATGAGCAACTACAATGGGTCAGACACACATTTTATCTCTACTTCAAGGCATGGCTTGTACGGTTCTCTTAAAACCCTCTTTCCCACCTCGATTTGTTGAATTCTGTTCACCCCTTGCTGTCCTGGGCTCAGATATCTCTTCTTTCCAAGGCCAGTGCACAATCCAGCCCACCTGCCCTTCTCCCTGAGGTCCTCCAGCTCTTGCTGATGTCAGCCCTTCCTTTTCTATGGTATCAGAGAATCCACTGTTCCCAAGGGAACCCTAAGCCCCTCTGCCCACTTTGTAGATAAGCCCACTGAGGCAACTTGCCCTAACATGCCAGCTGCTTAGCTGCCCAGCCAGGACCTATAAGGTCTCTGGGCACCATGAACCATGAATTTGTGCCCTCTCTCAAGTGAGTTTGTCAGCTCATGTAAAACAAGGAGATAAATAGATCTTACTTTTCCTGTATACTGTTTAGAACCATGACAGATTTTTGACATCTCTTTGAAGTGTGGATACGTGAAGATTAAAAGAGCAGCAGAGCAAAAATGCCATGGTACCTCACCCTTTATATTCATGGAAGTATCTTCCTCTCTTTCCGTTCCTCTTCTCTCCATTTTCTAAACCAGCATTTCTGAACCTCAGTACTATTGATGGGTTGAGCCAGATAATTCTTTGCTTGCTAGACTGTTCTATGCATTGCAGGATACTTGGGAACATCCCTGGCCACTATCCACTGGATGCCTTCAGCACTCATCCCCCAAGTTGTAATAATCAGAAATGTCTCCAGAATTTGCCAAATGTCACCTGGGGAGCAAGATCGCCTCTGGTTGAGAACCACTGCTCTAACAGCTCCTGGAGCACCTACCCTGTGCCAGATAGTGCTGTAATTTCTGAGAAACCCCAGATCTTCTTCCACCCGCATTATAGGAAATCATGGCTTTGGAGAAGACTGCTTACAGGAAACCATAAAGTGATTCTCTGTTTTCTCACCTTGGTTATGAAGATAACACAATCAGGTCACAGAGGCAGGGTTTTTGGAACTTCAAAGCTGAGCCGTAGGGAGTGGAGGGACAGGAGCTGGGTGCAGAGGTCTTATCGGTAGCTTGAATGTTCCCACACTTATCAATCCAGAAGGAGGGACCCTAGGGGAGAACAAGTGGAGAGTCAAAAGGCCAGGCTGCTTGTGGCTTCCTACCTGTCTGTGGACTAAAAGGGACCAGGAAATAAGTAAGGACTGAAGAAAGAAACGCAAAGTAGGAGGAATGCTGAAGAGATAGTGGAATTTTGTGGGTGGGGAGTGTGAGTGTGGAGGGGGAAACTTCGCTGACTCTACATGAACTCATGCTGCCCTGGAGTGGACACCAGGTTTCTGGAACGACAGAATCTGAGAGCTAAGTCTTGGCATTAGATACGTGAGCATCACCCGGAAGTCACCAGGGCCTCAATTCTGGGGACATGAACTGGGTAGATGCGGCTTTGAAAATGTCTGTCATAGATGATGAAGGCCTGAACACAGGCAGCAGCAATTGGGATGGAGAAGTGAGATTCCTGATAGGATGAATTTACTGAAGGTGAGGGCAAATCATTTGCAGAGGTTTGAGGGAGTAGGAGAAATCGAAAATAATAATAATAAACCCCTTTATATTACTTATGATGTGCCAGACACTGTTTGATGCACTTTATATAAATATTAACTTATTCTATCTTTACAACAACTCAATACAGTAGGCACTATTGAAGAACTTGTTTTATAGGTGAGGAAATTGAAGCACAGAGATATTTAATAACCAGCAGGTCACGGGGCAAATGAGAAGAACTGGAATCTGAAAACAGACAGCTCAGTTCTAGCACTTGTGCTTTTAATCACTGTGTTACAATCACTTAGCAAACAGAACTTGGGCAGCTAAATGGATAGTAATATCATTAACTCAGGTATGGCCTGAAGGAGGAATAGGTTTGAAGGGAAAACAATGGGTTCTTCATTGAAGATGTTATGTCTGGCCTCTGTGTGGGGTACCCAGGAGCTGTTACCTGGAAGGTAGTGTAGCAGGTTAGCACTGAGCTCAGTACAGAGGTCTGGGTAGCTGAAGCCATGGATCTGGGTGTGTGGCTCAGGGAGCTATGTGCAGTAAGGCAAGAGTACCAAGGAACTCTGGAGATCGCCAACAATTGAAGAGAGATGGAAGAAGAACCAAGAAGAGAGAATGAAAAAAAAAATCCATCAGTGTTGAGAGTAGGGCCCTGGAAATTAAAGGCGAGGTGAGTTTCAGGAAGAAGGGCAAGGTTACTAGGGACAAAGTTGTAAAGAAAGCCACTAAGATAAGACTTGAAAAGAGGTATTGTTCTTCAACGGTTTCAGGCATTTCTAATTTATTTTCCCAGCCAGAGGGGAAACTTCTTGAGGTCAAGTGTTACATTCAGTGTTTCACTGGGTACCTCTTTGGGCTATCCTAGTTTTTAGTGCAATGCTAGGCATGCAGAAGGCATCCCCCAAATACCTGTGGGCTGACGGTCATTCAGGCTCCTGTTGGTTTTTCTTATTAAGACAATGACTTTATTTATAAGTTTGTCTCTACCAGTTTAGAAGGAGATATGATGTTCTGAGTCTTACACAACGTTGGATAGTTTATAACCACTGTACTCGGCATTGGTGATGCAGATGATTGGCAGATGCAGCATCATGGTCCTCTCTCCCTCAGGAATTATGATATACATAAAGGCTATCATCATTGAGGACCTACTGTGAGTCTGGCTCTGTACTGTACATTTGATATTTGTAGCTCAGATTCTTACAACCTGGCAAGGTGGAACTTACTATCCTTTCTTTCCAGAACAAGTGACTGGGTTGAAAGATTGTTGCCTTGCAGGGCCACACCATTAAGCAAAGGCACTGCCAAAGTAAAGATCCAGGTCCATCTGCCTCTAAAACCCTTGGACTCAACATGCCCCAAACTGAGCGCCCTCCCATCCCCTTAACTGCCACTGCTTTATTTCGGGAGTCACCACCGTTTAGGAGAATTTTACCATAGCTTTTTATTTGTTGTTCACTCTTCTTTTTTTTTTGAGATGGAGTCTCACACTGTCACCCAGGCTAGAGTGCAGTGGCCCCATCTCCACTCACTGCAACATCAGCCTCCCTGGTTCAAGTGATTCTCCTGCCTCAGCCCCCTGAGTAGCTGGGATTACAGGTGCCTGCCAACATGCCCAGCTAAATTTTTGTGTTTTTAGTAGAGATGGGGTTTCACTATGTTGGTCAGGCTGGTCTTGAACTCCTGATCTCGTGATCTGCCCTCTTCGGCCTCCCAAAGTGCTGGGATTACAGGTGTGAGCCACCGTGCCTAGCCTGTTCTTCACTCTTCTATTGAACCTTTTCCTCAGAATGTGTCCTCCAGACTATAGCTGCAGTAATTAACCTAAGTGCAATTTTGATCACTTCTAAATTCCTTCAGTGGCTCTCTCTTTATGATAAAAGGGATATGACATTCTATCATATAAGCCAAAACCCCTTAGCCTACTCTACTAGGCTGTCATCAACTGACCCTTTTTGGCTCACTCATTCTCCCCTCCAGCCAAAGCAACCTCCTTGAACTTCCTTGAAGATGCTCTACTCTCATTTTGCATATTCTATTCTCCAAGTTTCAATGCCCTTCCTCCCTTTTGTTCTGGGTTAATTTACACTTGTTCTTTAAAACTCACTTTACCCCCTCCTCTCAAAAGCATTCCCAGACATTCCTAAATCTTATTAAAAGACCTTCCTCTATTTTCCTCCTCTGAGTACCTTAACACCCTGGTTACAGATGCCTCTAACACTGTGCGGCACCCTTTCATTTCTTTTGTTTCTCGCACTTGACGCTGAGGCCTTTCAGGACAATGATTACATATGCTTCCAGTTCAGAGCAGGAGCTGAACCCCTGCCTGTTAAATAAGTGAATGAGTTTTGGGGGATGAACTGCATCAAGGTTGGAATGTGATAGAGGAAGGGAGGGTATCAGGAACAGTAAGTAGGTGGAAGCGTTGGCCAGAGGGTAGGCATTGCCGTGAGGAGTTGGTATAATGTTTCTTCTACGTTTACTTCTTGACGCCACTCCTAAAGGCATGGAGGATACCCCACCTCTGCTTCCAGACAGTGATAATCCTACTGGGACTGTCTGGGCCAAAGCCTTGCCTTGAGTCTCATCTTCGGAGTCCAGTTTTCTTTTGGCAAGACCAGGACAGGAAACACTTGCACATTGAAGTTCCCCTGCTATGGAATGTGTGTTGGGACATGACTGAGAGCCAGATGGAAAATGTCTCCAAAGTCCTAAGCCAGGCTGGAAAGATAGGTGGATGATAGTGAAGTCCATCCCTCTGTTTCAAAAATTGTTGGCAGTAAAAGTAATCCAGGATCATGCATCTGAAGTGTTGGAAAAGTTAGCAAGACTCGGGGGCTGAAAGGAGAGTAGCTGAGATGACGAGAAAGTGAGCTATCTCTTCTCCATTATCTCTGCCCTCCCATCTTCAAACTGAGGAAAGCATTTCTGTTCTAGTGGGAACATGATGCCTTTACTGAAAAGAATGCCTAATGATGGAATTTTCAGATGGTTAAACAATAAGGGAGACCTTCTGTGGGGTCATTTGGGCCCCTGAAGTCACACTGAAGGGATAGTATTAGCTTTTCCTGCTTATAAGTCCAGCCCTATGTCAGTGTGTGACACAGTGACCAGGAATATTTGACAGAGTTACAACTGGTGAAACATTTCCCCAGGTATCCTCAGATTTGATCCATACGACAGCCTAGTGATGAGATTATCTCCTCCCCACTATCCCATTCTAAAGAAGAGGAAACTGAGGTTCACAGAGGTCAGGTGACCTGCCTGAGATCTTACGATCATTCATTCATTCTTTCATCCATCCTTTCATTGTTTATTAAGTACCAACATTGCTCCAGGCAATATTTTCCTACTGAGGATACATACCATGTAAGACAGACAGCTCCCTGTCCTTAGGGAGCTTACATTCTACTTGGGGAAACAAAATAAACATATGAGTTACAAGTTGATAACAAGGAGACAAAAAAGTAGACAAACAGCATGAGCCGTAAAGAAAATGAAGCCTTGGAAACTGGATAAAAAGTGCCCGACAATGGGGTGGTGGCGGGATGTATGTGCTATTTTGGAAAGGGTGATTGGGGAAAGCAGGTGGAGGAGACAAAGATAAAATGTTAAGGAAGAGCTATTCTGTGCTTCTTTTATTATCCCCTTCCTGCAGGGAGCTGCTGTAGGGACTTCCTTCTTCTCCCACACCTTTTTTACTTTTTTTCTTCTAAGGAGCTCACAAGTACCTTTCTTAGAAATTGATATTGCCAGATGCATATTTCTCAGGGCCTGTAAAGACAACCCTTGGACTCTTCCCAGGGACAGCTCGGAGATGGGGAAAATGCAAGTGCAAGCCCCACCCTGGCAGTGTGTCGGCAGCTGTCCTGGAAAATAAAAACACAGGCCGTTTACAGATTCAGGAAGCTGAAGTGTTTTATGGGCACAGTCATTAAATGTAAACACAGCCTTGTTTCTTGACAACATCTCCAGGAAGCCATTCACTGGGACAATAGAAGGCAGAGAGGAAACTTAACAGTCTTCAAATATTTGAAGGACTGTCATATGGCAGGAGGACCAGGCTTGTTGGGGGCAGCTACAGGGAATTAAAGCAGAGCCAGTGGCAGGAGGCAAGAGGGAGGCAGGTGACAGCTTGGCACTGGGAAAAATTCTCTAATAATCTCAACTGGCCCACAGTGGAATAGAGTGGCCTTGAACGGGGGTGAGATGCCTTCCTCCATCACTAGGGGCATGCAGCAGAGGTAGAAGGTTCACCTTCCTTAGTACAATGAATGATTTGCTGACCGATTCATTCATTTAACTAGTGCTCATGAAACATTTACTATGTACTAGACATAGATGCAGTAGTGAAAAAGACATGAAAGATCTCTGCTTGTTTTCTTTCTTTCTTTCTTTCTTTCTTTCTTTTTTTTTTTTTTTGAGACGGAGTCTTACTCTGTCGCCCAGGCTGGAGTGCAGTGGCACAATTTTGGCTCACTGCAACCTCTGCCTCCCGGGTTCAAGCAATTCTCTGCCTCAGCCTCCAGAGTAGCTGGGCTTACAGGCAGCCGCCACCACGCCTGGCCAATTTTTGGATTTTTAGTAGAGTCAGGGTTTCACCATCTTGGCCAGGCTGGTCTTGAACTCCTGACCTCATGATCCTCCTGCCTCGGACTCACAGGATGCCGGGATTACAGGTGTGAGCCACTGCACCCGGCCAAGATCTCTGCCTTCATGAAATTTCCATCCTAGTAGTGGAGACAGACAACAAATAAGTGAACAGACAGATACAAAGGTAATTGTAGCTAGTGATGGGTGCCATTGTCCCAATAAAAGGGAATGTAAAAGAATGACTGTATTGTGTGTGTGTGTGTGTTTTATGTGTGTGTGTGTGTAATAGATTGTTCTTTACTGGGTGGCTAGAGAAGGTGTTTCTGAGACAAGAACCTCTGAGGTGTGACCTGAGTGATCAGAAGGACCAGAAAGGACAAAGGCCTGGAGGTTGGAAGTAGCTTGGTGCACTCAGGAGCAGAGAGAAGCTCAGTGTGGCTGGTGTAGTGAGCAGAGGGACAGAGCACTAGGCAATGAGAGCAGGCAGGGACCAGATCCTACGGGTCCTTGTTGGTCCTGGTAAGGTGGCTGGGTATTATGTGAAGGGCATTGGAACCTACTATCCATTGCATTGGAGAAGCTGTAGCAAGGAGATGATTTTTGGTTGGGAGGTTGGACTGGTTTCAACTCTGGCATCAGAATCACCTAGGGATCCACATTTGGGATCCAATGGTCTAAGTGAACTCTAAAATTCCTTTCATGGTGAGGATTTGAGGTAGTGATATGAGCTTCCATATGAGATGATACATTTTGCTCAGGATATCTGAGAATGCATGGCCCATTGGAATTTTGCTAACGTATTATCTACAAACCAGTTCATTAGGGTGGGTGGGCTCTAAATAAGCTTAATTTGCTTCAACAATTATTCAGTGGATTATCTTCTATGTGGCAGGCACTAAGTATGCACAAGGGGTAAAGTACCGTGCCTGGAAAACAATAGATACGCCATAAATATTGACTGAATGAATAAATGGATGAAAGTACCAGACATTCTGCTGGGCACCAGGGACAAAGAGATGAGGAAAAGATGTGTGAGAGACATTATAGATGACTCTGTCTTTATTAGCTCATGTGATATGGTTTGGCTGTGTCCCCAACCAAATGTCATCTTGAATTGTAGTTCCCATAATCCTCAAGTGTCATAGGAGGGATTCAGTGGGAGGTAATTGAATCTTGGGGACAGTTACCCCCATGCTGCTGTTCTCATGACAGTGAGTGAATTCTCACGAAATCTGATGGTTTTATAACGGGCTTTTCCCCCTTTGCTTGGCACTTCTCTCTCCTGACATCACGTAAAGAAGAATGTGTTTGCTTCCCCTTCTGCCACCATTGTAAGTTTCCTGAGGCCTCCCCAGTTCTGTGAAACCGTGTCAATTAAATCTCTTTCTTTTATAAATTGCCCAGTCTTGGGCAGTTCTTTATAACAACGTGAGAATGGAATAATACATCGGAGAGGAGAATTGCAATAGGAGTGTTTGCAAACTGCTAATGGAAGGGTAAAAAGATGGAAAATGTAAGGGAAAGGCATATGTGTTTGAGTTTGGGAATGAGAATACCACAGGGTGTTCCTGCAAAAGGCAAAATGCAGAGACAGTGCTGGGAGCATTTGTAAAATCTGAATTCTTCACTTCCAGTCTGTTGGGCTCTGGCTTCCGGTGTCACAGGGGAGTCTGCTTTTGATTTTATAGGGACAACAGAGAAAACATTGGATGGTCAGGAACAGGAGCTTTAAGGCTGCTCAGGAAGATCAAGCAGCTTGGACACATGGCCTTCTGGTTTTCTCCTTTGATCAGGGAAAACAGGGAGGATTCTGCCAAAAAGCTCGCCAGAACTTTCACATCTACCAGCTTTTGCAGCCTGCCAAATCTCTGTGCGCTGCAGTCTGTGTTAACCTAGTCAAATTACCATCAAGTGGCCCGAAGCCATGGCCAAATCGGCCTCACCGTTTTTCCTCACCCTAATTTAATCATCTGGGAGTGGATTTCTGGAATTGCCTCTAATCTAGCGAACACATATCTAAGACTCTAAACTAAACAATTAACCCTTTCCTGGGGCCAACAAACCTTTGGTAGAAGGTACACTTTCGGTGTCTGCAATTTGATTTAAATTTTTTGTAACTTCTGGGAGGAGGGGAAGGAGAAGGAATTTGACTCTTCCTTATTATGGTGCAGACACTGCTGGATGTTAACATTCATGACTTCTGCACACCACTTCTGTGAAATAAGTATTATTAACTCCATTCTAAGCACAGGAACACAGAGCTTCAGAAGGATTAAGGAACGTGGTCAGGGCCACACAGCTTAATAAGTGGCAAGATTTGATTCCAAGCCTATCACCAAGACCCAGGCTTTCCCCCATAAGACTCTTTCTGCTCCAGAACTGTTTAGTAAGCAATAGCTACATTTTATACATCTTCAAAATTTCCAGTGCTTAGAAATGGAGCAATGCCATTCTTGGGTGCTTATGCCCCAGGGTAGGCATTCTTTATCTTGGCTGCCCATTGGAATCAGAGTTGAGATGAGGATTAAAGAGGGATGAATTAGTTTCCTAGAGTTGCCACCACAATATATAAAAATATATATAATAATTATTTAGAGCCTACCCACCCCATATTTTGATATAAAATTATCTATCTATCTATCTATCTATCTATCTATCTATCTATATAAATCCCTGGGTCCCAATCCCCAGAAATTCTGATTTAACTGGATTTGGAAATGTAGCCTGGGCCTTTGATTTTATTTTTGTTTGTTTGTTTTTTCGGTCTCACTCTGCCATCCAGGCTGGAGTGCAGTGGCTCAATAATAGCTCACTGCAGCCTTGAACTCCTGGGCTCAAGCTATACTTCTGCCTCTGCCTCCCAAAAGCTGGGACAACAGATGCACAGCACCACACGTGGCTAGTTTTTACTTCTTTTGTAGAGGTGGGATCTCACTATGTTGCCAAGGCTGGTCTCCAGTGATCCTCTAGCCTTGGCTTCTCAAAGTGCTAGGATTACAGGCATAAGCCACCATGCCTGGCTTTTTTTTTTTTTTTTTTGAGATGGAGTTTTGCTCTGTTGCCCAGTCTGGAGTGCATTGGTATGATCCTGGCTCACTGCAACCTCCACCTCCTGGGTTCAAGCGATTCTCCTGCCTCAGCCTCCAGAGTAGCTGGGACTACAGGCATGTGCCACCACACCTGGCTAATTTTTGTATTTTTAGTAGAGATGGGGATTCACCATGTTGGCCAGGATGGTCTAGATCTCTTGACCTCTTTTGCTGTGCAGAAGCTCTTTAGTTTAATTAGATCCCATTTGTCAATTTTGTCTTTTGTTGCCATTGCTTTTGGTGTTTTAGACATGAAGTCCTTGCCCATGCCTATGTCCTGAATGGTAATGCCTAGGTTTTCTTCTAGGGTTTTTATGGTTTTAGGTCTAACGTTTAAGTCTTTAATCCATCTTGAATTGATTTTTGTATAAGGTGTAAGGAAGGGATTCAGTTTCAGCTTTCTACATATGGCTAGCCAGTTTTCCCAGCACCATTTATTAAATAGGGAATCCTTTCCCCATTGCTTGTTTTTCTCAGGTTTGTCAAAGATCAGATAGTTGTAGATATGCAGCGTTATTTCTGAGACCTCATGATCTGCCCATCTCAGCTTCCCAAAGACCTCCTCATGATCTGCCCATCTCAGCCTCCCAAAGTGCCAGGATTACAGGCGTGAGCCACTGTGCCCGGCCCTGCCTTTGCTTTTTATCAGCTCCCTAGTTGAGGATGAATGTGTGTTGTTCCCTCGGCTTCAACCAAGAGGGAGCAAGACCCAAATAAAAGGAATGAGTTGGAGAGAGCCACTGGGCTGTGGAGGGTCAGCTCTATAGGGGCATCTGAAGAGTCCAGTGCATATAGTCCAACAGATCAAACAGGATTAAGATCCTGGAATCTCAGAATAGTGGGTGGGCGCAGAAATGGGGGGCTTCAGGTGGTTGGTAGTGTTGAGGGAGAAGAGCTGCATAATCCCAGTGAGAATTGAATTTGGACTGGGGTCGAGGGAATGGGAGAGACGAGAAAAGGCTCCAGCATCCTAAAAAAGGATGGAAGGCTGTGGCCTGAGATAGAGAGAGAAGAGGAGAGGCTGTGTGCAGATAGAGCAAAGATTGCAGCCATAAGCCAAAGAATGCCTGGAGTCACTAGAAGCCGGAAGAGGCCAGGAAGGATTCTCTCCTAGAGCTTCTAAAGAAAGCATGACCGTGCTATTACTTTGATTTCAGGTGTTTAGCCTCCAGAACTATGAGAGAATACATTTCTGTTGCTGTAAGCCACCTACTTGCTGGAAATTTGTGGTGGCAACTCTAGGAAACTAATTCATCCCTCTTTAATCCTCACCTCAACTCTGAGGCTGGCACTATTACTACTTCTATTTCACTGAGGAAGAAACTGAGACTCAGAGCTTTACAATGTTTTGCACAGAGGTTGCAGATTGTGGGTACAAGGTGTTAACTTATCTTCAGAGCTTAGGAACACTCCTACCATCTATAAGCTCCATAAAGGCAAGAACTGTCTACTGAATTTCTGCTAGAACCTGAGGACTACAGAGGAGCTCAGGGGTCCTGCCTTGCCCCCATGGTTTTTAAACTTCAGTGAAGTTTCAGGACACAGAATCAATGCACAAAATTTCAAGCCAACATAAAAGCCAGGACCAGCCTAGGACCAGGAAAAGCATGATGTGCTTTCATTCATTCAGTGCCAAAAAAGATTCATTTTTTAAAAATTGAGATTAAATTTACATGACATAAAATCAACCATTTTAAAACGAATAATTCATGGCGTTTAGTACACTCACAATGTTGTGCAACTACCACTTCTATCTAGAACATTTTCATTACCCCAAAGGAAATCCTGTCCCCATTAAGCTGTGCCTTCTAGTCTCCTTCTCCCATTCCCTGTGGTGTTCTCCCCAGTCTGGATTTGCCATCTGGACATTTTATAAAAATGAAAAAATACAATATGTGATCCTCTGTGATTGGTTTCTTCAGCTTAACATCATGTTTCTGGGATCCCTCCATGTTGTGACATATATCAGGACTTCATTCCTTTTTCTTGCTGAATATTCTACCATGTGTGTACACCACAATTTTTCATCTGTTGATGGACAGTTGGGTCACCTTTTGACTGCTGTGAATAATGCTGCTATGAACACTATCATACAAGGTTTTGTGTGCACAAATGTTTTTATTTACCTTGGGTATATGCTTAGGGGTGAACTTACTGGATCACATGATAACTTGTAATGAGGAACTGCCAAACTTTTTCACAGTGTCTGAATATTTTTCAACCACATGAATTGAGTCCTTGCAACATCCCAGGCATTATGTTTTAAGTTTTGATTGAATGAAATCCTTGAAACCAGTCTATGAGGGATGTACTATGTTCCCCATTTTACAGATGAAGAAACTGAACTTAAAAGAGATGGAATAACTTTTCCCAAGATTATGCTTGTGAGGAGCAAGAATGCAAACCTAAGTTTGTCAAGCCCAAAGTTTGTGCTGTTGGTCACAATGTCCTATTGCCCCTTGCTGTTCTCACTGGTGTCAAAACACATTGAGGAAAAGGAGAGTGTGAAAGGTTGCCTTTGTATATTCCATAGTGCCCAGCACAGGGTTGTATATTGAGTACGTTTTCAGTAAACACTTGCTGAAGAGGGCTAAGAATCTATTTGATGAGTATAACAGTATCCACACTACTTTTTTTTTTTTTTTTTTTTTTTTGAGACTGAGTCTTACTCTGTCACCCAGGCTGGAGTGCAATGGCACAATCTTGGCTCACTTTAACCTCCACCTCCCAGGTTCAAGTGATTCTCCTGCTTCAGCCGCCTGAGTAGCTGGGATTACAGGCATGTGCCACCACACCCAGCTAATTTTTGTATTTTTAGTAGAGACATGGTTTCACCATATTGTCCAGGCTGGTCTCGAACTCCTGACCTTGTGATCTGCCTGTCTCGGCCTCCCAAAGTTCTGAGATTACAGGTGTGAGCCACCGCGCCTGGCCTCCACGCTACTTTTTACCTCTTTAATACTTTAATACATTTGTGACAATCTTAACATAAAACAGGATTTAGCTAAACTCTCGCATATGGCTACAAATATGCTCTGCTGGAAAGACTTTATAATGTTAGCCAGTAATGTTTAGGCAACTTAGCAGCATTGGGGGCCTCCCTATCATACATACAAACCTGTTGGAAATTTGGGTTGAGGACTCACGTTCAAAGCACTTTAAAATGTTGAAGCGGCCGGGCGTGGTGACTCAAGCCTGTAATCCCAGCACTTTGGGAGGCCAAGGCAGGTGGATCAAGAGGTCAGGAGATGGAGACCATCCTGGTTAACACGGTGAAACCCCGTCTCTACTAAAAATACAAAAAAATTAGCCAGGCTTGGTGGCGGGCGCCTGTAGTTCCAGCTACTCGGGAGGCTGAGGCAGGAGAATGGTGTGAACCCGGAAGGCGGAGCTTGCAGTGAGCTGAGATCATGCCACTGCACTCCAGCCTGGGCGACAGAGCGAGACTCCATCTCAAAAAAAAAAAAAAAAAAAAAAAAATGTTGAAGCTGCAGGTGTGGATGAGATTCCCAAGAGACAGAGCAGAGAGAAAATGAAGGCCGTTAGTTTTTGGCAGAAAAACTGGGAGACATGCATGTTTGGAAATTCCTGGTGAAAGAGGAACTTGCTGAGAAGGCACAATCTGAGAGGTGGGAGGAGAATCAAGCTCGCGCTCCATCCCAGAATACAAAGAAAGGGGGATGGCCTCCAGTGACAAATGCTGCTGAGAGTCAGAAGAAAAACATAGAGCACAGCTTCACTTAAGTGGGCCTGATGAGTTCATGCATGGATCAGAAAGGCTCACCTTGTTCCTAAAATGCAAATCTGTCATATCCTTTCCCTGCCTGAAAATCTTCAGTGGTCCACAGCTGCCTTCTGGATACAGCCCATGAGGCTTGCTCAGCCTGTTTCTGCTGCCTTCTCCAGCTGCATTGCTCCTAACTCTTCCCAGGTGTCTGGCATTCCCAGTTGTTTGTTTCTTTTGTTTGTTTATTTGTTGTTTGAGACAGAGTCTTGCCCTGTTGCTCAGGCTGGAGTGCAGTGGTGTAATTGTTGCTCACTGTAGCCTAAAACTCCTGGGCTCAAGTAATCCTCTAGCCTCAGCTTCCTGAGTAGCTGGGACTACAGACATGCACCATCACACCTGGCTGTTTGTGGTCTTCTTAATGCTTTCTTCCCAGCCATGCCTCTGTGCCTTTCTCTGTTTTCTCAGCTGGTAATGTCTTCTTCATCCTGTTCACTCAATGAGGTCCCAGCCAGCTCCAGCCTTTACTTCTGGATAAAGTCCTCACCGACCCCTGTTCTTGCCCCCAAAGTAGTTCTGACCTCTTACTCCACCATCTCTAGTTGGACCACGAGCAAACCTTCTTTAAAAACCTTCATCTCTGTATGCAGCAATTGCTTATTTACAGGCTGTGTCTGTTGGTAGACTGTGAGCTTCAAGAGGGTAGAGCCCATGTCTCATTGCCTTTTGTCTCCTCTGCTCCCAGGTTTGCAATCACTCCTTGATGAATGAATGAGTGAAAGAACGAGTGAATGAATGAGTAGGTGAATGTCCAGCTGAGAAATTCCAAGGGTTAGAACTGGCAATGCAGAACACCTGTGTAGGACAAGAAAACACCAGCTGGCACCTGCCTGTTTCTGGTCTGAAATGGAAGCACTCCCAGCCCTCTTGATCCCTCAGACAAACACCTGTTATAACTTTACCTGTCTCTACAAATCATTTTTGTAAGTGAGACAGCTCAGGATAAGCATGGCTTAGTGAAAAGACAGGGGCTGGAGGCATACAGACTGGGGTTCCCTTATTCCTTAGACCTGATCTATGAACTAGGAATGGTATCTTCTGCCTTTTCATCTTCAGCCAACATTGAGTGTATGTTACTATGCTATGCTAAGTTCTGGGGCTGCCAAGAAAAAAAAAAAAGAGAAGCCAATCATCCTATTCAGGAGTTCCCATTTCTTGGGAAGAGTTTCCAGGGTTTTTGTAGCAAATGAATGTAAAAAATGAAAATCATAACAACAACCCCTTACTAAGCACTGGCAGTGGACGGAGCAGTGCTCAGTGATAAGTACCTTCTGTAATCATCATATTGAATGCTCACAGGAAACCTACAAGGAAGGCATCATTAATTGTCTCATTTTGCATATGAGAAAACAGGCTCAGACAGGTTGTGTACCTTGAATGAAGGTTAAGGGCACAAGTCTGGCAGGTACTCCAGTGCCACGGGCTTACCTACAGCCCCAGTGGACTGACCCTCACATACACAGTGGGAACAGCAGAGCTGTGTCTATTGTGTTTTGGGCTTAGCCATGTCAGTTTTCAGCTCCCTGGCTGGGGTTAAGGGGACTTATAAGGCCCAACGCCTAGGTTCTAAGCAACATGTTTGTCCTTAAAGCCTTAAACCTTTTCTCCTGTGTGAGGTTTTTTTTGTTGTTGTTGTTATTTATTTATTATTATTATTTTTGGGTCTCCTCTCTTGGATTATCCTTGTCCTGCAGGAGTGTAGCTGAGATCCATTGCCAAATATGGTTCTGCAGCCCCTCCTGCTCCAGTGTCTCTGTATTTGGAAAGGGAAGCATCTCCCTGCTCCTTTGTGGGGAAAGGGAAATGATTGCTCCTGGCAGTAATCCAAAAACTGGAAAAACAAGCAGTTGAGGAGTGGGGAAGACAAAATAGGTTCACAGAGAGAAGGCTGGACTATTAGACTTGCTGGTTGGGAGCTGCAAATATTTAGGTAAAGAAGCCTCAGAGTGTGTATCTTATTTGTATCCAGGCACATCTCTGCTCCTGCTGAAAAGACCGGGAAGCCAAGGAGCTCGAAAGAGACATGCAGGAGCCTGGAGGGCTGCTAAAAATAAAGCTGGCTGTCAGGGAACTGGAACTCACTTTGTACATTGCACATAAATACTTCCTCAAACTTCTGCTAGCTAGTGGAACATGCAAGAGGAAGACTGGGAAAGGAGAAGGGGCCTTGGTTGTGAACAGGAACTGGTGGGAGAATGGAGATGGGAGTGTGGATGAAAAGTGTATGACCCTTAGCAAGTAGCTCAGCCTCTAGTTTGGGACTGATGTAGAGGAGAAAGGTGAGGTTTAAGGAGGCTGGGAGGTGGAAGCTTTTGGTTCCAACTAAGTTCTCCTGAGGTTGACACTCTGGGAGACCACCAGGGGAAGGATGGAGCTGGAGGGGATGCAAGAAAAAGGAGAGGGCTGTATTAGTCCATTCTCATGATGCTATGAAGAAATATATGAGACTGGGTAATTTATAAAGGAAAGAGGTTAATTGATTCACAGTTCTGCTGGTCTGGGAGGCCTCAGATAACTTACAATCATGGTGGAAGGGGAAACAAACATGTCCTTATTCACATGCCAGCAGCAAGAAGAAGTGCTGACAAAAAGTGGGGAAAGCTGCTTATAAAATCATCAGATCTCATGAGAACTCTCTCAGTATCATGAGAACGGCACAAGGGTAACAATCCCCTTGATTAAATTACCTCCCACCGGATCCCTCTTAAAACACATGGGAATTATGGGAACTACAATTCAAGATAAGATTTGGGTGCACACACTGCCAAACCATATCAGGGGCTAACATTAATCCAGCACTCCCTATGGCAAGGTATTATGCTGCCCAGTTCTGGAATCAAAACCTTATCTCAAGCTTGAGGGAGGGATGGTGTCACTATCCCTCTCCCACCCCTGACAACTGTAGATGCCACGGATCAAGAGGTTTCATGACCTGTCCTGGATTATATAGCCAAGTGGAAGGTGGGCTTCAACTCTAGAGGTCACTGATTCAACAGGCACCGTCAACACTTGTGTGAATACTGCAGAGACCTCGGAGCACAAGAAATGCCTTTGGACATAGCATAAATGCATGTCCCTTTTGCTGGAAGTGCTCTTCTCTCTTTTGCCTGCTTGAGAGCACCTGCTCATTCCTGAGAAGTCAACTCAAGCATCACTTCTGGCTTGAAACATTTTATTCTGTTCCTAGGTAGATGCAGGTGTGAGTGGCTATGAGCACATTTCAGACACGGTCCCTACTGTATTTCTGTAATCATTAATTTCCATCTGTCTTGTGCCCACAAGGCCACGAGGCCCTCCAGAGAAGGCAGAACAGATATTTCTCCATCTCTATTACCTGCCACAGGGCAATAATTACTAATTGTGTCTAATGGTCATTGAACACGTACCACATGTTAAGCAACTCAAATGCAGCATCTCATTTAATCGTTACATAACCCCATGAAGTACACAGTATTGCTTATGTTCCTTACAATGATACATATTAACCCAGAAATCATGGAGGCTTAAGAAAATGAACTTAATTTATTGCTCTCATAAATCAGGAATTCCTGATTGGGAAGTGGGATGTCTATAGTGGGTGCTACTGGAGCCCTACCCAGCGCCCAGGCCTCCGCTGGTACAAGGGGCTCACTGCTACCCCGCTTTTCAGAAAATTGCTTTCTGCAGAATGGCTGGGGGAGGAGAGATGGGTCTGCCTCACCCAGGAGGTCACACCTCCCACCTCGTGGGGTGGCAGTGGTGGCCTTTAGCCAATTACTGCCTGATACAGGTACTAAGGCCACCCTCCCCGCTTGCTTCCAAGTGGGCCCAGCTCTGGTGGAATCCAAGCTCCAGGGCTCCTGTGGAATCTTGCCGCAGCTTAGTACCCTGCTGAAACCACATACTCGGTTAGTTCCTTTTCCTGTCCTCTCCTGCTTTTTACACTTCCTTTTCCCTGAGATCTCTCCTTCAGTGAATCACATATACTTTAATCCCTGTCTCAGCCTCCGCTTGGAGGAAACCTAGTCCAAGACAGTAGCTCTCTCTCCACATACTTAATCAGGGATTCCGGCTGACAGACGCTCTGTATTCAACACACAGCTTCTGAAGTCACCCTGGGGCTCAGCATTCTGCCAGCAGACAGAGAAAGGAAGAAAGAGAGCAGACAGCAGTAAAGGAGGTTGTATGAGTCAGGTCTGGACGTGGTATCCATTGCTTCTGTGCACATTCTTTTGGCCAATACTTAGTCCCAGCCACACCAAATTGCAAGGGAATCTGTGCAATAAGCATAGGCTAGCTCTGGGCTAGGAGAAGAGAAAAATGCGTTTTGTGACCAGCTGAGCCAGTCTCTGTAATGACAGACACTGTGATGACACCCCATTTTAAAGGTGAGAAAACTGAGGTTTAGAGGCTTTAAGTAATTTGCCCAAGGTTGCAAAGTCAAGACAAAGGCAATTTAATACCAGAACCTGTGTGCTTGATCACTCTGTATGTTACTACCTGTAGACAAGGGTCGTTGAATACGGTCAATGACTGACGATGCTGAGGTTCTTGTTTGCTGTAGGTCCCTTGACCTCATGGCTGTACGGGCAAGGCTTTGCATTAGCAGTGTGTTGGAATCCACTCTGTCTTGACTGAGACATCCCTCATTTAAATTATAAAGTAAATTAGAATAAAACACCTCTGCTCTACGTCTTTCCAGGGACCATCTGAACAGAATATTTCCAGATTTCTAAGATTAAAGCACAAGACACCTGTAAAGATGATAGCGGGAAGAAAGAGGCAAAATAAAATAACATTAAAATGGCACCAGTTACTTTTCCTCCAAGGGTTTAGAATTCCTACTGGGACCTTCACAAGGCTGGAACTTTCGGCCCTATATCTCACTATCCACTCATGGCAGCCTCCTGGTGGCTCACTCCACCCTAGCCAATGTAAACTCTCTGAGTGAGAGAGAGGAAGGGTTTCCAGGATGGACTGGGCCCGAGATTGCCTGCATTCACATTCTAGCTGGATCACTTCATGGCTCTGTGATTTTGAACTACTAGCTTACCTTTTCTGTGTCCTAGTTTTGGTCTGTAAAATTGTAACAATAATACCAGCAACATAAGTTTGTAGTGAGAATCAAATGAATGTCTGCTAGGACAGTGCCTTTGCATACTAGCATAATGTCTGTGTTTGCAGTTATTATCGTTATTCTTTAGCAAGCTCCTTCCTGGCCCAGGGTTTAACTGTAGGCAGAGCCCTCTACAGTTCTAACTGTGTCATCTTCCACCAGGATTGACATTCATTGTCGCATCCCTGGGAGAGCCCTCCTTCACACTCAGCCTAGGTTTGGCCTCCTGTACCCTTATTCTGCAAGGCTGGGATTAGGGTGAGGCAAAAGAGGGACTCACTTTTGGGTGCAAAATTTTAAGTGGGTGCCCATAAAACCCCCTTCATATCAAGATAAATAGTATTTTAATGCAATTATTTAACGTATCAAAATTAACGCAAAAAATTCAAGGTGAACAAAATCGCAAATTTTAAATAAAGACCCATGCTGTTCTGAGCCAAGCTGGTGCCTGAAGGAAAGGAAAAATGTATACTCCAGGCTTTTTGGAAGCAAGCACTCAATGTTTTTGGTGTCTACTTCTTTGCTTATCTTGCTTTCACTGGAGAAAATTGTCATGTTGGATAAATTCACGTGACCAAGTGGCAATCTTACATGATTTTTAAATTAGCTTAAGCTATAATAAAAAGATAATAAATTCTGCTTGGTAATAAATAAAATAAACATAAAATAATGTGAGTTTTAATATCCTACTTTTACATTGTTCAGTGATTTTCAACTACTTTAATGTTCTGGGAAAAAATAACCACTAAAATATGCAAAATCATGTCTATAGGGGTGCATATTTTCCTTATGCCTTTGGCTCCATTGTGACTTGGCATGTTGCTTTGGGCTTTGTTTACATTTTGGATAGTTTCTTGAGCACGAAGATTTTTGTATTAATTTTGATTTGTCTTTTCCCTGTATGTTTTTGCTCCACCTTAAATTTTGCACTTGGGGCCAGTGCCTTATTTGCCTCCCCCACCCAATCCTGGCCTCGTTCTTTGGTAGCATTTTTCAGAACCACAGTTAAATAGTTCGTTGTACCCTTTGATCAGCATTTCTCTTTCCCCATCTGTCCCCTGATCCCCGCTGCTGGTAACCACCATTCTATGCTCTACTCTACTTTGTTTTTGATTCCACCTTTAAATGAGATCATGTGGTCTTTTGTCTTTCTTTGCCTGCTTTATTTCACTTAGCATACTGTCCTCCAGGTTCATTCGTGTTTCTGCCAATGACAGAATTTCCTTGTTTTTTTTTTTTTTTTTTTTTTTTGAGATGGAGTTTCACTCCTGTTGCTGAGGCTAGAGTGCAATGGTACGATCTCGGCTCACTGCAACCTCTGCTTCCTGGGATCAAGCTAAATTCTCCTGCCTCAGCCTCCAGTTTAGCTGGGATTACAGGTGCACCACCAGGCCCAGCTAATTTTTTGTATTTTTAGTAGAGTTGGGGTTTCACCATGTTGGCCAGGCTGGTCTCAAACTCTTGACCTCAGGTGATTCCACCCGACTGGGCCTCCCAAAGTGCTGAGATTACAGGTGTGAGCCACCATGCCTGGCCCAGAATTTCCTTCTTTTTAAAGGCTGAAAAATATTCCATTGTGTATAGACACCACATTTTCTAAATCCATTTATCAAATAATGAATACCTAGGTTGCTTCCATATCTTGATTATGGTGAATAATTCTGCAGTAAACATGGGAGTGATCTATTGCACAGAACGGTGACTCTACTAAATAGTAGTCCATTATATATTTCAAAATTACTAGAAGAGTAGATTTTAAATATTTTTACCACAAAAATAATATGTATTTGAGGTGACAGAATTGTTAGATTTAATTACTCCACAATGTAAATATATATACTATATAGAATTATTATTTGTTAATTAAAAATAGAACTTAAAAATTTTTTAAAAAAGAACTAAAAAATGTCTATTAAGAAAAAAGTTAATAGTGCCACTACTGTTTGATTCTGCCACGAATCAGCTCCCTGAGGGCAGAGGCAAGGCCTGTTTTGCTCCCCATTGTCTTTCCTGTGCTATCACAGTGTGTGACCCCTAGCAGGGGCACAAAAACATGGGCTGAATAAATAAATGAGGAGATTTCTAAAAGAGGCTGCTCTAGCATGAGTTTGTGGTTTCAGTTAATTCTTCCAAGTGTTTAAGAAGGTAAGCGTCTATTAAAAATCTTCTATGGGCCAAGCACCGGTTGTGCAGCTCTAGGGATGGTGAAGGCCATGCCTTGACCATCCATGGGCTTGACTGGTGGTGAAGATTGATGAACACCCAGTTGAGTGTTGACAAGAGAGGTGCTGAGAGAGAAGGGCAGTGGGGTGAGGTAGGAGGCTGCGAGAGCACAGAGGAAGAGGAGGAGGGCCACCCTGGAGGTTCAGAGAAAGACTGGTTTTGAGAGGATGTCTGCACCACATTATGAAGAAAGAGGAGGAGATGGGTGGGTGGACAAGTGGGGAAATGGAGTTTTGGACAGAGGGTACAGCACACACAAAGGCCTCGGGCCAGGAACTAGCATGCTACGTATATGTGGGAACTTCTAGAAGTTTGGCCTTTTGGGCATAGATCTTTGGCATAGATCAAAGCTCTAGAACTCTGCTTGGGCAGGCTTGGAGAAATGGGCTGAGGAGATTCCCACAATGTCAGGACTTTCATTGCCTTTCTGGGGTATGTGACCAGTAGTTGATTTATGAGACACTTAGACTCATGGCTCATAGACTCCCAGATAACTGGGAGTAGCAGGAGGTCATCTATTTTGTGGAATATGAAAGACTGGAACTGAAACTCAGCAGAAGCCTGAGTCTAGAGCTAAAAGTGGTTATAGCGCTAAAACGCTCTCCCAAAACTCAACTGCAACCAGTTCAGCATGTCTCTCCCCATCCCCTTGATATGTATCCAGGGTTGTCACCTGCCACTAGAGCGTCACTCACACCACGTAGGGGTTTAGTATCATCAATTTCCCTCTTGAAGTAATCTCAGCCAGTCCCTGACATAAGGCAGAGCACGGTTGCCGGGCCTGAGCCACATTTGTCTGTTACAACTCTCTGGTCCAAAGTCACAGTTGAAGCAGTGGACACCACCCCTTTGCCAAACAATTGTGGGTCCCCAGCAATGTGCTGGGAGAGCTTATCACAAAGGCCTTGTGGGGCTTCCTGTCATAACTTTGCACAAGGTGTGGGGTTATCTTTCAGGAACCTTTGGAGTTGAGAGTTGAGTTGTGAACCCTTCCCTGCGGCCCATTTCATCCTGAGATGAGTGTGATCAGGGAGATGAAAAGGGCCCTGCCCGGGTTGTTAAGGTTTACATTATCAGCTCCTTCAGCCTATATAAAAAAGACATTTGTGGTGGCATTTGACCCCGCAGAGGAATCTGAGCCATCTGATTGCAGGTATGGAATCTCGCAATCTGCCTTTATCTGCATCTGCGATGCATTAACTCCCCAAGGTGGCAGCTTCCCTTCAATAACCTGGTTTCAGCCCTGAGAGTTCAACAGAAGACATCTTGCTAGGGAGGAAAGGCATCTGGCTATACCAGCGAGGCTGAAAAACCCAGCAGCTCTGGGAGAAAGAAGTCCTTTTCATATTTACCAAACTCAACCCTCCTCCAAGTGTGGAGACAGCTGGCTTTTGTTTTTTTTCTAGCTGTATGACCTCAGGTGATCACTTGGTCACTCTAAGCCTCAGTTTCCTCACAAATAAAATGGAAATGATTTTGCCTATCTTTTAGGATCAGTGATAATGCACCCAGAAAGCCCAATGCACAACAGATGCTTGATGAGGGTTTGGTGGCTTATGCACGTGGTTCTCTCCTCCGTGCTCAGTCTCTCCTCTGATCAAAATTGGAAAAGGAAGTACTACTAGGACAGAGGCATTTAGTAAGTGGGGCTCAGACACTAACTGCAAATATTGAGCTTTGACCCCAGTGTTGGGTCTTTCTTAGGACATTTTCTTTCCTTTTCAAACAGATCAACTGTTACAAGAGTACTTTAGTTCACATTAATTATCCCATTGTAAAAATGCAAATTTATTTTGTCTTCTGCAACTTTGGGGAACTAAGGGTAGGTGTGCTGAGCCTTAGTTTGGCCTCTGACCCATGTTTGTCTCCAGAATTACCCAAGGCCTCCTGTGGAACTGGAATCCGCCAGCCAGAGCACCTCTCCCACTGACCCCATTCCTTGAAGCTGGCACCCAACTCTCATCTCTTGGGGTTAATGATGTGGTAGTTTCTCCACCCAGCTCTGGCTATGACTGCCTGGATGATTCCAGGCAAAGTCTTCTATCTCTCATGCCCTCGGACTCCCCGACTCCCCTTCTGTAAAATGAGGAGTTGCCATGCAGTATTTTTCAGCGTCTCTCAGCTTCTGTTGAGGTATCTTCTATATGTACACCCTGCATGAGCCAGCTGTTGTCCACTGATTAACACTGGCTTGTCCCTCAGGCTTGAGCTGACATCGGTCATCCAAATTTCTCCTTGACCCACTCACCCGAGAACCCACTTCTTTGCCTCCTTCAAGAGGGTGGCTTGTCAGAGTGATGGCGTTTTGTTGGCAGGCAGACCTAAGCTCAAATCTTAGTTTTGCCTCTTACAAACTGTGTGACTTTGGGATGATTCATTTATTTCATCCCTCTGGACCTCAGTTTCTTTATTTGTAAAATGGGAAAGCAGCCACGGAGAACACAAAAGCAAGTGAGTTTGGTCATGTTTCCATAAGACTTTACTGATGGAGATTGAAATTTGATTTTCATATAATTTTTACGTATCACAAATAGTATTCTTTTAATTTTTGCAACCATTAAAAAAATGTAAAAATCATTCTTAGCCTGTGGGCAGGCTGCACTAAAACAAAGGGAGGCCAGATGTGGCCTGAGGACTGCAGTTTGCTGAAACCGCTCTAGTTATTTCTCTCTTCCTGGTCAGGGGCTGCAGAAACTGAATCCGTTCTTCCAGAACCGTTTGTCTTCAGAGCTTATCACTCAAGTCTGGGAGGAAGGCAAGAGGCCCTCCCTTTTCTCTGTGCTGTTGAGGCAGCTCCGGCCTCCCTCTGAGAACTGCACAGGGAGAGAGGCCTTTTCTGGCTGCTTTTCTCCCAGTCTCAGCTCACACCCTGGTTTTTGGCATTGTGTTAGATAATTTTGCTAGTAGATGACTCGTCCGTACAACTCTCATTATGTGGGCCTCTGTGCATGAAGATGTGAATGTCTAAAGTGAGGGGAACTTCAGGCCAATTATTAAGCCTGGGAAAGTTCACGCATCTGAAAAATTATGCATAGGCTATGTATATGCACATCACCTACTCCACTCCTATTATGCACACCCCAAGAACATGGTAAAAACATGCAAGAAAAAAAAAAAAAAGAGCCAGACTGGCCGGGTGTGGTGACTCATGCCTGTAGTCCCAGCACTTTGGGAAGCCAAAGTGGGTGGATCGCTTGAGCTCAACAGATGGAGACCAGCCTGGGCAACAGGGTGAAACCCTGTCTTTACAAAAAATACAAAAAAATTAGCCAGGTGTGGTGGCGCACGCCTGTAGTCCCAGCTACTTGAAGGGTTGGGGTGGGAGGGTCGCTTGAGCCGAGGAGATGGAGGCTGCAGTGAGCCGTGATTAATTGCACCACTGGACCCCAGCCTGGGTGACAGAGGGAGACCATGTCTCAAAAAAAGAAACAATAAACCAACAAAAAACCCAACCACAACAAAAAACCAGCCAGACCTTTCTTTTCATTATGAAAATGCTGCTTCTTAAAACGTCTGCATCATTGACAGTATCTCCTTTATGTCCTGGAATGCGAGAAGGTAGCACACTGTATATGCCTTTTCAGGGTGGGAGGGAGAGAAAGAAGGGAGACACAGGCCCAGACAAGAGACCTTTATCATTTCCTCTAGGAATTTTTCTTGGCTCTCTAGGGCTGGGGATTGACAGGGATAATGAATTCATGGCTCAGCTGGCAAATCCAATTAAGCTTATTAACAGGGTGGCCTTGCCTTGGGCCTGCTCTGTGGTGGGACCTTGGCAGAGAAGGAAGTGCCTTCTGTGCCTGGGGCATCTGATTCCCTCTTAGGCAGCCGTGGAAGCTGCAGTTAGGGCATTTCAAGGGACAGCAGGACTGCACACTTATATAGAGTCTGTGGTGCATAATCTAGAAGTAGGATGACCAACCATCCCAGTTTTCCCAGGACTAAGAGGTTTTTCTGGAAAAAAATAACAAAGTCTAGGAAAAACTGGGACAAGTTGGTAACTTTAAATCTTGCCTCAGGAAAAAATGAGGCCCATTGTGTCCTTGAAGGGATGTAAGTAATCTCCTATGTAGATCCTCTAGAACAGGCATCAGCAAACTTTTTGTAAAGGACAAGATAGTCAATACTTCAGGCTTTTTCGGGCCACATGGTTGCTGAGTCACAACTACTCAGCTTAGCTGTGGTGATGTGAAAGTAACCATAGACAGTATGTAAATGAATGAGTGTGGCTGCGGCTTCACGAAGTGTTATTTATAAAAACAGGCCAGATTTGGCTGTGGGCTGTACAATGCCAATGCTTGCTCAAGGAGGTATCCAGTTTTTCTACCTCTCTGTATGTCACACATACATACACAAACAGGCACACCCACTGTAACATTGTTTGGGAAGCAAGACAGCCCAGTGGTTATAGAGGGCTTGAACTTTGGAGTTAGAAAGATCTCAACTTGAATCTTGGCTTTCCCACCTGCTAGTTGGGTGACCTTGAGGATCGCATCTCTGAGCCTCCGAGCTTCAGTTTCCTCATCTAGAAACTAGGAATAATACAAATGGGATCGCCAGCCATGGTGGCTCACGCCTGTAATCCTAGCACTTTGGGAGCCTGAGATGGGTGGATTGCCTGAGCGCAGGAGTTCAAGACCAGCCTGGGTAACACGGTGAAACCCCGTCTCTATTAAAAATACAAAAAGTTAGCCGGAAATGGTTGCATGCACCTGTAATCCCAGCTACTCGGGAGGCTGAGACAGGAGAATCGCTTGAACCTGGCAGTGAGCCGAGATAGAGCCATTGCACTCCAGCCTGGTTGACAGAGTGAGACTCTTCTCAAAAAAAAAAAAAAAAAAAAAAAAAAAAAATACAAATGGAATCTGCCTGCCAAGATAGAAGGAAAGGGGATTTGGGCTTCATCTCTTGACTGGGGAGGTGTCAGAGAACATGCAGTTGTCTCTAATCCACCACAGGAGCGGGCCAGGAGGGGTGACAAGGTTATTCAGCACTCGATGCCTCTGTATCTAGCTCCCAGCTAGTTGCTGAAGCCAAAACACTCAGTAAGATGACAAATAGGTGTTTTCCTTGTGGAATTCATGGTCACATAGAAAATTTAGATAGCTAAATAGCCAGTTATAGTAAACAGGGTTGAAGTCCAGATAGTGAGAAGGCAAGAGTGAAGGAGGCTTCTGATTCTTTAAGAGAAAAAAGATTCGATGAGGGAAATACATCCCTTTTGCTGCCTTAGAGAGCAAAGAAGAGCAGCTGCTCAGGAGCCGCCAGGGTTGGTCACATGTGCAGGTGGCTTCTCTTTGTGTGAAACTGGGTGAGGCTGTTTGCTGCAGGGGTGTGGGCTCAGGATGTGTATGGATATGTTTGTGTGCCTCCCGGTAGATAACTTGTGGGCCTGTGGCTGGCTGATGACAGAGAAAGGGCAGCTCTGATGTAACAAGAGACATGCTCACATCTGTGACTTGAAGAAGCCGAGACTTTAGGGCCAGAAGGGTCTTAGAGATGCCTCATCCAATTCCTTGTCCTCTTCTCATTTTACAGGTGACTAAATGGAGGACTTGTCCAAAGCATCTCAGCTAATTGGTCCTCTGATTCCTCATCAAAATAACATATTTCACAAGCAAGGCCAATTAGATTCTGGGTGAACTCAGTGGTTGAGTTCAGATACAGTTCACTAGCTGGCCTCACCTGATTTGGGGTTGACAGAAGAAGGCAGGGGGAATGTTGAGAAGACGAGAGTGTATGCTCATCAGAGAGGACTGGGCACAGTGCCAGGCACAGTTCTCAGAAAGGGCTGGTTGAATTTGAACCTGCATTTATTATGCTTCATCTAAATTGCATTCAAAGCTAACATTAGAAAATTTCAACCTAAATTAAAATTCTTACATTTTCATTTAAATGAATAAAATCCCCAACTTAAAACTGCGTAAACTAAGACGGTGATCTCAGGGGAGATGCTGTTGTGTTTCGAAGATACCCTCAATGTGTTTAAAGTATGAGCTGAAAATCTTGGATGAGTTTCAGAAGATAGAAAGAACCTAAAAGCCCAGAATCAAGCTATGTTTTGTTGAGAGAAGCACACTGGCATTCTTGACCTGGACTCTTGGTCATGGTAGTATGATGCTCAACCACAATGCATGTTGCTCAATGATGTCCTGGCCTCCTCATGTGGCCATCTCTGATATAGCTATGTTATAGGATACCTTAGGGAATGTCAGTTCCTCTGCCTGGCTGAAGAGGCATGATGTCTGAGTCAGTCCCATAGTGTGAGAATCTCTTCTCCAAAATAAGATGATGTCAAGTATGGAACCCTTGGTACATGCCTGGCAGATGTTTGGTTTGTATTTCCATCCAGGAGATGCCACCCCTGGGCTTGTCCTGAAAACAACTAAGTCCAAGGGGTTATTAGACTGCTTAGAGAAGGCTTCATCTAGAAAGTAAAAACAAAAATTTAATGTATGAGCAATGCATAATCATTGCTAAAACATAAAAACAAAACAGAGAAAATCTAAAAGGAAATAAAAATTACACTATTCAAATATGACTACTTCTAGAATTTTCATGTGTATTCTCCCAGAATTTTTTCTATATGTGATATGAATGTATTTTTTAGGCAAAATTGAGAGCACACTGTAAAGCTCTATAACACTGAACAAGTGACATGAATTTCCTGAGGTTTAGGACTCTTTTCAACAAAATAGGAGTGATGATACCATAAGGATTATTGCTTCCTCTCAAAATGCTGCTGCCATGCCGTAGGAGGCCCAAGGCACATGCACAGGCCATGCATGAGTGCTCAAAGAATCGACCCTGCTGAGCCCAGCCTTAAAGTCATCCCAGCCCGGGCATCAGCCACATGAGCGAAAGACCCTGGGTGATTCCAGCCCCCTGACATTTGAGTCACCCATAGCTATTTGAGTCTTTCTAAATTAGACCCCAGACACTGTGGAGCAGAGAAAAGCCATCCCCACTGTGCTCTGTCCAATTTCTGACCCACAGAAGCAGCGTGCATAAGATGGTGATTGTTTTACTTTACATTTTGCATATGGTGTGGTTTGTTTTGCAGCAACAGTGTCTATAACTGGACTGTTAACTTTGAGGAGCACTTTAGAGCAAACCCTTACCTGTGTGTGGCATCCCTTTCCATTTCCTCAAGGAACTTGTTCTTTGGGTTGTTTTCTGTCTATCCTGACTCTTCTGTCCCTCCCACTCCTTCCATTCAGCCTAAAAGTGGAGTCAAGCCTTCTGCAAGGGGAAAATCCCTTCCCCTGTCTCCATCACTTTGAACTACAATCTTTCCCTCACCAATTCTTCATCAATTCCATTCTTGAAAGGGCATTTTGTACTTCCTACCTTGACTATGTTCAGGCTAGTTTATGCTATAAATATTCTCATGTCAAACTCATCATAAGACTCTGCCTAAAGGCCATTTTATGCCACTTGATCATGCTCAGTGATCTGAAAGTCCTCTCTCCCTCAGTTTCCAGGTTACCTGCATCTCTCCTGTGACTCTCCTTTCCTTACTGAGTGGTCTTTGGCAATTTCCTTCTATTCACAATCTCTAAACTACTCCTGGATGGTCTCCTCTATTGCTGTTCTTTCATTGACCATCTCTGAACAATTCTCAAATCAACACCTCCAAAGAGGAGCTCCTGAGCCTCCAGTCAATGTTTAACCTGTTCAAAAGACATCCCCAGTCATCTCTTCAGTGCTTCAAACTTATGACTCACAAGACTAAACTTAATGAGCACTTCTCTTTAAAATCTACTTCCTTTTTTTTTTTTTTTTTAAATTCACGACAATGTCAGGTGTTCAGTCAGGCCTTAGCTTCTGGAATCAAACAGATCTGAGTCGACTCATGATTCAGCCACTTAGTAGATATGTGTCCCTGCAGAGATCACTTTTCTGAGCCTCAGCTTTTCCTCTGTAAAATGAGGATAACTGTGTTCTTACTTCATAAAAATATGAGAATGTAGTAGTTGTTAGAAAGTGTAACTGTTACCATTTTTAGTAATTTCAAAATGTTACCTTCTCTGAGCATGATATAATACATGCTCATACAGAACATTTGGACAACTCCGTGAGGCGAGAGGATTGCTTGAGGCCAGGAGTTCGAGACCAACCTCGACAATAACTCCCCCTAAGATTAACTAGAAATATCATTTGATCCAGCCATCCCATTACTGGGTATATACCCAAAGGATTATAAACCATGCTGCTATAAAGACACATGCACACGTATGTTTACTGCGGCACTATTCACAATAGCAACAACTTGGAACCAACCCAAATGTCCATCAATGATAGACTGGATTAAGAAAATGTGGCACATATACACCATGGAATACTATGCAGCATTAAAAAGGATGAGTTCATATCCTTTGTAGGGACATGGATGAATCTGGAAACCGTCATTCTCAGCAAACTGTCGCAAGGACAAAAAACCAAACACCGCATGTTCTCACTCATAGGTGGGAATTGAACAATGAGAACACTTGGACACAGGAAGGGGAACATCACACACCGGGGCCTGTTGTGGGGTGGGGTGGAGGGGGGAGGGATAGCATTAGGAGATAGCTAATGTAAATGACTAGTTAATGGGTGCAGCACACCAACATGGCACATATATACAGTTGTAACAAACCTGCACATTGTGCACATGTACTGTAGAACTTAAAGTATAAAAAAAAATTAAAAAGAAAATTCTGGCAAGCGTTTTGTAATCCAAGGACAAACACTGCTAACATGTTAATGTGCTTCCATTTCTTTTGTCTTTTTTAAAAAAATTATTTTTTTAGAGAGGGTTCTCACTCTGTTGCCCAGACTGGAGTACAGTGGTGTCATCATAGCTCACTGTAGCCTCGAACTCCTGGGCTCAAGCTATCCTCCCACGTCAGCCTCCCAAGTAGGTGGGACTACAGGTGCACCCCACCACACCCAGCTAATTTTTAAATTTTTGTAGCAATAGCGTCTCATTATGTTGCTCAGGCTGGTCTCAAACTCCTCAACTCAGTCTCCCAATGTTTTCAGATTACAGGTGTGAGCCACTGCACCTAGCCTCTCGTGCCTGTGTGTGTGTGTGTGTGTGTGTGTGTGTGTGTGTGTGTGTGTGGTGTGTATCCATGAGCATGTGTTAGGAAATAGGGCTACTCTAGATGGCTCTACCATTTTCTTGGCCTCGCAGGGTAGAAGGCTTCATGTCATCCTTTACCTTCTCTCTCATATTCTCATCCAAGTCACTAAATCTTCCAATTGTATTCCCAGATGCAATATTCCTTCTTCCACACTGCCACTCTCATAATTTACCTATTTTCCCATCTTCAGGCTCTTTTTTCACTTTTTCTTCTAAATTTCGCATAGCTGGTTTCCCCAAACCAAAAATCTGAATGTGCCTCTCCCTTGCTGAAAACACCTCTCTGACTGCTCTCAGTTTCTGGTATGAAGTCCTCTCCTTCCATTCCAGCGTTCTCTCTCATCTCTCCTGTATTCACTCCAGCCATATTCCCTGGAAGAGTCAGGCCTGGTCATGCCTGTGCCCTTGAATATGCCGCTTCCTCTGGTCTCAGATATTTGCCTGCTTTGTTGCCCTGGAAAACTCCTACCTATCCACCACATCTGAGCTCAAATGCTAGCTCCTGCATGAAGCCTCCCCATTGCCCTCTACCCCATAAGACAAGAAGCTCTTGTGTCTCTTCCTCTGTGTACCCCTTAGCACCTTGCTACTACTCTGGCTATACATTCTGTAATGTATCAGGTTACTTGTTCTCTGTGAATTCCTTATGAGAATTGCATCGTCAGTAGCTGGAAAAGGGCTTGGCCCATGAAAGTTACTCAGTAACCATTTCTTGAAGAAATGAATTGATGGGTGGTGTGATGTGGAGTATCAGAAAGATCAAAGGATTCTATGGAAGAAGACTTAAATTGGCATTTTGTTTCTTCCATATTTTCACCTGCATGGCTCTGGGCAAATATCTCTAAGCCTTGCGGGGTTTTGTTGTAGTTTGTTGTCTCCTTAGCAAGGTTGATGAGATGCTCCAATGAGACGGTGGAAAGGAAAATGCTGTGAAAAATAAAAATAAAACACTATGCAAGGATTCTTTATATGGTTATTATTAATTGAAAAATAAGTAGCAGGTGAGGCTCAACATGGTCTTGCCTGGTGATCATGCTGTGTGCACAGGGACTTGGTTGAGAATGGGAAGTCCCATGTCTAATCACAAGCCCTCCTTCCAGTTCCCTTCTGGGTCAGATGAGGATTTTATTTCCCATTCCCGCCTCCCTATGCTTGTTGTGAGTCTCAGGTGAGATAATTCATGTTAAACATCCATGTGGATAAAGTGCCTGGAAAAGGTACTGAAACTATCCAAATGCACAATGCTTATTCTGGTGAACTTGGCACCCTCCTGAGAGGTCCGT
Source organism: Pan paniscus (assembly GCF_029289425.2). NCBI lineage: Eukaryota > Metazoa > Chordata > Mammalia > Primates > Hominidae > Pan > Pan paniscus. The sequence continues at coordinate 144,951,722 of NC_073256.2, read as the reverse complement.
GCTCCTAGCCTTTGCCTGGGATCTCCAGTTTCAATCCTGCTTTGACTCTCATTTGACTGATGTCATGTCTCCTGGTCCTAAATGAGGCTGCAGGCTAGTTCCTTCTTTTGATTCCACCCCAGTGCTATGGTGAATTCATATCAAGACTTGACTCTCTCAGAAGCTCACTGTTAAATTAACATCTACCCTGTATCCAGAAGGGAAGGACCCTACTTTTCTCCTCTCTGTTGTTCTCACTGATGCTGTGTCAGGGAAGCTTTCCATAACCTTCCAGACAAGGTTAGCCTCCTGAAGTTCAGTAATCTTGTGTTCCTGCTTTTTAACGTTATAGTTTTATTACAGTTATCATGGTATCGCTATTTGTAATTGTTATCAGTGTCACTCTGGACCATATCTGGTTCACTCCTCTTTCTCCTTTGCTTATCACAGTGCCTAGCACATAGAGGATGTCAATAAATATTTGTTAAGCAAATAAATTAAAGAATATTCTGAACTTATTTAGTTTCTTCTACATGCATTGCACATTTCTACTTCAGTACCTTTGCTCCTGCTGTTTGCACAGCCAGGAATGTGCCCACTTCAATTTCTCCCTGCATACACAGACACACACGCACACACACACACCCACACACACATGCACACACACCTATTAAATGAGATAATGCATGCAACATGCTTACCAAGCACAGTAAGAACACTTAGTAGTAATTAACACCCGCTGCTGCATGTCTGTCATACTGAGCCTCTAATCTATATCTCCTTAATTGCCTACCACTTTGCCTAGCGCACATAGCATATGCTCACTCAATACTCAGTTGCATAAATGCACCATCTCTGGAGTTTGTCTTCATCATGGAGATGGAATGGCATTTATGGAGTCAAGTGACGGGTGTTTTTACCCCACTTCCCAGATACAACGCTGGTGGTTGACAGTGGAGAAGAAACTTACCCATTGTGTTTGGTCCTGAGGTTGCATCATGGGTGAGAGTGAGGAGGTGATGGATACAAAAAGAGCAAGACAGGACACAGTTCTTGTGCTTAAGGACCTTGAACTTTGAGTCTGCAATAAGCAATGAACTGTAGTGAGCATCCACATCAACCCTAGAGTCAGACAGACGTGACTTACACCTTGGTGCTGCCATTCATCATCCTTGGGACCTCAGGGACTTACCTAACCACTTTAAGCTTCAATTTCCACGTACCTAAAATGGCATCCAAGTAGCCCAATGTCACAGGGTGGGTGTGACTATCAAGGGCTATCAAGATCGCCTGTGAATTGTTGGTCATCCTCCTTGATTTCTTCCATGGAGAGGTGTGTTGCATTCCTCTCTCTTTCACCACGTGGAAGTAGCAGAAAGATTTCTTCAGTAATCTTCCAAACTTTCCTCTTCTCTCCAGCATAGTTGGTTGGTGCTTGTGCTCTTCCCTGAGATTTTGTGCGAGTCAGTGAGTACAGCAGGGAAATCACTGCGCATGAGCCTAATTGAGATGGAGATATTGGCAGCAGGCTCAGCATACAGGTGCCTTGAGAGCCCTGCCAGACGGCTTCTGCAGTTTCATGATCCTCCCTGGGGTAATATAAGCCTCCAACAATTGGTGTCTCTGGGAGCTGTTCTGTTGCTACCTTACCAGCCACCTGTCGCTCAGAACCCACAAATAGTCTACATCATGGTACCAGCATAAGGGTGGGGAAGTGCCAGTTTTGGTGTTTGATGAGCAAAGTTATTACTTTAGAAAGGCTGGAGCCAGGGGACCGAAGGAATGGGAAAGGAGAGAACCCCATCGTGATTAAATATTCATTGAACAATCTCGCTGGTGGTGTCAAAAAATGATGGTGATGCCACATAAAATAATATGGATGCTGAGACTCCAGGTGGTACCAAGGGAACCTTGCTTCCCTCCCACTCCTGGTTCCCACACCTTTCATCAGATGAATACATTTCCCCTTACACTAAAATATTCTTGCTGTCTGAAGCAGCTTTTCCAAAGGCCAACTCCTGACTTTTCAAATTATATCTAAAAGACAGCCAAATGCTCTTTGTGTTCCAATAAGCTGAGTTCACAATATGGATGGGTTGGCCGAGGTAAAAGGTAGTGCTGATGCTTCCTGTGAACACAGGGCCTGGGCTAGGAGAAAGATTCTGGGCTGGGCCAGGCTGTACAGTGTGACTCCACGCTGCCACCACCCGTGCAGTCCAAATCTTCCCTTTGCTAAGGTTGCCGGTGGTCCCCTGCCGGAGATTGTGTTCCTTTGTCCTTTTTCAAGTTCAGAGCATTTGACTTTGTGACTCAAGAATTTTGAAATTCTCTCCTCTGGGGCTTTCGGGAAGCACTTTTATGCAATTCTTCTCCTAGCTCTTTGCAATTTCTCATTTTTCCTCCACTGGCCCTACTTTGAGATGCTTTCTTTAAGTTCTTTTTTTCATCTTGATTCCCTTTTAGCTTTAAGCATTCTTTCTGAAAGACCACATTCATCTCCTGGATTGTAATCAATAATTTTAGTAGGTGGAGCAATGCTCTCCCCCTTTCGAAGGTGTCTATGTCTTAATTCCCAGAATCTATGAATATGTTACTTCACATGGCAAAAGGAACTTCACGGATGTAATTAATTCAATGATTTTCAAATGGGAAGATGATTGTGGCTTAACTTGTTGGGCTCAATGTAAACACAACATCCTTATAAGAGGAAGGCAAGAGACTTAGAGTCAGACAGAAAGTGACATACATAACAATGGCAACAGAGGGACAAGAGAAGTCATGAGATATATTAGGGTTCCCTAGAGGGACAGAAATAATAGAATATATATATACATATATATATGGGAGTTTATTAAGTATTAACTCACACAATCACAAAGTTCCACCATAGGCTGTCTGCAAGCTTGAGGAGCAAGGAGAGCCAGTCCATGTCTCAAAAATGAAGAACTTGGAGTCCGATGTTTGAGGCAGGAAGCATCCAGCATGGGAGAAAGATGTAGGCTGAGAGGCTAGGCCAGTCTCTCCTTTTCACATTTTTCTTCCTGCTTTATATTCACCAGCAGCTGATTAGATTGTGCCCACTAGGTTAAGGGTGGGTCTGCCTTCCCCAGCCCACTGACTCAAATGTTAGTCTCCTTTGGCAACACCCTCACAGACACACCCAGGATCAGTACTTTGTATCCTTGAATCCAATCAAGTTGACACTCAGTATTAACCATCACAGGAGATGCTACACTGTTGGTTTTGAAGCCAGAGAAAGGTGCTACAATCTAAGGAATGCAGGTGGCCTCTAGGAACTGGAAAGACAAGGAAATAAAATAGATTATTTCTTAGAGTCTCTAGAAGGAATAAAGCCCTGCTGACATCTCATCTTGACTTTAGCCCGGTGAAACCCATTTGGACTTCTGACTTCTAAAACTGTGGTATAATAAATTTATGTCGCTGTAAGCAAATAAATTTATGATGATTTGTTACAGCAGTAATAGAAAACAAGTACAATAATCTACCTAAGAAAAATCTATGTAGCATTTGGTGGTCATGGAAAACTGGAATTAAATCCTGGTTCTGTCTCTTACTAACTGTGGGACCAAAGACAGGTTATTTGATCTCTATAGTACTGGTTTTTTCCAACTATAAAATGAGGAAAAGAGAACCTATTACATCTCAGATAAAATTGGGCTACTCTGGTTTCCTCCCACCACATGTTACAGTCAAAAGACCCAGCCACCTGCATGACCAGTCATCTCAGAAATACTATAGGGAATTTCATTCTTAACACGCAGCACATTTTTTCAAAATGTCTTTACCAATTTCTTTCTTTGTTTCTGTCATTTTTCTTTCTTTCTCCCCTCTCTCTCTCTCTCTGTCTCTCTCTCTGTCTCTCTCTCTCTCTCTGTGTGTGTGTGTGTGTGTTTAATAGGATGTTAAAAATGAGACCATTTCTGTCTCTCTGACTTCAGCAAGAAAAATCAATAAAGAAAGAACCTCTGTCTTCCAAGGGAAGTGCTACCCCATCTTGACGGGCCTTGCAATGGGAAGGCTGAAAATCAGAATATTGGGTCATCACCTACCTTTAGAGAGTCAAACTAGAGCCCACAGGCTGAATCCTGCCTGCTATCTGTTTTCATAAATAAAGTTATATTGGAACACAGCCATGCCCATTTGCTTAAGCATAGCCCATTGCTCTTTTCTTTTCTTTTTTAAAAACAATGCAGAGTTGAGAATTGCTACCGAGACTGTTTTGCCTGCAAAGCTTAAATAATTTACTATCAGGCCTTTTACAGAAAAGCTTTGCTGACTACTGCTTTAGGATTTAAAATAGCTGATCTAACAAGACCATGTGTGGGGCAGGGTTGTGGAGTTCTGTAGAAATTTCCTTCCCACCCCCTGCATGGTGAGAGTGGCTTCAAGGACCACTTAAAGAGTTTGATATTCACCCCCTAGGGTTTAGGGAACCCAGTGGACAGTTATTTGACTTTTCCTGAGAAATCTGAATAGCAACTCTGTGGCTTCTTCATCGGGGCTGCATAGAAGAGAGAAAGGACTGACATTTGTGGTGAATATTTCCATCAATTGTGGTACTAAAATTTGCTGGGGTCTCTCTCATGAGCAGAAATGAGATGAAGCTCATGTGGTCTTCCCAGAGGTTAAATGGGACACCAAAAAGAAAGTGTCTCTATGAAGTGGACCACCAAATGCCAAGGCTGAGGGTTGATGTTAAAGGCAATCCCAGGAGAAAAAACAGTGACTATGAGAAAATAAGTTAAAGTTCCTGGTGGGGAATCTCTGAGAAAAGTTTCAAAGCACTTCTTGGAAGAAACAGTCAGCCTTTACTACCTCCAGTTCTGGAGAGCACCTAAAGCTGGATAGTGACAGTACCAATTGACCAGGTGTCAACATTCTCCTCTAATTCTTCTTTCCATAAGCCTAACTCTGGAATAGTCAGGATCCAACTCTGGCTCTTTAGGGGGAGATAAAGCAGAAAGGCAAGTTGGGCCACAAAATAGAGCAAATATCCACAGCATCTTACAGGATCTGAGGTCTGCATCTTCCCTGAGCCTGGGAGAGGTGAGAAGTTTCAACTCTGAATGAAGCCCAAAGAAGAATCATTGTCTTGACTTAGGCACAATAATTTTTTTTTCATTTCATTGTGCATTGAATGAATATGTTCATTTTCTTTTATTTATTTTATTTTTTAAATATATTTTATGCTCTAGGGTACATGTGTACAACGTGCAGGTTTCTTACATATGTATGCATGCGCCATGTTGGTGTGCGGCACCCATTAACTCGTCATTTACATTAGGCATATCTCTTAATGCTATCTCCCCCTCACCCACCCCATGACAGGCCCCAGTGTGTGATGTTCCCCTTCCTGTGTCCAAGTGTTCTCATTGTTCAATTCCCACCTGTGAGTGAGAACATGAGGTGTTTGGTTTTTTGTCCTTGCAAAAGTTTGCTGAGAATGATGGTTTCCAGCTTCATCCATGTCCCTACAAAGGACACGAACTCATCCTTTTTTATGGCTGCATAGTATTTCATGGTGTATATGTGACTTAGGCACAGTAATTGAAGGGAAAATGGCAGTGGTGGTCTTTTTGGTGGCCAAAACTAATTGGAACTTTTATTACCAAGTACTGATTGTAAAAACCATGGAAACTGTCTGAGAGTTCATCCAAGAGCCAAGGGAAGAAATAGTACAGAGGTAGTTTGGGGTGCAGTGGTCAGAAAGAGAAAACTTGCTTTCTGTTCTCACCTTAGTGAGTTCAGCCTCATGGCTGAACTATGCGTAGGTTATTTCTCACTGCTTGACACAGCAGCTACCCCATTCCCCCTTGTCTCTCATCTAAAACTCCCCCAAACTATCTCCCTCCATTCCAATCTGAGCTGAGTTTTTGCCTCTTACTCCCTTTTCTGATGTGTTATCCTCACTCTTCTCTCTTTAGAATGTAAGCAGCATGAAAGCAAGGGTTTCTGTTTCCATCACAGCTCTGCCTTCAGCACCTAGAACAGCACCTCTCACAAACAAGGTGTCCAGTTACAATAGTCCTTTCTGTCAGTAGCTTCACTTTCCAGGATTTCCTTACTTACGGAGTTTAAGAACATTGAATGGAAAATTCCAGAAATAAACAATTAATAAGTTTTAAATTGGGTGCTTTTCTAAGCAGCGTGATGAAATCTCGCACTGTCCCACTTTGTCCTGATCAGGACATGAATTCTCCTCTTGTCTGGCATCTCCATGCTGTAGATGCTCCCTCCCTGTCAGTCACTTAGCAGCTGTCTAGAATATCAGATCGACTGTTGTGATATTGCAGTGCTTCTGTTCAAATAACCCTTATTTTACTTAATAAAGCCCCAAAGCAGAAGAGCAGTGATGCTGACATATTGTTACAATTGTTCTACTTTATTATTAGTTATTGTTGTGAATTTCTTACTGTGCCTAGTTTATACATCAAATTTTATCATAGGTGTGTATGTATAGGCCTAAACACAGTATATATAGGGTTTGGTGCTATCTGCTCTTTCAGTAGTCCACTGAAGGTCTTGGAACACAGCCCCTGTGGGTAAGGGTGGACCATTGTAATGGTTGTCTAATAAATAAGAGCATGGGGCAAATAAGTCTTGTCTTTCAGGTTACCTCTCAGTTCTCAAAAGTATCCATTGCCTCAGTTTATATAAAATTCATATCCAAGATTTTTTCTCTTAGACAGTAGTGGAAGGGAGAAGCCAGAAGTGGGAAAGGATGGGAGAGAAGAAAGACAGGAAAAGAGAGAAGACAATGGCAGGGAGGAGGCAGAGGTGGGATGAAGGCTTGGATGGGGAGAAGATACAAGGTATAGAAGGCAGGAGGTGGGAGAAGGCTATGGTGAGGAGAAGGCAGGCAGGAGAAGGCTGTCTTTCTCTGTTTCAAAGGGCTTTTGATAAGATGAAATTGAATAATGTATATGAAATGCTGAGAACATTCTGTGGGATGTAGTGTATGCTCAAAATATTTCTTACATGGAGCTAATACTTTAATAGTTCTTCCTTGTTCAACTATCCGCTGGACAATTCCCTGATAGCAACTCAAAGCCAAAATCTCTCAAATGTTATGCATTTTTTTCCCCATCTTACCTGCTCCCACACCTCCTGTGCCCCCTCTGGAAATTAGTAAAATAGCAAAACTCTCTTGCCTCTGAGGTGAGATACTTTGCAGCATCTGTGACTTTTTCCCTCCTGGTGTCCAGTTGGCCACCAAATCCTCCTTCTGGATGCCTCTGGGACATGTTTATTCCTGGCCACTCCCACTGCCACAGGCTGAACCCAAGCTCTTGCGTTAACTTCATGTGTTTGTGCAGTCCCTCCTTGTCATGCATGACTATATTAGTTTGTTCTTGCATTGCTATAAAGAAATACCTGCGACTGGGTAATTTACAAGAAAAAGAGGTTTAATTAGCTCATGGTTCTACAGGTTGTGCAAGAAGCATAATACTGGCATCTTCTTAGCTTCTGGGGAGACCTCAGGAAATTCACAATCGTGGAGAAAGGTGACAGGGGAGCAGGCACATCACATGGCCAGAGCAGGAGCAAGAGAGAGAGGTAGGGAGGTGCCACAATTTTAAATAACTGGATCTCATAATAACTCGCTCACTATCATGAGAACAGCACCAAAAAAGATGGTGCTAAACTATTCATGAAAAGTCCAGCCCCATGATCCAATTACCTCCCACATTGGAGATTACAATATATCCTTACCTCCAACATTGGAAATTACAGTTCAACATAAGATGTTGACAGGGACACAGATCCAACTATATCAATGAATCTCTTCTCCAACTCTTGGTTCACATGGCTGGAAGCTTAGCCTTGCCAGAATACGTATTCTATCATAACAGTTCTATGCTCATGAACCTTCTGCCAATGCCAGTTGCCTACAGGAGAAAACGCAGTCTGCATAGCAGGGGACTCAGCACCCTCAGGGTGCATCTCTTCAGCCTGTCTCTCCTGCATTCTTTTCCTCTGCACTCCTCATTGTCCTTTGGGGAATTCCATGCTCTTTCTCAAACTCCATGTGCCAGAATGCTGCTCCTCCTTTCCTTTCCTGTCCTTGCAGAATCCCTACCTTCTTTCCAGCCTGGCTCCAGGAAATCATCCCTAATAAACAATATTCCCTTCTGTGTTCTCGTGCTCTTGGTTTCCACCTATCTTTTCGTATTTAGGTGGAGCCTTCAATTTTATTTATTTGTATTCATAGCTGTCTGTCCTCCAAATGAACTGGATATTAAATGCATACTTTATATTGTTTTGTTTTGTTTGCTCCACCAAGCAGTGCTTAAGACAAAACAGAGCCTCAGGCAATAATTCTTTGAATAAACAGTGCAAATCTTGATTTCATCTCTAGGTAGCTGGGTGACCCCAGACTTGAGATCTAACCTCTGGGATGACATGGGTAATGTTGGATTCAAGTTTTTTGTTTTTTGTTTTGTCTCTGCAACTTAAAAAGAAAAGTTAGAGATAATTCACATACCATAGAAATAACCCATTTCAATGTACACGTCAGGGTGTTTAGTATATTAAAAAAGTTATGAAACCATCACCACTCTATAAGTCCAGAAAAATGTAATCACCTCCAAAAGAAACTCTATAACCTTTAGCAGTCACTCTCCACTTCATATTTCATTGTTACCAGCCTCTTTCACTTAACCTCATGTTTTTAAGGTTCATACAATGCAGCATGTGTAATACCTCTTTCCTTTTCATGGATGAATAATACTCCATTGTATGGATATGCCACATGTATTTATTCATTCATCAGTTGATGGACATTTGGATTGTTTCCCTTTTATGGCTTTATAAAATGCTACTATGAACATTAATGTACAGTGTTGTGTGAACATAGTTTCCACTTCTCTTGTACAAATACCTATGGGTAGAATTGATGGGTCATACGGCATGGATTCAGTGTTAGCTGAGAAAATGTACACTTCTCATAGAGCATGTTATGGTTTCATCCAAAAGTTACTTACTGAGAACCTACTCTGTTCCAGACACTGTTCTAGGTGCTGGAGATTTAGCAGTAAACAAACTAATAAAAATTCCTGCCCATAGGGAGCTTATATATTAGTTTGGGGGAGGCAGGCAACATACAAAATAAATGAGTAAAATATATATCATACTAGATGGAGATAAGTGGGCTATAGGGAAAAATAAAGCAGATAAAGAAGAGATTGCAATGAAATTACAAACATGGTTTTCAGGGAAAACCCCACTGAGAACATGACATTTAGGAAAAGATTGAAGGAAGTAAGGAAGAGCCTTCAAGGCATTTGGAATAACAAATTTAAAAGCATGAGGAAGAGCAGTTGGTGGGCTCACAGAACAGTAAGAGGCCAGTGTGGGGAGGAGGGAGTGAGGGGAGACAAGAAGAAGCAGAGGACACAAGAGGGCAGGAAGCGTGGGGCCATGTAGGGCACTGTAAAGGCTTCAGGTTTTAGTCTGAGTTAGAAAGGGGCCAAGGAAAAGATTCAATCACAGGAGTGACATGATTTGACTCATATTTTTATGGATTCCTCTGGCTGGTGTACTGAGGGTAATAAAGAGACAATGACCCAGACCCCAGTTGAGAGGCTAATACAACCATCAAGGCAACAGATAACAGTGGCATTGATACAGTGGTAGAAAAGGGGATGATGAGAAGTGTTGGATTCTGGAAAGAGCATTCATTCATTTAAAAATATTTATAAGCACCTACTATTTGCCAGGGATTCTTATAGACACAGAGATTCAACAGGGAACATACACTTTCTAAAATGAGTGCAATCATGTTGGTCAATATGATTGACCTCTTGCTCATAAATTGAGCCCCAAGGGGACTTAAACCATCATCCATTATTTTCTAATTACTAAATTCATTCAACTGGATTTATCAAATGCCTACTGTGTGCAAGGCCCTTTGGTACCTGTTAATCTAGAGCTGTATAAGACACAGTTTTGCCCTCAAGAACACAGACAAAGTTACTGACCTGAAGAACTAAAAAAAAGTGGTCATTGTTTTAAGTCAGTAATTTTTGGGAGGTTTGTTTTGCAATGTAGTAAACTGATACCTAGGTCCTTAGTACATATTTACTGAAAAGACGAAGGAAAGAAGGCTACATTTTGAAATTATTTCTGGGCCCATCCATCCTGAACTCAACAGTTGTGTTCTCTTTCTGTTTTCCTTACTAAGGGGAAGACAGGATACTGATAAGCAAAGTGAGTGGGTTGGGGAATTTCTGGGTGCCCTCCACTCTCTGCAGGGTAGTGCATCATCAGGATGCCAAGGCATGAGGGCCGTGAGAAGATTTCCCAGCTGCCTCCATCTGGTCTTCTGGAAGTGCAACTATGCGAGGTGATCATCTTCAGTGCCTGGGACGCACTCTGCACCACCCATGTGCACCCAGAGCCTGAAGATCTGACAGTGTCAGGCCTGAGGTTTTTGAATTATGGTTCAGTGTTAGCTTGGTAAATCCGTTTACATCCTCTCAACAGCGTGGGCTCACTTTGCATCACTTTACATCCATAACTAGGCAATAAAATTGGCCTCAGAATCCTAGTTCAGGTTTCACCAAGTAGGGTAATACCAGAAGAAGCTAAAATGAGACAATGACAAGGAAGTGAGACATCCCTTCTCTTCTATGCGCTCATTAGGAGGCTTGGGTGGAGTTGGGGGAAATTTCCTCTTCTCTCTCCCCTAGGTGGGGTAGATTAAGAAAGAGAAGCTAGAATGTTGGCTTTTTTTTATTTTTATTTTTTATTTTTTTTAGAATGTTGGCTTTTTAATGCTTTAACTATATAGCCTGGTGACCCTTGGCTTTCAAACGGAGAAAAATTTTGTCAAGGGTTTCTCCTTCCTCCTTGGCTATCTACCCTGGGCCCAAGGATACAATGCCTCAGATGCTTTCATTCAACATGTATCTACTGACATCCATTAGATATATGTTGGTCCTTTCAGAGCTTCATTTATTGAATGAAGATGATAGGGTAGCTGACATGGATCAATTGTTCACTATTTGCTGGACACTGTACCAATCTCTCAGCCTACATCATCTGTGGACGTCCACACAACAACCCTTTCGGGTGGATACGCTCATGAGTATTGCTTTCTAGATGAGGAAACTGAGGCTCAAAGACGTCATTTCCTCAGGGTCACAGAGATATAAGATGTTGGAGCTGGGATCCAGACCTCAAAGTTTGGCTGCAAAGCCTATGCTCTCAACCACAATTGCTTCTTCTGTTTATTGGTGGTTCCCAGTGAGGGGAAGAATGGACTCAAATGGAAGGTGTAGGCCTAATCCTCAAACCTCATACCAAGAGTAAGCACTTTTAGCTTCATTTTACAAATGGTGAAACTGAACATTTTATGACTAGACTGTGATGGATGGTGGTGGTGGTGTTTCATTTAAGAAATTCTTAATTGACCATTGAACATTAATCACATAGATGAGGCATGAACAAACATATTTGGAGGTAAGTATCATGACAATATGATTTCTTTTTGTTTATTTTTCTGTTTATCTTTATTTCAGGTGCAAAAAAGCAATTAAGATGTAATTTAAAATTACTTTACAAGAAAATAGCTTGTTAAATGCTGAGATTGCATGTTAAGTAGTTGCAAGTTAGGGTCAAAATGCCATCGATCTGAAAATTGTTGTCCAGCTTTGCAATTACTCTGAGCTTTGTGTCTGAGCTCTTTCTGACAAATCAGGAAACAAGAAATAGCTCCGGATATACTGGTTCCTGGCACTCCATTCCAGTCTGATATTTGTTATGGATTTAATTGGCATCAGAATTCTTAAAGGACACACTGAGCATTTTGTACAATTCATACTGCCACACCATCCTGCAGAGTAGAATTTTATCAGCTCAAAATAACTAGGCATTTTAAATCATTTCAGGACCTCTTTTGGGCAGTTACTTCCATCTCCAAATAACACACAAAATTAAAGCTTTTAAATTATTACTTAGTAAGAACTTACTGACATATCATTTCAAAGTATGGTGTAAAGGGAAGAAAATAATGAAAAGGGTTATAGAGATGGGGGAAGGTTGTGATTTAACCTTCCTAGAAAATATGGGGGCTCATCTTATACAAAGTTTACATTCTTAGTAACTCCTTTTGTTTTTTCTAATCTCTTTATGCCTTAGTTTGCCTTTCTCATATTCTACCAACTTGTTCTACTTCTTTCTCCACTAAATGTAGACACAAGAAAATCTCACTATTTCCATGCATTGTTGGGGAGACAGTGTCTTTTTAAGTAGCATTACTCTTGTTTTACCCTATCTTTGTTGAAGATACTAGAACTGAGCTACCTGTTGGGATAGCCCATTAAAAATGATAATAATAACAGCTACTCCTTACATTGTTGAAAACACATTATATATATGAACTTGAATTAAACTTTGTAACAACTCTCTAAGGCAGATATTATTATTGTGCTTATTTTGTTGATGAGGAAGCTGAGGTACAGAGAGCCTCATTTATTCAAAGTCATGTGGCTAGTATCCCGCAAAGCTGGGATCTGAATTCTGGCAATCACTACCCCACCTTTGGTTAAATGGGATTATTGCACTAGCAAGTCCACCAATGAGCCAGCCAGTTACTCTACCAGAGCCTCTGTCACTTGTGGCTTTTTTTATTCGGGGGTGGGGGGAGGTGGTGGGATCTAGTATATGTTGTCAAGCACACAGTTTAGAGTATTTCCACATTAGAATCCTTCCCTGTTCTCTTTTTGAGAGCCTGGTGTCAACACTCCTAGCTCCAAGAATAGCTCTTGGAAAGTTCTTGCAGCAATTGCAAAAATATTCCTTCCCTCCCTCTTTCACTGGCTGGTTTCCAAGTCTTACGTTATGAGTTTGGGAGTCCAAATAGTGTGAACCTGCAGGCTAAGACACAATCTGGAGTTCCAAAAGAGGGATACTTTTCAGCAGCTGGATGCAAAAGAGAGCAAAGTCATGTCACCTGTATCCTGCTGAATTTTCCTCCTACAGAGAAGATACAAGTACTTACACAACATCTTTCTCCAAATGTTCAGACAAATTGCTTGTACAATAGTTAACAATATAATTCAAAGCAGAAGCTGAAATCCTCATGCAGATGTGCTCCATAAGGAGATATCCCTGAGCTTTCAAGTAAGTGGACATGATCTCTCCTTTCATTATTGCCTTCTTATTAACCATGTTTAGGCAGTTATATAACCTTTTAGGAGCCTCAGTTTCCCCATCTGTAAAATAGGATAAGATTAGCTTTCCTGCAGGATGGTTTAAGGTTTATGTCAGGTATTATATATAAAGAATGCAATTGAGAGCCTGGTGTATAGTAAGCAGCCAATAAATGCTCCTGTATGTCCATTTGATGATGTCTGTGTCTATTTATCCTTTCCATGCTCTGGTCAATAGCTTTTCTCTACTTTGAGTACTTGCCTATATGGACATTGGCTCATGGGAAATAGAGTCTAGATAAATGCATGTGAGATTCATTGGTTTCTACAGGCATTCCTTGTGTGCCTAGAACTGAGGTAACTTTTGGGAGGTGGTACTGAGGGAATTTAAAAAGGGAAATAAGGTTGTCCTTGCACACAAAGAGTTTATTCTCAGATCTAGGAACACACAAGGAAATTAATGAGAAAAAAGATTTTTAAAGCTCAGTAGCCAATGGATATTGTGAAAACGATGTAATTGTGTAAATAAGTAATTGCTGTGCTTCCCCCACTTGGAATCTCCCCCACCTCCTGATCATAGACACTTGTGTCTAATTCATCGTGTGTTACAGTTTTACATGTTTCCTGTGTTGGGTCCATACCCACCTTGCTGCATGGACTAGTGTTCTCCAACAGAAATGTCACGTAGGCCACATATACAAGTTTAGATTTTCTAGTAGCCTTATTTAAAAAAAAGTAAAAAGACACAGATGAAATTAATTTTAATAACATTTTTAACCCAATATGTTCATAATATTATTAGTTCAATTAGTAATCAACGTAAAAATGATTACTGTGATGTTCATATGCTTTTTTGTCATTTGAAGACCAAGTCTTCAAAATATGGAATGTATTTGACACTTACATCACATCTCAATTTGGCCTGGACACATTTCCGGTGCTCAGTAACCATGTGTGGCTAGTGGCTCCCGTGTTGAGCAGGGAAGAGCTAGACAGCAGCTCCCTTGAGGGAGAGGATATTTTATTCTTCTTTGTGTCTCCACTCTATGCACCTTTGTACCTGGAATCTGCCTTATGCCAACTTGGTGTTCAATACTTTTGTTGTATGGGTTTGAGTTCCATTTTCACACTTCTGCACTTGGCATCTTACCTGACTAGTTTTCTCGCCACTGCTTCATTGAGTGACACTGTCTTCATTTCTCAAAAGTTGCCTATATGCCCCCTTCTATCACCCTGAACCCCTAATTGGCACTGGTCCATTGCTGGAGTCAGTGAGAAACTTGTTAACAATGCACCAAGTAATGGTTCAGTTTAACCCTGCTGTGTCTTCAGGATCTTGTGGCAGGCTGTCTTCAGTCCTGGAAATCCCACTTAAAGAGTAGAGGCTGAGAGATTGGAACCAGTTAAAAGGAGAGGAGCAGAGAGTGATAAAAGGTTGCCAGGGTGGGATTTGTGTAAAGAGGATGAGAAAGAAGAGCATGTGAGTCTGCAGAGGAGGATGAGCCAGGTGAGGTGCTCAGACTCTGGCAGGCACATGAAAGGATGTGCCAAGGAGGACAGGGACCAATTATTCTCATTATCCAGTAAGCAGGGGTTGGATCACTGGCAGGACCATTGAGATTGCAAAGGAGACAAAATTCAACTGTAGGGAGAAAAAAAGAGGCATGTTGCATCAAATAGACCTCTGTCTGAAGCTACTCTATCCACAGTCTGTGACCCTGAGTAAATTACTTAATCTTCCTGGACTTGAGCTTTGGTGTCTCTATCTCTACAATGGAAATAAAATTTCAACCTTAAAGGTTATCTTGACTATGCAATGATACTCAAGTGTCTGCTGTGCATGAGATGCCAACAAGAAAACTAAAGGAATTGAATTCATTTTAGACAGAAATATTTCTTATTTTCAATTCTTCCAATTCCACCCCTCCTCCAACTCTTTGGCTGGCTTTGGAATTCTCATGAAATTAGATGTCAGTGTTTCCAAATGTCTGAGGAGAATACTATTAATGGTATGACATTGTGAGAAGGTTGTTCTTTTTTGAATTCTCTTTCTATTTGCCTGGAGAGATTCTCAGTTTGGTATCACTCTTTAACACCTCTCCAACATTTGTTTCAGTCTTTCTCAAGGACAATAGAAAAGGGCTCAGGAACAAAGCTTTGGGTGGGCAATATTATCTGTCTGGAATTTAATAGCACAGTAAAGTTTACATAGTAATTTCTATTTAGGATAATTCATACTTAAATTCCATTTATTGCAATGCAATAGTTTTCTTGTACAGCAAAGTAATTTAAGATGAAAGTGACTCAATTAAATAGAGTTAGTTGATAATAGTATGTATGGTACAGTCCTGGTAAACTTGTAAAGATGTTCCAGAAATGGCTGAGGTTTGGGCAACCCCAATCCGGGCCAACATTATACTTTTATGGCAGGAATTAGAGTGCCATCGGGGGAAGTTTCTTGTTTGCCCATGGACAGCACAACTTGAATTCACGTTGGAGCAAGATCTGCTCTGGGTTTTGGAGACGTGGGTGATAACTTCTGCCCTACCACCGCCATATCCCTTGGGCAAGTCACTTGCCTCTGAGAGCTTTTCTTTCTGCTAAATTATATTGATTCATGGAGTCTTTTACTACTCCAAAACTTACTTGGGGATATCCCCAATCCTTTTGCCCTTTCATCTCAAAAATTCTAATGGAGGACTTCATTCTCTGGGGGTGGAAATGAGGACTGAGAAGGACAGGGGAAAAGGTTGCTACCTGTTCAGCCTCATCATTGTTCTTATCTGAGTGACTGGTTCAACGTCCCCATAGAATGGATTAAAGTGACAGCTCATTGGAACCAATATAGTACTGACTCCTTCAGAGGATGGTATGGGACTAACTCCTTGGACAGCAAACTTTCTCAGGATGGCTCTATATGCAATGTCTGCTTTTATTTTACTGATGGTTTTAGCTTTATTAATGACTTCCAGAATACAGGAACAATATTGCTATAGTTTTTCCTGCAAATGGATGTTTGATTGTGAATATTATCTGGTTAATTTTCAGACTCTTTAGTATTTAGTTATGGCTAATTAGAAAAGTTAATAATATATTCTTAGTCTGGGATATGTAGTTATCCTAGATATATATAAGGTACTTTACCAATATAAAGTAACGCCTTATATTACCGTGGTCATATAGAGCAGGAGTCAGCAAACTTTTTCTCTAAAGGGCAAGATGGTAAATATTTTAGGCTTGCAGACCATGTGGTCTCTGTCACATTACTCAACTTTAGTATGGTAGCATAAAAGCAGCCATAGACTACATATAAACAAATGAGCATGGCAGTGTTCCAATGAAACTTTATTTACAAAATTAACCAGCAGAATTAATTTGGCACTCAGGCTATAGTTTGCCAAACCTTGCACTAGAATGTGTTTATTTTTCTAACCTTTCCTCTATGCCACATGCACACACATACTCACATTCTCATTGACTTTGTTTAGGAAGCAAGATTGCCTAGTCTTTAAGGAGGGCTTGGACTGGGATAAGACCTTTCTGTGTACTCAACCTGATGTCCTGTGAATCATAAAATGAATTAAAATTTTGTGCCTTTTAGAACTCATAAGAATTAAATAAGATACAAATGTAATGTACCTGACATATGGTAACTACTCAGTAGGTATTATATTCCAAGCTCTAATCCCCATCCCACCCCCTTCCCTACCAATGTAATATCAAACCAGAATTGTAGAATTTATGTCTCCCTCACAAATTCCTTGTAGAACAGCTCTTTCCACCCTACGTGAGCCTGGGTCGTGCAGACACAATTTTCTCAGGTGCCGTGTGTGGCTATTCTTGGCTTTCTGGCTTGCTCCTCTGAGTCTAGGGTGTGGAGAAAATCAAGCAGCCTCTTCCAGGAATTCAGTGGAAAAGAATTTCTAGGCAGATTGCCTAAAAGCTACACTGTATTCTTAGAAAGTGGCTGTTGTATCTGTTAAGAGTTGACTATGTGATACCATTGGCAGGAGTTGTTCTTTGAGGACTGACCCTGGGTCTTAGTGCTCCAAGGGCTGTGAATAACAACAGCACCACCATTTCCATGACCAAAGACCCATACCGCCACCCAAAAAGTCCTGGGATGGGGTGCTTCTGGCACTTCCTACAATCTGGGGACACATTAGTTCTGCCCAATCTAAAGCTAAAAACAGTGGAAGAGAAACAGCAAAGAAGACAGGACTTCAGCAGGTGACGTGGGCTTCTTTTCTTCAGCTCTGCCTCAGAAGGGCCCTGTGTTAGACCAGCTGAATTCCATTCCCTCCCTGCCATGTTGGTACAAGACCTCCAGAAAGCTCACTCCCTTGGAGTCATCGAAAGGTAGAGCTGAAATGGCCTTTGAAAATGCTCTAGTCTAACTCCCTCATTTTCTAGCACTGGAGGTGGGGCAGGGGCAGGGGGTTATGTCACTTCATAAAAATCACACAGATGTGATATTAAAGCCAGATCTCCTGGATTTTTCAGTTCAGGGCTATAGTCACAGTGAGATATTTGAATTTGAGAATCTTCTTGTGATTTAGAAGGAATGCTTCTCCTTTCTTATTTTATAACCCAAATTACCAACCAGCCCCCTATACCTGTATATGTCTATAATTAATATACATTTTATAGAGGCATATGTGTCTATGTGCATATATAATATATATATACCTCTGTGTGTGTATGTAGAGGTATATAAATACATAATTTATATATTTACATATATAATTTATATATATATAATTTATTCATAAATTTATTTTTCATCTACTTTGTAAATATTGAGTGACTTCTATGTTTCAAATACTATAATTATGACCCTGGTAGTATGTGTGCATATACATGCACATGCATTCATGTGTGTGGTGGGGAGTATGCCACAATAGTAAGCAATTCACAGTACTGGCTCTCAAGGGATTTATAGTCTCATGGTTTCTGTAGGTAAGAACTTTAAAAGGGATTAGCTGGGCTGATCTTGCTTGTGGCCTCTCACTGGATTGTGGTCAGATGTTGGCTGAAGCTTCATTCTTCTGAAGACTTAATCAGGGCTGGAGGACACCTTCCAAGTTGGCTCATTCACAGAGCTAGAAAGCTGGTGCCAACTGTTTGTTGGGGTCCTTAGCTCCTCTCTACAAGGACACATGAATGTCCTCAGGGCATGGTGTCTCGTTTCCCTAGAGTGGGCAATTTATGAACCCCAGGTGGAAGACACAACACCTTTTATGACCTAAACTTGGGAGTCACATACCTTCATTTTTGCCATATTTTATTGATCACATAGCACTGGCCATACATTCACATGGGAAGTGTCTCCAAAAGATCATGAATACTGGTAGGTGGGAATCATTGGGGAACATATTGTGAACTGGCCACCACATATTCTGAGTGGGAAATGTATGGATAATTATAATTATGTGTGGTAAATACCATGAAAACGGAAGTTTACAGTGTAAGAGAGCAAATCATGGGTATAAATAACCTTATCTGAGATTGGGGAAGGTGGCGGTAGTGGTGTCATTAAAGACTTTTTGGAGAAAGTAGTATTCATGCTGAGACATGATAGTTGAGTAGAAATTGGACAGTTTGGTAGTGGATGGTGTGGGTAGAGTATTCCAAGCAAAGGAAAGAACATTCTTTGGGTTGCAGCTAGAATGACATTTCTTCCAAAACTCTAATCCCAGGAGATGCAGGACAAAAAAGAGCCCTGTGCTTAAGTAAGTTGGGAAAATGCCCATGCCTATGTCCTGAATGGTATTGCCTAGGTTTTCTTGTCTAAAACACTAAAAGCAATGGCAACAAAAGCCAAAATTGACAAATGGGATCTAATTAAACTAAAGAGCTTCTGCACAGCAAAAGAAACTACCATCAGAGTGAACAGGCAACCTACAGAATGGGAGAAAACTTTTGCAATCGACTCATCTGACAAAGGGCTAATATCCAGAATCTACAATGAACTCAAACAAATTTACAAGAAAAAACAAACAACCCCATTAAAAAGTGGGCAAAGGATGTGAACAGACACTTCTCAAAAGAAGACATTTATGCAGCCAAAAGACACATGAAAAAATGCTCATCATCACTGGCCATCAGAGAAATGCAAATCAAAACCGCAATGAGATACCATCTCAGACCAGTTAGAATGGCGATCATTAAAAAGTCAGGAAACAACAGGTGCTGGAGAGGATGTGGAGAAATAGGAACACTTCTACACTGTTGGTGGGACTGTAAACTAGTTCAACCATTGTGGAAGTCAGTGTGGTGATTCCTCAGGGATCTAGAACTAGAAATACCATTTGACCCAGCCATCCCATTACTGGGTATATACCCAAAGGATTATAAATCATGCTACTATAAAGACGCATGCACACATATGTTTATTGCAGCACTATTCACAATTGCAAAGACTTGGAACCAACCCAAATGTCCAACAATGATAGACTGGATTAAGAAAATGTGGCACATACACACCATGGAATACTATGCAGCCATAAAAAATGATGAGTTCATGTCCTTTGTAGGGACATGGATGAAGCTGGAAACCATCATTCTCAGCAAACTATCGCAAGGACAGAAGACCAAACACCACATGTTCTCACTCACAGGTGGGAATTGAGCAATGAGAACACTTGGACACAGGAAGGGGAACATCACACACTGGGGCCTGTTGTGGGGTGGGGGGAGGGGGGAGGGATAGCATTAGGGGATATAAGTAATGTAAATGACGAGTTAATGGGTGCAGCACACCAACATGGCACATGTATACATAGGTAACAAACCTGCAAGTTGTGCACATGTACCCTAAAACTTAAAGTATAATAAAAAAAAAAGATTTGTATTCCCCATTCTATTAATAAAATTGTGATTTTAAAAGGAAAAAAAAAGTTGGGAAAATGTGGTATACTGCAGCTCTTATAAGAGATTAACAGTTCTCACTGATATCAATATCAAAAGGCTTGAGAAATTTTGCACTAAAGATAGCTTTTAACAAGTTAACCCTAAACTTACTTGGACATGGACAAATTTAATGTTCTGTGGAGCACATCATGGGAAAATTGCATTAGACTAATGTCAGCACTATCAGTTATTGCCAGATCCTTTTTAGTCTTTCTCGGTAACTTGGAGGGACAAGGGAAGAAACTATGCTTGTTTTCTTAAGTTTTCTTACTTGAAGAGAAGGGAGCAGAGAATTCATTTATTTATCCAGTGTGGTAGTGAACATTCTTTTAACTGCAAGAGAGAAAATCTGATTTAAATAGGCTGAAATCAAAAATGGAGGATGAGGCCAGACACGGTGGCTCACGCCTGTAATCCCAGCACCTTGGGAGGCTGAGGCAGGCGGATCATGAGGTCAGAAGATTGAGACCATCCTGGCTAACACGGTGAAAGCCCATCTCTACTAAAAAAAAAAAAATTAGCCAGGCATGGTGGCGGGTGCCTGTAGTCCCAGGTACTCGGGAGGCTGAGGCAGGAGAATGGCGTGAACCCGGGAGTCAGAGCTTGCAGTGAGCCTAGATTGCATCACTGCCCTCCAGCCTGGGCGACAGAGCAAGACTCCGTCTCAAAACAAAACAAAACAAAACAAAAATGGAGGATGATTAGCCCACATAATAAAAAGGTCAGGGGTAGATCTTCAGTCTCAACTGGATCCAGGTATTCAAACCAGATCAGCAGGATTCTGAGTCGATCTTGTTTCCAGCCAGTCTCTCCCCAGCTGGTGGCTAAGAAGACCACCAGCACCTCTAATTTGCCATATGCTAGCTTAATAGCCATGGGCAAGAATGATGGCTGATTGTTCCAGCAAAAGGCCAATGATGGACATTGATTGTCCTGGCCTGTGTCCTAGGCAAGGAGAATACAGTTTCACATATTAGCCTGATCTTGGGCAGGTGCCACTTTTTGCTTCCAAGAGTTTGAGGCAGCTCCACCCAGACAACATGGATTTAGAGAGAGGATGGAGGAGTGGTTCACCAAATGGTAGAGAAGGCTCTTTGGAAGAAGAGATCCAGGTAAATACAAACAAAGGTACCTACTACCACTCTCATTAATTACTTGATTACTTATTAAGTATCAGTTCTTGGCTATACACAGGGAAAGCACCGACTGATGTTAAACCTTCTTTCAAAGGACATGGAGTCATGAATGCCAAAGAGTGACCCAGGCTTCATCACTAGCTGATGACTTTACCTCTACACCCAGACTTCCAATTCAAGAGTTCCAATTCATGCCTCAGAGAAGCTGCAAATGACATCTGACTCTCATACAGACAAAATGACAAGGGTCTTTCTGCAGGTGCTAAGGGTCTGATAAGATTATAGTGAAATATTCTAACAAAGTATGAAGGCTGTACCAAGGGCAGAGAGGAGGTAATTCCTTTTTTCCTGACCAGTGGTTATCAACCCTCTCTAGATACCAGAACCATCTAGGGAAATTAAATAAACATTGGAGCCCTTCCATCACAGATTTTGTTAATTAGTCTGGGTTGGGGGCACTGGGAATGGGTCTTTTTAGAAGTGTTCTAGGCTACTGAGATGTGCAGCCAGATGGAGATCCACTGCTCTAAAGACCATCGGCTGCTTGTGGGCAGGAGCTGTGGTTTGTTCACCATTGAATCCTCAGTCTCCAGCACAATGCTTGTCAAACAGTAAGTGCTCAAAAATTATTTTTGAACAAATAAATGAATGAGGAACATATATAAGTACAATTCAGTGCCAAACTTTGGTTTCTCCCTCTCCTGCATACACCCTTTGCATCCTGACACTCAAGGGACAGGTTTTCTCTGACGGGGATGACGTATCTTCCAAGTGCAGTGTGCAGGAATCTTGTGAATTCTCACAGCACTGTGGTGAGGAAGGGTTTTTTTTTTTTTTTTTTTTTTTCCCTTTTCCCCACTTAACTAACAGGGCACTCAATCAGAGAGCACACAAATGATTTGCCTGAGGGCCTCCGAGAGGAATAATGATAGGTTTGTGGGGTCTCTGATGCAATTATAAGTAAGCTGATGGAAAGAGATTAAGGCTGCAATTTGGAAATGTAAAAGGTTAATACGGGCTAGATGTTTTTGTCCCAAATTTGATTTCTGGGACAGCTGACCAATGCTAGATTCACATTACCTCCAGTTTAGAAATGTCCTTTGTGTCAGGACTGCCTAGAGCTGCTGTCAGACTTTCTCAGCTGCTCTCACCCACCCCAGCTGTTCCTCTGGAGCATCCAGTGAGATGTAGATGATTCTAGTTCTTTCTGGATATAGAGAGGCCACTGTTTGACAGTCCTGGTTTCAGAAACTGGTGGGTTTAGAATTAAGCTCCTTGTTGCACTATTTCTGAGGGGCTGGCTGTGGGGTCCAGGCCAAATAGCCACAACAAAAGGCAGTGGCCCCCAAATTGGGGAAGGGGGTACTTCTGTTAGCTCCTTTCTGCTGGACTGCATAGGTCCTTGGGAATTGACCATTTACCTCTTCCCAAGGAACTGGTTCTCATGGCTTCTGGAGCCAGACTCCCTGGTTTGTGCTCTAGCTCCATTCCTACTAGTTATGTGACTTTTGACAGCTACTTAACCTGAGTCTTCATTTTCTCATCTGTCAAATGGGGATAAAGATCCTTCTTGAGTATAATGGCTAGGTTGGAACTTGATTGCATTTACCCTGTTGCTCAGGGATGTGGTCTCCAACCAGGTGCCATCTCCTGTTGCTGCAACTGTGGCCATAAGCTTCATTTCAGCCAATTTTCTCCCATTTACACCCATTCCCCCTTTACTCCTAATGCTTTATCAACAGCAGTGCTTTGAAGAATTGCTTGTTAGTGTTTGTCTTCATGGTCACACTATAAGCTCCCTGAGGGCTGGGCCCATGCCCGTCTTCTCAGCTCTGTGTTTCCTATGCCAAGCTCAGTGCCTGGCATATGAAAGATCTCACTCAATTCATATTTATTAAATTGTCCTAATTCTTTGATGGGTGTTGTGGTCAATCCTGACTACTCACATTTGCCATCTATGCGTTGGGTACAAATAATACTGTCAGAAGGAGGAAAAAACAACAGTAGTTAAAATTAGAACAATTCAAACTCATAGGTAATTGTTACTGAAGTTCACGCAATCACTGAAATTGTTTCTCATGGATCCCTCTTGGGGTGGGTACCTACAGAAAGTGGTAATGACTCTGTGAATTTGTTCTTACTCACCTGAGGGCCCTCAACATCCAAAGATTTAACAATCTAAATAGCAAAGCTTAATCAAGACTTGAAGACTTTACTCTCTGATCCAGATTCATGGGGCCTCAGTTCAGATCTCTGGGTTTTTTAGGGCAACTGTCTAGAATGGGAACTCTATACTGATGTTGAAGATGACTCTCTCACAGAGTTAGGAAAGACTAATAAAAATGCTGTGTTTAAGGAACAGAGCATAATTTCTGGCACTCAATGAATACTCCACTTCTTCACATTGATGAACATGCCTTTCACTTTGTGTCATTCCTCATGTTGTATTTATTTGCTTATTCATTCACTTGGGCTCTGTTATCCAAATTCTACCACTATCTGTGTAAGTTTGGACAAGTTACTTGATTTCTTTGCCCAATTTCCATATCTGTGACATAGAAATGATAATGATATCCCTTTTGAGAATTGTGGAGAGAATTCAATAAGATAACACACATGACTGAAACATCATAAGTACTTTATAAGAGTTATTAATTAGTAATTGTCATTTTATTTGTTAGGTACTAAGTATAGAGTGTTAAATGTCTCAGAGCACAAGTGTGGACTAAGACTTGAGAACAGAATTAAGTGGTTATATGAGTGAGAGTTGACACACTTTGAGCATTTCCAGTATTCTCAAAAGTTTTAATTGGAGCCTAAAAGAATGCTAGTCCTTAGATAATTTCACATTCAAGTTGATAAAAAAGTGGGGTTGATCTTTGTGGGATGTGGCAAGAGAGATGAAAGCATGTATGTGTAGGCTGAACCTGGATCATAAAGTTAGGGTTGATGAGAGACAGGGGTCAGAACCATGGAGAGCTTTAAGAAGGGGTGGGGAGGGGCTCCACACACTGGGAGAAAAGAGTCTTGTGGGATTAGAGGCTGTTGCCTCACTCTTTTCTTCACATTGACATCTGCATTTCCAATAGTGAGTCCTCAATGGAAACAATCTTTTCCTTGAAGGAAATATCTGCTTTTCCTTTGTTCTGGAGATGCTGTAGAACATTGTTCTTCCACCACATAAAACCTTTTATTGGAAGTTTCTCATGAAAACTTTTATTTAGAGGTATGTTCAAGGAAAACACCTATCTCTTTTTGCCCTATGGATAATAAAAGATATACCTTCTGTCTGTATTTTCTATTAATTTCTGGCCCACAGGGAGCTCAGAACACAAATCTCAGCTCAACTGCAGCTAATGGTAAAAACCTTATGATTGTTGTTTGCAGTCTCTTTCTCTCCCAAATCTATTAATTCTTTTATCTATCTTTTGTAATCTCCACCTATACTAATTTATATTTTTCTCTAGTCCAGGTTTTAGAATTTATATTTAACAATTTTATTTTGTATTTTTTTTTCTGTTAGCATCTTCAGATCTGTCATGGGAAAAGTTGAGCTCTAAAAAATTAGCTAACTGAATAAGCAAACATGTTCCTTCTTACAGGAGGACTTGATGAGTAAAAGAAGCGAGGCAAGGACAAATGGAGAGTATGGCTACATAAACAACCTCAGCAGGCACGTTATCACATGGACCAGAACTGTATGTGTGATTATTTACAACTCTCCAGATTACTCTTATTTCTGACTACAGAGTTCTATTTCACGTAACTTGCACCTGTGACTTTTACCAGACTTAACAATTTGCTTAATTATTCTGATAAAACTTTTGGATTCTTCCTTTGTCTTTTCATTTAATTCCTGTTACTGACCTGTTTCCAGCTCCTGGTCCTCATCTTTGTAGTCTATATTGAATACATGTTCATTCATCCATCTTCATTTAATTTCCATGATTGATTCCTGGGTTGTTTCCACTTCTGACCCTCATATGTACCTGCTAATACCATTCTGTCCAAGGTTCTAAGGTTGAGCTTCACTCTTGGCCATAATTCTCCGGGCTACCTGTTCAAATCCATACCACCATGGCAGCTTGACACCTGCTTTAAAAAGGAAACTAGGAAAGGATGGTTATTTAGCTCAAGGGGATGTGCCTGGTCCTTGGGAGTCCTTAAGATCCACTCCAATTCTGAGGTTCTATATTATAATAGCAAAGAACAGGTAACATGCATTGCCTCAGTGCATCACCCACATCAAGCACTCAGTGAACATTCATTCTAAAAATAATAAAATAACTTACAGTTTTAGAATATTTACATTTTTTTAAAAAAAAATTGATCCACATATGTAGTATTTTCAGTTCTATGTCATGGATGAGAAAGACTGAGTCTCAGATACCTTAACTGATTTACTCAAAGTCAACAGTAGTAGGAAGTGAAGATTCCTTTGCACATGAGCACAGATATTCTGTTTCCAAAGTTCATTCTCCTCACATTGATTACATGGACACATTTGAAGAGAAGTAAGAAAAGAGATATTTTGGAAGGCAGGAGGGTGAACCATTTCATGTATTCCCTAAAATGTAAGAGAATCTTTAAAATATCGTATAGTTTCTCAAGAATGGGTGCTGCATGAATACACCACTTGAAAGGGGGAAAATCTGCATAGTCTGAGGATGAGAAGCCTTGCTTACAGAAAAACATTCTTGCTCTTGTTTAATTATGCCATTTCCAAAAAAAGGATAAGTATATATTATTACGCTTTTACCAATCCTGACAATTAAGATTTTAATCTGGATGACTACTAGACCTTGTAATGAGATTGTATCCCCTATTAAAAGAATGATCCAGTAGTGTAATAAAAAAACATTTCAGTTCTACTTAGTATGCTACTGGTCTTAGAGGAAAGTGCTAACGTCATTAACATGCATTCTAAGTGAGGAAGGGCCACAACAGAATGTTTATGGTGCTTGTAAGGTCTAAAGTACTTAGAATTAAAACCTCGTGGGGTTTATTTTGTATATTTTTCTCCAATCCAGTTGTTCCAGATGTGGAAATTTTAATTGTCTTTTTTTCTTTGTTAGTATATTTCTGAAAGAAAGTACTATAATTTAAAAAAAAACAAGAGCAGAACCAGTAGAGAAATGTGCCAGCTTTTGATACATTGAAGGCTATTGGTAAATTCTGTAAGTAACATTATAATGAAAGACATCTTTATTATTACCTTGTATGTTTATTTTAACACCTTACAGTAAGTGAGATATCTTTTTTGATTTCTTCTGAATCTAAAGATTTTCAGTTGTTTTCAAAATACGTTGGTC
Source organism: Pan paniscus (assembly GCF_029289425.2). Classification (NCBI taxonomy): domain Eukaryota; kingdom Metazoa; phylum Chordata; class Mammalia; order Primates; family Hominidae; genus Pan; species Pan paniscus. The sequence goes on along the minus strand of NC_073256.2, from coordinate 144,925,208 downwards.
TAAAAACTTTGCTGATAGTGACCTATTGTCTGGGAGTCGCTTCTCATTCTATGCCTGAATTTTCTTCCTGTACAAGTAGCCACAAGAGGAATTCTTTGGGGGTTGGGGAGCAGATAACAATAGACCTATCTCAAACTGACTGGCTAAAAAAAAAAATAGATCAAAAGATCACAGGTGGTAATGAAATCTTGGAGTGTAACTACTCTGAGGGACAGCTATATCTAAAGGCTCTCTTGATCATGTCCTTGAGTCTTTCTCTCTCTCTCACTCTTACATTCTACCCTCTTAGCTACACCACACAGAGAGAGAGCAAGCCTTCCTTAATTGTTTCTGCAAAAATTCTGATGAGGAGCCTCTTTCCATAATTTAGATCACATGCTCATCTTGGGGCCATTCTCTGAGACTTTTTCCTGTGCAGGCTGAAGCCACAGGACCACCCTTGGTGCAGGACAGAAGAGCCTTGATTCCATCTGAATCAAGTAATTGACAGAAGGAGGCTTTGGTTCCCTGAAGAACAATCAGGATGGGGTAACAATCAGGACATTATTAGAAGAAGCAAGCTGAGAGGAGAGCAGTGAAAATCTCTAGATGCCCTTCATGGTAGCTGTCCATTATCTCCCTAGGCGCTGTCTTGATGAGCTTCTACCTCCTGTGGAATGTTAATTTTTGGATAACAATGAGTCTCAGAAAATTATTTCTGCCATTCAGGCAAAATCATTCTGAACTTCTACTCTTTGTTCCAGTTTAAAGCTTTGGGACCATATAGAACACACCTAGTACTTTTTTTCACATGATAATGTCCTTGATACATGGGAACAACAGCCTTGCCTCCCTGTAGTCTTTTTTTGTTTGTTTGTTTAATGCCAAACTTCCCTTGTTCCTCATTCCTTTCTCTTATTTGAAGCTAGAGTCATCTTGGATGTCTTTTCCTCTACATTCCCCATCATACTTATCCAGTCACTGAGTTCTCATGATTCTACCTTCTAAACTAGCTCTCAGAACATCTTTTCTTCTCGATTTTCATCACCACTACTTTAGTTGGTGATGTTATCATTTTTCACAGGAATTACTGCAAGGGTTCCCAGTGGCTTTCTTTTACTTTTAGTCTCACTCTCTTATTTCCATTATTTATTCTGCCATTAGAGTTATTTTTTCTAAAACATACCTCTGTAAAGGCACAAAACAGCACTATCAACTCAGAAGCTGCTTCTCTATACTTGGTGCTTGCATAACTCTTAACTATGCAACAGTCCCACTATTCAATATAGCCCTGTGTCTATTGCCATGATATTCTATTGCACACTGGCTCCCTCTACTAGAATGTAAGTTTCTAGAGGGAAGCGTCAATGTGGCATCCAACTCCGTCTCTACAGCTCCTGGAACATAGGAGTCAACATGTTCAGTAACGTTTCTTGAATCACTGTGGAATACAGTGGACCTGGTCTGTTGGCCTCTCCTCATTCTGGCTGCTCTCCTTTGCACCATTACTCTTGAAATGAGGTTCCCAGAACTAGGTCTAGTATACTTGGTGTGTTGTGATGCATGCAGCATAAGGTATAAGGATTCTTCCACCTTTCTGGTTTCTTTGCTTTAATGAAAGCAACATGCAATCAAATTGATGTTTATGTCAGATTCATTATGCAGTTACCTTAACTGAGGTAATTCTATGTTAAACCTAAGGGTTCCTTCCCCCCTCATGTACTGTAACTTTCAGACTTTTTTTGCATAATTTATCTGTAGTTGTTTTAGAGTAGTTTCTAGAGTACAACAGCCTATTTATTTTATTTTATTTTATTTTATTTTTAGGGAAAAGAACTGAGACTGAGAAAGAAAGTATATGTTAATTTTGGAAGTATATTATTTTCCATAGACCGGTCTTTATTAATTTTATTTAAGTCTACACTGTGGTTTTCAACTGTGTGTGTTTGGGAGGGGGCAGGGCACTGTTACCCACCTAGGGGACATTTGGAAATGTCTGGAGACAGTTTTGGTTGTCACAGTCTATGTTTACGGGTGGGTGCTACTGGCATTTAGTGGGCAGAGACCAGGAATGCTGCTAAATATCCTACAGTGCACAAGACAGCCTGCACAACAAACAATTATCTGGTCCAAACTGTCAATGCTGCCAAGGCTAAGAATCCGATTTAAGAGCTAAAATCTACACCATTACCCCAACACATTGACTAGGAGAAATAAAACAAATACTTAAAATGACACGCTTGTCGGTGGTGGAACAGAACTCTCAGTCTTTCAGTTTCTAATTGTTGTTTTTCTAATAATGTTGTATCATGGGAATTATTCTCAGTTCATGTTTTGGGAGGTTAAAAAGACCACGTATCTTTTGATTTTGTTTTTGTCATCCTTCTTTCTCTCTGTTTTTTGTTGTTGTTGTTGTTGTTTATTTGTTTGTTTTGTTTGTTTGCTTTGTCTCACTCTGTCACCCAGTCTGGAGTGCAGTGGTGTGATCATAGCTCACTGCAGCCTCAAACTCTCAGGCTCAAGCAATCCTCCCACTTTAGCCTCCTGAGTAGTTGGGACCACAGGTGCATATCACCATGCCTGGCTAATATATATAATATTATATATTCATGGAGACAGAGTCTCGCTGTGTTGCCCAGGCTGGTCTCAAGTTTCTGGACTCAAGTAATCTTTCTGTCTTGGCCTCCCAAAATGTTAGGATTACATTAGGTATGAGCCACTGCACCTAGCCTCGTCCTTCTCTCTTTAACCAAGAGCACATAAATACAGAGTGCTTTATCTTTCCTAAACTTGTCACTATCCAATCTGGATTATTGGCTTCTCAATAAATATTAACCTTCAATTATTGTGTTGCACAAGTTGTATTATTGTGTTGAACAAGCATTGACCAAGGACCCAAATAATATGTGCCATATGCTGCCCATAGATATTGAGTGAGTCAACAAAGAGAACCATATATCTATTCTATTCCCAAGTCATGCACAAAATGTTATATTATCATTTTGCCAACTATGTCTTGTAATGTTCATCAAACATTCTAGTTCCCTGCATAGAAATAAGGGATTGAGATCTAATATTTTGAAAAATTTGGGGAAGATGATGATTTCTAAGGCTTTATATTTTTCCTCAAGGAGTTCACACTTCAGTGGTAGAGACGTGCAAACAGACTAATTTCAACACAGCAAGAATTTCTGTGAAAGCAGTATGCACCAACTCTTACGATAATTCAGCAAAAGGGCATCTAACCCAGCCTGGGGGGTCAGGAAGGATTCTTTTAAGAAGTAATATTTGAACTGAGTCTTGGCAAGGTGAAAAATGGGCAAGAAGAAGATTTGGAGAGAGAAAACTGTATAATCAAAACATGGAGGAATGAGATGCTTGTCTTGGCTCCTTACACTAGAACAGAAGCTTGGTTCAGAGAAAAGTCATTCCCTGTCTCATCTCTGCCCTAGGTGATTTAATCCTGCTGTAGATGCAGGTACTAAGAGAGCCTACTCCCGTTATTCTCTAATGGGTCAAGGTTCTCAGGAAAACCTTATTCTATTTTTTTGTCTATCTGATTCAGACAGAAGTTATTAAACATTTCTGGCTTTCTTTTTTTTTTATCAGCCAGACACTCTGCTAGCTATTTCATATCCATGCTCTCCGTGTACTCTCCTAACAAAGCTTTGAGCTATATCTTGGATTAGAGACAGCTAGGCGTTTTCTGATTTCCACTTCCTACTTCTTTTTTTTTTTTTTTTTTCTTTTTCTTTGAGATGGAGTCTTGCTCTGTCAGCGAGGCTGGAGTGCAGTGGCGCAATCTCTGCTCACTGCAAGCTCTGCCTCCCGGGTTCATGCCATTCTCCTGCCTCAGCCTCCCGAGTAGCTGGGACTACAGGCACCTGCCACCAGGCCTGGCTAATTTTTTTGTATTTTTTTTAGTAGAGACGGGGTTTCACTGTGTTAGCCCGGATGGTCTCGATCTCCTGACCTCATGATCCACCCTCCTCGGCCTCCCAAAATGCTGGATTACAGGCATGAGCCACCGCGCCAGGCATCCACTCACCACTTCTTATTAGTGATAAAATCCCTTCTGCTGGACACATGGCAGTCCAGAATAACACTACATTTTCCCACCTCCCTTGCAGCTAGATGTGGCCATATGACTAGCTTCTCCAGTGGCATGTAAGATGAAGTGTTGTGTGGAAACTTCCAGATACTTTCCTTAACAGAGATCTGGTGTAGATGCTTTGCCCCTTTTTCTTTATACATTTGTTCCTGCTGGTTTGAATGTGGGCATGAAGGCTAGGATTTGAGAAGTCTTTTTAGACTATAGCATGGAGGAAAAACAACATAGAAGGAACCTAGGCTCTGAAATTTCTGTGGAGCAGAGCTGCTGTGGGTTCTTGACTGTCTACCTTTGGATCTTTTGCAAGTTACAAAAATAAACTCCTGTCTTGCTTAGTCCTCTCTTACTTTTGGGCTTCTTTTACTTGCAGCTGAACTGATCATATCCATTTTATAGATGAGAAAAATGAAACTCAGAAAAATTAGATTATCTTTCACTAGTTTCCACAGTAGTAAATGTTTAGAGCACAGGTATTCTGATTTTAAGACAAAGGCTTTTGTCACTCTTCCAGGCTGTTTCACTTGGTATGATTTTTTTTCTCTCTCTTGCTTTAATTAAATTATGATTGCCTGTGGCTGGCCCTCAACGTAGTTTGACCCAGAAGTCCTTTAATGTTGATCTGATTTAACTCTAATTTTCAGGAAATGGCTCTTGGGGATCTTTACTTCAGAAATTAAGGAGCTGAAAGATTGGTAGGGCAATAGGTAAAGAATGCTCATTAGACACCATGACAGTAAATTTTGCTATCTTCATTTTGTAGTACAATCCATTGTTTATCCAATCATCTTTTAATTAATTAGCAATTAAGCTTGCTAAGGATATGAAGATGCCCATTAATAAAGCTTGGTAAATTGCTCTCATGGTCTGAGGAAAAATGAGTTTTAGTCATCGATTATTTTAAAGTCAAAATAAGTTACCTTTCTTATGATAAGTTATTTATTTTTGCCAGGAGTCCTCAATGTGGCAAATACTCTGAACAAAGAACATGTTGTCATCCCAGCTATGTCTTTGTGAGCTTGAGTAACATGCTAATCCTAATTGCTAGTTAAGATGACACCCCAAATAACTGGATAGTAAAATGAGATATGATTATTTCATCTTGTCTTAGGACAAAATCATATATGCACAGAATAACAAGGACCTAACCGTTTGTTATCTCCAATATCCTCATTTTGGAAAATGCCAAATGAAACAAGCAAAACATACGAAGAAAGAAAACCAAAATGAGCGCCAAATAACTGGCTATTTGACAACCCAAATTGACCTATATTTTGGTTAAACTGCATAGACATAACTCCGTTTTCCACTTTATAGAAACAAGCTTTAAAATGCATCTGTTACAGGCTAATAAAAGCAATACACTATAACGAATGAGATTAAAGGCTGTTCCTTAAGATGTCGGCAGGTGTCCTTATGCAAATTATGTTGATCATAGTACAGATGTTTCATCTCTTCAACTATCTTTGCTCAGCAATATGGACCCTAATATCACCAATTAGTTTTTGCCAGTTTTGATCCAATTCTGGATCATAACTAGATAAGCTAGAGTCTTTGCCATCCTCTTCTTTATCTTCCTGTCCCACAAAACAAGCTTTTCTCAGGAGCTTGGCTTGTGTGGTTTTCTGCAAATGTAAAAGCTTCCAGCCTCTCCTGATCCCAATCTTCCTCTTGTTCCAAGGGTCACTAGTCTCATCTCTGCACAAATATTTGCCCTTTTTGTCAAAACCTTTTGAGAATCCAGAAGGTACTGGATTAATATTTACTGATGAAACAAATGGAAAGTAGGTGGCTGTGTTATTCTAAGCTCATGTTCACTTTCTTGGCTCTAGATATGGCCAAAATGTGTCTATTTTATTGGGCAGAGATTCTGTGTTGGTTTATAATGCCATTGAAACAAACTGAGTAGAAAGTGTGATAAATACCAGCTGATAATATATTAAACAAAGGGCCGGGCATGGTGGCTCACGCCTGTAATCCCAGCACTTTGGGAGGCTGAGGCAGGTGGATCATGAGGTCAGGAGTTCAAGACCATCCTGGCCAATATGGTGAAACCCCATCTCTACTAAAAATACAAAAATTAGCCGGGCTTGGTGGCACTCACCTGTAGTCCCAGCTATGTAGTCCCAGCTACTCGGGAGGCTGAGGCAGAAGAATCGCTTGAACGAGGGAGGCAGAGGTTGCAGTGAGCCGAGATCGCACCATTGCACTCTAGCCTGGGCCACAGAGTGAGACTCCATCTCAAAAAAAAAAAAAAAAAAAAAAAAAAAAAAATATATATATATATATATATATACACACACACACACACACAATATATGCACATATATATATATACATATATATGCACAAATACATATACACATATATATGTATACACACATATATATACACGTACATATATATAACAATGGAAAGAAATACTGTGCAAAATGTAGTAGTTAGGGTCTTATTACTATTTGGGATTACTGCTGCTCTCTACGTGACTGCTTAACACCAAGTCATAGCTGAGATTTTCCAGGTTGATCTTCAAATCCCTGGGATTCCTAAAAAGAGAAGGTACTCACCTTCTCTTAGAATGGCAAAATCCAAAGCACCAACAACAGCAAATGCTGATGGAGATGTGGAGCAATACAAACTCTCATGCATTGCTGGTGGGGATGCAAAATGGTACAGCCACTTTAAAAGACAATTTGGCAGTTTCTTACAAAACTAAACTGATTCTTACCATACAATCTAGCCATTGCACTCCTTGATATTTACCCAATGAGTTGAAAATTTATGTCTACGCAAAAACGTGCACATGTATGTGTATAGTGGCTTTATTAAAAGCGCCAAATCTTGAAAATAACCAAGATGTTTTTCAACTGGTGAACAGATAAGTCAACTGTGGTATATCTAGACAGTGGACTATTATTCCACTCTAAAAAGCAATGAGCTATCATGCCATGCAAACACGCAGAAGAATCTTAAATGCATATTACTAGGCGAAAGAAACCAGTCTGAAAAGCCTACATGATGTATAATTTCAACTATATTACATTCTGGGAAAGGCAAAATATAGAGACAGTAAAAAGATCAGTGGTTTCCAGGAATTAGGGTAGAGGGATGGATAAATAGGGCACAGAGAGTTTTTGAGGTAATAAAACGACTCTATTTGATACTATAATGGTGGATATATGCCATTATACATTTGTTCAAACCCATATAATGTGCAATGCCAAGAATGAACCCTGATGGAAACTACGAAAATGACGTGTCAACATCGACCCAATTGTACCAAATGCACCACTCTAGTGGGAAATGTTGGTAATGAGGGAGGCTGTGAATGTGTGGAGGTAGGGGATATATAGGAGCTCTTTGTACTTTCTGCTCAATTTTCCTGTGAAGATAAATTTTCCCTAAAAAATAAGGTCTATTTTTAAAAAGAGAAAGAATGGATATTTTTGCACCTACAATGTGCCAGGCATTCTGGTGGGCACTTTGATTAAACCATCACATCTATCCATTCAAAAGCTGTGGGCTGGGCGTGGTGGCTCAAGCCTGTAATCCCAGCACTTTGGGAACTTCAGGCAGATGGATCACTTGAGCTCAGGAGTTTGAGCTCAGCCTGGGCAATATGGCAAAACCCCATTTCTACTCAAAATACAAAGTTAGTGGGGCATGGTAGCGCACACCTGTGGTTCCAACTACCTGGGAGACTGACGTAGGAGGATCACTTGAGTCTGGGATGTGGTGGTTGCAGTGAGCCGAGATTTCACCCCTGCACTCCAACCTGGGGAGTGACAGAGTGAGACCCCACCTCAAAACAACAACCACAACAACAACAACGAGCAGCAGATTAGAGAACTCAGGCTCAGAAAGCTTAAGCAACTTTTCCAAGATCATAGACGAAATAAGCAACAGGAAAGAGATAAGAATTCACACCTGTCAGGTTCTGAATTCCTGTTTGTCTTTATTCAACCATGGCACCCCTCAAACCTACAAAGTTTGGAAAAACATCCCCCAGCCCTCCACTCTTCTCCCTGGCAGCTCCACTCTATGAGCAAGCTGGGCCCATTGTCCATATGACTCATGGACAGAAGCCGGAAACTCTACCTGAGAAGTCCTATAAAAAACAGTCTGGCTTTCTGCCTTTCTCATTACTGCACCTGGGATAATTATACCAGCCCTTTGTCTGTGGAAATTGACATCAAAGGTCCTGATGAAGAGTATCTCTGGTGGGAACTATGATTATCCCTATTTTATGGCTGGAGAAACTGAGGAATGGATTCGTTAAGTGGCTTGCCCAAGGTCAGCTGGTGAGTCAGGGAATTGACTCTGCATCTGTTGGACTCCCATGCTACGTGTAAGCTCTTGCACCATAATTCTGCTCTTAGCCCCAAATACCTGCCATGTTCATTAGACTATTACCATTCCCTGGGTAAAACATTAAGGGATTAAATCCAGCAAACCATAGCATCTGTATCATTCTGAGGTCTGCAGGAAAGACACCTCTATTTCTGGGAACTAGGTCAGCAGTCTCAGTGTTTTGACTGAGCTTCTGGAGTAGGGATCTTGGGAATGAAATTGCACCAGCTCAAGAAACCCTCAGCCCCATAATCAGTGGCCACATTCATCCCCCAGCGAAGTTCACTCTGCTGGTCATTGAGGAGCCTCAGTTCATTTTGCCTTTGGCTCACACTTGGGTTTTAAAGTACAGTGGCACATGATGATTCTGTAATTGAGGAGAGTTTGGGATGTAGAGAAGCCACAGGGGATAATGCAGTTTTCTGACCTAGGACAGTGGGGCCGTATTACCCCCTTGCCTGAATGAGTGAAGTACTGCCAGAATGGTTTCAGGACACTGGAGAAAGAGCCTCCTCGAGATGGAAGCTCAGACCTTGGGTTGAGGGACACAGCCAGCTCTAAATCAAAAACCCTGACTTTTCTGTCTTCCTGCTTCCAATCTGTGGCCACCTGGCAGTGAGGGAGATGTGGAGAGACCACTGATGTAGCCCACACTTGTCAGTCTCTTCGGCTGAGAACAGGTGGAGAAGGGGCAAGAATGGAGGTGGATGAGCACACAGAAGGTACCCAGTACCTTACCTAATTTCCTGTGGTCCCACCTATAAGCCCTCCCCAATGTCTACACTCTAAGGAATGATGACAAGAATTCATAGTGGAGTGAATTAGACAGATTTAGACTATGCATGTATCCTTAGACAAATTACTTGATAGTTAGTATCTCAGAACCTGTTTCCTCCTCTGCAAAATGGGGATAGAAATAAATATCTCATAGGATAGGTGTGAAGTCCCTATGAGAAAATATACGTGAAGTGTCCAAGGTGGTGGCTGGCACATAATAGGTGTTCACAGTTCATTTATTACTTTGCATTTGGCTTACTTACCCACCCCACCCCCTTTTTGCATTACAAGCCGTGCTTCAGTGAATGTTTCTGTGCATGGATTTCCCTCTTGTATTGTAGATTTTATTGTATTGTGTGTTGGGTTTTATTCTTAAGACAGTTGTAGAATTGGACTCACTAGAAATATAGACTGGCATCTGCATCATTGTACCCTCCCTCCATTATCCTCTCCCATTTTGTAAGATAAGGATACGGCCTCATCAGAATTAAACATTTTGGTCAGCCTAAGTACAAATCTGACCTTGGTTTGGAAAAGGGTAGATTACAAAAATCTTAGTTTTTGCTCCTTGGATATTGGTTGGTTTTCCATAGGAAAAAGGACCGCAACCTGGAATTTTGTTTGGTGGCTCCAGATTTAAGTATATGTGATTGCCCATTTAAATTGGTCTGAGCTGTCATGCTACCTGTTCATTTTTTTCATATAATAAGCCATTTGATGCTTCTACAGACCCATGGGTCTGTAGGTAGGCATTTTACATGATTATACTTGGAAAGAGCTAAGGTCAATGGTTTGCCCAAAGCAGCACAGTTGCTGAATTATAGTACTTAGTGTAGCACCCATTTCTTCTATTTCCCATGCACTGTGCTATGGCCATCATGTAAAACTGTCAGAAATTATTAACCTATGCTTAATAAATATAGAATTAAATGAGTTTACCCAGTACTAAAAATTCTGGCATAGACCTAACTTCAGGGTGCACATAAATCATCCTGTAAACTGGCAATTCTTCCCTCTGAGGACCTGTTGTGTATGGAAAGTACATTTCATTAGGCTCTCTAAAGCCCCATTTATTTAACAGCTTTCTTCCAATTTAACATCTTGCATCTAACGGCCCTGGTGGCATGATGATAGACATCATGGAAATGCAAAGCGATGGGAAGAGGCGGATAAATACACTGGTTTATATGGGGTGAATTAGACATTAGAGTTGCCCTTTCCCTATCTGCTTGTAAGTTCATTTCCTCATCTGATTCACCTCTTCAGCGTTATTTCATTTTAAGACCACCTTTTAAGGGGCAGGATGTTTGGATGGCTTGGTGCAGAATGGATTTTGGTAACAGGCTTATTTCTCCAAAATAGCATTTTCCTTTTAGAACACTGTGCTTTGAGGAATCATTATCAACATATAAATTGAAATTCCCAGAGCCTAGGGCAAAGGTGATTAGAGCTTATGTAGAACTCAGTAAAGAAGACATTAAGGTATTAATTCTCAAATAATTGACTCCAATGTGCATAATTATCTATTCTACTCTCTCCCTCTCCTTGTTCCTCATCAGCTACCCCTCCCCGACTTTCCTCTACCCTTTGCCCCCCACCTTTTTTTTTTTTTTTGAGACAGAGTTTTGCTCTTGTTGCCCAGGCTGTAGTGAAATGGCTCAATCTCGACTCACTGCAACCTCCGCCTCCCGGGTTCAAATGATTCTCCTGCCTCAGCCTCCCAAGTAGCTGGGATTACAGGTGCCTGCCACCACGCCAGGCTAATTTTTTGTATTTTTAGTAGAGACGGGGTTTCACTATGTTGGACAGGCTGGTCTTGAACTCCTGACCTCAGGAGATCCACCCGCCTCGGCCTCCCAAAGTGCTGAGATTACAGGCGTGAGCCACTGCACCTGGCCCCCATTTTTTTTTTTAAATATTCATTTATTTGAGAGGGAGTCTCTGTCGCCCAGGCTGGAGTGCAGTGGTGCGATCTAGGCTCACTGCAAGCTCTGCCTCCTGGGTTCACGCCATTCTTCTGCCTCAGCCTCCCGAGTAGCTGGGACTACAGGCACCCACCACCACACCCGGCTAATTTTTTTTCTTAATTTTTATTTTTAGTGGAGTCGGGGTTTCACCGTGTTAGCCAGGATGGTCTCGATCTCCTGACCTCGTGATCCGCCCACCTCAGCCTCCCAAAGTGCTGGGATTACAGGCATGAGCCACCTCACCCGGCCTGGCCCCCATTTTTCTTTGACCAAATTGTAAGCAAATGTAAAACTCTCTATTTTTATTTTATTATTTCTTTATAAGTTTGTCACCTACGTACAATTTCTTAAATGATATAAGGCTGAGTTCTGTCTGTTTGGGCTTTATGTGAACAGAATCATACCACATATGTTTTTCTGTGACTTGCTTCTTTCTCCTGCCATTGTGTTTTGAAATTGATCCATATTAATGTGCATAGCTGTATTCATTCCTTTTGACGAGTGAAGCAGTGGTCACCAAAAGTTGTTATCTGTTCTTGTGCTTGTCTGTAGGGGTTCACCTGCAGGACCTGGAGGACACTGTTTGTGGGGGTGTTGGGGTAGAGAAGTCTATGACAGCTCCAGACCTTGCCTGTTTGCCTCAAGAACTCAGATATTATAATTTTGTGGTATATCCACTGTACATGTTCACGTTTATTGCTCAGTGCCAAAACATTCCACAAATGGCTGTGCCAGTGTACTTTCGCACCAGCCATGTGTTATAGTTCTCATTGATCCACAATTTAACTGACACTTAGTGTTGTACACCTTTAAGATTTTTGCCAGTCTGTCATGCATGAAATGGTAACTGTCTGTTTGTGGGTTCAATATATATTTCCCTGGTTACCAAAGAGGCTAAGCATTATGTTTTTGGACCATTTGTTGTCCTTTTCTCTGTGCAATGCTTGTTTATAACTTTTTCCCAATCTATTTGGCTGTCTTTTTAAAACATTTGGTTTCTAGGAAATATTTATAGATGCTAGATACAAAGCCTTTATTGATTATGTTTAAAAACGTCTTCACTCAGCTTGAGGTTTTTTGCTTCTTTATTGTGTCTTTTGATGAAGAAAATTCTTAACTTCAATGTAGTGAAATTTGTCTATTTTTTCTTTTAAGGTTTGTGTTTTTTTAAAAACATACTTCTACACCCCAAAACCACAAATATATTCTCTTATGTTCTTCTAATAGCTTTATAGTTTGCTCCTTAACCTTCAAATCATTCCACTTGAAATAGATCTTTGGCTGGGATCAAATATCGATGTAATACTTATAAATAATCATTATTCCGGTGCAATTTATTAAAAAGTTATTTTTCCTGTGATCTGCAATGACCATTTTGTAAACAACAGTTTCCATTTTGGGTATATGTTTGTTCATAGGCACTCTATTTTTTCCATTTGTCATTTTGTTAATTTCTGCACCAGCACCATGCTGGCTTAATCCCTAAATCTCTGTAACAATTATTGATATCCTACTGGGGATGTCCCATAACTTTGATTTACATCCTCAGGAGCATCTTGGCTATTCTTGAACTTTTGTACAAATTTTAGAATCAGTTAAGATATATGAAAACATGCTGTTAGGATTTTTGGTAATATATCATTAAATTTATAGATCTATTTGGGGAAAATTCGCATCTTTAAGATACTGTCTTACTTACAATATTATATAGCTTACCATTTATTTAGATTGCCTTTAATGTCTTTCCATTAAGTTTTACAATATTATCCATAAATGGCTTACACTTTTTCTTATTGTGTGCATTATATTTAATAATACCACTATAAATATATCTCTTTAGAATTATATTTTCTATCTGATTTTTACTGGGAAAAATTGATTTATATTTTCTGTCTTTCTAACTCTTTTTGTTTATAAGTTCTGATCCAAACTTTAACATTTCCTCAATAAAAAAAATTTAATTTTAGTATATCACATGTAAACACCAATTACATTTTTTGAGGATGTATAAGTTTTTTGATAAGCCAAGATTTCCATTTTAAAGTCATAAGAATCAATTGAGTCTGATTCTTAAAGATTCATTAAAAATTCTTTCTCGGAAAACTACAAGAGGTATCTTGTGAAATATTAGGATACCTCATTAAAATATTTGTACAAGTATTGCTTTTTTAAATTAACCTTTTCTTTTGAAATAATTGTAGATTTACATGGGGTTGAGAAATAATACAGAGAGATCCCATGTATTCTCTACTAACTTTCTGCTAATCCTAACATCTCTCAAAACGATAGTACATTATCACAGCCAGGATATTGATACTGATACAATCAAGATAAGAACATTTTCACCACGGAAGTTTCCCTTATGTTGCTATTTTATAGCCACACTCCCTTCTCCTGACCCCCACCCTTTCCATAACCCCTAGCAACCACTGATTTTTTTCTCCATTTCTATAATTTTATCATTTCAAGAATGTTATGTAAAGAGAATTATACCGTGTGTAGCCTTTTAGGAGTCACTGTTTTTGCTCAGCATAATTCTCTGGAAGTTCATCCAAGTTGTTGTGTATGTCGATATTTTATTCCTTTCTATTGCTGAGTAGTATTCCATGGTGTGAATGTACCACAGTTGATTTAACCATTTACCTATTGGTTATTGTGAATAAAGCTGCTATGAACATTTATGTACAAATTCCTGTAGAACATAAATTTGTATTTCTTTGTGATAATGACTTTAGTGTTGTATTTTTTATTTTAGCTATTCTGATGGATGTGTAGTGATATGCCAATGTGGTTTTAATTTGGATTTCTTTGACAGCTAATTATATTGAATATTTTTATGTGTTTATTTGCCATATACAGTACATGCACACACACAAACACACACACAAACACACACCCTCTTTGGTGAAACATCTTTTCATGTACTTTGTCCATTTTCTAATTGTATTATTTGCATTTAATATTGAGTTTTGAGAGTTCTTTATATATTCTAGATATTGGTTGTTGCTTGGATAGGTGGATTGCAAATATTTCCTACAACTGTAGCTTATCTTTTTAACCCCTTAACAGGGTCTTTCAGAGAGCAAAATTCTTAATTTTAATAAGATCCATTTTTATGAGTGTTTCCTTTCCCTGCCCCTCTCTCTCTCCTGCCGCCTTGTGAAGAAGGTGTTTGCTTCTCCCTGCTTTCTACCATGATTGTAAGTTTCCTGAGGCTTCACCAGCCATGCAGAACTGTGAGTCAATTAATCTTCTTTTATTTATAAATTATCCAGTCTCAGGTAGTATCTTTACAGCAGTGTGAAAACAGACTAATACAATGCCTCTGCCAATACCACAGTCTGGACTACTCTGGCCATATAGTAAGCCTTGGAATACCACTTCACTATTTTTTTTCCAATATTGTTTTAGCTATATTTACAAAAAAATCTTGTAGAGATTTTTATAAGAATTGCATTAAAGCTGTGTATCAATCTGGAGAGAATTGACTATGTTGAGTATTTCAATCCATGGACATGCTATGTTATTCCATTTATTTAGATCATTTTTAATCAGTATTTTATAGTTTTCACCTACAAGTACTGTGGGGGTTTTGTTAGATTTATGCCTAAGCATTTTATATTTTTAATAAACATAAATTATATTGTATTGTTAATTTTAATGTCCATATGTTTACTGTTGATACATTCAAATGCAATTGATTTTCCTTTGTCTTATAGCTTACAACCTTACTGAACTAACTTATTAGTTTCAGAAATCTTTTTATATATTTATCTTGATTATCTGTGCTGATAATCATGTCATTTGCAAATAAAGACAGTTTAATTTCTTCCTTTCAACACATATGCCTTTTTATTTAATTTTTTCCTCTTAATTGCACTGGCTAGAACTTCTAGTACCCTTACATTGAATGAAGCTTCCCATTGTGTTCTCTGTTTTGTTTTGTTTTTTCCTCTCAGATTTTCATGTATCTGTTTTCTTTTTCTGTTTCTCTTGTGGGTTAGTTAAACATGGTTTATAATTTCATGTTGACTTACGTATAATATTTTTGATGGTATCTTTTTGTATAGCTTTTTAAAATAGTTGCTACTATATATGTTAAATTGTATATACATAGCTTATCATAGTCTACTGGTATTGAAATTTTACTAGTTCAAGTGAAGTGTAAAAACATTCCTTCCTTTCTATCTTCATTTATAATGTATTGTCTCAAGTATTTTCTGTACATACATTCAGAACCACGTAAGACAATATTAAAAATGTTGCTTCAACTATCAAACATAAATTAGAAAACTCAAAAGGGGAAGCAAAATATATTTACCTGTAATTTTCCTCTTTCTGTTGTTCTTTCTTCCAGATGTCCTTGCTGTTTGGAGAAATTCCTTTAGTCATTTTTTTAGGGTAGTTCTGTTGACAAAATATTCTTGTTATTTTTCGTCTGAGAATGTCTTGATATCCCCCTCATTTTTTTTTTTGGTTACAGGGAAATATTTTTTTTTGGTTACAGAATTTTGAGTTGACATTTTTTTTCAGCACTTTAAATGTGTTATGTCACTTCTTTCTGGCTTTCATGGTTTCTGATGAGAAATCAGTCATTCATATTTTTTTCTCTATAAAAAGTCATTTTTTCCCACTGTTTTCAATTTTTTTATTTGTCCTTAATTTTCAGAAGTTTGTCTATAATGAACCTTGCCATAGATTTCTTTGGGTTTGTCCAGCTTGTGGTTTGCTGAGCTTTTTGAATCTATAAGCGTATATCAAGTCCTTTGCAGAGATATGGATGTTGATTTAGAATGTAATTGCTTTCTGATTTTGTCATTGTTCTCTTTTCATGTGTACATTCTTTGTCATTTTTCTAATCTGTTAACTGCTGGTTGTTATTCTTTCAACATAAAGATTGAAGTTTATAAATATTACTTTATATCACTTAGCTGTTACCCAATACACTTGGTGACTTACTGTCAGTCATATATTTATAGGTCTCTCTGGGGCTGGCTGATACAAGTTTATAAATATAGCTCTGTATCAGTTAGCTGTTGCCACAAAATATGCTGTGTAAGGAACTACTACAAAACTCAGTGTCTCATTCTGATTCACACTGATTCACATGTGTGAATTGGCTGGGTTTGGCTGATCTAGGTGGGATTCTGCTGTTTGTTTTTTTTCCAAATTACAGGTTAAGCTCAGGTCTGTTCCATGTGTCTCTCACCCTTTTTAGACCATAGGCTAGAACATGTTTTTCTCATCATCATGACAGAAGTATAAAAGGCCAAACCCCATTTTATATATATAAACACATTTAAGCCTTTGCTCCAATTTTATCTGCCCTTATACTGTGTTAGTCTGTTTTTGTATTGCTGTAAAGGAATACCTGAGACGGGGTAATGTATAAAGAAAAGAGATTTTATTTTGGCTCACAGTTCCGCTGGCTGTACATGAAACAGGGCCAGCTATGCTTCTGGTGAGGGACTCAGGAAGCTTCGACACATGGCAGAAGGCAAAGGAGGAGGCAGGATATCATAGAGCAAGAATGGAAGCAAGAGAGAAAGGGGGAACATGCCACACTTTTTTAAACAACTGGATCTTGCGTGCAACACAGAGTGAGAATATGAAGCCATCAGGCCATTCCTGAGGGATTCATCTGAATGACCCAAACACCTCCCACCAGGCTCTACCTCCAACATTGGAGATCACATTTCCACATGAGACTTGGCAGGGACAAACATCCAAATCATATCATATACTGTTGGTTAAAACAAGTCACCTCAGTGGGTGGGGCACTTATCACACCCATGGTAGAACTGGCAAAAGGGTGAATATTTCTGAACAATAAACCAAACTGTCACAAAATCCAGGCACTGATTTGTTTGCCATCCTATTTTGTTGTTCAGTACCATTTATTTTGCTGTTTCTCTCTCTCTCTCTCACCCCATGCACACACAGAGGGAAGGCCATGTGAGCACACAGTGAGAAGGTGACTCTCTGCAAACCAGGAAGAGTCCCTTCACCAAAGCTCGGTCATACTGGAACCCTGATGTCAAATTTCCAGCCTCCAGAATTGCGAGAAGTAAACTTCTGTTGTTTAAGTCACCTAGTCTATGATATTCTGCTATGGCAGCTGGAGCAGACTAGGCACTGATATATTTGGATTTATTTGAAAAATTTGGTTATGTGCTTTCCACTTCGTCTGTCTTTTATGTTTCTTTTCTTTTCTTTTTTTTCTTTCTTGCCTTCATTGTGATTGATTTAGTTTTTTTCCATTTTTTTCCCCCTCTACTTATTTGGCAATTATATGCTGTGTGACTATCATTTTAGTAGTTACCTACCTATTTTAACGCACATACCATGTTAACAAAGTTTAAATGTATTATCTTTTCTATACACTTGAACAATATAAAAATACATAATATTTTAACTGATTATTTTTCATCCAAACTCCCTTGCTACTGCTGCCCTATATTTTAATTCTATTGTGTCAACCTCTAGTTCCCACAAGTTACCCCTCTTTGTGCATACAACTGCAGATTGAGCATGGTTTTCTCTTAGCTGGTTGATGATATTACTTCACTATCCTAATTCACAATGGTTTGACTTAGATGTTTGGACTTCATGATGGTGTATAAGTGATATTCATTCAGTAGAAAGTGTACTTTCAGCATTCAATAAATTACATAAGACATTCAACACTTTATTATACAATAAGCTTTGTGGTAGATTTTCCTTAACTGTAGACAAATATAAGTGCTCTGAGCATGTTTAAAGTAGGCTAGGCTAAGCTGTGGTCTTCAGGAAGTGAGGTGTATTAAATGTTTTTTAACTTAAGATAGAGTTATTGGAACATACTCTCATTATAAGCTAAGAAGCATCTGAATGTCCTGGGTTCCCATTTTTTGCTATTTAGAAGTTAGATAAGAATGCAATTTTTATTCTCTCTTAAGCAGCCTTTTTTTATTTACACAAATAACTATGCAAAATAACTACATAATATTTTGTTGAATTTATGTTCTGTCTTTAATCTATTTTTGGATTTGTCCTTGTATCTATCTATATCTATCTAATATTTATTCACTAAATTATTATCATACTGATATTTAATATTATTTATTCACTACTTTCATTTAAAATTATATCAAGAGCAAGCCTTATGTTATTAAATATTCTTCTCTTGCTAAACATTGAGTCTTCTTTCCTCTTCTTCTTTTTCCTTCTTCCTCTCCTCTTTCCTCCTCCTTCTCCTTTAATTCTTCTTTTGATACTATATAAATAATAGTGTGACAAACATTTCTATAGATAAATCCTTGTCTATGGCTCTCCTATTTCTATATTGAAGGCTTTTAGGGGTAGAATTATTGAGTCAAACTACGCAGATCATTCAAGGCTTGTAGTAGTGCTGAACAGTGGCTTTCCAGAAAGGCTAGTAAATGTCCATTCTGACTAACTGTGCCTGAATTGCTTCATCTCATGACACCCAAACAATCATAGGATGCTATTAGTTTAAAAATCTTTTACAACTCTATAGTGAATAATGCTTTAGTCTGCATTTGTGTTTATACAACTATGTATTGTTTGAACATTGGTTTGCTCAAAGGCTTATTGGTAATTTCAAATTCCTCTTCTCTGAGTTGTTCTTTCAATCCTTTGGCAATTGTACTTTTTCAGTTTTGTCGGTCTATGTAAGCTTTCTTTATATTAATACTGCTTTGTCTTATGCAGGTTTATAGACTTAAAATCTGCCTATATCATGTATTAAATTAATTAGCTCAATAATTTATCTAAACATTCAACAAAATTTCCTGAATATCTACTCTATGCTAATTAAGAAATCTGTAGAAAATCTTAAATAGTAATTATTTTATTTTATGGATGCCATTTCTTCAAACATTTCTTTTAGTGTATTATGACTTTCATGTTGTAGGATTATTATTTTTGTTATTAAAGCACACCATACTTTACTAAATAAATGGCCTGGGAACTCATCTTGAGCATGAAGCTATGCATAATTTTAATAATAGGGTATATTGAGTACACATTAAATGACGTGCTTAGCATTTGGGATATATTACCTATTCATTAGAATATATTACCCATTTTATAGATGAGAAAATGAGGCTTAGGAAAGTTTAGCATGTGCCCTAAGGTCACACAGGAGGTATGGCTTGGGACCCAGTTTTAGACCCACATTTATCTGCATGCAAGACCCATACTTTCCTTTTTGATGACACTACCTCTCAGCAGCAATGAGTCCTTTTTGGGCTTCTGTGCATGGCAAACTGCAACCGGGTCCTGTTCTCTCTTCCATGACACTCTGAAGTTTTAGGAACAAAAATAAAAAATTGTCCTTCTTGGTCAAGTGGTTCCATTAGCAGAGGGTCCCATCAGGAGAGAGAGCTTTGGCACTGTCCCACGTGGGCATCCTTCCCATGGCAATTCTTTTTATATCAATCACTTCCTAGTCCTCTTTTCCTCTAAGGTGGAGAAGATATCAATGAGGTTTTTGGAGGTGAGAGAACAACACAAACTCTGATCCACTGTGTAAATCCAAATCAAGAAATTATCTTGCTCTTTCCATCCTCTCCTGAATATCTTGATTGTTTCCTCTCTTGCTTGATAAATATAGGCTGTCCAGATTGCGTTTGGAGAAGATACGGGCCTGGGAAATGTGAAACATGGCACAGATGCAGGCACGGTTTCTTTTGTAGGCAGATGTCCCAGGGCCGGGGGTCAATTTAGAGGGATTATTCAAGGGTGTTTCATGTGCTGTCATTCTTTTCTCTTGTCCAGCTGCTTTTCCCCAATGGCTGCTAGGACGATGACTATGAGTGGTAACCTTGACTTGCCTGAAATGGAAAGGTCATTGAAAGGTCTGTCATGACCAGTCTTATGCTCTGCCCCCTTCATTCATGCAGGGGAGGAAAAGCTGGAATCTCAACTAACAGTCTGATCAATGGAGACATTTGTGACCCAGTTCTGACCATGTCTTTCCTGGATGCCAAATCCTTCAAAGGCTCACTACTTCCAATGGATAAAGTCCAAGTTCCTTAGCATAGCATAGAAAACCTTTCATTTCCTCCCTCCATCTTTTGCTTCATTTCTGTTTGCATCCACAGTTGGCTTCTAGGTGCCACTCACTTTGAACTACATTAGGCCTTTGCACTTGCTGTACATAGAAAGCAGCTTCTTCTCCTTCCTCAGCATCATGATCTTTTCTTCCTTGCTGGGAACCCTTCCTATGGACCCTTTTCCTGACAGCCTACTTCTTCTCAAGCTGAGTGGTTTCCTCCCTACTTTGCTTTATGTGTGAACTTGGCACTGCCGTTTGCATCCCATCTTTCCTTCTAGTCTATGGGCCTTAATCTCCCTCATCTCTGGATTCCTCTGGGCACAAAAGGCACTAAATACATTTTTTTCATTGAGTAAGTGAATGAGTGATGTCAGACCTTTGTAAAATATTTTATTTATTTAATATATTTTTTCTCTATTATCTAAATTTTATGTTCATAATAAGCCCACAGGTGGGATTATTTCCCCCATTTTGGACATTAGAAATTTAAAGACCACAGTGGCATTGTGACTCTCTAATTTGGCAGACTGGTGACCAGCATACAGTTCTTAAGTCTTAGGCAGTTGAAGCCAAAAGAGAGCTTGGTTGATTAAACATGCCAGTAGTGTTCTTATTGTTCACGTGCCACATTGATTGCCACTGTCGAGTTCTTTGATTGGTTTTGAATTATGCTTATGTAGAGAAAAATTTTAGGCTATTTGCATGGATCCTTACTGCCTGCAGAGAAAGTTCTAACACCTTAGCAAGGCATTCAGAATTCTGGCCCTGATATAGAATGTCAGCTTTATCTTTAGCCACTTAGCATCCATATTGCAATACTCCTTTACTATAGACTAGGGTGGCAAACCTTTTCTGTTAAGGGCTAGATAGTTAATATTTTGGGTTTTGGGAGCTAGATAATCTTTCTTGCAACAACCCTGCAACTATGGTTTGAAAGCAGGCATAGATATTACTTAAATGAATAGGTGTGGCTGTGATTTAACAAAGCTTTATTTATAGAAACAGTATACTGAATTTGGCTCAGGGTCATAGTTTACCAATCCCTGTTATAAATCATTTCTGAAAATATCATGGATTATTTCCTTTTTCCCTTTCCTCAGTTCCCTGTCCTTATCTATGTTTCTCACATCTATCTCCTTTCCTTCCTACCTTTCTTTCATCTTTTTAAGGTGTGTTCAACAGGTATCCATCCCTGTGAGTCATCCTTAAATCACTGCACCTGCCCTGTTGCTGGTTCTAGGCATCATACAAAGGGAAACTCCATTAAGGAATCTCATTGTTCATGGTCTTAGCTTCAAATCTTTTGCCCCAAATCAATCTTCACACTGTATTCCACTTTGTTTTTAATTTTCTTTCTGATGTCCTGGCTCATTTTTCTTCTATCAGTTTAGCCTCCTTCATCCTTTAGAATTGATGGCTCTTCTCACCTTCACAGTGATGATTCTGAGTTCCCCTTTGTAGGATCAGAGTCAGGCCCCTCTTGCTCTGCTGCCTCAGGCCACCTCAGGTGAATCTCTGCTTAGTTTTATCTGGTGCTGTGATGCCCTAATTTGGTGCCATTTTTTCACCATTTTCTAGGTAACCTGTCTGCCTGATTGCCATGGCCTTGCCAGTTGAAATCAAACACTGTGTGCCTGATCCCATGCCAGATTCTAAGAGGATAGAGGGGTTGACATAGTCTGTGTTCTTATTCTGTAGCCCAGTCTAGCAAATAAGTGATACAACTAATTCTAATATCATACGAGAAGGGAGCATCGCTGGGGAGCCATATTTGAGAATGATGACTCCAAGATGAAAGAGTATGGTAAAAGATGGTTTCAGTTCCAACATCTGAGTTTTACTTCCTTGTTGAAAAAATTGCTACAGTTCCTGTTGTCTCCTATGCCACTTCCAGCTTCCACCACCTCTCCTTCAATGTCTTCAGTTGCCTCTCATTGGTTTGCTAGCCCATTGAATTATACTTCTCAATAGTCCCCAATGTAAATTTCTTCCTCAGGTACCTGAGCCATTTTAGTGTTCCCTGCATACAGCGTGCCAGTTGCTACCTACATGCCCAACACCCAGCATCTTATGTCACCTCGAAAGGTCATGTAACCAGCCTAAATTTAAAAAACTTTAAATATTTGGCTGGGCACAGTGGCTCACACCTGTAATCCCAGCACTTTGGGAGGCCGAGGCAGGCGGATCACAAGGTCAGGAGATCGAGACCATCCTGGCTAACACAGTGAAACCCTGTCTCTACTAAAAAATACAAAAAATTAGCCGGACGTGGTGGCGGCCGCCTGTAGTCCCAGCTACTTGGGAGGCTGAGGCAGGAGAATGGTGTGAACCCAGGAGGCAGAGCTTGTAGTGAGCCGAGACTGTGCCACTGCACTCCAGCCTGGGCGACAGAGTGAGACTCCGTCTCAAAAAAACACAAAAACAAAAACAAAAACAAAACTTTAAATATTTACTAAAACACCATATCTAGAACTTTTCGTCTTGTTCTTGCCACTTAATAAGTCCTCGATAAATACCCATTTCTTCCTGCTCACAACTCTTTTCTTTCTTTCTACCTGTCTAAATCCTAACCACGCTCCAAGACAAGCTTAACTTTTTCTTCCTTCATGAAGATTTCTAGCCAATGTAGCCAACACTGACTTTTCTTCCTATTCTTAAGAAGCTACGAAACAAAGGCTTAAAGCATAATACATCTAATTCTTGACTATATTCTGCTGTGTATGCTATTTTATTGCTTCCTGTTTAGACAGACTTGCTCTGTCCGTGGGTAGCTATGTGATCTTGGAGAAGTTACTTAATTTCTCTGAGCCTCTAATGCCTCATTGGTAAAATGAGACTGATAAGTTTTCTCCTACCTAAAATAGAGTTCACCTTTCAGTCACTTTCTGTCACATGTTAGAAAATGCGTTATCATGTTCTCACTCATAGGTGGGAATTGAACAATGAGAACACTTGGACACAGGAAGGGGAATATCACACACCGGGGCCTGTCATGGGGTGGGGGGAGGGGGAGGGATAGCATTAGGAGATATACCTAATGTAAATGACAAGTTAATGGGTGCAGCACACCAACATGGCACATGTATACATATGAAACAAACCTGCACATTTTGCACATGTTCCCTAGAACTTAAAGTATAACAAACTTGCACATTTTGCACATGTACCCTAGAACTTAAAGTATAATTAAAAAAAAAAAAAGAAAAAGAAAATGTGTTATCTAGTGCGGTTACTTTTTTTTTTTTTTTTTTTGTCTGTTGTCTTTCTTCTCCCACCAGCAAGCAATAATTGACATGAGACTGAAGATCTCGTCTGGTGTGTTCAGTGCTATATCCCCAGTGCCTAGAAGGTGTTATTAAATATTAGTTGAATAAAAGATGGTAAGTCACTTGCAGGTGAGTTTTGAAGATTAACTGAGATGTAGTTAAATGATTGGCCAGTACATGGTCATTGATGAGATTTCAATAGATGTGAATTTCCATAACACAACCATTGCTACCTATTTCTGTCACCACCATTGCTACTACTATTACTACTGTTGACTAAGGCAGATGGAACACTCTCCCCTTCTAAGGCAATGATGCTGATAAGAGCAAATCTACCTACAGTGGAAGTGATCTCCTTGGAGCTGCCAGACTCTGAGAGTGACCTGTGTGGGCCTCTCAGTGAATACAAATACTGATAAACAAATGCAAACACCAACAAATGATGTGATTAAACAGCATCTGGAAGGATAAGGAGAGTTAGAGTAGTCATGATTTCATTCAGTGAGTTTCTACCTTCTTATTTCTCTGTTCTTCATTATTCTGAGACCAAATGACCATTTGGATGTAAATTCGAATTGATTGCTCAGCAAATTGGCCAAAAGGTTAGACCCTCCTCTTATCCTACCAGTTGATACCATCTTCTGTTTTTTCCTTCTTGACTTATCACTCTGTAGCAATGAATCAGTGTTGCTAAAAGTACATGTTGCAAATTCCTTTCATGTCCTTATTAATTCATTGTTGACACAATCAATCAACTATTTCCTCCTAGCTTTTTATTGCCTAATCTTGACTTTGTTATTAATATGTAAGGTAGACAAAATACTCCCACTTTCTAAATGAAGAAATAGATACTTGCTGAAGTGTCCATGATTTCAAGGGCACAGAGTGGTGGGGCCGGAATACTTCAAGCTTCAATTCTTGCCTCCTTCCACTTCCTCACAGTTTCCTTCCAACCAGATTTTCCCCTGAGATTTACCATCTCCAGCAAACACTTGTTGAATGTCTACTACATGTCAGACACTCTGATAGGTGCCTGGAGAAAACAGAAAAGAGTTAGACATCATGCCTGTCCATTCAACTATCCAGACTGGTTGGAGAAACAGAGAAGAACACAGAGTATGTCAACAGAATGTAACATGTGCTATATTAATAATGCATACAAAGAGTCACAGTTGCAAAGCAAAAAGAGTGGCTTCCTGACACTAAAAAAACACCTTGGAGAAATTGTCACATATGAACTGACATTAATAGCTAAGTATGGCACATGGATAGGGGTTTTCCAGGTGGAGAAAGTGGGAGTGGCACACCAGGAAGCAGGAAGTGGAATTATAAGCAAGCCCAGGTATATGGTGAGTAATGTACAGAGCGTCTCATATTGGTGGGACACTGAAAAGCAGGAGTTGACACAGAAAGATTGCCCCAATGAATGGGGACCAGGGCACAGATATGTCACACTAAGGATGTGAACTTTATTTCTAAGGGCCAAGGCAAATGACTTCATTTCGTCTCCCATTTCCATGGTGACTTCCTCATCAAAGGGAAGTCCTCTTGCCAGACTTGTCATGGTGACTGCTACAGTTCACCCTATGGACATGCTTGGCTCAAGTGGGCCATAACAGCGGGTGTCTACTCTACCACAACATGGAGACCTCCTGCATATGTAGGCAGAATACTGTGTACATACGTGTGCGGCACACCCAGATATCCTTTGTCATTCAGGAGCTTACCGTCCCAGCGGCCTGTGAGTGTAGATGACAAACAGCATGGGCCACGGGGACCTGGGAGCATGACCCCAGAGAGAAGCCAGAATTCTTCAGAACTGCCAACAAAGGACTGCATATTCTTGATCAATTGTTCTTTGTCTGGTTCATTTACTGAACTTGATAAAATTGACAACCCTCACAGTGCTACTTCCTTCCCCTATCAGGATAGCTGTGTTTTAATCTCAAAGCTGCCTTTGACCTGAGCTCCTGGAAGGAGCACTCTTCGGGGACAGCATTCAACCTGTGTCCTCATTTCCTTTACCCTTGGCTGCACCATCCTTGAGCTAAGGAGAAATGTTACTGTCTGTGCATGGAAAGGATTTCCTGGCTGCTGTTTGCTTTGGAACAGATCTGGAGTTTTCTGTGGTTATCTCAGTTTAAGTCTGGCAAATGACATTATTTTATTTTTAATGACAATGTGGTAGTAGAAAGAGCCCTGGAGTAAAAATCAGAAAGAGGGGGTAAGGGGAGAAAATAAAAAAGAAAAAGAAAAATCCCGCCCTTGTTTCAGGCCTGCTGCTCTCCTCGCAGGCTGTGTGTTCCAGGTCACAGGTGACTTGACATTCCTTGCTGGAATTCACTGAAACTGAGCTAGTCCTGATGACACTGGAAATTACAGAATTTTGATGAATATTAAAGAAGATCACATAGTGAGAATGACTTCTAAGTTTTAAAGTGTTTTTTACATTTGATCAACTTTCACTGTTTTTAATTTTTATTGAACACAGTTATAAATTATAATGGCTTTTCTCCCCCCTCCAGGAAGTGACTCTCAACTATCCCAGTCCTTATGATATATTCTTTCTCTGAGCTGATAAGAAGATAAAACTTCATATTTTTGAACTTAGACATAATACTTCTTTTGTTATTTCTATATTTATGTATTTCACGCATAGGATGAGGTCCTGGCAGGTATCCGGTAGGTCTTTATTTTTCTTTCTGCTTGGCACAGTGCTGAGCACAAAGTAGACACTCTGTTTTATCCAGTTAAACTGAATTTCCATTTGTACGCTTACTTGAACTAAGAGAGAGTATATAGCTCTGAGAAAATTTATTAATTGAGGTCATGTTTATTCTAAGATTATCAACTAACATAATACATTTGTTTAAACTCAGGGATCAGTAGTTTATGTTGGTCATTAATGCATCTCAGTGAGATATGGTTGTTTATAGCACTTTGCAAGAATATGTGAGTTTTCCATTCTAAGGAAACCAAAGGATGATAATCAGCAAAAGGAAGTTCCTCCAGAGCCATGGATGGATGTGTAGCATAGACTGTGGGTTCTCAGCCTTATCCACCATTGCCTGCATGCTTTCCAGCTTTCCTGCAGTGAGTGGGGCCGTGAGTCTGAGTCTTGACCAGTGAACAGTGTGTGGCCACAGGAAGGGCATGCATCAGGTCCAGCTGGTGATAAACCTCTCATGTGAGCCCTCTTACTTTCTCTTTTTTCTCATTGGCCAATAGAAACATGAAATCCAGTGAGAGACTCCAAGGAGAGCTGAGGGCAAGGGTCAGCAAACTGTTCCAGCAAACGGCCAGATAGTAAATGTAGACCTTATGGATGATACAGTCTCTGCATCTGTTGCGATTATTCAACTCTGCTGTTGTAATGTGAAACCCCCATAGATAATACGTAAACAAATGAGCATGACTGTGTCCCAATAAAAAATGTGTTTACAAAGACAGGCAGTGGCTGGATTTGGCCCACAAGCAGTGCTGGATTTGGTCCACAGGCAGTAGTTTGATGACCCCTGACCCAGAGTAGGCCGATGCCACAAGATGCAGGGATTTCGAATCCCTGAGTCACTTCTTTGAAGGCTGCTGGCCAAACACGCAATTGGACCAACATGGGTGAGAAATAAAACTTATTGTTAAGCTGCTGTGATAGTTAGTTGGTTTATGAAACCAGTTGATATTAAGTATTATGACTAATTGTGGAATATTCTAGAATGTTTAAAAACTCCCTAGTTCAATCAATCATGAATCCTGTCAATTTTGTCTTTAATTTTTGTTTTTTTTTTTAAGACAGCGTCTCACTCTGTTGCCTAAGCTGGAGCATGGTGGCATGATCTTGGTCTTGGCTCACTGCAACTTCTGCCTCCCAGGTTCCAGAGATTCTCCCGCCTCAGTCTTTTGAGTAGCTGGGATTACAGGTGCCTGCCACCACGCCCAGCTAATTTTTGTATTTTTAGTAGAGATGGGGTTTCACCATATGGGCCAGGCTGGTTTCGAACTCCTGGCCTCAAATTATCTGCCTGCCTCGGCCTCTCAAAGGGCTGGGATTACAGGCGTGAGTCATTGCCCCCATCCTAAATAGTTTTAGTATCTTCTATATCCCTGCTCCCACTGCTTAAGTGCAGACCCTTGTCATTTATCATCAATACAACTGCAGCAGCCTCCGGACGTCTGTGGCCTCTCGCCAGCCCATCTTCTACACCATGGACAGGGAAATCGCTGGAGGGATGCTCCACACACAGAGGTCAAGGCTGACTGTCTCTTGAGCCTCAGCTCCATCATCCTGTCCTTTGAAAAATCCCCTGCTTGAGGCGTGATGTCAGGCTGGTTAAAATGCAGCCTCAGAGTCAGAATGTCTGGATTCAAATAGTAACTCTGGCAGGGCGAAGTGCACTTTGGGAGTCTAAGGTGAGAGGATTGCTTGAAGCCAGACATTTGAGACCAGCCTGGGCAACACAGTGAGACCCAATCTCTCTAAAAAAAAAAAAAAAGAAAAAAAAGAAAGAGAGAGAGAAATTAAAATATAAATAAATAAAATAAATAATAAAATAAATAATAAAATAAATAAACAGTAACTGCCACATTCAATGGCAACTTGGCTTTGCTTGCATTTCTTCATTTCATTGAGGGTCATGAATCCTTCCTCACATGCCTGTTGTGGAGATAGCAGCTGACTGTGTTTGTAAAGCAGCTTCTAGCATGGGACTGTCATCTTCCATTGCCCTCTGCTATTGTGATATCCTGCACTTCTTTCTCAGGAGGTGAGAATAGGAATGATTTTGCTCCCCAGGATACATTTGGCAATGTCTGGGGACACAGTTAATTGTCACCACTATGGGAGTGCTACTGGTATCTAGTGTGCAGAGTCCAGAGATCTTGCTAAACATCCTACAATGAACATATCAGTACCCACCCCCCAACCCAAAAATAATTATCTGACTCCAAACGTCAATATTGCTGGAGATGAGAAACTCTGCTCTAAGGAGACCTGTGTGAGATTTTGAAAATTCACTACCCCAGGGGTATTTATCTGCTAGTCATGAAATGTAAAATGTTTCTGAAATTGAGGGTGTTTCAGGTGGCCCTGGACTCTCTGGTTTTTCACAGGCCACCCACCTCCTTGGTCATGATAGGTATTGATGGTATCTGCTGGACCCAGAAGGCATTTAAATTTGTTATTTGTTACCCCTAGAGGATTTTCACTTCCCCTAACAGACAGTAATTTACTCAAGGCAGGAACTTTCTCTTTCCAAATTAACGTGTGTGTAATTGAATGGATAATGACCCCTTGAGAGGCCATTTCCCACGCATGTATGCCAAGATCTATGCTCAGGGTCTACTTCTTTCTCAGTGTTCTTTACTGAACTCGTCCTTCTCTGATGTCCTTTGGATTTAATGTCTGAGCAGCTCAACTGTGATCAATTATGTGCAGGAAACCGCAGAGTTACATATGCCTGATTTATGAACATCTGCATAGAGGGACGGTGTCAAGCTCTCTTGGGGATCCTAGAGAGGGAAGTGGAGTTTTTAAGGTACCTGGGACCTTCTTTTTGCATCATAAGCCTTCACTGACCCCCTAAGGGCCCATGGTGGTCTTCCTATTGTGTTCCTAGGTTCTCTGTGTTTCTTTTTCACCTACTGCCTGATTCTTGATGGGCCTGTGGGAAGATAACTAGAGGGACAAAATGTTCCCTGGGTTACCTCTTTTGCTTTATGACAGAGGGAAACATCTTTTTCTATTTTCTCAACAGAAAGCATGTGGGCTTATTACTTAATATAGCCCAAATATGGAAAAATGGAAGAATTCCTGGGTCCAGGGGCAGGGGTGTGTAGGAGAAACATACAAGATCTTCTTGATGGCTGGTCAGAGAGAAAGGTGGAACAAGTACTGGACGTTGCCTGAAATCAGAAGCTAGTGAAGGGGTGGGCGGGTTAATTAGAGGTGAGGGATTGGGAAGTTGCAGGGGAGAGCACAGGAATGGAAAAGAGAATTGTCTTTTTAGAATCTGATTCTTATCTGTAGTTTTTGTGTCCTCACCAATGCTTTTGGGTATACTGTAAGGAGTGCAATAAAAAAGATGCGGGCTGTCACTTTTTCTGTGATGCCTATCCAAATCTCCTATACTTGAAGAAATCGTATCCCATTCTGTGACCACATTGTCCTCTGTTCGTACCCCCAGGGTGACCCTCATCACTTATTTTTTTTGTCTCTGCTGGTTCCCCTCTTTGCACCCACGTCCTCAAGGCAGGTTCCAGGTTGTATGTGATTTGTGCCCTGAGCATCTCCTGGGTTGGCTTATGAGTGGATGTGAGTAGACGGCTGCTCATCCCTATCGCGGGTGGCCAGGTCTGCATCCTCAGCTTCCTGCTCTTGACTCCTCCCTCCAATAGCTCCAACAATAGACAAATCCTATTAATTCTACTTCTGCATTGCTCTGTTAATTTATCAGCTCATCTCTACTTGCACTGCCTCTCCCCTGGCCCAGCCTCATTACCAGTCAGCTGTGGGGGGATCAATCTCCTTACAGGGTCTCCCTGCTTTCAGACTTGCTCCCTGCTGGGCCCCCTCCTGCCTATTTCCAGCGGCAGAGCTAAGAGCTTTTTTATTACACAATGCTGTCAACATGGGGAGAATATCCTCATGGTAATGCATGTGCCAGATACAGTTCAAAGTGCCCAACATATACTCACTCATTGAATAGGCATCACAACTCTAGGTACAGCTGTTTTTATTTCTCTTACATCTTCTATTTTAGAAGAGAAAACTGAGGTGCAGAGAATTTAAGACTTGTCTAGAATCATGGAGTAAATGGTGAAACTAGGATTCGGAATCACTTCTTGAAGGTTTTCTTTATTCTTTGATGATTTAGGGTAGACGGGTCAAGGAGGCACTGCACTTAGTAATGTACTGAAGAACAGCATTTCTGTGATTTTGGGTTCCATTTAAGCTTGAATTTGTTTTATTCATTCATTCATTCAGGAATGCATTAAAAACATATGAATTGATATCGCCAATGTCCTAGGTACTGGGGATACAGCTTTAAATTGTCAAGATGCTTAGTCTCTTATGGGTTTTGCTTTCTTATAGAGGGAAACAGACTGTAAAGAAAAATATACTTCAAAGTTAGGAATAAATATCTTAAGAAATATTTTTTAAAATTTAAATTTAAATTTTTATTTTGGGTTTGGGCGTATATGTGCAAGTTTGTTATATTGGTATATTGTGTGATGCTGAGGTTTTGGGTATGATTGACCCTGTCGCCCAGTTACTAACCATAGTGACCAGTAGATAGTTTTTCAGCCCTTTCCCCACTCCCTTCCTCCTTCTTAGGAATAAATCTTAAACAGAGAATTGAACTAGATGGACCCTGGAGAGCCTATTTGTGGTCAAGAGCTGAAAGCTTATCAAGAACAAACTAAAAGAAGATTGTAAGTGAGGATGGGGATCCTTTTTTTAAAAAAAAATTATTATACTTTAAATTCTGGTATACATGTGCAGAGTGTGTAGGTTTGTTACATAGGTATACGTGTGACATGGTGGTTTGCTGCACCCATCAACCCGTCATCTACATTAGGTATTTCTCGTAATGCTATCCCTTCCCTAACCCCCAACCCCCAACAGGTCCTGGTGTGTGATATTCCCCTCCCTGTGTCCATGTGTTCTCATTGCTCAGCTCCCACTTATGAGTGAGAACATGCGGTGTTTGATTTTCTGTTCCTGTGTTGGTTTGTTGAGAATGATGGTTTCCAGCTTCATCCATGTCCCTGAAAAGGACATGAACTCATCCTTTTTTATGGCTGCATAGTATTCCATGATGTATATGTGTCACATTTTCTTTATCCAGTCTATCATGGATGGGCACTTGGGCTGGTTCCAAGTCTTTGTTATAGTGAACAGTGCTGCAAGTTTCATACGCGTGCATGTGTCTTTATAGTAGAATGATTTATAATCGTTTGGGTATATACCCCGTAATGGGATTGCTGGGTCAAATGGTATTTCTGGTTCTAGATCCTTGAGGAGTTGCCACACTGTCTTCCACAATGGTTGAACTAATTTACACTCAGGTGGGGAGCCTTTTTGGTAGACAGAGTTGTCAGTGCAAGGGTCCCAAGGTAGGAACAAGCTAGGTAGGTTTGCAAACAGCGTGGCTGGAACATAGAAAAGGAGACAAGTAGCTCAAGGGGGTGTCAGGAAGGAAGCTTAAGTCCAACAGCCCTTTGCATGCCAATGTGGAGAGTTCTAAGTTATTTTAAGCAGGGGAGTGATGTGTGATCTCAATTCTGTTTCTGTAAGCTCACTCTGGCTACCAGTGGAGAATGGAAGAGAGGGGGCAAGGGTAGAAGCCAGCAGTGCAGGAGAGAGGTGAGGGAGACTAGGCCCTTGAACAGGAGTAGTGAGAATAGAAATAGAGAGAGGCAGAACTGTATTTTAAAGCCTTGCTAAAAAGAAGTATTGTGCTTAGAAGACTGTAGTTGTACATTAGGGCAAGGGGCAGAAAGTAAGTGTCCAGAGAGATGACGCTCCTCGTTCCATACATTGTTGCTCTTGCTGGGCTCGCTGAGCTCAAAGAATGGCTGTTTTCTGTTGCAAAGATTTAGACTATAAAGTACTGGCACTAACTCATGTTAATAGACAACCAGAGACAGAGCCATAAACCAGAGCGGGCCACATGGAGCAGAAGGGTCCAGATCTTCACTTCAAAATGAACATCCCCTGATGGACTGATGGGGCCTGCAACCTTCCATCACTCAGTAAAATCTCTGCAAGCCATATGAAATGCCCGGCCTGAGCATATCTGTATTCTCCACTCATCCACACTCGGCCCTATCTCTTTATCTTCTTTGGTCCTATAGGAAATGTGTTGGAGATTTCCGAAACATGCTTATTTATAAGTCGCAACTAATTGAGAAGGCTGGCTATGGAGACACAGACAAAGTTACCACACAAGGAGCTTCTAGGTCTGTTCATCCCTTTAGATTCCAGCTTCACTTGAATAACCATGGCTGTGGGTTTCTGCTGCTGTGCACCTGCAAGTCTTGCCTGTCTTGTGATATTCCTGACAATGCCATTTCCCCCAGCCTGTGTTTCTTGAATAATCTGCACTAAAGAAGCATATGGGACTTTGTGCATGTCTGCTGTGCAGCTGTAGGATTGGGGAAGGCAAGTTCAAGAGTATAATATGGCTTTGGAATATGACTCAGGGCTAAACGTCTGCTCTAATGGTGTGCAGTGGGGTAGCTCACAGCCGAGATCCCCACACCCAAGCTGCTCAGACTCAGTGACCTCCTTATGTTAGGACTTGGGTTTTTAAGCTGGACTCTGTGAATAGTTTTATTTTTCATTTTTTCCTGATTATCCATTAACAACTGATCATTGTGGAAAATTTAAAGAATTCAGAAAAAACTGAATGGGGCAGAAAAATGATTCCTCATTACTCTATTATCCAGAGGCAAACCACTCTGTGTTTTGTGTATTTCTTCTGGGCTTAAATTCTTTTTCTCTCCTACGTATTTCTTGCTTTTTTATGGAGCTGGGTTTATACCATATGTGCAAATTTGTATCCTACATTTTCCCACCTACCTTTTTCTCAAAATTCCTTTTGCATTGTATTAAACATTCTTGGTGATGCATTCCTTTATTCTCCAAATGTATACAAACAGTGATAACTACTTGGCATTACAGATACAGTGGCGACCAATCCAAACACCATCCTTATTCTAAGGGAGTTTTCAGTCTGGCAACAATATGAAAATTTATTTTTATTTATTCTTTCTTTCTTGTTTTTATTTTCAGTAAGTCTTACTTTTATCAGCCATCAGAATGCCACTAAGGATGTATAAATGTGCATTGTAGGAATATGCCTCAGTGGGTTTATGTAACCTTTTATCTTGGTGTCTTAAAGTTAAGCAGAAACCACTATGCCCTTTTTACAGATGAAGAAATGGCCACAGAAAAGGAATCAGTTTTGATGGTGAAGTATGAGTCAAGATCTTCTCATTTTGAGTCAAACTGTCATTCTTTCTTCAAATAATATTACTTGAGCAACAATCATGTACAAAATGTTCTGCTAGAGTATATGGGCCTAGCCATCAGAATTGCAAAGAACTTGGGCAACTCGTTCTTGCCAAGTGTTGGCTCATAACAATTTAAGCCTTAAGCAGCTTCCAATTTCAAAAACTTCCCCACCTGCAACATCAAAACATTGGGGAGGAGCTCCTCAAGCTTCCTTTAATCTGGAATATCTCTGATTCATACATTATCCAATTTTCTTCTTACCCTAACCCAGAGTATTGGCTAAGAGCCTGGACTTTGAATTTAGGCCACTTGGATTCAAACCCAGGCACCACTATTTAACTAGCCATGGGGATTTGGGCCATATCACTTTATCTCTGAGCCTGTGTCCTCACCTCTAAAATGGAGATGGTAATAATACCTGTCTCCTAGGTTTGCTGTGAAAATTAGAAGCAATAAGACTTGTAAAGTGCTTAGCACACTCTCTAGCGCATGACAAGCATGCACAAACATGTAAACTCACAAGGTTGTCCGCATTATTCCACCACTGGGGAGTTTAACAGTCTCCACTTATTGGTTGATGCCACTGAGACTTTACATACTCAAAAGAAGCTGATCCTTCTTCTTTTTAACTTTAAATGGAAGTGTGTCTTCTTACTTTAATATATGAGGGAAGTGGAATACAGAGAGATGGCCCAACTGTCCCTGATAGAAACCAGACCTGTTTTAGGCATTATACCGTTTTTGAGGGGTGGAGCAGATTGAGAGTATAAATGTTTATGTTTTCTCCCCTAATGCATGCATGTCTGGGTAATGTGGAGAACAGAAAGATCCTATGGTTTACCAGATGTTCCCACCAGAAATCTTTGGCTCCAGTGGGCTGAGGAACCAGTGCCGGGAAGGTTGCTGCAGACCAATGCCATCCCAACAAAGCCAGGTTTCAGTGACAGCAATGGACTGGTGATGTCTTGCATTGGATGGTCTGATCCTACAGTCACCCAGAGACTTCCGCAATCCACTTAGGGATATATTTTAGAAGAGTAACTCAAGGATGTGTCAGCAAGTTAATAGCTGCTGTGATTGTGTGCTTTTACAATTATGAGGGCCATCAGGTACCATTATGGGGGAGAAAGTAAGGGTAAAATTGGCGCCTTTTCCCCATGACCAAAATTACCGTCAGGACAGAGCAGCCTGAGGGCAGCGCTATCAAGAGGGGAGAGCCCCAAGTTGTCTGACTGGTGATGATGGCAGGTTGGTGATGCTTCTTACCACATTGCTATCCTAAGCAGCAAGTGGTCCCACCTCAGATTTGCCTCTACCATCCCTGCCAGGAAACCAGATGGCAGGAAGAGCCCATGAATCACCTCCCTGGGATAAGCAGAACAGTACTTGTGTATTCTTGCCTTTGTGGTTGCTTATTCTTTCGCAGTTCCAATAAGCAGGCCGGTGTCAATTGCCTGCTGGAGAATGCACTTGATTCTTCTGTGTACAGTATCAGAATATGATTTTTAGTTTTAATGGTAAGAAATACGAATAGTATTCACTCTTTTCCTCATTCCCACAGCTGTGACTGGACTTTTGGCCTCTGATGATCAACATAAATCCCACCTCCATCCCACTGATGCTTTTTAACTTTAAGAGGCTCTTCAGTACCACCGGAGTTTTCAGGGGATAGAGTGGATCCCTAGAAACCGATCGAGGGCCAATCTGCAGTGAGTTACCCAGGAGTTTAGAGATTCCCTTCGTTTAGGTCTGTTGAGTTTAATCGATATTTATTATCTGAGCACATCCTTTGTGAACATCCCTCTGCTAGAGTCAGGAAATTAGAGATGAAACACTCATGGCCTGTGCCTTAGAGGAACCCTCCACTGAGCAGTGGAGACAGGAGAAAATGGAGAAGGAGAATGTGCTCTGCTGGACCCAGAGGAGAGAACTGGGGAGCCCTCAGCAGAGGCCCTTAACTCCTTTTTAGAAACAGGGAAAACTTCCTGGAAAAGGAGACGTTTTCATCTAATCACTCATCATGTCATATATTCATTCAATAAACATTTATTGAGCCCTTGCTATATGCCAAGCTCAGCACTACGTTCAAGGGACTCAGGAGCCAATGAGTCAGACAGTGTCCTGCCTTCATGGAGCTTCTATATAATCTTGAGGAAATCCAGAAGGAATTCCAAGGACAAAATAAGTGATGGGATGGAGAAGAGGGAATGACATTTAGATAGAGCAACAAGGACAAAATAATAATATGCTCTGCTTCACATGTGCAGAGAACTAGAGTGACTTTCAGTTAATACTTACGGATTGAAATACCAGTAGTCTCTGACTATAGAAGGTAGGCAAAGGCAGAACATTCAACCCCTCTAGATGAGGTTAGAGAATTTACTGTTTTACCACAGATGTCCCTGTGTTAAAATCTAGCACTTCATTAGTAGGTAGTCAATGGATTCTAGCACTCAGCACCTAGTAGATGGTCAATAAATTTTTGTTGAAACATTAAGTGAATTAATGTTGGGCCAAACTGAACCCTGGTCTTTGGATACATGATACTTGTTTCAACTCCCATAGAGAGCAAAGGAAAAAAGTATTTAATCATTAATGAATTTCAGAGATGAACACTGAATTAAAGCTGATCTTAGCCACATGGCTGACACTCTGTATTTACATCTTAAGTGCTAAATGCCAGCATAGATTTGCAAATTCTGAGTTGATTTTCATGGCTGATGCAGTTGAATGGGGCTGTGAGTAATTTTCAGTTCAGCTGTCCAGCAATTTTTAGTGGTTTAACAAGAATTTATTGACCACACACTAGGTGCTAAGTACTGTTCTGAGATATCCCCTAGTCCAGAATATTCAGAAAATGGGGAAAAACCCTGTGTATTGATATCATTCATTCATTTACTTAGCCAACATTTTCAGAGCCCAGTTGTGACAGATGCTGTAGTAGATGCTGGGTCATGGAGATTAATAAGGTGAGGTCCTGACCCTTGAGGTGCCATCTCTTTGAGAAGCTTCTCTGGACTTTTTATTCTTCCCAACAGAGAAAACCCCAACATCTCTGTGCTTCATGTCCGTAATGAATCTCTCTTGTTCTGTGTCCATCCCTGAACTGTGGGCTGCTCCAATGTAGATACTCCATGTTGTTCAACTTTGATTCTTCTGTGGTTTGGTAAAGACTCTGCAACAAGAAACTGAATTCAACTGAGAACTCACAACCTGCTGGGGAAACAGACATGGGACACAACAATGCATCAGCATCTTTCAGAGTCTGTGGACAGGGCATTGTGTGGTTAAGAGCTTGAATAACTGGGATTACTTGGGCAATGAGTGTTGCAAAAACATCACAGAAGAGACAGCATTTGAGCTGGGCCTCAGAGATGATAAGGATTTTGCTGGGAAGAAAAGAATCCTGTGAAATGGAAGGAAGTTTTTGAAGGAGCACTGGCGTACTTATTGTACTCCTGCAGGGTTCACTCCATCCATTATCCTATAGGTCTAGGGTATGTGCTCACATAACCTAGGATGTGCTCACACTCCAGGATTGTGCTGGATGTAGCTGACCTGATGTTGAGATTGTTTCTTACTCTTCATTATTTCTGACTGCCCATTTTACAGGTGGGAACCCTGGTTCCCAGAGTGGGAAATACATAGTTGAAGCAGAGGTGGCTGAAAATTCTTGATTTCTATGCTCCTGCCTTTAAACCTAGCCGCTTCTTATTCCCTGTGTTCTGTTGCCAGCTGTAGTCTTGGAGTTTCCTGTAGGCTTGGAGAGGATTTCCTTTTGGATGGTGTTCAGATGGAGCAAACACGTTACTTCCTTATCTGCTGCTGTTGTTGAAGAGTGGCCAGCTGCATCTTTGGGTTTCCAAGATACAGCTGAACAGCCAGAGAAGACCTACTCTCCTCTAATAATAAAGATTGTTCTCTCTTTCAGATTTATGTTAATATGGGACAATCCTAGACTGAGTGAGCACAGCTTTAGTATATGGTCAAAGAGACTGGGAATGAGGAGGTTAAGGATGGCTGTAACTGGAGGAATTGTGTCTTCTAGCCAGTTGTTTATCAGGGTCATGGTTGTCCTCTTCCCAAAGCCATACCTTATATCCCATACACAGGCACACACACAAAAAATACTGCATCAGGATTTGGTCCAGGGTTCATCTTGGAAAGTGAATTAATATGCAAATTAAAATGCAAATTGAATTATGTAAACAGATATGAAAATGAGACAGTAAGAAATAATTGAGCCTCCTTTCCCTTTATTGTATCACACACAGTAACATGAGCAAAGTTCTCGGAGTCTTATTAAACTCCAAACAAGAATCTTATTTTCAAATCATTTTTTATATAGTCACTGCCCAGTCTTCCCCGCTAGGGGCAGGGCAGCGAGGGAAAGCCCTCACTCACTGAGCACTTATTTGCCAGGCCTTGTGGTAGGCAACTTGACAATTGTTATCCAGTTCAACACTCACCACGGCACTATAAGGAGTAAGAGATTGATCCCTATTTTACAGATGAGGAAACAAAAGCTCAAAGAAGTTAATGGCCACACCCAAGCTCACTCAGTCTTGAAAGTGCAGAGCTGGAATTTGTATGTGACTTGATTTAAGGCTAAATTGATATGAAAAAAATCCATTTCTCTTTCTAGTTTTAATTCTGCTTTCATGAAGTGAGGATTCGTCTTCTCTCCCTCACTCAAAACTCTTAAGTCTACTGTTGATAGCTTTAGTGGCTTTAACTATGATTGTTCACATCCAGTGGGGAAGATAAATTTGCCCATGGAAGATGACGAGAACTTGTGTTTCGCAGAAGTTCTCACAAATGTCTCACTGACACTGATTGCTTCATGTGCTGATTGGCTAAAGCTCATGTTTGAGAATGAGGATGGGGACAGGATGATGTTCCCACGTGGAAATCAGGATCTCATTAAGAGAAATGGAAGAATTCCTGCTGTTCAGGCAACCACAGATGTCTGCTATACGGTATGTGGAAGATAATGGTTGTGAAAGTAAATTTTGGGAAATAAACCAAAAAAATTAGAGGCTAACAGAGCCATTAAGCTTGTACAGTGACACCATATAAATCCTCAGTAACATAATTAACCTAATGTAAATAAATTAAGCCCCACTTTGCTAATATATTGGGTTTCTTAGCTTACAAAATGTTTTCTAAACACTTTGAGTCTCAACGTATTACTTTGATGTAGGTTTTATTATTTTCATTTCATATGATAAGGAAAAAAAGACTTCAAGATGTAAAGTCAAGAAACAATGTGGTAGGAACTTGAATTGAGGGCTTTATATGCATTTTCTTAGTGGTCTTTTCACTATCACACTCCCAAGTTTGAATACTAGAACCACTTTCCAATCAATGCAGAACCATTACAACTGGCAGGTAGATTATAAAATAAGCTGGTGTGAAGCAGTTTACACCGCCCACCCACAATTCCTGAGAATGTTCAGGGCATTCGGGGAGTCAGTGTTACATGACACAGTTCTGGATTCACAATGCCCTGGGTCCTGGCTCCAATGCACATTGGCTGTGTGACTTGGGCAAGTTATTGGATCACTCGGAACTGAGTTTCCTCACCTCATAAACTGGAAATAACCCTACCTCATCTATATTTCCAAATGAATAAGTAGAACATTGTAAATAAAGAGCTCAGAACAGTGCCTGGCATATTGTAGACATTCAGAGAAATATGGACATTTGGGATGGATGACTGCCTCAGTTTTCTTGGGACTGAGGAAGTTCCTGGCATGAGGAACTTTCCGTGTTCAAAAAGGGAAGGCCTCAGATAAATTAGAGCTAGGTGTTCACTTTGGGTGACATCAATAATTGTAATTCTGAGAATGAGGTGGCTCAGAAAAAGGAATACTCTTATGCTTTGGTTGAATTATTTGGTTTAAACTAAGATATGATAAGTCCAAACACACTAAGATTTCCCATCTAAATGTTAACTGCTGTACTACTGGTCAGAGCGGCTGTCCTCAGGATTGAGTTTGACACATTAGGTAAACATAGCCCTGCTGGAGGAGTGTCAATAACTGGAAGGTCATGTGCAGAGGTGAAGGTGCTCTGAATTGGGAGCTGGGACTCTAGATGGTCACCAGGCTGCTGCTCTGGGTAAGTCCTGCACCTCTGTTTCCATTTTGGAAAAAGGGGCAACCTATATAGCAAAAAACAATATGCATTCCTCTAGTTATTTACAGTTCACAGGTGCATTTTCTTGCCACTATCTCATGTGACCCTCACTACAATGCAGTGAAGATGATGTCACCCTCAGTATTTGCTGCCCCCAATTTACAGATGTGGAAAATGAGGCTCAAATGAGACAGAGCATCTTTCCCAAGGCCTCACAGCCAGGAGGTGCCCCCGACAGAACTCAAGCCTAATTCTAGAGCACATCTCTTTTTCTTGTTACCTCTCTGCCTAGCTGAACACAGAGGTCCCTTCCTCTTTCATGATCTCATGACACTGAAACTCAAAATTGTGGCCTTTTAGTCTAAGGGGTAAAAGTCAAAGCCTTGAGCTAAAGTTCCTTTGGCTAAACATCTTTTTGGAGCATTACTTCATCATCTCTCTGACCTTTGCAGGCACAGGGGAAAATGGGCAAGGGTTTCTTTCTCCATTAGAAGAAAAGAACTTCTATGACCTCTGTGGAATAAGAAAACGTGATGGTTTCATGGGCAGTGATTGCTCTGAGCAGAAATTAGCAGAATAGAAACAGATCATCTAAGT
Organism: Pan paniscus; assembly: GCF_029289425.2. Classification (NCBI taxonomy): domain Eukaryota; kingdom Metazoa; phylum Chordata; class Mammalia; order Primates; family Hominidae; genus Pan; species Pan paniscus. The sequence goes on along the minus strand of NC_073256.2, from coordinate 144,884,947 downwards.
GCAGACCGTGACTTGGGAAAATTTTTAATTTAGCAGAAACCTAATTACTCATTTATATGTAGTACACTTTCTCTCTTTTCTCCAGAACATGTGTGAGTGCACACACACATAAAGCTAATTATGATCCAAAGGTTCCTCTGGAAAGAGTAGTTAATTGGTTCTAAGAATACCTCCATCAACAAAAACAGTGACACCCTTGTCCTGGGTTCTGTGGAGTCAGCAGGAAGCCTTGCCTATGAATTCTCAGTTGCAAAGTAAACCTTTATTTCAGTACAACATGTTTTATGGTGCCATAAAAGAGGAGGAAAGTCAATAGTTCTATCTAATATCAACGGAACCAAGAAAATACTTTACTGATTCTCTACTGTTTAAAGGGCAAAAGAATATGAATAGTTACACTTAACAAAGTATTTGAAAATCTTAGAGGTTTGACTTCAGCTTTTGCTCAAGCAATTGAGGCTGCCATATTGAGGTAGATAATGCATGATTACTTCCCCCATGAATGCATAAAACCTAGGAACCAAGACAAAATTTCTTTGCTAGACAATTTGGAGGTGGCTTGCATCTCTAATTGTATTCAACTATCGAACTATTGAGACTCATTAATTGAACAAATATTTATTTGTGCAGGGCTGTATTCTGGGCCCTAATGGTTTGGTCTGCAAAGGGAAAGGAGACCAGGGTTAGACAGGAATTTCCATTAATGAGACTCCAAACTCGACCTGTGAGAATGGCTATATCTTTAATACATACATTTCTTACCCTTGCCACTATCATAGCCCCAACTCAAGATCATTGCTTCCTGAGGCAGCTTCCTGTCTTCAGATCTGCCTTTCATTCTCTCTAAGCATTCAGAGAGACTGTTCCAAAATGAGCACATGGTCTTGACCCTCCTTCTGGCTTGAATCCTTTCCTGGTTCCTTATTGTCCTTAGAATAACACACAAGCTTCTACGCAGCCTGCGCAACATGGCCCCCTGCTTACCCTCCCTACCTGATATCTTCCCTCCCACACTCACCTCCCTCTGCACTTGATCTCTCTCCTTCTTGATCTCCCTTTCATTTTGGAAACATATTCTCCCCTCTCTTGCTTCCAGGTCTTTGCATGTGCTTCTTCTAAGGAAATGTTCCAGTATTGCCAGTGCAGATTATGCATGTATGAACTTTAAGTGGCCAAATAGAAAGATTTGGTGATTGCAACCATGAACTTGTGATGAGGAACAGGGCAAGTGACACTCTTTGCTTGTCAAATGACTTTAAGCCAATATTCTCCCCCTTCTTCTATGGTATTTATTGGTTCATATAATTACGGAGGCAGCTAAAGTCATGCATAGAATAGCTCAGGACTTTCACTGGAGGGACTGTATCATTTTTGGCTTTTGAAGGTGAAAGGAAAATCCATTAATGATCCTCTCAGGACAATAGGTGTAAACTGAGATAATCCAAGGCTGCTCCCACAAGGTGGCAACAATCTCCTCCAGCCACTTGTTGATTACTGTGGCTGGAGTGAGGGGTGCTCTGATTGGCCAGGCCTGAGCCCCATGTCTACCCCTGGAATCACCCCACCTGAATGCCAAAAACTGTGAGTTGGGGCGGGGTTGTTCCCCAAACTGGAAATTAGGTGCTTGTGTGCCATTTGAAGGAAGGGTTGCTGGGTGGTCAACACAATAAAAGTGTACGTGCCTTTGGTAGCTGTAGTTTTGGATTGGCAGTGAGGAACAGAAATGGCATAATAACTTTACAAAAGAAAGAGTGTACATTTTGATGACTTCTATAAAATGGGAGATTATTTTGTTCCAGATTAAATGCTTTACAGTTACAGCAAAAAGCCAGCAACTGTTAACTATAAGGGAAACCTGATGTGGGGTATATGAGAATTCTGTACTGTTGTTGAGATTTTTCTGCAAATATGAAGCTGTTTTAAAATAAGAAAAGTTTACTTACAAAAAGACTGGCTACCAATGTAACACATATCTTATTATAGACAATAAATACTTTCAATTCAAAGTCATATCACACAGCTTTCAGGTAAACAAAATAAAATTCTGTATTTTTCAGGGGAGAGAGAGGGTGACTTCATCTTTGATGGTGACAATAAGCATATAGCAAACATTTTTGCAGAGGGTAGTGGAAATTGAAAGAACTTTAAAAATTCGATTCAGTTTACCTTGGTTTAAGAAATGCTCTCTTCTTTTTCTGAATGTCTGTGTTTGTCAGAAAAGGAAAAGTAGGGACCCAGGACTTATTCTGTATTTTGGTTTTATTTGTACATACATTTGTTTGTCTCAGCTGTACTATATCTTGTAGTTACAGCACTTAATTATTATACAAACTGATGAAATATGAGTGCAAAAGGAGAGTCGATGAAGTATAAGATAAATGCTCTGCACAGGCTTGATAAAGACAACTTACTAACAAAATTAATATTGAATTAGGTGTGAGGAAGACAACTGTAAAAGTTCGAGGAAAACGTCATAGGAATCTACTGGGGTCTTAGTCAGATTTCTTTCCAAGTGTTTTAACTTATCACTCCCCTCCAGTGAAAAACCAGGAGTTATGGCTTACAGAAGAAACATGATTTGAATGTCAATGACCAAACCATCATCAAAGAGAAGATATGAGCCTTAAAATAAAAGATTTGTGATGACATAAACATTTACATATTTTTCAGCTAAATAGATGTTAACGCATTGCAACAAATTTTCCAATTAAACAACCAACTTTGAATCCATTCATATTGAATAGAAAGGTTTTATTCTATTGATGAATTATAATAAATAAGAAAAATCTAGTTGTTGACTTCTTTTCTAGCTTGTAAAAGCTGTTCTACATGTGATGTCTTTTTCCTGAACACCATTAACCTAAGAACCAGAGTTATTTCTGATAGTACAAAGCAGAGCTTTGGAGAGATGCACAGTTTTGGTTTGGAGGCAATAAATTTCCACAGTTGTTTATCCTTCCTCTATCCTTATTACTGGAGAGTGCGTTATTCTTGCCAAATGAGTCAATTGAAATGAGAAAAATAAATTATTTGAGCTCATTTATATGTCATAGGGGTACGTAACTTCACAAAAATCCCACAGCGTTTATATTTTTAGAAACTTCCTGCCATAGATTTGGTTCTAGATTTGAGCCTTTGTGTCGAAAATTTGTGGATTATTTACACTGCAGATCACTCATTATGGATTCCTCTTAGGCCATTCCCTTGCCCTTATGACTAATAATTGTGCTGACTCTCTTACCACCTCTTTCTTACTATCAGTGAGAGGTCCTTAGATAACGTATAATTCTTTGAAGATAGGCCTGAATTTGCTACTGTTTAAATAGTAGCCCCATAATAACATTGTTTCCTGTGTGGATAGTACTTGTTTGGTTTACAAGTGTTTTCACATGCATTTTCTTATTTGAGCCACATAATAAACCTCTTTACATCCTTGTTATAATTGAGAAATCTGAAATTCAAATACTGCAAGTAATTCATTTGATATTCCTTAATTAATAATTGGTAGACCTGGTATTCAGATTAGGAACTTCTGAATTCAAAGCCAAAGCTCTTTTCTGAAACACCAACACAAACATAAAGTAATTCAAGTTTATTTGTTCCTTTTGGTTTACTCATGTCACAAAAATCTTTTGTCACCTTCTGTGAATGCATTTAACAAAGAGTTTATAGAGCATTAATTATACGCTAGACAATTGGTTAAAATAGATATACATTGTTAAAAAGCAGAAGCCTTATTCTGGGGATGTTTGGGGACGGAGATTGGACCACAAACAACACTCACACGCTGAAGTTCATACTTGAAATTCCCTATGCTTGGTTTTCACATGCACCGCACGTAGCATGCAAAACTCAGGGAAACACAAATATCCATTTTAGCACACTGCCATTGGTTAACTGCACAGTTATCAGTAAGCAATATGATGGTGTGCATATGTGCTCTTAATAATTGCCACCATTTCCCATGGAGTGAGCATGTATTTATTTACTACATTATTACTGAAAAAAAAAGTCTGTGACTTTCTGGTAACTATGTAATTAACTTGTACCTCACTATGTTATTGTAGCTTAAACTGCATCTGGTGACTTCTAAAGAGCTGTTAGGAACAATGCAGACCATGCTTTGTTGTTCTGTCCAAGAGAATGCTTATGTGTTGAGCATATTTGTAGTTGATTATTTTTGAGCCAACTGTTGGTGTCGATTTCAATTTATTGTGGGCTTGTGCCAGAGAATACATGCTTCAGCAGAAAATATCCCTTCTTTCTCTACTTATTTCTTGCACTTTTTTTCTACTGACTATATTACTCTTCTCATTCAAATATCTGCTTGATTTGTTCAACAAAGCAACCCCAATGCCTGTCCTTTATATACTTCATAAACTGTGAAGTTTACAATGTAGTTTTATGAATGAGCAGAATAGCCATCCTGAAATGGATCTCTTTGCAGGTCTCATTTTTAAGAGCTTTTCTTGTCTGAGTGGCTGAATACTTTTTGTTAATCTAATTTATATGTTTAATGTAATCTTGCTATCATACAGAACACTGAAATAGAAGAGAATTGCTTTATCCCTCTTTCTGCTTCACTAACTCAGTGCATATTAACATCTGTCATATTTTCTTTCAGTGTTTTTTCTTGCATATCTGTGATTTAAAAAATACATGCATAGTAGTAACCACAGTTTGCAGATTTTTTTTTTATTTTTTTATTTTTTTATTTTTTTTTAGACCATGTGTCTGTCACCCAGGCTGGAGTGCAGTGGCATTATCTTGGCTCACTGCAACCTCTACCTCCCAGGTTCAAGCAATTCTCATCTCTTAGCCTCCTGAGTAGCTAGGATTACAGACGTGCACCACCATGCCCAGCTAATTATTTGTATTTTTAGTAGAGATGCGATTTTGCTTGTAGTATGCAGAACATTTTATATCATTTTTTTCCCCTTAATATTATAACTTTCTTTTTCTGTGCTCCAACATCGTCTTATAAACATCTTTTGAAATGTAATGGATGGATATTTTTTCTCATTCTTTTGGATAAGTAAAGCTAAAAACTTTGGATATTATGTATAATATAAGCACGAGAAGACATTGAAAGGTGGAGAAAAGAAGGCAACTTGTTGGAGGCCTCAGGACTCAGAGTATGACATGAGAGTGGGATTCCTGGGTTTTCTTTTGGTCTCATCTATCCCAGGACTGGGATAACTCTTGAGGAGTTGGCAACCTGGAAGTGTCAATGAATGCAAGTGAAAAGAGTCCCAAGACAAGATTGCTCACAGCCAGAGGACCAGGAAAGGGCAGCCTAGCAAGAAAAAAAACTTTCAGACATCAACTACCAAACACCATTGTAAAAACAGTAGCCCATTCCATCTTATCAGCCAGGGCTGTGCAGGAAGCTTTGACTTTCACCCTCACCAAGATGTAAGGAGGTGCCCAACCCCCTTGCCTGGGTGGCATCAGAAAAGGTAAAGTAGGACCTTGAGAATTTCATCCTCGATGGTCAGCAGGGAGTCCAACTCCCCCACACCCCTCACCTCCCTACCACCATCCACCCCACTACCAGCCAGAGTGGTACCAGCAGAGGCCTGGCAGGTGCCTGAATTCCCACTTCCGCCCAGCAGTCAAGAGGAATCCTCCCCCTTTCTGAGTCTCAACGGAGGCTGAGTGGGGTATCTGGACATAGTGGGGTATCTGGACATCCACCTTCGCCTGATAGTGTCAACATAGTGCCATTCTTTTCCCTCTGGCTTGGTATCAGAGGAAGCCCTCTAAAACAAGGACTTTAAAGGAAATCTAGAGTTTCATAATCCAAATGTCTAGGATTCCATTAAAAAATCACTTATTATATAAGAAATCAGAAATTTTGAATAAGAAAATATAATTAAAGAACACCATTACCTTGATGACAGAGATTCTAGAATTGTCTGGCAATGATTTTAAAGCAGCCATTACAAAAATGCTTCAGTGAGAAATTATGAACATGTTTGGAAAAAAGGAGAAAAAAGTAGAAAGTATTGGCAAAGAAGATATAAAGAACTGAATAAAAATTTTAGAGCTGAAAAATACAATAAACTGAAATAAACAACTCATTAGATGGTCTCAATAACAAAGTGGAAGGACACAGTAAAAAATATCAGTGAAACAGAAGACAAAATAATGGAGAATTTTCAAATCTGAATAACAGAAAAAAAAAATTGGAAAAGAATTGAACAGAGCCTCAGAGAGCTTTGGGACTAATACAAAAGACTGAATATTAATATTGTTGAATTCCCAGAAGAAGAGAAAGAAGGCATAGCTGAAATGTCTTTAAAGAAATAATTGCTGTATTTCTTAAATTTGACAAAACACATAAACCTACAGATTCAAGATACTGAGTGAACCTCAAACATGATAAACCCAAGAAATCTGAACACGATAAGCCCAAAGAAATCCAAAGTACAATAGTAGAAGATATAAGAGATGGCCAAGACACACCATAGCAAAACATTTAAAAACTAAAGACAAAAATTCTAGAAATCAGTGAATTAGAAACAACATTTTATTTACAGAGAAAAAACTATACAAATGACAACACACTTCTCATCAGAAACCATGGAGGCCAAAAGAAAATGGCATAGTTTTTAAGTGCTGAAAGACAAGAACTATGTCTTTCCAAAATTAGTCTATATCCAGAGACAATATCCTTCTAGGATGAAGGTGTAATAAAGATATTCTCTGATGAAGTAAAACTAAGGGAATATGTTGCTAGCAAGGGAGGTGCTCAGAAAGAATTCCTCTAAAAAGAAAGTAAATGACAAAAGAAGTCTTGGGTCATCAGGAAGGAAGGAAGAACAACAGAAAGAGTAAAAATACCAGCAAATACTGAAGACTTTCTTCTCTTGATATTTCTAGATCATGTTTGATGATTGAAGAAAAAAAATAACACTGTCTAATGGGGTTAAAAAAGTATATCAAAGCAGGGAATGTCTAAAATAATTACATTATTGTTGGGAGAAAGCAAACGGAAATAAGCATGGGGGTGTGTAACTGTAAAGGAGTAGCATAATAATCTTTGTGGGAGGTAATACTTCTGTATCTTGCAGAAGCACTTACAGAAATCTACACAAGTGATAAAATGACATAGCACTACACATGCACACCCATGCAAATTTGTGCATGCCCATGCCTGTCCCCCCACCCCACACACTGTACCTCTGTCAATTCCTGATTTTGATATTGTATGATAGTTGTATAAGGTGGAACCATAGAAGGAACCTTGGTGAAGGGTATACAAGACCTCTCAGTACTATCTTTCAAATCTATAATTTAGATAACTAATAATTATGCACTGACAATCAATAATTATATCAAAATAAAATGAATCGTTAATAGATAAACAAATTTTGTTGCATCCATACAGTAGAATATTACCCAATAACAACATGGATAAATCTCAGATGCATCATGCTAGGTGAAAAAAGGCATACACAAAAGTTTGTGTACTGTATGATTTCATTTATATAATGACCTAGAAAATGCAAAACCATAGGAAAATAACTATACCAGCGGATTCCCTGGGGCAGGAAGTGAGTATTGACTATTTGAAGGAAATTTCGAGATGATGCAAGTTTTATATATCTTTTCTTAAATTAAAAAATAATTTAGAGATAAAGTCTCATTATGTTGTCCAGGCTGGAGTGCAGTGGCTATTCACAGGCATGATTACAGTGCACTGCAGCCTGGAACTCCCGGGCTCACGTGCTCCTCCTGCCTCACTCTTCCCAGTAGCTGGGACTCCAGGCAAGTGTTACATACCTTGATGACAATGGTTACATGACTGCATACATTTCTAAAAATTTACGTTTTTAAAATGTATAAAACTCTATGTAAATTATATGTCTACACACCAAGTTTAATAAAAATGAAAAAAAGCATCTTGAAATCCTAAACTATACCCACAATAATTATGTATGTTGTGTTTTATTTTTTACCATAAAACATTATGTGGTCATAAACACCTATGAGCAAAATAACATTGTTTTCCCAGGATCTTTGTATTATTTCTGTAGACTGAACTCCCAGAAGTTGTATTAAAGAGGTGGATGGAGAAGAGTAGAGGAATAAATTTTAGGCACATTTTTACAGGAATATTTGCATATGCAAGTATGCAAAATTACCTTCCAGAAGTATATATATTTTTAGCCAGTTTATAATGCCACTAAAGTTTTGAAAGTACTTCTTTCCCCCACACCCTTGTGGGCAATAGAATTTTGATTGCTACTGTCAGTTGGTTCCACTTGGCTCAGATGTCTCTTCCTGATAATTGAAGGGTTTGCACTTATTTGAGACCTTGTAATTATGGCATATAGGATTAGCAGAGCAGAACTGAACCCACACTATTTACAGTTTACTAAACATCCCCTTGAACATTCACACACACGTATGACAAGCTACAAACACTCTTCATTGATAACTATAGTGTCATTCTGGTAATTATCATTAATTTTATTTACCAGAATATTGGTGATGTCTGCAGACAGGAGAATTAGTGGGGTATCTTATTTCGGTTCTGGAGTGAGTCCCCTTCTTTTAATTTTTATTCTTTGTCCTTTGCCTCTCTGTTATTTTCACATTGTCTCCTTGTCCTATTCAATTGTGTCTATCATTCCGTTTTACATTTAAATGATATCTTGATTTTGCTTTGGGTTAATTCTCACTCTGTCATAAATGTGACTTGATCTGTCACAAACTGCCCAAAATACACATTTTAGGATCTTGCATCTTCATCTACTATTTTCCTATGTTTGCAATGATGTCTTTTTCTATTTTCTGTTATTGGATACCTGTGGCACTTTACTCCAAGGAGATGTAGTTTTCTCTAATTTTTTTTCTGCAAACTATGCCTACTGTAGTAGACATATTTTGAGGTGCTTTGTCTTTGGTCTGCAATGATGAGCTGTGTTTTATAGTCACTCCTGGCTTTTGCTTGAATATTAATAATTCTGGGGTAAGCATCTCCCTAAAAGAATTATCCCCTACTCAGGAGAATCCTTCTACTTCCTTTTTGCTTCCTCCCTAGACCTAATACATGAGCATGTTTTCACTTGCTTTACCTCATTTAACTTTCAGATTACTCTCAGAAGGAGATTCAAATACTCCCATTTTGCATGTGAGACAGCCAGATGGGAAAGGCTCCACAGAGAAACTCCAACCAGCCTGCATACTGGGAGGAGTGCACACTGGGGTGGAGCCACAGAGGTTCTCACCATTTGCAGTGGGGAAGAGCCTGGCCCTTCCTATTCCTGGGTGGTAGCTGGGATTCAATTGTGAAGCAGGAAGCACATACTAGGAAGACTCTGGCTCTGCTGCGTCCCTGTTCTGCCCCCATTTTTCCTTTTGCTCAATAAATCCCATTATTCTCACCCTTCAAATTGTCTGCGAGCCTAATCTTTCATGGCCTTGTGACAGGGAGCTTGTCTTTAGCTGAACTAAGGAAGAGTCCCACACCACACGCACACAATATAATGACAAAGCCCTCCCCACCAGCACTACTACTACTGCCAAGAACTGTCCTCTAAACAGTGTGACCCAGCTTTGTGGAGAGTTGGCCAGATGGGCGTCACCTGAGCTCAAGGACAATCTCCTCTGCTCTGGTCTTGCCTCATTCCCAAGCTGGATTTGATCCCAGGTCTCTTGACTTCCCTTCCTTCCTCCCTACTTATTCCCATGCTGGATTTGAGCCCAGGTCTCTTGACTTCCCTTCTTTCCTTCCTTCCTTCCTTCCTTCCTTCCTTCCTTCCTCCCTCCCTTCTTTCCTTCCTTTCTTCCTTCCTTCCTTCCTTCCTTCCTTCCTTCCTTCCTTCCTTCCTTCCTTCCTTCCTCCCTCCCTTCTTTCCTTCCTTCCTTCCTTTCTTCCTCTAATGTCTATTGAGCACATATTAAATGCCAGCTTCCTTCTAGGATTTGGAGTTTTTCAATGAAAAAAAAAGTGGATTCCTGCTTTTGTGATATTTGTATTCTAGTGAGTGGACACAGACAGACTACAAAGCATAAATGTTATAAAGTGGTGAGGGGTGGTTGCTATAGACAAAAAAGTATAAGGGAGTGTAGGGGATATCAGGAGTTCTGGGGGATGATGGGATTGCAATTTCAAATGCAGAGGTTAAGATAGACCTCATTGAAAAGGTGACATTAGAGCAAAGGCTTGATGTCTATGTGAAGAGCATTCTGGACACACGGAGCAGCTGGTGCAGAGGACTGAAAGTGGAACATGGGTTGATTGTGGCTTAGCAATGAGGGGCAGTGCAGACAGAGGTGCAAAGAGGCATCAGGGGGGCCTAGTCATGAGAGGCTCTGCAGGTCATGGTTGGAATTAGATCTGGTGCTGTCCCTCTATGTTGTGGTCAGCAAGATGATTTCACCAGCAGCTTATTCAATATGCTTTCTAAGAAAATCATCATTTAACCAGTTAGTGTGGATTCTCCTGGCCAAATCCTAGTGTGCAAATATGCTGGAAACATTCAATCTTGTTTCCAGCAAGGCTTGGGATAATTTAGAAACTGTTCAATCAACTCAGTAAATATGAATTAAACATTTACAGTTGTATTAAATATTCGAAAGATAGGAACCAAAACAGTCTATCAAGTAATTGTACATATTTGTGCATTTACAAAATGCATATTCATGAGAGCTATGTAAATATATATTTAGTCATTTCCTCTTTCATGTGAAGTGCTATGGCTGAACTACAGATGGTAACTTTCTTGCGTCTGATTATGAAAATGGCACAGTAAAGCATTCTGACATTGTCCTTAGAAAAAGATCATTGTTTGGCCATTACCATGAGTTCAGTGTTCTTGGAACTGGGGAGAAGAAAGTTCTAGAACATGTCTGTTTTTGTGGCAGGCATCTAGGGAGGAAAGGCAGTTATTTCTAAGATACGTGGCTCTCATACTTTTTCCACCAAGGGTCACAAAAAGCAGGAGGTTTATGTGTAGGACATGCTGAAGTCCTGTGGGCTCTGTATTCCAGCCACAGTGCCACCCTTTCTTTCTCTGTCGGGAAAGCATAGTGGGAGGGTAGGGAGTGAGCATAATGACATTTTGGGTTAATATTTAATTCATTTTAATTTATTCAAAAACGTGTCTAACTTCTCATGATATCTATTAATACTAACATGACTGGCAACCCCTCACAACTGCCTCTGACAACTCTTGTGGGTCCTTCTGCCACATCTAAGGACTCTCTGGAGAAGGAGATGGTGAGAGAACACACATTCTAATTTTGTCTTTGTGTGAAGGTCTTATGTGAAAATCTTTCTGGGAATTAGAGTTTTCTAAAGGAATCTCTATTTCCTAAGGTCCTGATACTCTTACTAGCATTTGCCAGTTAATTCTGTGAGACCCAAATGTGTGCAGGGCCTGGACACTTTATCTCATACTAGGTCTCTTCCTTAACCATCCACTATTCCCCAAATATTTACACAGGTGGACTGCGTAGTTAGACTGATATTTGTGTTAGCCTTGAAAACTCAGGATGACTCTCGAAGCCGACTGCTCATGAAGTATCGTTGCTTGGATCTCCTCTTTTGGAGATTAAGGGAGCTTGACTGTGTGCAAGTTAGCAATAAGGACTGACCTACTGGATTAGGTGGACCATGTGGATATCATCTTGTGGTGGCCTTTTGGGATCTTCTGATCTCACTCAGAGTAAAAGCCAAAGTCCTCACTATGACCTAGAAAACCCTTTGTGATCTGTGCCCCTAGGTCTATGACTTCACCTCTAACTAATCCCCCTCACTTGCTTAACCTCCTTCCTCAATGGCCTCTCTGCTGACTCCTTGAACCACCCCAGGCCCTTTGCACCTGCTATTCCCTCTCCTCAGCATGCTCTGCCCCAGACAATTGCAATGCTAACTTCTTACTTCCTTCAGGTTTCACTCAGAAATGACTTTCTCAGTGGGGTCTCCCATGACCATTTTATTTAAGATTTCAACTACTTTGCCAGCATTTCACTTCTCCTCCCTTGATCTTTTCTTCCAAGCACTCACTGCCCTCTTGCACACTGTATCTTTTACTTATTTATCTTGTTCAGTTTCTGCCTGCCTCACCACAGTGTACATTTCACGAGGGCAGGGATTTTGTCTGTTTTGTTGATTGCTGTAGCCCTGGCATCTTGGGCAGTGCCAGCACCTGTTAGCATTAAATACATATTTACTGAATGAATGAGTGGCTTCATGCTTAAAAGCAAGAAGAGAGACCTTCATAGAGAAGTAGGAAAATGAATTGTTGCACAAATAAAGGGCCATGTAATGTGAGAAAGAGAGCAAGAGAAAGAGGTGAGATGCTGATAGATTTTCCAAAAACATTCCAGTTCCTACTTCCCATCTTTCATGAACCAAGATTTTTACTTCCTATCCATGGGCTATCCCTAAAAATTCCATTTTCTTAGGCTACTGTAATAGGGCTTGTCTTTATTGCTACGAAAAATCTCAAAGCAAAAAAAAAAAAAAAAATAGAGTCAAACTAGAAGATGCTAATTGTTTTCTCAACATCCAGCATGTCTTTGGAGAATGGGGTTCTCATGTAGCAAACAGTTTTGTGGGTTCTCTTCCGTGTTTCCTTTCTTGGATAACTAGGTCACAGACAGCTGGTGTTTCCCATGTGGCAAAGGGAGCATGCACAGAAATCCCCACCTCCTCTCTCTTTGCTTTTCAAGCCCTGCTGAATGCCTCCTAATGATTTCATCTGCTCGGAGGTCTGCTGGCTTTTCCACTCTCGTAGAAGCTGGTGGCGCCGGGGGCTGATGCATGCTCTGACTACTGACTTGAAACATGCTTTGATGAATTAGTGCAACTCGGCCAGCCATTTACTTTAAATTTTACCCTTGATTCTTCCTCTAGCAAACAATTAAGGAGCAGCAGTGGCTTCCTGCAGGGGAGACCAATGCCTTCTGTCCTCAGCGGAAACAGCTTGGCATTCTTCCAATTGATGAATGGCATGGACCAGGAGCACTAGTTATCTTCAGCTTCTGAGCATCCGAATAAATAAACATACAAATGCATAACATAAAATAAATTCAAATTACAAATGAGAAAACCAATCTAGGTTACCGGCAAGTCCTATGACTTGATGTGGAGGCCTGGAAGTGCATCCTTGAATCTTGCAATGCAGTGAGCCAAGGAGCAATGAGAGGCCACATGAATAACCGGGCCAGTGACAAGACACATGTCCTCCTCCTTGCTGGGTGAGTAGCCCAGTCCAACCCCAAAAGCTCCTGAGTAAGAGGAAAATTTCTCTTTAACAGTATTAAGGGATAATTTATTATGTGTATCCTTCCAGGGAAGCACAATGTCAGTAAAGGCCCATTGCATTTGCATTATTTCCAGACAACAGCAGCAGCAGAAAGGGACACTGATTTATTTCAGAGCAAGTACAGGTGAATTTAGTGTCTGTTGGGAATGAGCCAGGGAGAACTTAACCCGTTCTGAGTCTTTCTAATGCTTTAGGGGGAACCATAGGTTTTTGGAATAGTTCTATTGGCTTCTTTGGTCAAATTCAGTGTCCCCGAGCCTGTGCTTCTCAATCGCTTGGTAATAAAACCTCTTACAGGGTGGAGGTCAGCGAAAAAAATATGTTTAAAAACAGAAAATCTGGTTTTATGCCGTGGCCACGTTAATTTCTTTCCGTGTGACCTGGGCAAATAATTTAATCCTTTTACGACTCAGTTATCTCTTTTGAAAAATGAGTGTAATAATGCTCCCTGCAGGATTTTAATGAAAATCAACTAAGCAAATGTATTGAGTGACTTATATAATGAATTGTATAAATGACATTGTTTTGGTGTGACATCAATTTGGGATTCCTGGGACACAAACAGAAGTTTAGGTATTATCTTCAGGTATAGTGTCTTGGCTAGCTTAGCTAGCAGAGAGCTTTTTTCTCAGAAGAATCATTCAGTGGGAGGTAAAACAGTCACTCTTTGAATTCTGGAATTAGAGAGTTATGAAATTCAAAAGGTCATGGTAGAAAGTGTCTTGGAGACATCTCTTCCGAGCTTCTGTTTTGGCAGAGGGAAAAACTGAAGCTTAGGGAAGCAAAGTAGACTGTAAACATCTCGGAGGGTGAGGTCAATCTTAATTATCTTTGGTTGTTGTTTCTTATCAGTATACACCAGAATGCCCTGCATCCAGCGAATGCTCAAAAAGTGTTGGTGGAAGTGACAGAATTCCATCACCATTAAACACAACCAGTGTTGCGGTTGACAATGGTAGGTTGGAGTATTTTCTCTTCTGATCCAGATTAGATCAGAATTTGATACTATTTTAATATTAAGCCTTGAAAAGAAAGTGTTTACTGGTCAACTGAGGCATCTTGGAAAGGGACATGACCCCTATAGAGCCAGAAACATCCTGGTAAATCCTCTAGTTTCAACTTCTGACAGAAACTCTTGAAGTCTTAAAGAACAATTCCTTTTATTAAACCTTCATACAATTTTAACTTACACAGTAGCACACAATTACAAAATGTTACCCAATACATTACCTTATTTAATTCTCCTAATGATCTGGTGAAGTAGGCATTATTATTTCCATTTCTCAGAGTAAGAAATTGAGGCTCTGAGAGTCTGAGTGATGACCCAAGGATGTATAGGCACCGTCAGGACTGGAACTTGAACCCAGAACTCTTGATTTAAGTGTATTTCATTAACACTACCTTGTGAAGTACCAAGTAGATATCCCTTGCGCCTGTTTCTTCCTTCCTCCTTTTTCTCTCCCCTTCTCTCCCTTGTTCCTCTCTAGGCACTGAAGCAGGTGAAAAATCCATACAGCAGCTTCTGTCTTTGAAGAGTTTGCAGCCTCTTGAAGAGGGTTTAGAGGTAAAAAAAGGTAATTCTAAATGCAGAGGATCTTTATTACGCACTAACCCTGATTGAACACAGCCCAAAAGGGTTAACTGACCTGCCTGGGAGATGGGAAAGAGAGATACACCACAGTCCAAGGTACAGTTGCTGCTGGAAAAAGAAATCACTGAAATCCCAAAACACCCCTTTCAAAATATCTAGGCTTTCAAAACTGTGTCTTTCCTTCTCCCCTCTCTTAGACATGATGAATGAGAGATGTGTGTGTGTGACACATCCAACTGGAATCTGCAAATCACTGATCCTTTAAAACCTATTTTTGTAAATACCAATAAAACAAGTCTTGACGCTTGTTCCTGAGTTCAGGGAATTCATTCAACCTGGAGCCCTGGAGGAGGAAAGCTATTCCCTAGGAATTTTTCCCCTTTCAGGTATCTCACCTGAAACTGAAACTTGTCTCTCACTCTTCCATTTTTCTGCCTTTCTTTGATTCAGAGCCTATAATCCCTTCTGGTTTTCCTCCTTTGTCTGCCTTCACTTTGTCTAAGCAACAGAATAGTTTAGTTTGCCAAGTGAATAATACCACAAAGTGTTGAAGTCTGGAAATAATGCCTCATGGGCACTCCATAACTATTTGTTTAATGAATAAATGAATCGGTGAATAAATGAATGAATAATGGCCAAGTTTAAATACTGGCTCTATCATTTACCAGTTGGCCAGCTTTAAGACAGATATTTAACCTGTTTGTGCCTCAATTTCTTATCCTTCCATATTATGTATAGGAGATTATAAAAATGTATATACAAGCATAACTTGAGATATTGTGGGTTTGGTTACAGACCACTGCAATAAAGCAAATATTGCCATAAAGCAAGTCACGTGAAGTTTTTGATTTTCCAGTGCATATAAAAGTTATGTTTACACTGCTGTAGTCTACTGTGTGTGAAATAGTATTATGTCTAAAGCATGTACACATCTTATTTTATTTTTTTAATTTTTTTGAGACTGAGTCTCAGTCTGTCACACAGGCTGGAGTGCAGTGATGCGATCTCGGCTCACTGCAACCTCCACCTTCCAGGTTCAAGTGATTCTCCTGCCTTGGCCTCCCAAGTAGCTGAGATTACAGAGGTGCATGCCACCACACTCAGCTAATTTTTAGAAACTTTTTTTTTTTTTTAGTAGAGGCAGGGTTTCACCATGTTGGTCAGGCTGATCTCAAACTCCTGACCTCAAGTGATCCTCCCGTCTCGGCCTCCCAAAGTGCCAGGATTACAGGTGTGAGCCACCATGCCCATTCTTAAATGTACACATCCTAATTAAAAAATATTTTATTGCTGGCTGGGCATGGTGGCTCATCCCTGTAATCCCAGCATTTTGGAAGACTGAGGCAGGAGGATCACCAGAAGTCAGGAGTTCTAGCCTGGCCAATATGGTGAAACTTTGTCTCTACTAAAAATACAAAAATTAGCCAGTTGTGGTGGTGGGCGCCTGTAGTTCCAGCTACTAGGGAGGCTGAGACAGGAGAATCACTTGAACATGGGAAGCAGAGGTGACAGTGAGCCGAGATCATGCCACTGCATTCCAGCCTGGGCAACACAGCGAGACTCCATCTCAAAAACAAACAAACAAACAAAAAAACTTTATTGCTAAATAATAAACCTGGGCCTTCAGCAAATCATAATCTGTTTTTGCTGGTGGAGGGTCTTGTCTCAATGTTGATGGCTGCTGAGTGATCAGGGTGGTGGTTGCTGAGGGTTGGGTAGCTATTACAATTTCCTAAAATAAGACAAGAATGAAATTTAGTGCATTGATTGACTCTTCTTTTTACGAAAGATTTCTCTGTAGCTTACAATGCTGTTTAACAGCACTTTACCCATAGTATTGTAGATCTTTCATAATTGAAGTCAATCTTCTCAAGCCCTACTGCTGTTTTATCAACTAAGTTGATTGTAGTGAATCTTTTGTTGTCATTTCAACAGTGCTCACAGCATCTTCACTGGGAGTGGATCCCATCTCAAGAAACTATTTTTTTGTTGTTTTTTTTTTGTTTTTTTGCTCATAAGAAGCAACTTCTCATCCACTGAAGTTTTATCACGAGATTGTAACAATTCTGTCACATCTTCACGCTCCACTTCTAATTCTGGTTATCTTGCTGTTTCTACCACATCCACAGTTCTTGCCTCCACTAAAGCTTTCAAAGTCATCCATGAGGGTTAGAATCCACTTCTTTTAAACTCCTATTAATGCTGATATTTTGACTTCTTCCCATGCATCACAAATAGTCTTAATGACCTCTAAAATGCTGAATTCTTTCCAGAAAGTTTTCAATTTAATTTGCTCAGATTCATCAGAAGACTCAATATCTATGGCAACTGTAGCCTTATAACCTGTATTTCTTAAATTATGAGGTTTGAAAGTCAAATTATTTCTCAATCCATGGGCTATGGCAGGAATGCTGTGTTCACAGGCACAAAATAACATTAATCTCCTTGCACATCTTCATCAAAACTCTTGGATAACTAAAAGCATTATCAAGACTCTTGGGTAGCTATATTGAAAGGAATCTTTGATTTTCAGCAGCAGGTCTCAAGCATGGACTTAAAATATTCAGCAAACCATTCTGTAATCAGATGTGCTGTCACCTAGGCTTTGTTGTTCTATTTACGGAACACATACAGAGTAGTTTTAGCATGATTCTAAAGGGCCCTAAGAATTTAAGAATGGTAAATGGTCTAGAACTAGAAATACCATTTGACCCAGCAATCCCATTACTGGGTATATACCCAAAGGATTATAAATCATGCGCTATAAAGACACATGCACACGTATGTTTATTGCAGCACTATTCACAATAGCAAAGACTTGGAACCAACCCAAATGTCCATCAATGATACACTGGATTAAGAAAATATGGCACATATATACCATGGAATACCATGCAGCCATAAAAAATGATGAGTTCATGTCCTTTGTAGGGACATGGATGAAGCTGGAAATCATCATTCTCAGCAAACTATTGCAAGGCCAAAGAAACCAAACACCACATGTACTCACTCATAGGTGGGAATCGAACAATGAGAACACATGGACACAGGAAGGGGAACATCACACACCGGGGCCTGTTGTGGGGTGGGGAGGGGGGAGGGATAGCATTAGGAGATATACCTAATGTTAAATGATGAGTTAATGGGTGCAGCACACCAACATGGCACATAGATACATATGTAACTAACCTGCACGTTGTGCACTTGTACCCTAAAACTTAAAGTATAATAATAAAAAGAAAATAAAAAAGAATGGTAAATGAGCATTGACTTTAACCTAAAGTCTCCATCTGCATTGGCTCCTAACAAGAGAGTTACCCTGTCTGGTGAAGCTTTAAAGCCAGGCATTGACTTCTCCTCTGTAGCTACGAAAGTCCTAGATGGCATCTTCTTGCAATATAAGGCTGCTTGGTCTAAAATGAAATTCTGTTGCTTAGTGTAGCTACTTTTATCAATTATCTTAACTAGATCTTCTGGATAACTTATCTTAACTAGATCTTCTGGTTAACTTACTGCAGCCTCTCCATCAGCACTTGCTACTTCACCTTTCACTTTTATGTTATGGTGATGGCTTCTTTCCTTAAACTTCATGAACCAGCCTCTGCTAGCTTCAAACTCATTTTCTGCAGCTTCCTCATCTTTCTCAAACTTCACAGAATTGAATAGAGTTAGGGGCTTGCTCTGAATTAGCCTTTGACTTAAGGGAATGTTGTGGCTAGTTTGATCTATCCAGACTACTAAAACTTTATCCATATCACAAAAAGATTGTTTTTCTTCTTATCATTAATGCGTTCGTGGGAATAGCACTTTTAGTTTCCTTTAAGAACTTTGCCTTTGCATTCACAACTTGGCTGTTTGGCACAAGAGGCTGAGCTTTTGACATGCCATACTCACTAAGCTTAATCATTTCTAGTTTTTTTTTTGTTTTGTTTTTTTGTTTTTTTTTTTTAGACAGAGTCTTACTCTGTCATCCAGGCTGGAGTGCAGTGGTGTGATCTCGGCTCACTGAATCATTTCTAGTATTTTATTTACAATGAAAGACTTGTGACCCTTTCTTTTACGTGAATACTTAGAGTTCATTGTAAGATTATTAATTCACGTAATTTCAATATTTTTTTCTGACTCAAGGAATAGAAAGGCCAGGGGAGAGGGGGAGAGATGGGGGACATGGCTGGTTGGAGTGGAGCAGTCAGAACACACACATTTACCAGTTTACTGTCTGATATGGGTGCAGTGTGTGGCACCCCAAAACAATTACAATAGTAATATCAAAGATCACTGATCACAGATCACCATAACAGATAGAATAATAACAATAAACTTGAACTTACCAAAGAATTAACAAAATGGGACACAGTGAAATGAAATAAGCTTACGCTGTTGGAAAATTGGCACTGATAGATTTCCTAGATGCAGGGTTGCCACAAATCTTCAGTTTGTAAAAAAAAATGCAATATCTCTGCAAAGCACAGTAAAGAGAAGTACAATAAAAAGAGATATGTCTGAATTTATTAATACATAAAGCACTTGAGATTCATTCTGGTACTGAAAAATGATTGTTTTTATTATTATTGTCAAAGAGACATGTGTGTGACTTGGGAGCCACAGGAGGAATGTTCTTGAAAGCCTGGGAGGCTTGGGAGGATGGTCTTTTGTTAGCTGTGAGGAGTTTAGGTTTTAAATACACATAGGAAAGGATGCAGGAGAGGGCATTTCAGGCAGTACTACTAGGGTAAAGGAGCCAGGTCTGGAATTTTCTGAAGGTAAGAGAGATAGAATGAAAAGTGAGGAGTCAGAAAATGCTGTAGAAAGAGGTGAGGAGATGTGGGGAATGTGGATGGTCAAATGGATTCGTAAAACTAAATTGTTGATTATGTATTGCATGGCTATTATGTGCTGCTGATACAAAATGTGATACAGACTATGTGCCCAAGAAGGGAGCCTGAGATTCCACATCGTAAGAGTGATAAGGGTTACAGCAGAGGGATATTTCACATGCTGTTAGCCCAGGGGAAGGAGTATGTCATTCACTTAGGCTTCTAGAGGCCTCACAGTGAAGGCCTGCGCTCTCCAAGGATTCATTCATTCTCTTTCACTCTCTTGCTAACTAGCTTATTCACTCATTTAACATACATTCTTGAGCACTTGTTTATTTGCTAGGTGTTGATCTGGATGCTAGGGACAAGGCAGACACAATCATTGAGCACAGGGTCAGCAGGAGATCTCTCAGTGTTGATAGGGAGAAATCCTGTCCCAGGCAGACAGAATGACATGACAGAAAACCAAACCAAACCAAACCATGGAGCACTTAGAAGCAAGCATGGGCTTTCCACAGTAGCTCAACGGGAAAGGCATGGATGGTATGTGGTCCAAGAGTCACCTGGGGGTTGAGGTCATCATCATGTGCCAGACATGGGAAGGGGATGGAAGATACCAAACAGGAGAGGAGGATGGCCAGATTTATAGTTCAGTCTGAGACCACTGGTGGCAGGTGGAGTGGAGTGGTCTGGGTGAGCCCTCAGAGAAATATCGAAGGAGAGAGCAAGGAGCTCCCCATGGAGGCAAAGGGACAGTTGGAGCTAGAGAGGGAGATGAAAAGATGTTTCTTGAGGCAGAGTTCTCCCCACAGTGAGTCAGAGGTCAAGGAGAAAGCACCAGCTACTTGTCGGAGGGTGGGGAGGGGCAATGAGACCCTAAGTGCAGGAAAAGGGGGCCTGAGGGTGAGGAGGAGGTAAATGTTTCCTTCACAATGGCAGGGACCATAATTGTGGAGGAAAGACAGATGGTCCATTTCTGCCAGGTGCCATCCCTAGCGATTCCCCTCTGCAAGGACTCACCCTAGCCCTCTGGGAATAAGGAGTGGGTTTATTGGCATCAGTTCCATGCTTTTGTAGTGGGAAAACTATGATATCTGAGGATGAGTCAATTGGTCCAATCAGGACTGGTTGAAAACAACTTTGATGGAGAAGACTGGGAAAAAAAACATCAAATCCCTAAGAATTCCATGTGTCAAAACAAAACCAGCACATCTTGATTCATTGCAGTTCTTGTGAAGTCTCTCCTATCCAGCTAATGACTTCCCACGCCAAGGGAAGCAGCATGAGGAAAAGTCAACACAACAAATTTTGCAGTCTCTGCTCTTACTTAAATTTCTTTTCCTCCCAGATTTTCCCATACCCCATTCTGAAGAACACAGGCAGAAATCCCTACCCCCACCAGCATTTTTTTTTTCTATCAAGGGGTTCCTGTTGCTTTTTTTCCATAGCACGTTTTACATACCTCCCCAATGGCACTTCCTCAATTGAAGTCCCATCTCATCATCATCATCATTATTATTTTTACATAGAGACAGAACTGTTCATTTCCCTTTAGTTGTCCCATCATCTAGTAAAGTGTCTGGCATGCAACTCAGCAAATGAATGTTTGCTGAACAACTAAATTATCAGTGGCAGGCAATATGTGTTCTAGAATCTTGTAATACCTGACTTTGCAAAGGAGACTCATGGAGACCAGGAGTAGGCGTAGGCACTCCTGTGCACTCCTCATATCACTGCTCAGTCTGCGTGCTTAAAAATAATTTGTTTTAGATGAAGCTGCATGTGGTCTCTTGCGGTGGCTCATAAATTCCAGTTGGCAAAAACAGCTGGGCTAGTTGCCTGAGAACCTCTAGAGACTGTGATTCAGTAGTTTCAGGGTGGGCCCCCAGAATGAAGAAAAATATATATATATGCCTTTCTCTTTTCTCTTTCTTTCTTTGTCTCTTTCTCCATCCATCCATCCATCTATCCATCCAAAGGTTTAGGCAACACTGTTGAGAGGGAAAAGTAGTAGAACTGGAATTTGGAGACTTGGCTTAGTAACTTATTTTTTTAAGCTTCAGAGAACCCATCTTGAAAATGGTAACACTTATTTAATTACCAGGGCTAATCAGGACATATGATTAAATAACATTTATAAACATGAGAGACACACAGTGGGTTCTCAGTAAATGTTAGTTTAATCTGAATATACTGACAATAGAAAGTGCAGTAAGTCTGAGGCTTCTGGGCTAGTTCATAACTAGGAGGGAAAAATAAAGGATTTGGATGTAGATAGAATGTAATGATGCACTTTTTTTTTTTTTTTGAGATGGAGTCTTGCTCTGTTGCCCAGGCTGCAGTGCAGTGGCATGATCTCGGCTCACTGCAAGCCCCACCTTCCGGGTTCACGCCATTCTCCTGCCTCAGCCTCCCGAGTAGCTGGGACTACAGGCGCCTGCCACCACACCCGGCTAATTTTTTATATTTTTAGTAGAGATGGGGTTTCACCATGTTAGCCAGGATTATCTTGATCTCTTGACCTCGTGATCTGCCCACCTCGGCCTCCCAAAGTGCTGGGATTACAGGCATGAGCCACTGCGTCTGGCCAATGATTCATTTTTAAATTTGTCAGGTTGCAGCAGTGTAGAAAGAGTCACTGCCAGGAGGTCCATGTCCCAGAGGCGTGAGGAAATCCTTTGGCAGTTGTCAATCCAACCCACAAGGCAATAGAATTAACTTCCAGAGAAGTCATGAGCAGACACATTCATAGATCACCATGTGAGAAACTTTCTTTGCTTGGGGAATGAGAGGGAGACCACTCCTGTAAATGCTGCCAAAGGGCACATCCAAGGTGGGGGTGGGGTAGGAGGCTGGAGGCCCAACTGGACTGACTTGATGAGAGAGTTAATTAGACTCCTGGGTCCAGAAAGCAGCCCTACCCTGTTTGTGCCCCCCACGTGGAGCTGCAAGGCTGGGTGTGATTATGTGCTTTATAAGGAACACATATTTTGTAAGATTAAGACAAAACTGATGTGACTCTATCAGCCAAAAACAATTATTGTGTGCTTTTAATGTGCAAATATGAGAGGAACCTGGAGCTTATTAATCTGGTTTGGGTGGCCCCTCTTGGCCCCTCTAGCTATTTTGGCCATAGCTCTAACTTCACTGAATAGAAATAATTTGAAGTTTTCTTCTCCATTATCCCAGTTTTTGGTTTTGGTTGTTTTTGTTTTGTTTTGTTTTGTTTTGTTTTGTTTCCCCCAGCACTGAACACTGTGCATAATAGCACATAGTAGACACTAACAATATTGAATCAAAGTGGTGTCGACAGAATTGGACTGTGCCTATTTGCCAGCACTTTTAAATCAGGCTTGTGCATCCTGATGGTATAGGTCTAGTTTGTTAGGAGTTCGTTTATGCTCCAGAGTCAACGTGAATGGTACCCTGAAGTCTCAACTGTTTTGGAAAGGTTGGTAAAGAAAAAAAAGGCAAATAATTTAACTTGATTATTAGGAAATATATAGTAATGTTAAAATGAACCTCCATATATTATAGAGTAGGATGTTAAATTTGCATGAGTTTTAAGATAAAGCACACAAAGTCAAAGTCCTCCCTTTTCTCCTGTGCCTGCCCCGAATCTTTGGGTATGCAGCATCCCTTGGAATACATTGACAATCAAGCATAGTGAGCTACACGAAGGCAAGAACTGTGTTTTTGTTCCCTGTTGAATCTCTAGCATGAAGAGCACAGTGCCTGGCACGTGGAAAGTACTCAACAAGAGAGTGGGTTCTGGATTATTCTCTATATGCTCCACATGCTCCTCTTCTCTGTTCAAATAGAGTGTTGACTCCTGGAGGGCATGTCTTAGTTATCTTCGGATCTCTGATGCCTGGTGCATAATAAGTTCTTGCTACATCTTCATCTTGTGCTTCACTGTACGCTCATTGGGCCTAGCATAGTCTTCTGCAAATACCAGGCACTTTCTGCAGTTTTATCAATGATGCTGGCTTTGATGTTATGAATATCTGTGGTCAAATCTTTTCTCTGTCTATAAAGTGAGGATAACAATTTCTACTTCACAGGATGGATACCAAGGACCCGTGATATCTTTAATATGAGACATTTGACACAACACATCTTCAACAAATGCCAGTCCTCTTTTCCCCCTTGTTTCAGTCTCATTTCTAGAAAATTCCTTCTATGGCTTAGGACGAGATTTGAAAGGGCTAAGTTTTGATTCTAGTTCTCAGCTTTAACCCTGGTTCTGCAGAATAAGGTTGTTGATTTTTCTGATTCTGATCAAATCTCTTACTGCGTTTGAGGCTTAATGTTTCTATCAGCAAAATGGGTACAATACTTGCAACTACTCTCTACTAGTGATCTGGGAAGAAGAATGAGATAACGTCTGGAAGGAGCCTTGAGCTTCAGAGGTGAAAGGTGCTGTATGAATTCAAAGACCAGAAGGTCTCTGCTATTATTCTTCAATGGTTTGTTGGCTTCTTTTAGAACAGGAGGCCGTTTGACTGACAAAGTCATCAGCTCTGTCTCCTTCCTAAAAACCCTTTGAAATCATTTGTAAACACCTCTGAGTGGTAATGATTTGCTTTTGCCACTCCCGCCCCTCCTCTGCCTCATTTGTTTGCTCTAAGGTTAAAGGTAATTGCTTTTGGGGTGAGAGGAAAAGTGAAACAATCCCAGGGATAATTGCCCCAAGGTCAGCAAATCTGTGTTCAAGTCCTTACTCAGACTCTCACTAACATTGGGAAAATCACTGACCCTCTCTGGGTCTGAGCTGGAAGCATCAAGATTGGACCAAATAATCTCCAAGCTTCTCCAACCAGCCTTCAGAATGTGGACCAGATGCGTGACAGAAGAGCATATTCCGTGTCAAAGTAGAACTAAAAATGGAGGCTGAGCACAATGGGAGGAAAGAATCTCTTCACTGAAGAGGAGGGTGTTGTTGAGCAGGGACTGAATGGAGATGGAAAATACCATGAGCAATCAGATTAAGCAGGGCCCTGAAATCCAGGCAGAGAAGTTGAGTCTTGGTGCCACATGTCAACTTTCCTTCTACTGGGAGACAATATGGGGCAGAGAAAAGAGCCATATTGTGATTTTGGAGCCATGCAAACCTAGAAGACTTTAAAAACCTTTAAATTCTTGCTTTATCACAAATTAGTTATACCTTTGGACACATTATTTCACCGTCAGAATCTTACTTTTCTCTACAATGGTGATAAAAATACTCACCTTTTGGGATTGTTATGAGGGTTAAATGATGTGGCACATGTAAGTAGAGTAGATCTTTATTATTCATGGATTCTATATTTGTGAACTCACCTACTTGCTAAAACATACTTAAATCCCCAAATCAATACTCATGGTGCTTTTACAGTGATTCTTGGACATGCTTAGAGTGGGTGGCAAAACATCTAAGTCAGTTGACACACATGGTCCTAGCTGAGGGTAAACAAGGTGAGCCTCTGCTATCTCATTTCAGCTCTCACATTGTAACAAGTGTCCCTTTCAATCTACTTAGCTCCACATTTTCCCCATTTTTATGCTTTTTGATGAAGTGTTTTTTTGTTTCTTTGTTTTGTTTTGTTTTTGTTTTGTTTTCTTTCTTGAGATGGAGACTCACTCTGTTGCCCAGGCTGAAGTACAGTGGTGCAATCTTGTCTCACTGCGACCTCTGCCTCCTAGGTTCAAACGATTCTTCTGCCTCAGTCTCCCAAGTAGCTTGAACTACAGGTGTGCACCACCACTCCCAGCTAATTTTTTTGGTGGTGATTTTTCTGTTTAAAACGGCCCCATTTCAGCATAGTGCTGAAGTGCTGTGTAGTGTTCTTGAGTGCAAGAAGACTGTGAAATGTCTTATGGAAAATATATACATGTTAGATAAGCCTCATTTAGGCATGAGCTATAATGCTGCTGGCCATGAGTTTAATTTTAATGAATCAACAAAATATATTGAATAAGGTGTCTTTACATAAAAACACACATAAAGCAAGATTATGTATTGCTTGGATGACGAAAATGTTTTGGCCAGAGCTCACGGGAACCTAATCTTCTATTTTACCTAGGAACATTAGTTCAGTGTTCGCTAACTCAGTATCCATGGAAACTTCATAAAACATAACTACTGTGAACAGTGAGAATTGACGGTATCTGAAATATTATTTATAAGTCAGCCTTTGATAGGTTATGCTGCAGTAACAAACATCTTCCAAATTACAGTGGCTTACAATCTAAAAGTTTTATCTTTTATTCATTTTATATGTCCACTGTGTATGTCAACTCTAGATCAGCTCTGGTTTTGCCTCAGGTGCCTTCTCAATACCAGGTCAAAGTTGAAAGATCAACCTCTATCTCGCACATACCAATTTAACGCCAAAGAAAAAAAATAGCAGGAGATAAATCAGAACCAGGCAATTGTTTCATGACTTCTGTTCAGACATGCACACATCGTATGCCCACTCACATTCTATTGGCCAAAGCAAGGAATGTGATAAATTCATTGTGAAGAAAAACAGATATACCCCCCTCATGGAGGCACTGTACGCACATGCCAGTGGGTGGGGATGGATAATCCTCTTATAGATATGAAAGAATGGGAGAGTAAATACTTGGAAAAATACAAATGCAACTTAACACAGTTACTTTTCTTGGCACTCTTAACTTCTTACTGTTGGCTTATGATTAGTCAAAGGACATGATAAGCAGTTGTCTAAAGAAAGAACATGTGACCAATTTCTCTGAGAGAAGATGTCTCTATATACTGAGTGACAGTTAACACCATTAGATAGAGCTTGTCTGTATTTACCTGTATATGTTTCTTTGAGTGTGTATTTAAGGAATATATAAAGTTCAGTAAAAAATAAAGTATCAGACAAACTTTCAATAAATGACTTGAAAGGAACCTTTAAGACTAGACTTTTGGCCCAATACCCTTGTCTTATAGATAAGGAAATTAGTGCCTAGGAAAGTGAAGTGAATATATATAAAATATACGTTTACTTGATTACCTGTTTCGTGTCAGGGCCAGAACAAGAAACTGTGTCTCATTTGACAAGCCCTTACTAATCCTCAACTATTTTCCAAGCATTGCAGTTGCTGCTAGGATGGTAGAGAGATGGTGAATGTCTAGATCCTTTTACTGAAAGGGTGGTGCTATCATTCATTTATATAGTGGATGGGGAAGGTGGTTTTTAGGATAGAGTTAGAGTGAAGTAGAGATGAATCATGATAGAGCAAAAAGACAAATTGGCTTTGATTCTAGACAGACTCTACTAAGATATTGCTGTGAGACCTTGGACAAATCATGCATACTCCTAGAGCCCCAGTTTCCTCATCTCTAGATATTATCTACCTTAAATAATTGCTATGGAGATTAAAAATAATGTAAGAAAAGTATCTGGCACATATGAGGCATGAGGTAAGTGGTCGCTGTTACTTTGAATAAGATCGTGATTTTAGACCCTATTGCTTGGGCAATGGGATTCTTACTGTGACACTAACTCTATACAGACCCATAACTTTGGGGAATTTTCCTAGTTCTGCATGGATAATGTGAAGAATTCTGCACTCAGAATTCTCTCTCCCAGCCAAAGATGAACTGGTGAGCAGAAAAGGCTAACAGGTCAGTCTTCTCCCACAGTGGCAAATACAAGATGAAGGTGGTGCATCTTCCATGCACCGTCTCTCCATTCCCATGGTAGAGCATGTCCTCGAAAGCTGGCATCATAATCCACTTAAACCAACGTTCAAGCTGGCTCAAGGGCAGTCTGACTTTAAAATTTTTATGGAGGTTTTGTTTTCCCACGCTTCCTTTCAATCTTTTTCTCTCCCTTTTAATTTGATGTGAAAGGAGCACAGGTGGCTTATGATTCCTATTTCCTGTGCTTGCAAAATGGAGACAAACTCACATAGGTTGTATTTACAGCTGGGGAAAAACTGGCTGGATGAAGGCATTGGCTATTTGATAAGACAGAGGACAAGGTTTCTTCTTTTGCTGTTGATGAAGACATTATCTTTGAAATACCTTTTTCAGGCAGCGCACACTAGGGTGTTTTACTGTGTTAGTAGCCAAGGTGGTTTTTACCCCAAAATAAGATGATTAGTGTAAGCCAGTGAGTGAGTTCTAGGTGAATTGTGAGTCCATCCTTCTTAGATTTCCTATCGACTGTGAACAGTTTTTTGCTTGTTATTATGAAAAAATGCAAACAGAACCCATTAAGTGGGTTTAGGGGAAAAAAGAATTTTTTGAAGAATATGAGTGCTTCACGTCTCCAAGATGGCTGGAGAGTCACACTGGGAGGCTCTATGGAGAAGGATTACATCCATACTATACAATGGGAATGCACCAGTACAGACTCCATCGATGCTATTGAGGACAGAGACCCCAGCTCACATTCTGGGCTCAGGATGTCAGAAATCCCACTTCCAGCCATCACTGCCATCTCTAGCCAAAAAATGGTTTCTACCCAGCATCAGCTCTCTCATCTTCTCACTTTTCAGTGATACTGTCACTCACTGTGTTTGGTGTGGCTGAGGTGGAGCATTACAAAGGAGAATGGGAAAGTGAGTTTCTTGTTTCCACCTTGGGGATGTGAAAGGTTTCTTAGATGAGGGAAGGGTGTTTAAAAACTGAGCAGTGGGAAAACTCCCAATGTCTACAATGGCTCTTTAATGCTGGATATTATTATATTAAAGGAAATCAGGGAAAGTATAACTGCTGCTTGGATCTGGCTATTAGATGTCGACTGTAGACCAGGGCATCTCAACCTCAGCACTTAGGTAATCTGGGACCAGATAATTCTTTGTTGTGAGGAGCTGTCCTGTGCATTGTAGAATGGTTGGCAGCATTCCCCACTGGTGCCATTAGCACATCCCCCTTCTTGTGATACTAAAAGTGTCTCCAGACATTGAGAAATGTCTTCTAGAGAGAAGGCAACATGGCCCCTGGTTGAGAACAACTACTGTCAACCATAACACATTTGATGCACTGTCTATATATGAGGGGCATGTGGGTGTGCTGCCTTGTGCAAAAAGTATTTTTGGTAAATTTGATCAAATCAGATATTGAAGGGCGCTAGAGAATAGGACTGGGGGAGGAGAAGGATTTCTCATTAGTCCTCCACTTGGATATAAACATCCCAAGTATAAGGATTTATCTGTTTTGTTCACAGCTCAGTTCCCAGTGCCTAGTCATAACAAGGCTCCATGAATATTTGTTGAATGTATGAATAAATAAAAGAAACCCAAGATTATTTTTATGACTGTCTTAATTCAGATATTTGGTCTTATTATTATACTAGAATTTCAGGTCTATAAGCGTAGCTACCCTACCCCTAAGTTATGTACTGGCCCGAGGTGGCAGCAGTCAGATGTAAGAAGCCCAAATGTCAAAACATCCTGGATGTTATACACTCGTTACTCACAAGTTGCTTAATGATAGGCAAACCCTCACTCTGTTTCCACACAAAACACTCATGGTGTCCATCCTGATGCATCCCTTAGCTGAATTTGGACAACCTTGGTTAAGCAGGCTATTTGGCATTCATAGTAGAGTCAAGATTCTCAAGCTGCCTTTCATTGTTCATGTGCAAGCTGAATTGAAATTTTCTGGGGATTTTTGGGGTCTCTTTTACTTGTTGATCAAATGTCTATTGAGCCAAATACGAAGAATTCAGTCATGAGCAAGACGGACCAAGTTCCTATCTTCATGGAGCCTATATTCAAATAGTAGATGGCAATGATACTCAAGTAACTGCATAAATAGCATCAGTTTCTGAAAGCTATAAAAAAGAACACTAGGATCAGTTGACAGAGAATGGGAATGATGATGAGGGGCACTGAGGGAGGAAGACTGGCTACAGAAGTCCCAAGAGCAGTTGACTGCAAGGATGCAGCTCACAACCTTTGCCTCTGTTTTCTTCCCTGAATGCTGGAGAGTAGGATGAAGTGTGTGTGTGTGTGTGTGTGTGTGTGTGTGTGTAGGAGAAGGAGGAGGAGGAGGGTAGATCAGTACCAACTGACAGGTTTCTGTGATGCATCAGAGGGGACATGTCTGGGGATGCGCACATCTTTCTCCCGAAAGCCTTCATGTATCTCCCCTAGTTCATATCATTTTGAGTTGTGGCACTTAATATTTCTGAGTTCCAGATTTCTCAGAGAATCTGAAGTAAGTTACAGAAACTCTCCCCAGAAAAATGCATCTTAAATATAAAATTTTAGTGCAATTTCAGGGTGACTATAACCCTGCTGAAGCCTTTCTACAGAGGGCTTTCTTTGTTCTACCACTAAGAAATTCTAGGGCAATACTAGACATTTATTGAGAGTTTATGTCTCAACTACTTAAAGTGCTAACTACTTGACATCTATTGTCCCAGTCAAATCCTACAATGACTCCATGAGGTAGATGTCATCACCAACCCCATTGTATGGAAGAGGAAATTGAGGCACAGAGTGAGTGACAAATTTCCCCCCAAACACAGAAATTTATGTTTGTCTGATTTCTCTCTCTCACTAGGTGGCTTGATAATCTACTAGAGAATATTTTGGCTGAAGGTTTAGTTCACCTAAAGACTTGGATAGCTCTTAATGCACTATTTTGGGATATTTTGATGGTAAATCTTCAGGATGAAGGTAGTGTCATCTACCACTGTATTTGCCTCAGCACCTATCCTAGTTACTGATAGCCCCTGAGAGCCCAGAGCGTTTGTGTCACTGATTGGCAGGCCATGCCTGCATACATTGCTGCTTGTGTTACCCCAAACCGACTGTACAGTGGAAGGGATGATGATGATGATGCCTTCCTGCTTGATAACTGATAATTTTATTGCTGTGGGTTGCAGATTGTGCTTGAAACTGCATGTAATGAGAGGGAATATTTATAGTGATTAAGATACACTAGATAAGGGAGCAGCAAACTTCTTTTGTAAAGAAATGGGTTGTACATATTTTAGGTTTGGACGGCCAAAAGAAAACATTGAGAATTTTATTGTATAACTATAGACATTCTTTAACTTATGATGGGGCTATGTCTTGATAAATTAATTTGAAGTTCAAAATATCATTTTAAGTCAAAAATACACTGAATACACCTAACCTATTGAACATCACAGC
Organism: Pan paniscus; assembly: GCF_029289425.2. Lineage (NCBI taxonomy): Eukaryota > Metazoa > Chordata > Mammalia > Primates > Hominidae > Pan > Pan paniscus. The sequence continues at coordinate 144,854,144 of NC_073256.2, read as the reverse complement.
TTAGCCTAGCCTACCTTAAGAGTACTCAGAATACTTCTATTAGCTTATAGCTAGGGAAAATCATTTAACATAAAGCCTATTTTATAATAAACTTTGAATATCTCAATTTTTTCAAGGTTGTATTGAAAGTGAAAAACAGAATAGCTGTATGAGTACTTGAAGTACTGTTTCTTCCAAATACATATCACTTTTGTACCATTGTAAAGTCAAAGAATTGTAAGTCAAACCATTGTGAGTCAGGGACTGTATTTAATATATATTTATTTAAAAAAGTAAAAACTTACAGCAGTGTAGTGTGGGAAAAGAGAAAAAAAGGTAGAAATTATTTTTAACTCGAGTCATACAATATACAATGTATGTATGTATACACGATGATACACAAGTCAGTGCATAAATAGGATCGGGTTCTGAGAGCTATAAAAACCGAACACTAGGATTAGTAACAGAGAAAGGGAGTGATGATGAGGTGGCCTTGAGGAGGAGAAGGCTGGCTACAGAAGTCTTCTCTATACAATATCTGATGAGCTGTATTTGGCCCACCAGCTGCACTTTCTTGACTTCTGCTCTGAGCTTAAATCCAGACTTGACATTGGCCTGAAGAATAATCTTGGTCAGGTTATTCAGCCTCTCTGTGCCTCAATTTCCTCATGCATAAAATGAAGATTGTCATGGCGCCTACTTTGTATGGTAAAAAATTTAGACAAGTTCCTGGCACTTCATAAAGATTATATCGGAGTTGCTTATTATAATTTCTTGATTGTTTGATAAAAGGTACATCCCAAGACATATGAGTACTCTGGAATGCTTACTTGTATGTGGAGTTTAAGAACTAATGTAATATGACGCTGGATGACTTTTTAAGAAATGCCTCTAAATTCAGACAGGAATACACTAACACATACCCTTATCTATGCACAAAAGGAAAAATAAATCCAGGAGTAAGTGAGGAACTTGGCAGGAAAATTATTTTATGATAAAATAATCTTTCCGGTCAGTTTCCCTCCCTGACTCCTTCCCTGCCCCCAATCCCTCCTATCCCCACCCAGCCCCCCTTGCTTTGAGAACTTTGGGGCAGGGCAGAAGAGATGTGGTGGGGGGTGGGAGCTATAAGTGGGAATGGCAGTAAGGATAAAGCTAATTGGGCACCTCTTACTTCTCAGAGTTCCACTAGGTGCTTAAATGTATATTATATAATCCCATTTCTCAATTATTGTGCCTAGCACCCAGGTGATATGGACTTAATTAAATCCATGTTACAGCTGGAGAAGCGGAGGCACAAAAACAATTAGTAACTTGACTAAAGTCACATAGCCAGTAAGTGGCAAAACTGATATTCAAATCTAGGCTTGTCTAACTTCAGAGAACCCAAGTCCATGCTTTTTCCAGACCACACTGCTCCTCCCCTGGCAGCATCTGCAGGAGTATAATCAGGGCAGGCAGTCATCTCTGGGTGCACTTAAATTACTGGCTCTCTGTGGATACATCATTCACATCAAATTCTGTGTACATATCTTTTGATTATATATAAAACAGACTGTCATAACTATTTTTATGGCAAGTTGCTGTTTTATTGATGCAATTATTATTATTATTATTATTATTATTATTATTATTTTGAGACTGAGTCTTGCTCTGTTGCCCAAGCTAGAGTGCAGTGGCATGATCTCAGCTCACTGCAACCTCTGCCTCTCAGATTCAAGCGATTCTCCCACCTCAGCCTCCTAAGTAGCTGGGATTACAGGCGCCCACCACCGCGCCTGGCTAACTTTTGTATTTTTAGTAGAGACAAGGTTTCACCATCTTGGCCAGGCTGGTCTCAAACTCCTCACTTCGTGATCCACCTGCCTCGGCCTCCCAAAGTGCTAGGATTACAGGCGTGAGCCACTGTGCCCAGCCTGATGCAATTTTTTTAATGCCTTCTACAAAACTACTTAGGGCAAACTGCTGTCCTGTGAACAAGGCCAAGGCCATGGTGGGAGGGGTTCTACGGCTGTTCCTCTCCCATCCCCACCCCATATACTGAGAGAGCCCTTTCTCCATGCTTTCTTTTTCTGCTTCGCTATCAAACATCCTTCCAGCAGCAATTGAAGGGACAGACAATAGTAAGTTTATTGGAACTTTTTTTCTGAATCATATATATTATATGTACATTTTTCTGGCTATATAAGTCATGCACTTTCTTATATACGAAAGCTTGGGAAAAATTGAGAAAAATATAAAGAACAAAATATAAATTAATTCTAGTTCCACTGTAGAGAAATAACCAGTGCTGGATTTTTTCATGACAAGCTTTTTTGATGACCTCAATGTCTTACTTTATGCTCTTAATATAATCTAGGACTTCGTGTGTTCATGGATACTCAGAAAATTGCTACTCAATTAGCCATAGATAATTATTAGGACAAATACACGCTTTACCTCTGGTCTTCAAATAATGTTAAGTGGAATGTAATTCATAACCCATGGTAAAACTTCCTAAACCTTTGTTTCTATTACTCTCCTACCTTTCCACACCCAAAATCTATATAATAGCTTCTGGATTCTCCAACCTACCCCAAATTATCCTCACCTCTTTATAAGTCTCCCATAACCCTTTCTTACCCTATTTTAAGCTTCTTTTAAATATAGTAAGGAAGAGTTTCTCTGGCCTTCTTTTTTTCCTCAAATTTTATTTTAGATTCAGGAGGTACATGTGAAGGTTTGTAACTTGGGTATATTGCATGATGCTGAGGTTTGGAGTGCAGCTAATTCCACCATCCAGGTACTGGGCATGGTACTCAATAGTTTTTCAACTCTTTCCCCTCTAGCTCCCTCCATCCCCCATCTAGTAGTCCCCAGTTTCTATTGCTGCCATCTTTATGTCCATGAGTATCTGGTCTCCTTTTAAATTTGCTTTCTTCTTTGCTCATTATCTAGAATTTCCATAATAGAGGAGAACCTGAAACCACACCCAATAAGAAAGAATTTTATCTAAAGTTTTACTACCTTTGCATTCCAGTCTTTCTCTACCCATTCTCCTAATCTTGTCTCATGAAATCATGGCTGCTGAGAATGAGATTTCCTTTGGAGGACAATGAAAAGGATGGGAGGACAGAAGCTACAAAGAAGGGAGAAAGGAAAAGAGAGCAACTGAAGACAAAAATTACTTTAGAAGGTGTAAGGACGTACAAACAGGGCTGAGGTTGTATGTTTCACTTTGAATGAATCTCGTTTACCGAGATACCAGGAGCATTTTACTTAAGTCTTTGAGAACACGAGTTTTACTGGCTATATCATACTCTGTTGTAGAAATACACTGTAAAGTACTTTCACAATCCTCTTTTATTGGACATTTAGATCTAAATGAATTTTGTGCTAATGTGAATATTGTATGATGAATATCTTTGACTATATTTTGTGCATTGTGTTATAGGCATGTATCTTGAAAATGACAAAGGGAAGATTTTGCTTTGTTACCCATTTTGATAGTCCTTGCCTTTTGCCAGACATGTTATTGATGTTTCGGTATTGAACTGATATATGTCTTCATTTGTTTGTTTTTATTTATTTTTATTTTTTTTTAATTTTTAAACGTTTACTTGAACTATAGCAAATACACAGAAAAGTGAACAAATCTTAAATGAACAAGTCATTAAATTATGACAAACTGACCACAACCCAGGTCAAAGAAACAGAACATTGCTACCACTCTGGGAGCCCCTATATCACCCCATATCCAGCCCCTCCCCTCTCCCCAAAGGTAGCCAAGTTTGCTTGTTTTTTTTTTTTTTTTTTGGATTTCATATAAATCAAATCATACCGTAGGCATTTTCAAGTGTCTAGTTTCTTTTGTTCTACATTGTATCTTTGAGATTCATCCATATTGTTATATATAGTAGTAGTTTGTTTTCATTATTATGTAGCATTCCATTGTACAAATATACCAAAACATGTTTATCCATCTACTATTGTTGAACTAGAACTATTGTTGTTACTGGATTGGGGCTATCATAACTAATACTGCTATAAACTTTTCTGTACATGTCTTTTGGTCCACATGTGCACACGTTTCTGAGGATATATACCTAGAACTGCTGGGTCATAGGATTATATTAAATTTCAGTAGATAATACCAAATAGTTTTCTAAAATACTTGTACCAGTTTACACTTTGACCAGAAGTATGACAGTTTTCATTGTTCCACATTCTGGCCCATACTTGGAATTTCTAATCTTTCACATCTAAGTCAATTTTTGGAATGTGTAATACTGTTTTTATTTTTCATCCCCAATTACTAATGAAATTAGCAATGAAACCCCTTTTCAAATATTAGTTGGACATTTGTATGAATGTTCTCATTTATGGGCCACATTTAAGAATGAAGCAAACACAAAATCCTCGGGTGTTTTTCAGTGGAGGGGCCCTTAAAAATGGGATGATCTTTTATTCTATATTCTCTGTGACAATATGGGGATATAATTCACTCTATTCCTTCAAGCTACAGACAAAATGACAGTAGAAAGGAAGAAAACAGAGCCTTGCAAAAGATACATAACAAATTTTCACCACTTGGCAATCCACACTGAGCCTAGAACTTTCTCCGTAATTTGTAAAACCACATGAATTTCAGGAGAGACTACTCTATTTTTGAGTCATTGGTACTTAACAAATAAAGATATGGTGTTGTAAGAGTTCAATAAGCCTTACAATCTTTTAAATGCTCTTCACTTAGAAGGAAAGGTGTGTTGAAACTAGTCGGTGGGTTGCAGAAGAGGAGAAGAGAAAGGTGGAGCCAGCGGAAGAGGATGTGGGTTTTTGCCACCCTGAAATTCAGCTGAGATCTGCAGAAAACTCAAGCAGGAAAATTGAAGTTAGGGGGTAATCTTTGAAAGAAACAAACAACCTGGGGTCCTTCAAAATTTAAATGTACTCAAGCAGACAAATGGGATAAATCAGGAGAGCAAATCCTGGCCCAATGTCCTAGAGCTTTAAAAAAATCATGTGGTAGAGCATCTCCATTCCTCCCCCACCCCCAACTCCTTTTCATTCATAATTTCTTCATTTATTTATTCAACATGTAATTATGGAAGGGGGCTTTGTTCCAGGCTCTATTTTAGGAGCTGAGATTCCGCCATGAACATATCTGAGAAAGTTCCTCTTCTTGAGGAGCTTTTATTACGATAGAGAAGACAGGTAAATCAGTAAATAAATAAAATCTTTCCAGCAGTTAAAAGTGGATAAACATAATGAAACAGAGTAATGGGCTGAGTGTAGAGTTAGCTAGGGAATAAGGCCTGAGAAGGGGACATCTGGGCTGAGAGGCTGCATGACAGAACCAACCATTGGAAGACCTGAGTAGAAATAGAATTTCTGGCTGAGAGAAAAAGAAGAGAAAATGTTCCAAGAGGGTGTTTTAGTTGTCTATTGTTGTATAATATGTTACTCCAAAATTGCATGGTTTAAAGCAATATTTTTTATCTCACAGTTTCTATGGGTCAGGAATCTGGGCCTGGCTTAGCTGAGTCTTCTGTCTCAGGGTCTCTCACAAGCTGTCATTAAAGTGTTGGCCAGGGATGTAGTCCTGTTATGGTTGGACTGGGGATAGAAGAGCTTCCAAGCTCACTCACATGATTGATGGCACAATTCAGTTTCTCCCAAGCTGTTAGACTGAGGGCTTCACTTCCTTGTTGGCTGTTGGCTGGAGGCCACTCTTAGTTCCTAGCAAGTAAACCTTCTCACAGGGCAGCTCACAACATGGAAACTTGCTTCATCTGAGTGAGAAAGTGAGAAGGAGAGAGAGAGAGAGAGAGAGCGCCAATAAGATGGAAGTTACAGTCTTTTGCAACCTAATCGTGGATGTGACATCCCATCACCTTTGTCATATTCTGTTCTTTAGAGGCAAAGCACTAGGTCCAGCCTACACAAAGGATGTGAATATGGAGAGGTGGGAATCACTGTGGGTGGGGTGGCCCTCTTAGGAGCCTGAATGCCAAAGAGAGGGGAAGCCTGGAATATCAAAGGCACAGGCAGAAGGTCAGAGAGGCTTGTAGATAAGGGGATAGTGGTGCAAGATCTGGTCAAAGAGAAAAATGGGGGCCAGATCATGTAAGGCCTGATTGGCCAAGGTAAGACATGATAGAAAGTTACTGGTAGGTTTTGGGAAAAGAAGTAAATACATTTGGTTCAAATTCTGAACAGATCGTTCAGACTGTCACATGCATATAGCAAGTAGGAGGGCCAGGGTAAGGAGGGGAAAGAAGCCAGTTAGAGGCTGCTCTGGCTGTTCATTTCAAGGTGGTGGTGGTTTGTCTCATAGTGGTGGCCATAAAAAGAGAGTGACAGTGGCTGGGTGCAGTGGCTCAAGCCTGTAATCCCAGCACTTTGGGAGGCCAAGGCGGGTGGATCGGGAGGTCAGGAGATCAAAACCATCGTGGCTAATACGGTGAAACCCCATCTCTACTAAAAATACAAAAAAAGCTGGGCGTGGTGGTGGGTGCCTGTAGTCCTAGCTACTCGGGAGGCCGAGGCAGGAGAATGGCGTGAACCCGGGAGGCGGAGCTTGCAGTGAGCCGAGATCGCGCCACTCCACTCCAGCCTAGGTGACAGAGCAAGACGCCGTCTCAAAAAAAAAAAAAAAAAAAAAAAGGAGTGACAGAGTGGGATCTATTTTGGAGGAAGAGTTAGCAGAGTTTGCTGGTGGCTTAGATGAGGGTAATGAAGGAAAGCAAAATCAGCTGGTCATTATTTTGATTGCTTTGTATTGTATCTTGTGTTTATTGAAAACCTGAAAGCATGTGAGAGCTAGAAGAATCCTTGGGAATTATTTAATACAGTTTCCTTGTCATACTGATAGGGAAGCTGCAAGCCACTTCATCTTTCTAGTCCTCAGCTTCTAGTTTTGTAATAGGAGAAGCTGGGCTAGATTTTCTGTGAGCATTAAGGAATACTCTCTGAACAAAACCAAAGCTTGAATCTGCACTGACTTCCAGTTTGTGCCTTTGTCCATTTCCTGTATGGAGAAGCTGAGAGGAAGGAAGGGTGGGTGGAGAGGGAGATCAGCCTGTGCAAAGGTATTGAGTCCAGAGCACGCTTGATGGGTCAAAGGGGCTTTGGGTAGCCAATGGGCTTTTAAAACCACTATGGTACCAAGATTCTGTGGTCCATTTGCTGGTGGAAAACAGCCTGACCGTGTGCTTTCTCAGAGTGCTTGGATGTAGGGCAAAGGTCTGCAGAAATATTTAACCAGGTGAGCAGATACATTATTAATAGTAATATCTACCTGTTATGGAACACATACTCTGTGCTGGACACTGTATAGCTGGAGAAAATATACATTCATTGTTCAGTTCTTTCTCACTCTTGCAGAGCTGCTTCTTCTATACTCTCATTCTTGTGAAAAGCAGTTACTCAGACTAAGAAACTCGTAGTCCCATTCCTTCTCTCCCACTCACATAGAACTCATCAGCAAACCTGTTGGCTCGATTTCAAAATAAAACCCAATTCCTACCATTTCTCCATCCCAATGGCTACCATTGCAGCCCAAACCACCATCCTCTTTTCCTAGAGAACATTTAACATCTTCCTAACTGGCTTCCACACCCGATCCCTCCGGTCTAACACAACATAGCAGCTTGAGTGATCCTGGTAAAACTGAAGTCAGATCATGGCACTCCTACGTCAAAAGCCTCCGATGGCTCCCAATTACTCTTAGAGAAAACAATCTAAGTCCTTGTAATGGTCCCATAAAGCATTGCATAATTAGTGCCCCATCCTCGCACTATCAGTTACATCACTGATCTTCCTCCTACTTCTTTCTCCCTCGCTCACTCCAGTGCAGCCACATGGCCTCCCTGTTCCTGGAACACAGAGGCACCACCCTCCCAGTGTCTTGCCTCTGGGCCTCTAAACTTGCTGTTTCCTCTTGCCTAGAAAGCTCTTCTTCCAGATACCTACAAAACTTGCTCTTTCACCGCCCACTCCTCCCTTTATTTTTTGAGACAGGGTCTCACTCTGTTGCCCAAGCTGGAGTGCAGTGACACAATCTCAGCTCACTGCAGCCTTGACCTCCTGGACTCAAGTGTTTCTCCCATCCCCACCTTCTGAGTAGCTGGAACTACAGGAGCCCACCACCATGCCTAGCTAATTTTTTTGTATTTGTAGAGATGGGGTTTCGCCATGTTGCCCAGGCTGGCCTCCAACACCTTAGCTCAAGTGTTTGGCCTGCCTTGGCCTCTCAAAGTGCGAGGATTACAAGAGTAAACCTCCTCCAGTGCACCTGGCCCCTCACTCCTTTTTGAAGTCTTCACTGCATGTTGCTTTCTCAATTGCAGTCTTTCCTGGTCATTCTGATTTGAACTGAATTCCTCCTTCCAATACTCCCTATTCTCTTTCCCTGTTTTATATTTCTTAGTATTTATCACCTTCAAATGCAATATATTTTCTTATCTGTCTTCCATAAGTAGAGCATAACTCCACAAAGGCTGAGGCTTTTGTTTTGTTCATTACTGTATCTCCAGAACTTAGAGCGTAGTAGATGCTGAATAAATGCTTGTAGAATGAATGAAGAATCTGCCGTATGAGGCAAGTACTCTTTCCCTCTAGTTATCGCATGTGAACACTGAGATGCAGAAAAAATTTTCATTTTGCCTGAGGTCACAAAGATGGAGAATGGCAGAGTTAGGACTTAAAGCAGAGTTTGTTAGCTCCCAGAACAGCCACCAGATTTTGTGTGTTCTTGGAGGCATAATAGAATGGGTTAAGGCCATAACAATGGCTTTAACAGAACGTGAGCCTCAATTTCTTTATTCATAAACATGGAAAGAAATATTTACCCCATGAAGTTGTTGTAAGGGTCAAGTGGGATGCTAAGTGTGAAAGTGCATTGTAAGATATTAAATGTTTTCCTTGCATGGAAATTATGCATACTATATATAGTATTGTGCATACTATATATAGTACTGTATTGAACAGCACAGATATAGAACAGTTGCATACTATATAGTATTGTGAATACTATATAGGACTACATGGGGACCTTGAACTTGGTATGTTCCCAATCAGAAAGCAGCACTGGGTCATAAAAGACACTAGTTGTAGAGACCTGTTGTAGAAGGCCTGGGTAGAAAAAAAAATAAGAAAATCTGGCTTTCACCAGTTTTGAGCTTG